>NW_027437186.1:36078385-36678385 GCF_033239565.1 Halichoeres trimaculatus | reverse complement strand
GAAGAATCAGAAATGTTTTATTAATCCCTGGGGAGGGGTTGGTTTTGCAGGTGCTCTTCACATAATACAACAGTCAGAAATAAGATAAAATAAGGTCATAAAATAAAATAAATGATGGATATACAATAAAATTAGCAATAAAGTATCCTTAAGTACCAAAATAATCGATAAGTAGGCCACTTAACCAGAGGAAAACTTGGGCCAATCCCATTCATCCTTTCCACTCGATCCCGCTACATCATTCCCCCTAGACACTCGTAGTCAGAGCGACTGTTTCTTCACTCCCAAACAAAACGCATTTTTACAAATTGATGCTAAACCAACATCAGATAAGGGCGACAAACTCACAGCAAACAGACTTCACTAAAATGCAAGTAACAAGACAGCTAAGCTTTGAAAAGTTGATAAATGGACCTACTTAAATAAAAGCTCCTATGCCGCTTCAAAGCAGGACATGTTACTTCTGACTCGGATGTTCTTGTACGATCCAAAGAGTTTCCAAAGACGAAAAACATTTTTATTCCTCCAAAAAGGAAGTAAAGCTGAGGGTTACAAAAATGATATTACGTTTGCTAACATCTTAACAGTGTCAGCTAGCCATTTATGACATTAGTCGACCATTTACTGTAGCCAAACTTAGGGAGCAAGACATACACAAACAGAAAAATGCAGCCACAAAACTACTATAACACAATATTTCAATATCAAACGTAAAAACATAAAAATATTCAAAATTATGAACTTGTATTGCATTCTGTCATTAGCGGCTCCAACAGTTAACGTTAAGTGAATGTTACAGTATTAAGAAGCTATATTACGTAGCTTCTGAATACTGTGACGTTAGTTTATTATAGCTAACGTCACATTGTCAACATCGCTGTAGTTATTATTAGCTATATCTGTGGCTGTTGCTATAGCAGCATTAGCTTGATCATTCAAATACAACCAACAGTTCAAAACATGGCTAATATTAACATGACGTAGCAAAGGACTGGATATCTAATTTTCTAAAAAAGCAAAACAATTCTCATACCCGTTAGTTTCAAGAAAGGTCTCGGTTTGTTTTCGTTTCAAGGGCTGTGCAGATTTTCAGCTTTATGTTACAGAGAATTGGGACACCACTTCACTATTAAACAGAGTATTGCACACCCAGGTGAACTTCAGTTAGACAGATTTTGTACTTGGTGAAATGTTTCAGATGGAAAATGTATAAAATAAACTGTATTCACTGGATGTTGCACTTGAAGAAAGATTTTGTACATTAAAAACAGAAACTGCAAAGTATCAACCAGTGGGCAGATTATCCAGTTTTAAGCAGAATGAAAAGGTAGAATTAGTTTTAGTAGAATTATTAATAAGAATGAGGCGTTCTGTCTGTAAAAAAGTGTTTTTGTTGTTTTGATTTCAGCACGGAGGTGGATCCTCGTGTACTGTGAGGACAGTAAGTTCAGTTTGCAGTGATGAAAGACGCCTCTCTGGGAAAACGCTTTGAGAAGAACAGAAGCTAACACTCAGGGGGCGGTGCTTTCAGTCTCAGTTGCAGTATTACTCTGTCATGGTGTTTTTATTGTCTAGTACCCACTGAAAAGACTTTGCCAAGTGTCGCATCTGCTGCCGGAGAGGCAGCAATTTGCTGCGCGCATGCCCTGAGGATGCTGATGTGCTGCTGATGGTTTGTGCGACTGGCAGTGTGTTCAAAGCCAGTGCTGGTCTTTTGAAGTGAGCGTCTCGCCCCTTTGAATGGTTTGCTGTGACTGGGAGCATCAGGGAGATACGGCCTGATCAAGAGCTAAGAGCATGACTAAAGACTCCAGTCTGGATCCCCACACCGCACACACACACTGCACACACACTGCACCGTCTCGCGTGGATGGAGACTCACAGTTTGACCCGGAGGCCTGCGCTCTTTCTTCAGCCTCTTCATCAAACACCTGCAGATTTGACTCCAGAAAAGATTTAGAGAGTGTGTGTACGCCCTATTAGTTTCCTCTGTCAGAGAATGACTTCTCTGGCAGCAGAGCTAATGCACGCCATGTCGTCTAATGCATTAGTGGCAGCCACTTGGCCCACAGGCAGCAGAATGAGGATTTTATGGCTTTTATGATCTGAGGATTTTATTATCTGGCTCACTCTGGATAATATGGTGTGTGCTCTTTGATTCCCCTGACCTCAGGTTGGTGTAGTTTAATGCTATAGCTCCAGTGTTTAAAGAGATTGAAGACGATATGGATCCAATTTCAGGATCCACACTACAGCAAAGTTATTTCTTAATTGCCAAACTTTGGGTGCTCTGTTATCAGCAGAGGCAAAGGCAGTTTTTATGAAGCACTCATGCTGTCAAAGATAAAGAAAAGTTTATCATGAAGCAGCGAATGCTACAGTATTCTATGTTTATCAGCCTGCTTTGATTGAGCTTTTGCCTTCAGAGAGAAATCCTCTTTAAAACAGGGATTAAACCTATCATCTCTTTATCTTGTTCAAATACAAGGTGTTGCTGTTCTCATGGTAATTGCAGAATGATCACCTCAGTTTTTGATGTGAGGTGACTTTGAGTCTTATCTTCTGAGGGGGATGAATATTCTGTTGATGCTCTGTGTAACAATGGGAGAGGAACAAAATATCTATGCAGCAACTTCTCACAGTCCGGACTTATAGGGTACACTATCGTTAAGGGCTAAATATTCATATTTCCATTAAGTGAGAGATTTACCTCCTAGTTTGACTCATAACATCACCACTTCATGACATTCTCCACTCATGAAGAGCATAAAAAGTCTGCCTTCCCCTGTGATGGTGGACTTCATAAAGCACTACAGGACAGTTACTCTGAGTTTTACTGACGAGTAGGAAAAACATTCTCGTATGCAAAACTAAAACGATGCACCACACTTTCAGCGAAGCTTGTGTAAAGGAAGTACTAAGGGTCACGAGAAAGTTAGAGCTAACTGGAGAAGACCTAGCTGTAGTAACTGACATAATAATAAATATCATCGCTGCTGTAACAGGTGCAGCCATGAAATTTAGAATTTTAAAAAAGAAAAATAAGAACAATAAAAAAAAACATATTTTTACATGAATATTTATAATTACAGCTTAAAGTTTAAACTATAAAAAATAATATTATATATATATATATATATATATATATATATATATATATATATATATATATATATATATATATATATATAGGTGTAGTGTTTACTTAACTCTATTAATTATAATAAAAATATTAAATTGTATGTTTGATATGCCAGTACAATAAGCATCTTCCAGTATGTTTTCTTTTTCATATCTTATTGAATTTTTTTGCAATGTGTTATAGTGTTCTGTATAATATCTAACATGTTTAATCTTAAAACACTACCTTTTGTCTTAATGTATAAAAGTGCTGTATCACATTCGTTCCATTCTCTTCCATGAGAAATAATAATAATAATAATAATAATAATAATAATAATAATAATAATAATAATAATAATAATTAATAATTAATAATTAATAAATTATACTATATTTAAGTGATCTCAAAGTGCAATAATAATTTAAAAATTGATAATAATAATAATAATAATAATAATAATAATAATAATAATAATAATAATAATAATAATAATAATTTTATTTATTCTTTTTTAATTAAATTTTTTGTAAAGCACTTTATATTAAAGTAATCTTTAAATGCAATAATTTAAAAAAGTAATAATAATAATAATAATAATAATAATAATAATACATAAAAAGTGCAAGTTTGAAACAAATAACAATACACAAAATATTGCAATAACATTAAAATACAAGCATAGAAAAAAAGCCTTAAAAAGTAAATTAGTATTGCTTATCCTACCATATCAAAACATATTGTATTGGGTTATATTGTGATCTATGATTGACCCATCTTATCCTATCCTTTTATTTCACATCATAATGTTGCGTTTCATGTTATAAAACAACTATCATTACATTTCTTTTAATGGTGTATAGTGTAGTATTGTAACAAAGCGGTAACCTCAGATCTGAAAATATGAGGCAAAGTTTGCAGTTTGCTGTTTGCTGAGTGTCCGTTTGAGGCTGGCTGTGGTAGCACTAAGAACCACATAAACACCAAGTCATAGAAATAAAAAATGTTTTCACAGCAGCAAGGAACATGTTTACAGCCTCGTACAAAAAATGTACAAAAAATTTCTCCCATCTGAGCGGCAAATTACTCTATCCCACACAATGTACAGGGGCAAATTTTTCCAAACCCCACACTTCTGGAGGCAATAAGACCGTCCAGTCAGAGGCACGGCTCAGCTCATGTGACTGATGGGCCCCCTGATAGCTGTTAGTGTGGAGGCTCAAAGCCTGACCCATTTCCAATATGGCAGCAGCAGCCAATCTGCTTCAAAACTCTGTTTCAGAAACAAACAGGTGATTTCATGGAGATTACGTCCATTTGTTCTACAGTCTATGATCGTACCACAGGGTTTCTCACTCCTGGATAAAAAATAAAAATGGGATAATCACAGTTTGAGTAGATACGTTTTGATCATATTTGCTGTGGCTGTTTCTTTGACGAAGAGAAAAGAGACAGAAAAACAATTCAATACTTTTTATCAGTTGCTCAGACCTCTTTAACTTATTCTAAACAGAGTAAAACTACTTTCTCATGTTGACAAAGACTTGATGTAAAGTTTCTCTGGTCTAAAATCTTTAAATTCAGGAGCTTGTACACCTGAGCCAGCCAATAAATCTGGCCCACTTCAATCTCACACATGGACACTGAGATATGATGCCCTCTGAGTTCAGCTCTCCCCATCCGTGCAGATACTGTAGTCCCACCTCTGTGCTTACTGTGCTGGAACAAGCTATCTTAATGACATGCTAATTGATTTAGCGTAGCTCAGATAGCAGTCGGCTGGCATGCCACGATAAAGCAGGAGTGGGTCGAGCCAGTGGTTCAGGAGAGGACAGGAGCCTCATCAGACTCCAGCTACACTCATTCACCTTCTTTAAAGACAATTTTACACTGCGGTGGCTCACGCTGAGGCATGGACACCTTTACTGTAGAGCTATCTGAAGTGTGTGTGTGTGAGCACTGTGCAGGAACAAATAAGCAAATCTGACACAAGTTCAGATGAGAAGAAACTCTTCTGAATTGTGGTGAAAACATTCATCACAGCTGTTAATTATGTCGTCTATCTATGGCCTGCAGAAATAGATAACGGATGGAAAACATTATGACCACTGCTCAGTCTCAGTCTCACACACTTCAGCTGATATGAAGCCACCACGTCTGGGACACATAAATAACCTTGATTTACTCTGCCCGTGGAGCGAACGTCTCGTTTATTGATGCAACAAAAGGAAAACATGCACAGTGTTTGTTCAGTGGAGATGTACAGCTAGGTTTGTCGCTTGAAGAGCAAAACAAATCCAGCCATCGAAGGCGTTTTCTTGCATTTTCAAAACAGGAGCTACGCATTTTCCTCTGAATGAAGCATTGTTTGGTTCAAGTCGGATGAAGAAGTCATATGGGCGATTTGTCGTCAGCTGACAGTCTGCTGCTTCCTCCATTGTTTCTTATCAGTCACAAACATTAGGAGGCCTCCAGGGCTCGGGAATGATAAAGCAAGTTCCTAAACCGCAGTTCCTCTTCGGGCCACTTGAGGCCGGCTCGTGGAGTGAGCTGATCTCAGTTTGACTCTGTGTGAAAACTTTGCGTCCAGGTCCTCACAAACCCTGTTGAGGTTTCATAACCATGTGTCTTCCCTTGTTTGTTTGCATAGAGTCAGGAAATGAGTGCACGATGGTTGTTGGGTCGCTCTGTGACTTAGAAAATAGACGACACATAGAAGCTGGGTCTTTCAATTTACCAAACTGCAAAAACCTGAAGTTTTATCAAGTGTTTTTGTCTTGTTTTAAGTATAAGTTTTCTTATTACACTTGATATGAGCCACTTTTAACTTATCAGTCCAGGAAAGAAAACGATGATGAAGAAAAAGAAGAAGAAGAATATTTGCTTAAGAATCACCTTGGGGGAAATTCAATTTTTTACACTCTGAATCATGCTATATATACAGGGTAAATGTCTTGTTTCAATCAATCAATCTTTATTTGTATAGCGCCAAATCATAACAAACAACAAATGAGATCTAAATTGCTTGTAATAAGTAAAAAAAACAACAACAACAAAAAAAACTTTAAACTGGAATGACGTCCTAATACAAGTAACTTCTCTCTTTTCCATTGGCGAGCAAGTCAGACCTCATTGGTGTCTATAAATAACTTGAAATAAGACATTTTTTTTCTGGACTGGTCAGGTGAATGTGTCTCTTAAGTCTAAAAAGACATTTTCTGCTGAAAATAAGACAAAAACACTTGAAAAGATTTGATTTTTTTGCAGTTTTGCAGAGGTCTTAATAAAAGAGCACAGCTACTTCTGTCTAACATGTAAACAACTTTAGTCAGTTATGACCAAAATATTAAATATGTGGTCATATTTTGAAATAGCCGAAGGCACAGAGTGCACAGCTTCAATTAAAAAATATTTAGTTTTCACTAACACCTGCCTCTTCTTCTCCAATCAAATATCCAATCCACTTTATTTATACAGCGCATTTCTAAAAGAAAGTCAAGTTTACCAAAGTGTAAAATAAAAAAAAAACTGGAAACACACAAGATACATAAAACACAGGGGTTAAGACCATAAAAGACATAAAGGGCTGAAATCACACAACTCCTGTGCTGAATGAAAAGCCAAAGTATAAAAATGAGTTTTAAATGCAATTTAAAAGTCATTAGGGTGGGGGTGTTTTTATTTCTAGCGGCAGTTCATTTCACAGCTATGGAGCCGCCATAGAGACAGCTCAATCATCCCGGGACAGATCCTGCAGACCGAGACGAGCCGTCCCACTTTTTGGGACCCTTTTGTATGGGTGCCAGACTGAACCATCCACTCTCAGAAGGTGGAGCTACAACACTGCAGATCCTTGATTGGTCAAAAGAATCGTTACTTCCTGTGCGACAGCGGCTGCTGCATTTCTCCTGGCGGCTCACAGACTTCTCTGAAACAAAGTTTGATTGTTCTTTGTATCAAAGAGCTACATGCCAATCATCCATCTATGCTCTTTGTTTCCTGTGTCGCGTTTTCTTCTTCTTCTGTGTCGCGTTTTCTTCTTCGTTGGATTTATTAGCGAGGTAAACTGTGTCATGCTGCTGCGGCGTCACACTATTGTTTAACAGCTGTGGCTTGCGGCATCCGGCTTACACACCGCCTACCAGGAGTACTGATTCACGTAAAATCAAACGGTACCATATTTAGGTACCTAAACACATCCTTAAGACTGTGAGGGAGTGAGAAGAGTAGCTGATTTTCCAACTGGACATGAACACAGCGTCGTAAGTTTATAAATAGAAGAAATAGAAGATTAAACTGAAGAACTTTGAGATTTTATTATGAAACAAATTGATATTTATTTCCACATAAACACACAAAAAAGTACCAAAAACCAATTGCCAGGTAACGGACATCTGTACAATGTCACTTCAAATGTGAAAGGTACCCATTCCTCACTGAGCGAGTATAAACATGTAAAATGTCAGAGATATACTGAGATTCTGATCTATTTAAAGATTTGAAAACAACCAATAAAATTTTTAAATTAACGGGGAGGTGCCAGGATTGGGTTGATGTGGTTCCTGAAAATGAGCAGCATCATTTTGGACTAACTGCGAGGGAAGTCTGATTGACACCAATTTACAGAGAGTTACCATCCAACCGCGTGAAAATCAAAGAATGAATCACTTACTCAGAGTTTTTAAAAAGTCAAACCGATCCACATGTGGTCAGATTTCACTCTAAAAGACCAATATGATTTAAATTGAGGTGAGAAATTTGGCTGCTTCATTTCTTTTTGCAGCTAAAAGTCTCTCCTGAGGAACCAGAGGTGATTCTGTTGGATTTTGACACGTGGAGGTAAAGGTGTGTAAAGATGGCTTGGATCTGCCGTTTCCCAAACACTGCTGTTGGATAATGTCCTGTGACAAAGTGAGAGCACTCGACCTTCTTATTGAATATGAAAACCAGCAGGAGGTGGCTTCACACGCGGGGGCAGCCTCTTCCTCCATTCACAGATGGTCGTATCAGCCCCGGCATCAACAAACTGCAGAGTGCTGTGATTATTAGCTACAGCCTACAGTGTCTGTTTCTGTATGAGGAACACATGACTGACTTCAGAGCTGCCCACGGTGGAGGGTTGAGTCTGGGTTCAGGGAGGAGGGGCAGGGACCACCGTGGTGATTGCTTTAGCTGTTGCTGTGTGATTGCACGGTCTCTGGCATGTGATTAGGGGGAATGGGCCGTATCTCTCACCATCTCAAAGGGGGATCAAATCAGCCTCAAAGCCTGGCTTCAGGCGCTGGTGCATTTGAAAGTCAATGTTTTATTTCTGAGCATAAATTACTTGATCAGGGTAGTTTTTGCCCAAGGTTGTATTCAGAAGTAAGGGTTGCTACAGTTATAGGGGTGAAAGTGTTGGGCTGTTTGCAAATGTGGTGTCAAACACGTCCTCATCAGTTTGGGTTAGTTTTGTTTCTGAATTGATTAAAAGAATCAAGCAGGAATACAAATGCAACTCTTCAACTTCTGCGATGAATAACTTGGATTGTCTGTTTTGGAGTTTGATGTCAAACCTCATCAGGAGATAAAAACTTGAGCATCATCTTTTCTTTGTATCAACCTATAGAAAGAGATGACGATGGTCGTATATTTCCAGCTCGCTGATTGATCCGTTGAACCGTAGAAAGGTGTAAACTCTCTTCAAAGTCCTGCTAAAGGTTGAGGCCGTGGTTCAGTTTGAGTCCTGCAGAGTCCCCCCGTGCAGTTTGCCATTTCCAGGACGTTTGCAGCTTTGTGTTGCTGTGCATCATTACCAGACATGATCCTGGTGAGGCAGACCATCACCACCCTCCTTCCTCCTTCCTCTTCCTCCTCGCTGTGTCAGAGTATGTCAGCGTCTGTTACCTTCCCTGATGAATGATCTTCACGGCGCTGATTGACAAGGGCGTTGGTCTCAGCGGGGCGCAGGCAGCGAAGCTAACGCTCAGTAGGAACGGTACATGTTGTAACTCCACAGGGCTGCAGAGATAACGCCGGGCACTGAGGTCAGATCCGTGTTAGAGGACGATGATGGATAGGACAGGGGGTACTCGCCGTGTGAAGACTGACTGACTAGGATTTGAAAAGCTTTTGTGTTCGACACCTCGACTTGGGCAGGATGTGAAAAAGAGTCCGTCTGTCCCTCTCATCGTTGCTCTGTCCTCTCTTTTACTGTCACCCTGAGGTTGGAGAGTGTGAGATGGTTAAAGGGACAGGATCACAAAGAGTTGACTCAGTCAGTCGCTATTTGCGTAGCGCCAAATCATAAACACTTTCCCAGGTTAGACCTTCTTGATCATACTTCTTTTTATATATTTACACAAACTCAAAACAAATCCTGATCAGAGCACTTGGTAAAAACAAAGTAAAAGGCAAGGAAAACCTTCATACGGAGGCCCTGAAGGGACACAGGCAGAAAGATGCACAACAGAAACTAAATAAGAGTTCCTTTTTAGTCAGTTTGATTTGTTATTTAGTTTCAATGATAAAAAATAAATGATGCCATTGTACTTCAAACTACTTTCAGCCTTCCTTTATCAAATAAAATGTTGACGAGTCAAAAGGTGTAACAAAAAGTTTAATTGCAAAAAAATCCTTATCAAACCTGTCGTTTTCCACTTTAAAGTTAACAAAAATAAGTCCCCAAATGAAATATGAAAAAAGAGTGTTATCCTGTACTGTTTATAAGTCTTTCTCTCCTTTAACTGTCTCCGTGGCTTTAAGTTTCCTCGCCATGGCCGTGCTCCATTGTTCATACGTCTCGCATATGAACAATCCCAGAAAGGAAAAAAACACAAAAGTAATCCAAAGTTCAGGCCCTGATCATTCCTTTTGTCCAGCTCAAACAATTAGACTTTCAAAAAACAGAATCCTTCAGTTAATCCAACCGGATCCGGCAGGTGTGCTCCTGCAGGATTGAGAATCCAGCCACAAAACAACGACTGCCCACTCGTGTCAATTTACCTTAACACACAGTACTTTAAGTTCTCTCTGATTATTCTACATCCTTCTTTGGTAAGAACACATCTTTTTTATTTTACTTAAATCTCTGCGTCTAAGTCGCTGCAGAAGTTTTCTGTCGAGACAGATGTCTGTCTAACATGAGTCTGGTTCTGTCCGAGGTTTCTGCCTGTTAAAGGGAAGTTTTTCCTCTCCATTGTAACTTGCTAAATGCTGCTAAGTCCTGTACTCATGGTGGATTAAGATAAGATAAGACTTCTTATCTTGTCTTGATGTTGGGTTTCTGCTCATAAAATTGTATTAACATTTACGGGTCTAGACCTGTAAATGTTTTTGTAAAGTGTCTTGAAATAACAGTTGTTATGATTTGGTGCTATACAAATAAGGATTGATTGATTGAATGTCATGACACTCTCCTAGTTCACGCAGCACTCTGTGGACCTTCTCCTCCCCGCTACGCCATATTCGTAAACGACTTCCTTCCTAGATTGAATTTATGGTCTTGGCTCCATCTTAAGCTTTTTGTTACAGTGGGAAGAAATGTATCATTGATCACAAAACAGCAACAAACAAATTCCTTATTTTGGTTTAGTCAACTTAATTTTTCACACTTTTTCTGACACACACAGACTTTCCAATGTGGCAGTGTCACAACAAAATGTGAGGGATATAAATTACACGTCAGGAAAGAAGACGTTTGTTTAATCCTGAAAGACCTGAACCCAAGAGGCGTCAAACTCAGAAGAAGAAGATGGCTGCAGAGCTGTCCAACAGCGCTCTGCCAGCCAAAGACGTCTACATCCGCATCCGCATTGAAAACTTCTTGATTTGCAGAATAATTGAATTATCTTGAAACTTAAAAGGAACTACGACTAGGATCAGTTAATATTGAGTCCTGTCTCTGAAATTTAACCATCAGAATTCTTAATTTTGCATTTGGGAAATATGTATCTTTATTTTTTCAGCCTGTTTCCCTCGAAATGAGGATAGGGCCAGTGGGAAAAAAAACGTTTTTTGTTTTTTTATGTTTTGTTGTTAAAATTTCTATTTTGTTCTGAGATTAAAGCCAGAATTATGTTTTTTTTTCCTTTTTTGAAAAAAATGAAAAAAAATTTTTTTGCTTTCAAAAAACAGAAAAAAGAGAATGAAAACATCTTTTTTTTTTTTTTTTTTAAGAAAAATTAGAATTCTGGCTTTAATATCAGAAAAAAAATAGATTTATTTATTTTTTATTATTTTTTTTTTTTTACTGGCCCTTATCCTCTATCATACTTTAGGGTCTTCCCACCTTCATGTGTTAAAAGCGAGCAGAAACCTCATACAGAACTAGACTTAAAGTAGTGAGATAATAACAGACAGGGAAACAAAAACAAGATGTACAATTTTTTAACAAAATAACCAAAAATAAAAGTTTCTTAGCATCGTTTTTCTAGGAAAGAGCAAACGTCACTGAAAGTCGAGCTGTGGAGGACCGTCATTTTCTCCTTTCCTCATCACAGCGGCTGTCCAAACCTCTGCAGCGTGGACATGCAGAGACACTCTCAGAAAGTAGTTAATCACTAATGATTCACACAGAAACATCTCAGTCAAATATCATGCCTCTTTTCTAATCCCCTGGAGACTTCACTCTTATATTTTTCTGCTTGTGTTTCTCTCTCATGTGACTATTTTTAGACACAACCGCCACGTATAAGAATAAATCCACACTTTAAAAACATCAGTTACACCATCTCTTCATGCATCTAATGGATAGGCAGACATCTGAGTGTTTCTCATGTGGGAGGAAAAACTCAGAGGAGTCAGACTCCAGGAGAGCAGCAGGGGAGTGGTGGGAAAGCTGAAAGAGTTGGCAAGCGCAGGATGCTAACCCCTGCTAGCTAGCTAGCTCGTTGGCCCTTCACTCCAGGGAAGCTGGCAAGACTTTTAGTGGAAGTGGAGTGACTTGAAAAATTAAGAAAGTGTTTCATTGGGCTTAAAACTAGAGCAGGATGAGTCATCTGCACATTTTGCTTTTTCTAGAAGTGACAAACTTAAAACTTCTTCCTGCTGATGAAATACTTTCTCCTTTTTATGATAAACCGTCTGTATCTTTGGCGTAAATGCAGGACGTATACGATTAAAAATTAACAGATATTTCTGTTTTCATGGGGACTTAATTAAATTACAGGAAAGTGGTGCAGAAGTGACATTTTCTCCTGAATGAAAACTTTTTAGACTCTTTCATGTGAGTTGTGATGTACTCTGTACGGCTGAGCTCAGGTTTTTGAAGCCTGAGGCAGGAGTGACAACGCCTGGAGAGCGCCAGGCGTGTTTACGCTGCATTACTATGCAAATGCAGAAATAATTAAGCAAAGCGGCTTACTTTTTCTGATGTTTATAACCGCTGTGTATGTTAACAATGTGACCCGCGCCTGAACCTCCATCGGAGCTGTCTCCACCGCGCTTCGTGCTACGTTCTCAGACCGGATGTTATCTGCTGTCCCAGCGCGGCCCCGGGCTGTCTGAAGCAATCAAAGGAGGGCAGCATTAATTGCTTGACCCTGGCAGGAAGCCAGGTGGTCTGGGATAGGTCATCACCTGCCGGGGGAGAGGTCAGCCCTCGTCCTCTTCTTTGTCCATCCTACCCTCCTTTCCTCGCCTTCGCCTTCTGCCACAACAAGCACCAGGAAGTTACGGTTCATTCTCCAGAGGGGTGATGCAAAGTCACCCCAGCCAAATGCGCCTCTTACTTTCCAAGCAGCGATGCATCTAACCTCAAAGAGTAATAACATTCCATTTGAAATAATAGCCGGCTTTGGGATTGGGCCCGCCCGCTTTCCATAAACCCATTCCAGACAATGGTCCCATTCCTATTACACAATGTCTGTCTCTATACGGCGGCATAAACATCTTGGAAGGTGCTGTTCCAGGAAGGGCAGGGCTGTGTCTGACTTATGGCTGATGCATTCATCAAGCTGGTGCCGAGCCAATATCACAGTGTCAGGAGGGAGCATGTGGCATTCTGTCACCATGAGAGGCTGTGACAGAGCAAGTCCCTTTCCATTACACTCTCTCAGGCCAATCTCTGATATTGCCTCTCTGTTCCTCCTTAATGCTGTTTATTTCAGTTGTTTGCTCTGGATGCTGGCTCCTGTTCTGCAGGGTTTCCCTCTCTGGACCTTCATCAAAGTGAAAGTAACTGAATTTAGGGTTTTTCAAGCAGAAACCTCTGGTGTTGGAAAATAAGGCCATGGTGTGTGATAAAAACTGCAGTTCAAAAAGTGTCCACTTGGGGTTGGCTTCAATCAATCAATCAATTAATGAGACTTTATTTATAAAACTTTTCATAGACAAGAGTGGTAACATAAGAAGGGAATTTTATATATATATATATATATATATATATATATATATATATATATATATATATATATATATAATTAAAATAAATAATGATAATATTTTTTAAAAATAAATAACATTATTATTATTTTTATTATTTTTATTATTATTATTATTATTATTATTATTATTATTATTATTATTATGGAAACTCTATCTGGAGACCTTAATGAGGAAACACTAAAAGTAAAGTAAAATGTTAACTTTAAATTATAAAATGAAACATTTAAATTGAACAAAACAAACAAGACAAAAAAAAATATTAAAAGACTAAAGTATTAAAAGAGAAAATGATTTGATAAACTAAATCTTTAAAGAACACATTCAAAAAGTTGATAGAAGCAGCAAAGTAAATAAGAAGATGAATAATCAAGTTAAAACAGATAAAAAGATAAATATAGATTTGACTCTAAAAGACAAAGATTATATGCCTTCAAACAGAATAAGATTAGAATTTATGTAGAAAATAATACAATAAATAGGTAAATAAATAAATACATACATGAATATATAAATATAAATAAATAAATGAGTACAACTTAGTTAAAAGCTAGACTAAAAAGGTAAATTTTAAGTTTGCTTTCAAAAATGTTGAAGTCCCTGTACAGCCCTCAGGTCTTCAAATCTGCCTTATCATGGGTCTTTGTTTCAACTTTTGGTGCTGTAAAAACCTGAAGACCTGAGGGCTCTCACAGGCACGTATGATAAAAGCATGTCAGATAAAAAGGAGGACCGTTAAGACATTTAAAAACCAGTAAGAGAACCCTATAATCAATCCTAAAAGACACTGCTAAGTAAACCTGATTCATGCCAACTGGAGAGTCCCACACAATGAAAAACACAGTTTCTTTGCCTACATACTTGAGTCATCTTCTCGCCTGGCAACCCTGAGAGTGTGGCAGTGGAGAAATCTCTGCGTTGTCCACGTAGCCCAACCATTGGGAAGCGTAGCTTGGCTGTGGTCGTATTAAAAAAAAACCAATGGGATTTGCTTGGACATGCATGCAAAAAAACTCCCACTCCTCCTTGAATGAGTCCACCTTCTCCTACACTGTTGTGGTTTTGCTTTGGTGTTGCTGAGTCAACTTATCAAATAATAACAAGAACAAATATCTGTGCTCAGGGTGTAGCTCCACACTGACCCTCATGAAGGTATCTTAACCACAAGAAATCTTTGGCTTTCTGGTCACATTCGTTTTCCTGGTGCACTCACCATGTTTTTTTGATTATTATTATTATTATTATTATTATTATTATTATTATTATTATTATTATTATTATTATTATTATTATTCGTAATAAGTTATTACCTATATTTATTTATTTTATTTTTTTTATTTTATTTATTATTTTATGTTTTTATTTTATTTTTTTGCTGGATGGTCATTTTAAGTTTAAATTTTAATAATAATAATAATAATGAATTTGTTATTATTATAATTATTATTATTTTAATAATAATAATAATAATAATAATAATAATAATTATTATTATTATTATTATTATTATTATTATTATTATTATTATTATTATTATTATTATTTTTTTTTTTTTTTATTTATTTTTTTTTATAAAATATATATATATATATAAATCCCTTTTCATGGGGTGATTGCAAAATGCTCCAGCTTAATTAAAAAAAATAAAAAATAAATTAAAAATTAAAAACAAAAGGGGGGGGGGGGGCATTTGAATCAATTAAAAAATAAAATAAAATTTAAAAAACTTATTTGATGCGGCAAACTATCTTAAAAAATATCAAGGTGGCTGAAAGCTTTGCTCTTTATAAGGAAAAACACCCACATCTCCTTTAGATAGCTCTAACTTTTTAGATTTAATTTCTTTTTGGGGTCATTAAACGGCTAATACAACAACTGAAGCTCGTTAATTTGCCAGGTGCTGTAACAATTTTGGCCACCACTGTTTATGATATCAGTCAGCCATAATAATTTACTCCAGTCACTTGTTTCTTTATTTTTAACCAAATTTAGAGATGATTATAAATCTGGGTTATGAATCATTCTGAGGTCGACTGATTTGATCGACAGCATCAGTCGCCTTCTTTTTGATTTTCAGCTTTAACCTGAATTCATCTGGGGTCAACGTCTCCTGTGTAATGTATTAAAGACTGTGGAGCTGCTTCTTTATAAGTAGCTCAGGACCTGACCTGTGTTACATATTTATTGTAGAGCTCATATTTCAGCGTGGAAAAATTTATCGAGGTAGTAAACTGTATTTTCAATTTTGAATCAATAAGCATGTCTCCATAAATCCTGTGCACTCCCGTGTTTTCACTCTGCAGAGCAGGGCTGGAGCCTCTTTGATCTGTAACTGCTGAAATTTCTCCTTCTGCTTTAATAGGCATACAAAGGTTTCCCGCCCCTCATCCCCCAGCCGTTCCTATCACTCTGTGTTGTCTGTGTTTTCTATTTTTCATTCAGTGGAGGCCGTTAAGAAGCTGTCGTGCTCCCTTGTAGACTCCTGTGTTCTCCTCGCCCGGAGCACTGAATTACTATTTATGTGCTGAACTTTGACAGTACACCAGAGTCTGTCCCTGCTCAGCCAGCATAGCCAAAGCTGCTGTGAAGTTCAGACTTGTCTTTTTGTGACTTCCTCTTGGCTGAGCAAAAGTTGGGCTGCAGTGGAGTCGGGTGGAATGTAAAAACTGGAAACCGTGTGTAGCAGGAAACGTCTGTCTTTAAAGCAAACATAGATCCTCTCTCTAAATCTGTCGACTGTAAATCAAATGTCCGGCATCGGGGATAAATCAGAGGAGTTTGTGCTTTTCTTTGACCGCTCTTCACGGTCTCTCCTGAGCGCTAAAATGAAAATGTACCCGTTTATGAAACCATGAGATTGGATTTGTCCTCAGTTATGGGATGAAAAGCACTCCCACTTTGTAATCGAACGCCTCAAAAAGAGTTTTCCTCAACAGCTTTGATGGACATCAGATCTAATTTGAGGGAAGCAGAGCCAAAGTATTCTGGCAGATCTGGTCTGATTCTCAGCCTGTGATGCTCAGAGATCCTCCAGTCTCTTTGGGAGAGGGCAAACCTCAAACTGAGCGGACAAAGACTGAGGTTACTCTGCAGACTTTCCTTTCCGATGGGAACTATCGATTATCCCGCGCCTGGGTTTCAGAGTTTGTCCCTGCTCGTAAAACCCAGGCGTACATCTAACGTGCGTTACCTTTCCCTCATCGCCAGGGCCAAATTTCATCCAACTCATCTTGTAAATTTTGGAAATGTCACAAAAAATAAAATGCAAATGAGCTGATTTCCCCTCGGCTGTGTTAAAGAGAATAAAAAGAGCCTTTAAATAAGTGAAAGCACAACCTTTGTGAAATGGCAGCCTTTGAAGAAACTATATTTCATTAATTGCATCGGGGAAGCTTTTAATTATATTTGAATGGGATCTCATTTACATTCATCCCGTCAGAATTCCCAGAGACACTTGGTATCTGCTGAGCATTGTCGAGTCATTTATGATCACGAGCATAAATAATCTTGGAGCGGCCTTTTGGGAATGTGCAACATTTAGTGCTGCGGCTGTGAGCAGCAGTCAGAGGACGGTAGAAAATACATATTGTGTGGTAATGAGGCTGTCGCTGCCTCTGAAGGAGTTTCAATCATTAAAATCAACAAAAACAAACATTTCTAGGATTAAACGTGCACCTTTAACTCATTGATCCTTCCTCATCCAACCCAGTGTTGAAGTGTGAGGAAGTGCATTAAAACTTCCATCCAGCACATCTTGATTTTACAAAAAAGAGCAATAAGACCTCAAACCCACTATTTGTTAAATTACAGTTGCTGAAACTTGGTAACCTTATACATTTTAGCATGTTGTAAATGATGCACAAAGTTTAGTCTATTTTATTGAGCCTATTCAGTCTCAGGCCATGTTCACGCGTAGCCAATTATTTTCAAAACCGAATATCCCCCGTATTCATTTTTAAAATACTTTCATCAACTCAAAGCGGGCAAATCCGCCGATAAGTGCGGCTTGAGGCAAGTCAAACCAATATTTGGCAGTGTTTTTAAGACGTAAAAGCTGTGCCTGCCAATCAGAATGAGCCACTGTCAATGTCACTGTCAGCTGTGTCCACACCAAACCATGAAGCCGGAGTTTTCCAAAATTTTCACTTTGGCTGAAATTTACAGAAAACATCATTTTAAGTCACATAAAGCTGCAGTTTCATGTGGATTACAGGCCTAAACGTATAAAAAATATTAAAAAAAAAAAAAAAAAAAAAAAAAAAAAAACAGAAAAGGGGGTGTACTGGATACCCCACTGCAAGTGGACATGGCCCTGGCGTTTTTTGAGTTCCTTGTCAGCTCATTGTTAGCTGTCACCTCGCATGTGTTGTTGGTCTCTTGTGCTTCATCATTTTGGTTTCTTGTGTGAATTTTCTAGAGATCTAGAGAGATCTAGAGATTTTTGTTTGGGGATTTTTGGACTTTTAGTTTAGTCAATTTAAATTTTCTGCTATATCTACAATTGTTTCCTCCTCTCTTGTATCCTGTGGATACTCCTGACAGAAAAAGTTTAAACCACATTCAGAACCAAGTTGAAGCACAGCTACAGGCATCAGTTTATGGAATAAGCCTGACAGAGAATTAAAGCCAAAAAATTTATCAAAACTAGTATACTAGACAAATACAGGGGGACAAGATGATGTTAATCTAGTAACATCCCAGAAAATAAGAATAAAAATATTATTTTTTTGTTTTATTCTTTTGTTTTTTGGCTAAATGGAAATTAGCGCTTAAGTTAGTGGATTTGTTTTGTTTGTCGTCTTTATGTGTGAAACAAATGATGGTTTGTTAGGGGCGTAACGATACACTCAATTCACGATTCGATAGGATTTCTATTATTGGTTAAACAATGCGATTTTCTCACAGACAAAATATGACTGAAAAATATTTTTTATTATTTCTGCAACTGCAATTATTTTAATAATATTCAATCATTATAAATTTTCTTTTTTTATTTATTTTAATTTATTTATTTATTTTATTTTATTTTATTTATTTATTTTTTTTTTTTTGTAATTAAAGAGACTTCCATTTGCAATTCTCTAAGGTATGGTAAACTGTGAAAAACAAAGTTTGTCCTTTCCTCCAAAGTGCAAGTGAAATTATATTTCATCTTGAATAATATAGAATAAATAAATTAAAAAAGGAATTTTCAAATCTTAAGTCAAAAAACCAAATGAAAAACACAAATAAACAATCTCAGGCTTGCATGTGTTTCTAGTTTAGTTTTACATGTTTTTTTAAGGAAAAACTGCCCCCTGCTGTTTAAATAAAGTATTGCAAGTCGTTTTTTTCTCAGCGGGATTGAATCCTTACACTTATGTATTAATTTTTTAATTCTCTTGGGAGACTGGTTAAAAGGCATGCTGGTGATATTTCTTTGACAATATAAATGAAATAAAAACCAGCTGAACTAAACTGAACAGGGAAGCAAACACCGAGTGAAAGTCTGAAACAGTGACTGAGGATAAACTTGGTTTGACTCCTTCAGGGAGCCTGAACGCAGCCCGTGCTGTAGTTGAAAGCAGAACAATCATTAAACATGCTGTCAGCCCGCTCCCATGCTCACAGCCAGGCTCGTGGTCTGAGATGATGTCCTGTACATCATGAAACAAGACGGGACATAATGAAGACAGACAGAGCGTCTGAGCCATGACCTTCAGCGCACGCTGAGTACACTGCGGCTCGCCTCACTCTTCCAATGATGTGTTTGGAGGAGTTTAACTCCCCGTCTCTGACACATCCTCTTTGTGTCGAGTATCCTCAGATGTCTTCGTGGCGTGTTGTTTATGTAACTCCAGACTGCAGGGAAACAGTTTACACAAGCCGTGGTGAAAAAATGACAATGTGAAATAATTACCCACTTTGTGACTGCGGCTGTCAAGGCATGAACGACATTAAAGCGTGAGAGCCGGGTACCTTCAGCTCAGGGACTCTTCATCCACATCTGACAGACTGATTGAGCGAGATCTTTGAGCTCTTCCTGTCGAGTCCTCTCAACACGACCTGATAAGACCCCCTTCATCCTGTCTTTCCCCACATCGTGCAGCCAGGGGTTGGACCGTAACCAAACTCGGCCTGTCACATCATCGCCCAGGATTCAGACGGGTGATTGTCTAACACGCCGCTGACAGAATGCTCTGCGGCAGCTCGCGGTCTGGCTTAAGCAGGGAGATGGTTTCATAATGCAGCTAACAAAGACGTCTTTCAAAGTGAGGTTAAGTATGGCCTGCATCAGTGTGTGTGTGTTTAGCACTGATTACCTCAGAAAGGAGTCGATCTGAGCTGGTTCAGCCCAGCGTCGTGTCGATGCGAGTTGCACAAACAAACCGTTTTTTCTGGCTGCACGCTGCGTCTGGTATTGTGGGCCTGAGAGGGCTGCGTTGTCTGACAGCTGTGGGGTTTCTTCTGACAGAGTAGACTTATTTACGTCTCTCATCCTGTGTGCGGCTGCTCTGAAGGCCCGTCCTACAAACCACGGAGACTGCACAGCTCCTGACAGGGTATCACACTACAAAGCCCCGCTCTCATTTTTGACTGGCAGCAGCCAACCTCTGATTTCCCCGTTTCTGGCACCGTGAAATCGGGCTGCTAGCAGGTTCTTGACATGTTTGAAGGAGGGGTTTTATTGTTTATTACAAGTCTGCTGCGAATAATGTTTGTCTGTGCCCTGCAATTGGTTTTATTTGTCTGTTTGAGTATTTTATTTCAGTTACAATCTCCAGGACAGAATATAAATTATGTGGGATCACTTTACAAACAATTAAAAATGAATGAATAAATTAAAAAATAAACTAAAATATGTATATACATTTTTGCACAAAACATTTTCTTCCCTAAAAATAAATTAATAAATAGGTAAATAATTAAATACGCGTATGTACATTCCTGCACCCCCTTAAAATAAATAAATAAATAAATAAATGAATAAATAAATTCAATTGAATTAAATAAATAAATAAATTCAATTGAATTATATAAATGAATAATTAAATTAAATAAATTAAATTTAACTATATAAATTAATTAATTAATTAATTAATTTAATTCAATTTAATTAAAAAAAATCAATAAATAAATTACATAAATTAAATTTAACTAACTTACTAAATAAATAAATACATAAATGAATAAATAAAAATGTAATAAATAAATTAAAGGGATAAATAAATTAAATACATAAATAAATAAATAACTCTATAACTGAAAAAGGAGTAGGCTGAAGCTGAGGCTTAGTTTTGCCTAACCTGTATAATTCATAAAATATCCCAGAAAATCAGTAATACAAATAAGCATGAATCGATAAAAATAAAATAAAATAAAAAGATTTGCTGTAAATTATTCTGCTTCATCATTTGACATTTAGTCATAGTGTTTGTTTCGTTGTAACCCTTTATTAACTCAACAGAGTTTCACACAATTCCAAGTCATCATTGAGTCTGTTCCATGATTTAACACCCAAAAAGTAAACACATCTGTATTTAGCATTTGTTCTCACTTTATCTCTTTCAAAGACACCAAACCCCATTATATTGTAATTTTCTTTTTTCTTTTTCTCTTTTTTTTAAAAACAATTGGGGAGACTTTAATTATATGCTTGGAAAAGTATTTCTGGTGTTTTTAAGTTTACAATATCTAAAAAATCTTAAGGTGCGAGGAATTGACAGGCTCAGAGTGAAGACCCAGATGCCAGTGAGGTAATCAAAATCAAAGAGATTTATTTTCAGGAGAAATAAAGTACAAATCAAAATCACAGCAAAAAGGTAGGAGCAGGAATCTACCAAAAAAATACAGGACTGACAGGACACACTTGACAAGGTTCAAGAGGATGAGGCACGGGAACGAGACTTAACACAAACTGGCACGGGACTACGGAAGACACTAAATACACACAAAGGGGAACAGCTGGAAAAAGAGCTGGGTTTTGCCAAGACCCTCATGATTTGATTCGATTCCGATTCTTTAGGTTGCAAATCAATTGATTCGATTTAGATTCAATTTCATTCATTTCAATATTGATTTATATGCGTTTCCATTTTCATGGCCCATGTGAACACCTCATATTTTGGAGCAATAAAACAACCCAAACACGGCTTTATACTGCCGTTGCTGCTTTGTTGTTGTTTGGTCTCGTTCTGCCTGCGTCCATACAATGCGAATAACACACACCGCCCCGAGCTACTTGACGGGTGGTGAATCGATTCAAAGGATTTGCAAAATGGATATTAAATTGAGCGAAGAAATATTGCGATGCATTGTTTCATCAATATTTTTACCCACCTCTAGCTGGAAACAATCAGGCCGGGACGAACAATCAACAAGAAAACACCAAGACAGGAAGTAAAACTGAAAACTACACAAAAAGACAGAACTACAAAAAGCTACAAAAGCTGACACACTCTAGAGACAGAAATCAATGACTTAAACTTAACAAGGAACACGGCATGTCAGGAAACTTTATTCATCACTCTAATAACTCTTGTGGAGTTCTGTTTGTGGCTTTCAACTGAGTTAATAATCTAAAATAACTTCCAAGATTTTAGTTTCACACACTTTCAATTTCCATTTTATGAAGTGTTAATTTTACTTCACAGTTAGTCCCAACAACAAACACCATCAATTTTGTTTTATTTTCCTTTAATTAAAACATATTCATATCAAACCATTCTTTTAACATGATCTACTCCAACAATTCTTTTGTGTAGTGAAGCAAAATCAATTTGTCATCTGCAAAAGTCATAAATTGAATACATCCAAATATCATTCAAATGAAGTAAAACTTTAAATCTGTCCAAATCGATGTTTTCTTCTCAATCAGATTCTCAGAGAGCAGGATGATAGCAGCATATTTTGCTGAATCAGAGACTTTGCTGCCTTTTCTCTGGGTTTTAGATAAATCCAAACATGAAAACATGAATGAAGCTTTGGTTTTTGATTAATTGATTTCATAGTCCACCAATTACTCTGTGAGAAACAGCTCCTAGACGACGCACGAAGCCATGCCGTCAAACCTCGGTCTACCATTCTTCTTAAGGTTGTAATTCCAGGGAGGGTTGAAGCAGAAATTAAAAAGAAAATTAAAAGAATTTCAATTAAGCGATTTGCTGAATTGGAGGGAAAATGGCAGTGATGTGGAAAGGCTTTTAATCTTGGTCAGCCACCTCTTGTTCCATTAAGCCGGTATCCCCTGCTTATCACACTAATCATTCCTCCCCATGCCAGCAGTCCAGGCAATTTTTAATGAGCCCATTATGTCCTGATTCAGTCCACCAGGACTGGCAGGCGCGTATAGGCTCATGAAGTGGGCTGGAAACAATCAAAGTACAATCAGGCGCCGGTGATGATGCTACAGCCCAGTTGGAGAAAGACACGGAGGAATCGCTCTCAAACAGCCCGGCGTGTCTTTGGGGAGGTCAGAAAACCTGCAGCTGGGACGGAGGAATAAATACCAGGCCAAGAAAACTCTCTAAAGACTTTGTGTGCCTGCGAGAGGCAGCAGGGCCCCCGAGTCATCTGTGTCAAGCTGTTTGCATCATTACACTGTTGTTCCTATTGTCAGAGCGAGTCAGGCTCCGAGGAATCACGTCTCTGAGCGAAACAGACGTGACTGCGAGACAGAAGCTCAGAGACGATTCATCCTCAGTCACACACTCCTAAAGCAGCGTTCACACCATGAAGCGACCACACGAGCTGTGGGATCCTCCTCACAAAGCTTCAACGTGTTGATCGGTCAGCAGATGATCACACTGGAGCTTTCTGAGGTGTGTGGGGTGTGTTAACGAGTCTTTTTACTTCCTGATTGAAGAAGATCTTTCAGCAGCTAAGTGAAGCTGCTTTATTGTCAGGCTCTGGTTGTGGGACGCAGTCAAACTCTGAATTTTTTCCGTCACCCCATGAGATCCATCAAGAAAGTTTGTACGGCGTGTTTTTCAGTGTGGTGTCTTGGGACATTATAATCCTTTAGCATGGCAACGCACTCATTGGTGGTAAATATATAAATACTTTTCAGTCCACGCAGGATAAAACTACTATGTTCCTTGCCATTTTTTTGTTTTAGAGTCCTTTCAAGAGTCAAATCACTTCATGACTCAACCTCCTGACATACTTTACAATCCCTGAAGAAAATACATGAGAACGGCAGCTGTCGATCATCGTTCAACGTTACGTAAAACATCGTTTTTAACCTCTTATAACTATGAAATGTAAACAAAACTTTTCAGAAAAAAGAGGACTGGAACAAAATGCAGCCCAATAGCTTCATATCACCACAACAATCAGAAACATTTCTACCAGGTGTATACAGTTTTTAAAGTTTGACCGCAGCCCATCTGGAATGACTGGGGAGATGGAGTTTTTAACCTATTCTACAGCTAGCCACCAGGGGGAGCAGCTTTTGTGGAGACCTCACTTTTCTTACAGTTTATGGTAAAAGATTTAATAAAAAATCAGATGTTTTCGATCCGTGCCACCTCACATTTTCATCACCAAACCTGTGACTGCTCAACCTTTGAAAACTGTCAGTTTGAGGCGAGTGTTTACGATGAAGGAAGGTTAAAGAAACCAGAGTTTCTTAGTTTAACCTTTAGTCAAAAGTTTAGTCTCCCACAAATAATGAGGTTACCCTTTTTCAGTAAATATGGTTAAAACCTGCTGGAAAAATAAACATCTGGAGCGGTTTCTTGTTAAATATCACTCTGACGGGCTTCAGTCTGTGGACACAGCAGATCCAGCGAGGCCGCTGCTGAATCTGTTCAGCTTGTGTCTGGGAGCCGGGCTTGTTGACATTAGGATTTCCTTCTGTGTTCATCGCTCATGAGGTTTGTAATGAGAGCTGAATTACCCACAGAGGTCTCCTTCTCTTTAAAACAAACAGCGCTGTTAATTAAAGCCAGGAAAGACAATAAATGAAAAATTTCAGGGGAAAATCAGCGAGGCTTTCAGGCTGTCCGGAGGAGACTTTCAGCTCAGCGACTTTTACTGTGAGTGTTTCTCCTCTTGATGAGAGACTTTGGCTTTTTGAGCCCACTTTTACTTTTTTTACTTCAGTTAAATCCTCCTTATCCTTTGGAAGCTCGAACAATGTGAGATTTTTTTTTGCTGTATTGCATCCGCACAGAGTTATCACAGGTACATTATCAAGACTTTTTTTTCCTGTGATTCCTTATCAATAGTCAATTGTATGAGTCACTCCAATCTGAGTCCAGAGCGAGTAACAAGTCATTTGGTCTAGGTTTCAAGCAAATCTGAAGTTTTTCTGTTGTTGGCAAGTTAAGTCAAGTCGAGTTACAGAGGTTGTCAAGTCAAGTCAAATTACAAAGGTTGTCCAAGTAGAACAAGTCACAAGGTTGTTAAGTCAATGTCACAATGTTTTCAAGTCAAGTCATATGGTTGTCAAGTAAAGTCAAGTTATAAAGGTTGTCTAATCCAGTCAATTACAAAGGTTGTCAAGTGAAGTCGAGTCAAAAGGTTGTTGAATCCAGCCGAGTTACAAAGGTTGTCAAGTCAAGTTATAAAGTTTGTCAAGTCAGGTGAAGTCGAATCACAATGGTTGTCAACTCGAGTCAAGTCACGCAGTTTCAAGTATAGTGGAGTTGCAAAGGTTTTCAAGTCAAGTCATAAAGGTTGTCAAGTCAAGTCAATCTACAAAGGTTGCTTAGTCAAGACCAGTCACAAGGTTGTCAGGTCAAGCAGAATTGAGTCAAAAGGCTGTCAATTCAAGTTGAGTGGAGTTACAAAGGATGTCAAGTCAAGTCAAATTACAAAGGTGGTCAAGTCAAGTCCAGTTGAGTTACAAAGGATTTTAAGTCAAGTTGATTTACAAGGGTTGTCAAGTCAAGTCAAGTCAAGTTACAAATTTTGTCCATATAAGTTTAGTTGAGTCACAAAGTTTTCAAGACAAGTTGAGTCACAAGGTTGTCAAGTCAAGTCCAGTGGAGTAACGAAGGAAGTGAATTCAAGTCAATTTACAAAGGTTTTCAAGTAAAGTCGAGAATCAAAGGTTGTCAAGTCAAGTAACAAGGTGTTCAAGTCAAGTCCAGTTACAAAGGTTGTCAAGTCAAATCAAGTAAAGTCTCAAGGATGTGGGTTTTTTTTAATGGTTATATCTTAGTTTTATACCTTGAAGAGAGAAACCTTATCTTCCTAAAGTAAATGTCAAAAAATACCTTTAGATCAGTCTGTGGCTCTGCATGGATTAAACCATATATTTTTATATTGAAATCTTAATATGTTGTTTTTCATCAGGCACAGATTTGGCTGCCTGCAGTGCCTGGCCTGCATTTGTTTTGCTGGCATAGGGTCCTTTATCCACCTTCGTAAAGAATAACAGAGTGGACTCAGCGCAGCTACAGCTAGAGGAAAAACTTTTGGAGGCTAAATGAGAAGGAATAAAGGTTTATCTTGGGAGTTATTTCCTCTGCTGATGAGTCACAACTGGATGTTTGTGATGAAGAGTGATTAAGTGTTGAAGACGGGGCTTGCTGCCATGGATGGAGATTATTGATGCAGTCACATCGGCTACAGTAGCTCATATCAATGTTTGGACAGTGGGGAGTGAAACTATTTGTCTTATTATTAGCAACAATGTTCAAAACACACACTTCTAATAGTGTTAGCTTGGTTTCACTTTCTTGGCTTGGTGTGCAGTCTTTAAATGTTGGATAAAGTTGGACGTTGTTCCATCTTTTTCCTTTATTTTAGCGCCGCATATCTTGCATTGTACGTTCCTCCTTTTTCCATTGGAGTGGAAATTTTTAAACGTAAACTGCTCAACTTTAGGAGCACCAAAACTGGCTACAGGCTTGGGGGCAATTGCCATTATTAGCAAACAACCGCACAGTGTTGTGTGTGCCCATTGGCTGCTTGCATGCTCGGGATCATCATCGTCTTTTAAGCCAAATAAAGTTTCAAGTTTTTTACCCTGAAGTCGAGTTGCAAGTCGTCAGATTTGCAACTCGTCGAGTCTCTTTGACTTGAGTCCAATTCTCTGCCTTTCAGGATGGTTTCATCTCTCCGCCTGTGTGTTACGGTGAACAGAGTGACATAAGAGCTGAAGGACCGAAATAGAAGAGATGAGAGGTTAACAATCAGAAGAAAGTGGATTTAACACTTCACCAGCAGAAAGAGCAGCCTGCTTCTGCTAAAGTTGCTGATGTCGGCTGTATTTTCATGCTACTACAAAGTGCTAAAACCCAGGGTTGCTTTTAGCGATGGCTTCAAAGACTCCCACCTCCATGGGTTTACTCTGCCAGTCGTTTCCAGCGTGCAGCTCGGTCTGATCTCCAGCTCTGATCTGCAGCTCAGTGCTGCTGTGTGGGCCAGCGCTCTCCAGCCTGCAGTAAAAAAGCTAAACACATCCTTGGTTTTATTCATGCAGCTCTCGTCTGCGCCGTCCGCCTGTGAGTGAGTCGTCGTCTTTGTTGCAGTGTGTGCTTTGGATGTGCATTCAACTTGTTTGATTCCCTCATCTTGTTTCAAAAGATAAATACAGAAAACTTCAAAAGGCTTTAGATGGAGCGCACTGTCTTGCCAGCGTGAGCCAGGACACACATCGGCTCCTGCTTTTGGTTTTAGGGCTGGATAATTAAGGAGGTGTTTTATGAAAATAAAGGCTGTGTTTTATTCAGGTCACACAGGGAAAGATAAAACACTCTGTGATGACTAAAAGCGAGTATTCTCACCTCCTGAGCGTTCAGCAGCTATTTTAATAAGCGAGCAGGAGTATGCCGACACTCTCTAACTCTTAAAACATATGCATATACAGCAGCTGTGCTCCAACGCTGAAGATGCATCTAAATCAGCGCGTATTGTTTACTTCTGATGGACCGTGGACTGCAGGAAACGTTGGCTTGCTCTGCTGCGTGAGAGTTTATGCAAATCTCTAACATTTTAAAGAGCTGTGTTTAGAAAAGTCCCCACATCGACCAGCAGAGTCGGGTCAGAGCTGTGGTGAAAAACTAGATCATCAACTTCATTAAAGTCTCAACTTTTAGTATTGAGGGTTAAACGTGGAGTGTGATCGCCTTGGCTTTCTCACAGTAACACGTTTTTTTTTTTCACATTAATTCAGTCTGTGTGGGCGGAAAAGACAAAGTCAAGTAGTATTAATTTTCAAACTCTATTAGAATAAATCATAAGTGTTTATCTCAAACACTAAACAGTCATTAATATAATGAAAAAACTTGACTTTTCCCTCTGTAAGTGTGAACAACCCTCTGAATAAACGTTGTTTTAACTCTTACAGAGGAAGCGCTTCAAGTTTTAATATTTGGTGTGTTCAGGAAGTGGAGGGTACGATCCTTTCCTCCTTAGTGATCAGTCCATGGAGTAAACTTATCAGTTTGACTGATCATTTAATACAGAAAGTTAATGGCTTCCGTCATTTATATAGCAAAAAATGCAAATCATGTGTTGGAAATTGCAGTTTTTTAGCTTTCTGATTTCTTAAATGTCAAGTTTACTCTTCAAAATAACAGTAGGATACATTTTTGAGTTTAATTTTGGTATAATTTCCTCAAAATAATATAATTCACTTTGTGTGAGGGATGGAATGATTCACAAAATCCACGATTTGGTTCCTATCACGTTTTTTTTTTTTTTTTTTTTTTACAGTAGTTCGGTGTATGTTGTTTTTAACACCTTTATTTTCTTACCATAAAACCTGATAATCCACTAATAAAAGATTATTTTTGATCACTTCTGTCATTTATGGTCAATAAAAAACCCAAAAGAATGAGGCTGTTACCAATTTTAAACATCATCAAAGCTGAGTGAAACATCGCTAGTTTCAACACGCCACCTCTTCAATAAGGAAAGTAACTATTGGCTGACCCTAAAGTCACTAAAAGTCACTAAATGACGCTGCTAGCTTAGGGGTTGTTAACACGACAACTGTTTTAGGGTGAAACGCAAACGTTTTGTTGCGTTTACATGGAAACAGAGTTTTAGTCGACCTAAAATGCAAACTTTTCAAAACAGCCTCCAGAGTGGGATTTTTCTGAAACGCTGCCGACACCGTTGCCGTGTAAACAGTAAGCTGACGTTTTCAGTTGTTACAATCGTCGCAAACTATCGTGTTGAGCTTTAGCTGCTCAATCTGCTCAATCTGTGACTGTCTTTAACAAAATGAGCATCTGTTGCTCCTCTTTTACACTTAGCATTCACCAATACACCAGATGATCGGCCCAACTCTACTTCAGGGGAGATCTACCAAAAGCTGCTTCTGGACAAGACAGTTATAGCTCCACCTGCAGGCCTGGCATGCTTACTACAGCTACAGTTTTCAGTCACTCAGTGTTTCCGTGTAAACGCAGACATTTTTTCACTGCGTTTTAGCGTTTTCAGATGAAACACTGTCATGTAAATGGGGCGTAATTTACAAAATAATCTTTTTGCTAGTAATTGTCATGAACTTTGTAGGAGAAAGAAATAACGTGGGCGAGACAGAAAGCAGGAAAAACACAACATCATAAATATGTTTACACTACAAATCAACTTTCTTCTGTCCATTCTTGTTTGTGTAATGTCTAAATATCAACCCTACTTCTTTATCTGGGCTGAACGTGACCATAAGGAGACACACAATTGCATGGAGGGGCTCACACACGCTAACCATTGAGGAGATCAAAACATGCTTCAACGTCAGACTCCAAACTCCAGAAAAGGAGTAAGAACTGTCTTTAAAAAAACCTCACCAGAGGGGTCTGAAAAGTCATTAAATGTAGCGACAAAGTCTCTAAGTTGGCAGCACTCAGTCGTGGTTTTATCCTCCACTTTCTTTCTGCCGCCATCAGAGCTAAACTCAGCTGTAAAATGGAGAAAACAGAAAAACACAAACCAAACAGAGCACAAACGATTCAGTTTTTTTTTTTCATAAACCAGTCCGTCCCTACTTTGTGTGTCTGAGAAATCTGCATCATCTGTGTTACCCATTAAAAAACCCTATAAATCAGCAATGGTTTGCTCCAAAGTCACATGACCCAAACCAGCTGAGGACGCATCCTTTTTGGTGTGAACCTTGAAGAAAGTGTGTCATGTTTCAGCTCCTCCTCATCAATATTTCATCAGAATGATTGTCTGTACATGGGGCGCATTAACTGTTCATCAACTGTGTTAGCAACATTTTCTGCTCTTCTTACTATAGATGTTATAAAGACCAAACTGTGAAGAAAAGGAGCAGAAATATGAGCTGATGGAGGTCAGGTGGTGCCATGTTCAAGGTCTGCAGTTAGCACAAGGGACAAAACTGTGATATAAAAGATAAGGGATGTTTGTAGGGAGCGTTGAAAAAGATCTCTGATCACGTGGACTTGGGTGATTAAACTGCTGCACGTGTTAAAAACTAAGGCTGTGCCTATGGATCCAACATGTCGTCCCTCTTTGCTGTTCCTCATATTGACGCTGACGTCTGGGAGCTGCAGTACGACGTGCTGCTGTGCCTTTTGTCATTATTCACGCCTCCCAATCGATTCTCCACTATCCCATCCAATCCACTAAGTTGACTTTTATTCATAATTAAAGCTATCTAGATGCAAATCAGGGGGAAGTCAGAGGCCATATTGTGCTGTATGCATATCAAGCCTCACTGTAAGAGGATGCATCATTTTTTAATTCCAGCTGGAAACACAGAGTCATAAAACATACACGCTCTCACACACCAACATGCTCTCCAACTCACTTACCTTATTCTCCAGTGGTCAAACAGCCGCGGCGCTGATTAAGACTTAATGCAGATTTCAGATGTTAATGTCCTCATTTTTTATGCTAATATTCAGTTTTCTTACTCGTTTCCGTGTTAAAAACCTTCATTTGAACATCCCATCAGCGGTGCCGTCTGTGTTTCCGGAGCTTTCTGTGTTTATTCCCATTATGGTGAATGTAATCAGTTTGTTTTTGTCTCTCTACCATGTCTGGTAATGACAATGCATTTACCTCATCAACACAAGTGCACCTGCGGAGGAAAGAAGTTGTGTTTTGTTTGTTGACGGCAGAATAATAAACTCCAGAGACCAAACATCTGCACAAGCTTCTTACTAAACAAAACCTGCACCCACCTCCGCGCTTTCTCCTTCAAACTCTAGCTCTGAAAAGGAGCATGTGCTAATTTTCTGAGAGATTTTAGACCTACATTAAGGAGGTCAGCCCTCATCAGGATTAAAAGCCATTTTAAAGAAGTGATTCTTCAGTTTAGACTTAAAAAAGCCAGGATCAGTACGGTACAGATGTCTGGAAGGGATGGTACGGTCCACAACATCCACGGTTCAGTTCTAATCACAGTTTTGTGGTCACGGTTTTTGATTTGGTTCGGTGTTGATGCCAACTTTTTTACTCACCAGCCACTGTGGCTAGTGCTTTCCCAGAGTTACTAGCCACTCAGCATTTTCAATAGCCACAATTTTGTTGTTGAATGATCATGTTTAATATGATTTAAGCTGGCAATGACATGCTAAAGTTTACTTGAAAAAGATTTAAAACCTTTTAGAATGTAAATGACCCCTGAGCACACTGAAATAAAGACTATATAAACATTTAAAGCCACAGGTCATTATCAGGTATTCAGTTTTGAAACAGTTGTGTGTGAGGTTGTGCTCCTTTAATATTAAATATGTAGTCTGTTGAGACAGTCATAAAAGGTGGAGTTTATTATTCCATTTAATTGAAGTTGTTATGCTTTAAGGTTGGCTAATAAGATACAAAACTAGACTGAAAAATCTTGCAAGAAACGCTGTCTGCTTAAATGATTATTTACATCAGTAATTTTTCAGTAATGAAGTAAGCATCATGCTTTCTGGACTACAGTGGCGATTGCTCTCAGACTGCAAAGGAAGCTCAGCTTCCCCTAAAATGTCCCTAAAAAGTGTTGATCTGTTCTGCTGTGTGAACATTTCATTGATAAAATCTGAGCTAGAATTCCTTCATCTTTAGTTCAGAATCAGCTCCTATCACAGGTAACTGGCTCCACCTCCTTCTCATTCATCCCAGCAGCGTCTCAGCGCTTTAACACAGTCGGACGCTGAGCGTCTTCTGACTTCAGCGGGGAAGCGTAGAGTGGGTTGTTCCACTGTGGAAACTGGACGGTCATTGGATAAACGCTGGGCTTTGTCCCGCCCATCGGACGCTCAGCGTCTCTGGGGGTCTATGAGGCAGTGGGCTGGCCTGGACGCTGGGCTTCTGTATGATGATTGGATGATCTGTCTGAGGCTGAATCCCTTTTTGATTGACAGTGAAATGAGCCAGTCAGTGATCTTGAAGTATAACCCTCCACCGGAGCATCTTCTCAGTTGTTCTGGACTGATCCAGAGGTTTTATCGATCCCCAGTGAGTTTAACTTTCTTAAAAACGATGAGCGTTGAGAGAACACTGGTGAAATCTCTGGAAAAAAACACCTGGTTGGTACGACAGGGTCACTGATGATTTTCTTGAAAAGGAACAGAGGGTAGAATTAACATTTAAATAAATAAACAAATTTATGATGTAGGGTGAAAAAAAAATGAGCTTCCTCTACTTTACTGACCAGCAGCCGCCACTGGTCAACTTCAAGATCACCTAGAAACTTCTCACAGGAAAAGAAAGTCTAATAGTTACTTCTGCTCCCATAATTAAATATGATGACCCTTAAAATAACCTTTAAAAGCTGGTGGTTGACAGCAGTCGTTGGTGAAATATAGATTTAAACAATGCAAACATGACACAAAGCTTTTATATCTCATAATAATGTGTTTTCCTGTCTTCAGTATCCTCAGCTCACTGGTTTCAGAGATTTAATACTCTGCTGTGCACTGAGGAAGGAACAAAACCAACCAAGCAGCTACGTCACATCAGCGAGTAATAACCTCCTCAACAATTCGCGCCGTAGCCCAGTTGTGTCATTTCCAAACGTGATTGATTATTTTGACAAGTGCATCTCTTCCTCTCTGTTCCACGCTGAGGGTTTTCTGCACGTCTAAGAGGTAATAAGACGTTTTGCTATACGTTCCTGTTGTGAAACAGCAGCTGTACGTCACTGTATTCTCCCCACATGAAAACAAACGCCTTGTCAGTAACACCTCGCGCAGAGACGGGTTTGTTTTCAGCTGACAGCGTGTCGACAGGCGACGCTTTACACAACACACAGCAATTAGATCCCAGCCAAATGAGAGGTCACCTGGGATATTAGAAAACTTTAATTTGATACCTGGATATTTTTATATGAAAGCTTATCTTATGACAAAGAGAAAGTAATTGATTTCTTACAGCTGATCTTATTTATATCCAGTTCAGGGAACAGAAAGCTGGAACCTTTGAAACCCGGTGTACACAGTCCAATATATCTGCTGTGTTACCTGAATATGAGAGTTTATTGTGTGATCTGTATCTTGCTCAGTGTGTGAGTGTGTGTGAGTGTGTGTGTGTGTCAGAGGGTGCTCACATTCTTTATATTTTTATTTATTTGTCTGCCTTATCAAGTGTTTACTGTCTGCTTTACTCATATTAATTTTTTGGAGCTGTTATTGCGGCTCATTTGAGATAGAGTGTGTGTCAGGTTTGATGGTGCAGGAGGCAGCTTGTGTGTGTATGTGAGAAGAAGCACCACAAACTCTTTCACAGCTACAACCTCTGTCTCTGTGTGTGTTTGTGTGTGTATGAGTGTGAGTTTGTGTGAGTGGTCAGCTCCATCCAGGCCCTCTGGATCTTATTTCTTCTCTTATTTATGCTGTTTTCAGGGCACTATGGGTAATATGTTTTGTTTGTGGCTTTGTGGTTTGTGCTTCTCTGTTTACATGGAGCTTATTTATTGGTTCAATTATGGAGAAGCTCATCTGAGCATGTGCAGCTCCACAGGCCAGGACAGAGCTCCCTCAGGGGGGGTGAGAAGTGTACTGATCATATTTTATTGCTAAGCGTTGTATTTATATACTGTATAATGAATGGACATGGTCTCTGTGATGTCACTCCTCTGTTTCTGACGAAGAGTTTTGAAGCAAATCGTCAGCAGAAGCCATATTGAAAATATTGTTTTTTTGCTTGGTGTGTCTGTGGTTTTTGGTACTTCCAGGATTTTTCTTAAAAAAAAATAAAACAAAAAGAAAAGAAAGTCAGCTTTAACAGGAATAATCCTGCTCAGTCGTCATCTCTCAGCCTCTATACATGTGTGTCAGCATCTGTGTCAGCCTCAACCCCCTCCTCTGCCTGGATGTTGATGTCTCGGTTGTATCTGGACGTTTCTGGGTGAAGAGTAAATGTGGTTACATCAGCCAATCACAGCCCGCCCAGTGTGCAACTGACTTTGCGTGCTGGTGATAGTAAGTGGAAGAAGCTATCATGGGCAGCTACGATAGTGGACGTTGCGTGGAAGAAGAAACGAAACTCCAGACAGATAAATCTTTTTCCTAAACGAGGGTGAAGCTTGGCTCGACTTTTACTAGCTTTCATGGACTTAGAGAGCGACGTGAGTTAGCTTTCTGCTAACCAGGTATGCACCAAATGTCCGTGATTAGCTTGTGCTAACATGCTAAGTCAGGTGCTCAGCTCTTGAGTGTCTCCCATGTAGAAACATGATGCTAAAGGTGGTTGCTGGGCTAGTGAGTGTGTTCATATAGTCAAGGTCTGAAGCTGTGGGTGTGTGCTGCTGCTGGCACTGAGCCAAGGAGGAGGAGCCCAGTTTGGAGGTTGTGGTTACTAACAAGTAACAAAAACTCCTGCAGACCCTACCTTTGAGAGGACACTCAACACACTGCTGTTTGCCTTAAATTCTGTAACTCGAGGTTACCATAGTATTGCATCTTTTTGTAGAGCGCTGTATTGCATTATTTTATTATTTTATCTATTTTATTTTATTTTATTTTTATTTTTATTTTATTTTATTTTATTTTATTTTATTTTATTTTATTTGGTTTTATTTGGTTTTATTTTAGTTTATTTTTTATTTTTTATTGTTTTTCTATTTATTTTTTACTTTATTTTATTTTTATTTAATTTAGATTATTTTATTTCATTTAACCTCTATTTTACCAGGAATATTCCCCTTGAGATGCAAGATTTCTTTTACAGGGAGTTGGCCAAGACAGCAACACAAGAAAGTTTCACACAGAGGGCAAAGACAGAGATGATAGATATCAATAAATCAACAATGCATCAAGTTCAATAATAAGCAGGGTTTGGCAGTAAAACAAGTGCACAGGCTCATCAGATGATCCTTAGTCCTGGTTTTACTGTTTTCTTTGGCCAAAGACAGAGCAAGTTTGAGGAACCACAAACAGAATCTGATCATTTGACCAAAGATTACAGCCAGTGATGACCTGACGAGTCAGTAAAGAGCAAAAATAAGACGGCAGATCATTCAGCTATTATGTAAGGAAGACAAATTAGTCATACAAAACAGTGATGTGTGCAAAATCCCAACCCAAAACACAAAGCAGCATGGGAAACTGAGTCCAGTGTTTTTAGAGAGGCAGATGAAGCACACCTATAGAGATTGTCAACAAAGTCATATTGAAATTTATCGCATCACGTCGTATCATACCTTGTGTCATGTAATCTGAAGAAAGAGGTGCAGCATGAAAACAAACCTTTATCAACAAACGTGGAAATGAAAACAAAGTCGTGGACATTTTTTGTCATGAGCCTGTCCAGCTGCAATTTTATTGTTTCAGTATCATCTACTAATTAATCTGGGATCAACTAAAAAAAACGAAGCCATTTACATACAAGCCTAGAAAAATATTTATTGAAATCATCTTTAAAAATTAGATTTACTCTCAAATTCCCAGTTTCCAGCTGGAGTGTGAATAATAAACAACCAAAGGAAAGCAGTATGGACCACAGGATTGTTTGTGGAGAAAAACAAGCTGTGCAAAAATGAACAAAATATTGACTTTACTGATGTCAAACTGCTGATGAGCTCCAAGACTGCATCCAAACCCACCACCAAATCTAATCTGAAGATGACTTCTGGTTTCATTTTCCTGACAATCATGAGTGTGTGAGATTTGTAGGAATTCATGTTTCTATTATTTCTCTGAAAAGATCATTTTTGTGGCTTTGTTGCTGCAAAGATTTCTCCAGCAGCTGAGCTAAAGCTCTCACTGTGGATCTGTTCTTATTAATAAATGTATGACTCCTCCGGTAATGACACGAACGTACTTCTATACGCTCATTCAGAGCTGACACGGTGACACAGGCTTGAACAGAGCCCCTTATTTATTCATCATATAGAGACAGTGTTTTTTTTTAAACTCTAGCTCCTCTTATTTCTGCTCACATCATAACAACGTACAACAGTCTGCAAAATAACGTGAAGAGATGCTGCGAGAGGTCTGCGACCTGCGATGATTTGCTGTGAGGACCTAAATTAACGAGGCAAAGGTTAATGTTATTGTAATTATCAGTGTGGAGTCTTACAGGAGATGATTTCTCCATCCCTGAAGAGCCTGTGTGATCACATCTAATGCATTAGACCAATAATTACATTCAAACGCTACATTTTCATCCTTTATTAATACCGCCGACACCCAGTTTGTCATTGCTATGCTTATTTCAGGGGTCAAAGATGTCTGCAGACAGCTAAATGGGAATTGAGTAATGACAGACATGGACGCACCAATGTGCACGCAGACATGGCGTGCTTACTTAACAGTGTCCCTGCAGCTTGTTGAGTCACACGTAATTATCATGCATGGTTTGTCTCATCAGGCCAAGGTGTCGAGGTGTAAAAACGGCCTTGGGTGAGTCACAGCAGGGGGGTGAGACATCCCAAATGCCCCATGGGAGATGGAGAGGAACTAGAATGACTGTCTGACCCGATAAATCATCTCATGTTTACCAGTCCACCACCACCAGTACAACCCAGCAACATGTCAGAATCAGAATCAGAATCAGGACTTTTTTGCCAAGTACACTGCAGAAAACTGAAATTTTATTAAGTGTTTTTGTATTATTTTTGGTAGAAAATGTCTTTTTAGACTTAGTATGAGCCACATTCACCTGATCAGTCCAGAAAAATGTTTTGTTTTGAGTTATTCAAAGACAAAAATGAGGTCTGAATTACCTCTGCCGATGGGACAAGAGAGATTTGCTTAAACACTTTCTTGAAACTAGAATAATTTCTTAATACAAGTAACTTTTCTTTTGCTTCATTGGCAGATTTTTTTTTAATTGTTGCAGCAATTCAGACCTCATTTTGTCTTCAAATAAGTTGAAATAAGACATTTTCTGGACTGGTCAGCTGAATGTGGCTAATATTAAGTCTAAAAAGACATTTCCTACTGAAAACAAGAGAAAAACATTTCAGTTTTTTGTGCAGTAAACATTTGCATTTCAATTCCACTGACTTGATGTATTGGTGCCAACAATTAACAAGGAAATAATGACCGGAATACAGACACAAGCTATGAACTCTATAAAACAGAATCTAGAAAAAATTAAGAAACAAAATGTAAAAATATGTTTAAAAAATAAAAGTTAAAAATAATAATAATAAAAAAAAAATAATAATAATAATAATAATAATAATAATGAAAATACAGAAAACTTACGAATATTTATTTTGGAAAATACATTTTTTTTTAATATTAACAAGAAACAAAAGATACTAGGTGCAGTATGAATCTGTGCAATTTAAAGTTCAGTGCACTGGATTGGGTATTTTGAACATATCTGCCTCTATGAATATCTTTTAGGAGGTGTTAGCTTTAATATTTAGCCTAAGGTCAATCTTCCTGTTCCTGAAACATTAGAACATCCTGTTTACTTAGAATATCCCTGAGGGGAAATTCAGGAGGAGTCACAGCAGCAATCAAGTAAACTAAAGTAAGAAAGTGTATAGAAAGTGTAAAAAGCTCCATAAGAAAATAGATGCTGACAGCTTGTCCATCATTGTCCAGTCAGCCAGCCTCCACCTCCACAGGGTCCAGGACTGAGCTTCTTCAGCAGTCTGTTCAGTCTCTGTCTCCTGGATCCTGTCTGCTCACAGCAGGTGAAGCTCTTCACATGTGGCCTTGGTGTCTGCTGTTAGCTCTGTTAGCCATGTCTGTGAATAGCATGATGCTACTCTGCCCTCTGGTATTCCCTCTGTTGCTGGGTTAGCACAGCTAGCTCGTCCATCTTATTGGAGATAGATCTTACCTTCCTCACGTCCTTCTCCTCACCTTGAGGGAAACATCTGGCCTTGCACCAGTTAGCATTGACCTGCTACAGGCTGCTAACAGCTGAGTTCACATGTAAAACAATGCAGCCATGGTTACATGTAGGATCTCCAGACAAACACAGGACAACTTCCCGAAGCACGAAGAATGTCATGGCCCAGTGCATATTATTTCGGCTTCGTCTTCCAGTATCCATAGCAACAGCAGCATCGGCAGACTTCCTGTACCCAAAAGACCAAGATTTATTGCAAACAGAACATGAGCAGAACACAAATTAACGTTCCTTGGGATGGAGATGTCCTGAAAGGCGTATACATAACCAAATATTCAGGTTTAAAAACCCGGAATATGAGCATATTCCATTTTTTAAAAAGGGTTATTGGTGTTTACATGGCTGTGCAAAACCAGGTTATTGCTGATATTCTGAATATGAAAGGGTTACTGACGGCATGTAAACGTAGCCACAGCATCACACATCTCTAAGTCTCAGGATGAGAGCGTGCCTGGCCCCTCCAGCACTGCTTCCTCCGCCCCTGACTGCAGCCAGATGGGCGCCGCGCGGTCATCAGAGAAGAGATTCACCCTGACTGGATGGCCTGCAGTGCTTTGCTGCAGATGCTGCAGATGCTCTGACTGGTGCGTCCATCACTGCCCCCCCATCCCGAGGGCGACTTAAAATGCAGAGTTTGCAGGAAGAGGTCCTGCTGTGATCCAGAGCTGCAGACAGAAGCAGCTGTGATGAATGAGGCCTCAGGGCCGGACCTCAGTACTGACCATCACCAGAGACTCTGCTCTGGACCTGCTGCTGGGATTCAGGGACCGGGCTCCAAACGCATGAAACCATCTGTGTCTGTGTTTGTAAATTCAAATTAAGATGTCACTTATGTGTGATGGAGTGTTTGGAAATCTGTGGTAATGTTTGCTATTAGAGCCACAATCCCATTAAGAGGCGTCTCTCCAAACATCTATCAGTACAGTAGCTGGGAGCTGTTTCTGTGCAGCTACATTTATTGGCTCATAATTCAGTGGAGGTGGTTGGCGATAGTGAAAATAATCTCATACACTGTTTTAATTTGCTTCACGCTGGGATTTGTCACGGTTACAGATGATGCTGGGTGAAGCCGCCAGAGTCTTGTTAGGTAGTCCTGGGTGAGGGCTGACGTGGTTTGCATTATTCAGAGCGGGCTGCATAAGTGTGTGTTAGCTTCTGTCACTCCACGAGGGCCCGAGGTGCTCTCCCACTGAGCGCAGGGGGCTCCACCAAGGCCCCTCTCCACCCAGATAGACACTTAGAGATGGGAGCTGCTGCTTATGGATGCTAAAGATTAGCTCCCATACTCCATATGCTACTGAAATGTCTCCTCTTCCTGTTTTTATTTACTATAAGAAGCAAATTCAGCTTTCAGTTCTTATAGGGTCCTAAAACCCTCCAATAGCATAAGAAAAGGCCAAATGAAGGAAGCACATCCATCCATCCAATCTGTTTTTCTCTTACAAGGTCATAGAGGACAAGCTGAAGCATGTCCCAACTACAATTCTACAGTTTCATTTAGCAGACGCTTTCGTCCAAGGTGACGTACAACACAAGCAAGAATTTGGACAGAAGGGAAAACCTAGTTACAAGTAATTCAGCTTCCTTTCAATAAAGTGGAATAATCCAGCCAACCAACCACAATCAATTGCTGCAACAATATAATTCACCCTCCAACAACATTCAATGATCAGTCTTCAGACCTCTTAAAGTAGAAAGGGACTCTGTGGATCGTATAGCGTTAGATAAATCAGTCCACCGTTTCGTTTGGGAACAACAGAGGAGAAGAGTCTGGCTAGAGATTTGGAGCCGCGCTGGGCTGGGAGCACCAGGTGTCTTTGACAAGCAGAGCGTAGTGGGCCAGGAGTGTAGACCTGGATGAGGGACCCCAGGTAGGCAGGAGCTGTTCTTGTCAATGTTTTGTAAGCCAGAAGAAGAGCTTTGAATTTTGGCATTTCAAGCAAAAGAGTTAATCGATGTTCACTTGAACCCCCCGTGCAAGCTGCCACCGCAGACCAACCACTTACATCTACCTGTAGACTTCACACTTTGGCAAAGATGGAGAGGGCTGTTACGTTCTGTGAGTCGATCATCAAACTTACTTTTAGAGTGATGAAGCCGACCACCAACTGCTGATCTGTGACAGGGCTGTGCATGGCCATTGTCGACTTGTGATATGTTAGCCTAACCATTCAGCTTTTGCACTGCGCCTCATTTTCCTTCATTTTTTCGAAGGAGTTCTCATACTTCCCAATCCATTTTTGAGCCTTTCCTCTTTCTTGTTTTGGCTGTAAATCCTCCAGCCTGTTGCCTCCAAGTTTGGCTCTGTTCATTTTGTCAGTTTGTTGCTGTAGTTGAGTTAAATTTGATTTGGTTTGGACACGGTTTGTTTAATTTTGAAAGTCACTGGGCAGTTTTAGATGGTTTCCATGCTCAACTTCCTGTCCCACTTGACCTGCTTTTTTGTGAAATTGATGCATAATGGCTCTGGCATAAAACTACGACTGGCTGCAAACAGGACAAAGAAATTGTCACATAAACCATTAGATTTGTTAATGTTAATGACTATTCGCTATTATTAATTTTTGATAATCATTGCACATCTCTAGTCCCAACCGAGCAGCAACCTCTGGTCTAAAAACATGAGATAATCCTAAAGTGCTAAAATCTGCTGTTCCTCGAGTTTCCAGCTTGAGACTGGTTCAGAAAGTACAGGAAGTCACATACACACCAAGCCAGAGAAAGAAGTTTTCACTGCAGATATTAACATGTTTACACCTTGGAAAAAGAGCATCTCCTCTCTGAATCTCTAATTTCACTATCAGCACACATTTTTTTCTAACTTGGCAGTTTAGAGGATCTTAAGATCACAAGTTCGACCAATCAGAGGCACAGCAGTCGCCCTCTAGCTGTGAGCGTGGAGACCCAAAGTCTGCTTCACTTCCAATATGGCGCCACCAGCTGATTAGCTTCAAAAATCTGTTTCAGAAACAGACAGGTGACGATTATACAGTCTATGGTCCCAACCAATCACAGGGCTGACGTAGAGACAACAACATTCACGCACACACTCATGACAAACAAAAAATAAATAAATAAAATAAAAAATAAAGAAAGATGTGTCGTGGTTTTAGAGTTTCTTGTGTATCTTAAGTTTCTTGGCTATTCTCATGATTCTTGTTTTGTGTTTCCTGAGTTTGTGATTATTTTTTCAGGTTTCTTGTCTGATCTTTCCCGTGTTTCTTGTTTTAGTCTAAGGCTTTTGCTCAGGGATGGGTACCAAATTAGGTACTTTTATAGGTACTGACCAAATTCTGTCAAAAGTACCAGGTACCAATTCATGTAAAAATCAAACAGTCCCATGTTCAGGTACCTAAACGCATCATTGTGACAGTGAGGGAGTGGAAGAGAAGAGCATTTTCCATGCTGGACATAAACACAGCATTACAAGGTTATATATTGAAGAATAAATATGTTGAATTGAAAACTTTGAGATCTTATTATGGAAAAACTAGGTACTGGTACCAATTGCCAGGTACCGGGCATTGGTACCGTATTGTTTCAAATGTAAAAGGTACCCATCCCTACTTTTGCTCCTTGTAGTTTTTGGTCAGTTTAATCTGTCAAGAATCCAAAGGAACAGGAAACTAAAGGAGGTGGAGGACCCAAAAGCAGGTATAACAAAAAGGTTTTATTTTAAACTAAACTCAAAATACAAAAAGATTCAAAAGCATCCAAAAATCCCAAAATCTTATGAAAGAAACAAAGTAAGAAAAACTAGAAAAATTTGCAAGGAAACACTGGAGAAAATAGGAGACCCATGGAAACACAAACACAATGAACTGACCTGAAACTACAAGGAGCAAAAACTGGAGACTAAATCGGGAAAAACTCAAAACACTGGACAAGAATCATTAAAAAATGATCACCAAGACACTCAAGATTCACAAGAAAATTCAAAACCCAGAAAAACACAAAACATACCAAAAACAAAACCACGACAAGCTGATGATCTTATCACCTGAGCTGCTGCATTAGCTCGTCATCAGCTACAACACGCTGACAAAAACAAGACGGAGAAAATAAAGAGTCATCGGAGCCCAAGCTGCTGCTGAACGCTGCGTGATCAGCCAATCTGAGCCACTCAGCGCTCTGATCCAGGAGTCAGCGATGGCTCCGGGGGCTCATCAGATCCAAGTGAGTCCCAAGACTGTGACAGAAGGTGCTGCATCCACCTCGTTACGTATGTCGCCATTCACACCATCGCCTGCTCCACCTGTTCACACGCCGGCCATAACTGGAGCATATGTCAGGTCACATCCCTGCAAATGTGGTGAGAAAACCAACCAATCAGGAAGTGTGTGTTTCTGTAGGTGTGTGAGAGTGCACTGTTAAAGTGACTCCAAGACGTGACCCAGCAGTGATAGTCATAATTACAACATCTAGAAATCAATTAACGTAAATGAAAGTGATTTGTTGCTAATTGCATTGTTGAGAGGAAAAGATCCAGCTGGCGTCAGCTCGAACCCCTCTTTGAAGAAAAATCCATGAGGCCATCTGAGGAAATAGGTTAAAGCAAACATGTCTTTCATCAGTCGTGTGGCTTCAGCCTGTTTCTTCTCTGTGTTTGAGCAGAGGCATCTGTGTAAAGACTCTCAAAGGACACAACAACAGCTGCTAATGACTCATTTACCCACCCTTCTTTTGAACTTGTGTTTGGTGTGAAAGATCCCATCATGGCTCCTCTCGTGTGAGTAAACAGAGATTTCAATTCGCTGGAGACTCAATCAACAGTAGCCTTCTGGAGCTGTGTCTGAGTCTCAGGGAATTCAAAGCACACATCTCAAATATGTAGTATATGATCATAGCAGATACGTTTCAATCCAGATTAGAAATCTTGGTTTCAAGCTGTTTTTATAGATAAGTTTCTGATTTTATTGGGTTTGATTAAGAAGCGGTTTTGATGCATAATAGTTATTATAAACACTGTTACACACACTGTTAGCATCATGGTGATGCAACGGACCATACTACCCAGCACACTTTCTCCCATAATGCACAGCGTTAACGCTGTTTGTCTTTGCAGGTGGCAGGTTTTGGTGAATTTCCGCCATCTACTGGAATGAGTTGGCATTACAACTTCAAAACAACAACACTAACGTTAGATGGTCCGTGAGATAGAAGTGAAGTGATGCGAAATAAACTCAAGGAAATCTTGCCGCTCTCAGTTGTAAAAGCAGTAAAAACAAAAAGTCAATCCTTCCCAGATTTATTTCAAAAGTGTATATATATATATATATATATATATATATATATATATATATATATATATATATATATACATTTCTATTTATTTTTAATATTTCTTTTTTATATATTTCCATTTATTTAGATATTTGTTTTTAATATTTCTATTTGATTTTTTAATTTATTTTTTAAAAATCAAATATGATAATTCTGCTAAGATATGACTAACAAAACAACTAGAATGTTAAGATCCAGACAAATTTTCTTTTGTGCATTTATAATATAGGTTAAAAAACACAAACCAACAGAACAGTCATACGACGTACGACATGCAAAAGCAGTGGACAGTGCAGCAGTGCATACTACTTGCTCTTTTCACGGTATGAAAAAACTTAGCTATTATCAAGTGTTTTTGTCTTATTTTCAGTAGAAAATGCCTTTTTGAGACTTGATATATATTTTTTTTATTTTTATAAATATTATTTTTATCAATTAATTAATTAATTAATAAATCAATTAATTAAATGAATGATTCATTTTATATATTTATTTTTAAAATATTTCTATTTACATATTTATTTATTTTCAATATTTCTATTTATTTTTTTATATTCCTATTTATTTTTAAATGTGTTTTAAAAATTGCCATAGTGTGCACAATCACCAGATAGAACATAATTCACATAGAGTGAAAAAGTAAAAATATAGTAAAAAAAAGTAAAAATAATATTCTTGTCGATCTTAGTAATAAAAATAGTGATTGCACCGAAAAAAAAACCCAACCTGTTTTGAATGACGTTGAGAGTGATGAACAGTGATTCTTTGTCGACCAGACTGTCTCAATTCAGTTCGGCCTTGTGGTCTACGCAGGCTATGAAGGCCTCCACAGCTGCCTTTTTTTTTTATTTATTTATTTTTTTAATGAGTTTGTTGTTGTCATAAACTTTTGACTCTGGGCTGCCCCCTGGTGGATTAATTGGTTAACAGCAATGCCAACGTAAAGGACGCACAGAAGCATGAGAGCAGTGACGGTATACAGAGGATAAATGGGCTGTGATGCTACATGTAAGGTGTCAGTTTACACCTTGGGAGCAAAGATTTAACAGAAGTCTCACAAATCCACTGGTTTAACTCCAATCAGTGTTAATCTGACTGAAACTGTCCTCTCTTTGTGCTTCATACCAAACAGCTTCACGCTCACATTAGGCTGGAGTAACTGAGGACAGACACCTGGTATTAAAAATAGATCCTCCTCTGATTGTTATGAATCTTTTCTCTTATTTAAAAAGTGAAGAGAACACGCTTCATGTACGGCTTCATGAGAATAGAAACAACGAGCCAATTAAATCCACTTCACGCTTTTTCCAAGGCCGGCCAAATATCATGAGTGTACAACAAAGACAAAAGCAACAAAGGCAAATTCTGACAAGGGTTTTAAATTTTAAAAACATCCCTGTGAATGCTAAAACATTAAGGAGACATGTGCATGTAGTATCTGACTTTGACGTAAGCCGGGCTAATTTTCATCCCACCCACACGTCATTTACTGGGAGCACTGGATGAAATGGAAAGCATCCTCTGAACAAAACTTTACCTTTTGCTCACTCGAGCGAGGCGATCCATTTTTGTGCTGTTGTTGTTTTCCTCTCTGCCACTCTCGGGGTGTTAATGTAATGTCGGTTCAGCTGCTTCGGGATTCGAGACACTCCATCAGCGGCTTCATTCCCCCCTGAGCTGGAGAGTCTGTTCACCCAGCTTTACAGCAGATAACTGTATCACAGGCCACAAATACTGCTTAATCACAGCAATATCAGAGATGGAGTGACAGACGACATCTTTCACCACCCCTCTTTATAGCTCCAGAGAGCCTGATATCCAGGAGACAAGTCTCATCTGCTGGAGCTGACAGGGGACAGTTGTTTTTCCCTTTTCCATCCAGATAGAGGAGAAATGAAGACTGTCAAAAGCGTCTAATAAAAAGCTCCAGTGCTTGATGAGATTTCAGAAGAACTCTATATTTCCTCTAAGTGCAAACCAGGTAAAGCCAAAGCATTTCAGGTGTTTTTCTCGCTCAGATAGCTCAGCAAGATGGAGACGGGTACTTAACCAATTCTGTCGGAGAGGAAACCGTGGAGTTTTATGGGCTGCACCATCAAAAGTTCCAGGAACTTTTAGTCCAAGAAACTGCATATTTTCTGTGGCCTATCAAAATAAATTGAATTGCACTACTCTTACAGTCCATTAGAGGCCAGTAAGAAAAAGAAGAAAGCCGTACAGCAAAGATGAGGTCAAAGAATGTAACAAACAGGCTGGCTTCATCATGCATGATTCCACAATTAGCCTGTTAGCATGAAGGAGATTCATCTTACACTGTTTTTCATTTTTCATCACATGCTGCTTTATCACACAATCATGGGGTGATTCGATTTTTACGAGAAAGGTGACAAAAGCTTGTTGTAAACCAGATTCAAAAGACCCAAAAAGACTTGAAGCCAGAAAAGCTTGGTGAGATTATCACTTATGGCTTATCTGATGAGGAAATTCTCACATTAAAATTGAAAACCTAAAGGATGCATTTCTGAGTGCTAATTTACAGGATGAGTCTTTAAACAATAGAGATTATGGGTGAAGTTGGGTAAAATAAAAGAAACACAACATTGTGTGTAAGGTACTTAAATAATCAGAAACCATCAGCAAGACTGGGTCCTAAAGTTCCTGAACCTTTGGAAAGTCACGCCCTAAGAGCAGGGGAGTTTCAGGAAACTTAAGCCCTGTCTCAACTAAGCAGTCCGGTTTGGATCAGTACAGTTTGGTACAAGTTAAATCAGCAGAGGCTGGTCCTGTTGGTGTTTTGACAGCCATTCCTGCCCTTATGGATGGACAAAACTGAAATCTTATGAATGTTTTTGTCTTATTTAAAGTAAACTGTCATGGTTTAGGTTTTTTTTTGGTTTGTGTATTTGAGGTCCTGAGTTAATCTTAGTTATTCTTGTTGAGTGTTCTTTGTCCCTTGTTTTTATCCTTAGTCTGTGTTCCTTGTGGTTTTGATTTGGTTCTTGTCATGTATTTGTCTTTTTGTGATTATTTCAAGTGTTTTGGTGTCTTTTATGTATTTAGGCCATGTCCACATGTAGCCGGGTATTTAGGAAAACGCATATATTTTTATGCGTTTACGCCTGTCGTCCACACGAAACCACGATGTTTTCTAAAAACTCCGGCCAAAGTGAAGATTTTGGAAAACTCTAGTTTCATGGTTTCGTGTAGACGCTGGTAAACTGAGTTTTCGGTTCTTAAACGTCACAGCTGAATGACGGGGGCTCATTCTGGTTGGCTGACACAGGTTTTACGTCAGGAAAATACTGCCCATTATGGGTTTGCCATTCCTTGAGCCGCACTCACCGGCGGATTTACCCGCTGCGTGTTGACGGATGTATTTTTAAAAACAAAAAAGGGGGGGATAATCGTTTTTGAAAATACCCGGCTACATGTGGACATGGCCATAGTCTCTATGTTTCCTTTGTTCCCAGTTGAATCATTGTACGCTGTTGTGTCTTTGCTGTCTCATTGGGTGTGCTTTCTCCAGTGATAGTTTATTCCTAGAGTTATGGTTTTGGGATTTTTAGTTTGCTTTTTGAGTTTTTGAATTTGGAGTTTAGTTAAAATAAAAGTTTTTTAGTGTCAATCTGCAACTGGGTCCTCCTTTCTTTGTTTTTACCTGGGATTCCTGACATAAATATTGTCTTGTTATACTTGGTATGAGCCACACTCACTTGACCAATCCAGAAAAATGTCTGGTTTCAAGTTATTTACAGAAAAAAAGGGGTCTGAATTGCTTATAACAAGTAAAAAAAATCTGCCAATGGAACAAGAGAAATTTACTTAAAACTAGGATAGTGTCTTAATACAAGAAACTTTTCTCTTGTTTCATTGGCAGATTTTTTTTAGCTTGTTACAGCAATTCAGACCTTATTTTGTCTTTAAATAACTTGAAATAGGACAGTTTTCTGGACTGGTCAGGTGAATGTGGCTCATGTTGAGTCTAAAAAGACATTTTCTACTGAAACAAGACAAAAAACTTTATAAGATTTCAGGTTTTCCCAGTGTATCTGTGTCAGCTGTGTTATAGCGCGACGCCATAGCAGCGCGACACAGTGTACCCCACTTAATTCCAACGAAGAAGAAAAACGCAACACAGAAGTGCTGATTATTTCCACCAATCAACGGACTGCAGTGTTTCTAGCTCCACCTTCTGGGGTTGGATCAGTTTAGTCTGGCATCCATATCGGAAAAAAAAGTGGGACCATTTGTCTCGGTTGTTCAGGGATCTGTCCCAGGATTAGTTGGGAAACGCCACAAAATGTGTCGAACTGAGACGAACAGAAGCATGTTAGAAGTTATTTTTTTTATATATATATATATATCAGAAAAAAAAGTGACCCCATCTCAACTTCTCAATAGGAACAGCTGTTTAAACAGACTTGTAACTGCTTTTAAAAACATGTTCAGAGCTTGTTCTCGTTACATAAAGGACAGAAATGTTCATTACAGGAGAAACAGCTTTGAACAGAGAGCGGTTATGTAACAGCATCATCAGAGCTGACCCAGAGCTCTTATTCTCCAACCTCCACACTTAAGAGATATTTACAGATCAAACTTGATATTACACCGAGCACAGAGCGTGTGTGTGTGTTGTCAGTTTGTCTGAACATCTCTGTTTTCAGTCCTGATGGGATGCTCAGCCGGGGAAGGTTTTAGATTCAGTGTTGAAATAATGAGTAAAATTCACGATGTGTTTTCTGTCTGAGCTGTTTACATCAGAAGTCCCTGAATGTTTGAACAGACAGCCGAGCGGCGGGCACCTGTAGAAAGTAATCTGCTGTGAAGGCTCCAGGGTAGGAACATGTCTGAATGTTCGTTTTGTTTCTGCTGGCTCATGTCAGACTGAAACCGTGTCATCTCTGGCCTCTTTCCATGTCAGCAGTTAGGCATGAGTGGCTTCTCTGGCCCCTGCACAGTCACACATGAGTTTCTACCACAGCGATCAAGAGACCGGCAGCGCATTCCTGCTGCGGTGCCCAGGGCAACATGGCAGCGGCGACAGCGCCTGCAGCCGCAGCAGCAGCCCAGCTGGGAGCCGGTCTGCCCCACATCCTCTGCCCGGCTCCTGCTCCTGGCCCTGCCTGCACCCGCTGACGGGAAGCAGAGGAAGCACGAGGCTCCTCTGGCCGGATACGCTCCGAGGGGTGTGAGGTGGGAAGTGTGGCGGCTTGGTCACATCGGCAGGAACCACGCTGTAAATAAACGCCTCATATTTACTCCATAGAGCGTCGTTCAGGAGAGATTCAACACAGGAAAACCAGATGATCAAACTTCTTTCTCTAAGTGTTTGCTTTCTATGACTGTCCATTCTACACCTATCTCTCTACCTTTTTGCAAAACTTGATGAGACACAAAACAACCATCTTCATGGAGCTTCAGGATTGCTAACATAACTTTGTCTCAGATGCTCTTTTTGATCGCTCTGTAAGCTATTTTCAAGCTTTCCAAGTCTGCTCTTCAGGAGTGTTTGCAGATTTTGCTTCTAGTTACAGACTTTTCAGTGTTGAGCCACTAAAAAATGATTGCCTGAGCCAAGAATTCAGCAAACGTCTGAGATAGGAGACAAATCCAGTCTTTTCCTGCATAATTTTTAAGCTAGCTGCTAAACCCCTGGTTAACTCAGCAGCAAAACTCAGACAAATATCTAATTTTCTGTCATTATATGTGTTTTTATTCTTTTGTACCAATTCTACCTTATTCCATTTCAAACTTCTTGTTTTTAATCCTTAATTCTCAGTAAAAGTCTCCTTTAGGGACGGATGTTACAAAATAGCATTTGCTATTGACAGTAATTAGCACTTTCTGGTATTAGTTAGTGAGCACTTAATCTGTCTCTAACACAGAAATGATGATAAATTTAATGAAAGGCTTCAAGGTTTAAAGTGATACTCTGAGTGTGATTTTGTGCAGCAGAAGCCCAGAGCGCTCACACCAAACACCCCCTCCCTGCTCCTCTGCAGGTTTCCTCTGCACTCAGACGGGGCCATATTTTACTTGACCAAAAACACAAACAAACGGACTCCCACCGAAAAAATCTAATATCAGTCTGCATTCACGCTTTATTTAGAGAATTTTCAGCACGTTACTTTCACACAAAAACACCGCTAAATAAGACTCTAGTTCTCATCGTGTTGTAAAACAGCGCTACCTCCGCTGCAGAGCCACAGCTGGCTATGAGGCGCTCGCCGCTTAGTGTATCAGTCCGCGCAGCGTGCCTGATATAAACAAACGCAGGTAGTCTGCCAGGACGAAGAGACACAATGTATATGCTGGTTCAGACGGTTACATTAAATAGTGATTGCTGTGATTGTTTACTGCATTAAAATGTGCCTGACACTCTGGAAACCTGCCTCTGAGGCTTTGTTGACATGAGCGCACATGTGCGCCTGTCACCAAATTACAGCTGCGGAGGGTGCGCTCCGCTTTGCGCCGAGGATAGACCAGGTTGGAGCTGGCGAGCTTTCAGCGCACTTTCTGCACTGTTTTTGGCACGAAACTGTCACTGCGCCAACATGAATATGCCGACACCTCCCCCTGGTGCGCAGTCACACCCATTGGTCTACACCAATTGTAAATGGCAGCGCACGGCGGTGCGCCGCACAAAATCAGCACTGTGCAGGGTGCACCAGGCTTGCGCCCCCTGCGCTGCGCCACGAAATTAGAGCCCATAGTGTTAAAACTTCAGTGAACGTCACAAAAACGAATGTGAGGCTGACTTCATCCACTTCTACAGTCTTGGTCTACTCTTCATAATTTCTGCAGCGATGATTTCACCTCAACTTTAGAACAAAATCTCAGAAAATGAAAAGATAAAACTACCGTCTAACAGTTAAATTATTTCTCTCTCCACCTCTGAAATCACAGGACTGAAAGGTGAGTGAGGACAGGAAGCGATGACTCATGGCCGTTGTGTGAGGTGTTATTGTCGTCCTCTGGCGGGCAGGCCCGTCACATGGTTGTAAATCTGTGACAGCGCAGAAGGTTATTTGTTTGGACTGTGTTTGAGCCGAGCGGCCAGGCCCGAGGACTGTCCTTGGGTGTTGATGTGCTGCTGGATGCTGGACGCTGTATTGACAGAGAGCTGTGACCAGGGGCGAGGAGGAGTAAATCAGGAGGTCACCCTCGCTGTGAGGGGACGCTCCGCTGCTGCCTCGTGGGGAGACACACACTCCAGGGTGTGTGTTTGTGAGAGTGTTTGTGAGTGTGTTTGTGAAGTCTTTTCAGTCCAGCTGTAATTTCCTGATAAACACTTCAGTTTGGGACTTTTATATTTGGCCTCTTGTGCAAAGTGGCGTCAGGATCACAGCTCCAGGACAAATAGAGATCCAGGAATGTAAACATAAGGCAACGCGTGGACTCTCTCCACACACACTCACACACACACACACACACACAGATAGGTATATAAAAACACAGCCTGCCTGCAGAGAGCGAAGAGCCACGGCCCTGTGAAGGTCAGGGAGGACGGCGCAGATGGCCTTTTACACTAAATCAGCAACTTTTCCAAAGCCTGGTCAAAGAGTCGCACAGGAGGTTGATTCACACACTAACCCACTTACACTCTGCTCCCTGATGTCATGTACAGGCAAATACATAAATCACCAGCTTCTGAACACACACACAAACACACACACATTTACACACACTTAATTCTGGAAGAATTTTGTTCAGTACAACTTAATTAGGTCTAAAAAGCTGTTTCCAGATGTTTGAGTCCAGAATATTTTCATTGTTGTCATTAAAACTACAGTTTAATTACTTATTTTGTCAAAACAAAATGAACTTAAACAAAAGAAAATGTGAGCCAGGCTTCAGAGGAAGGAGAGTCGTCTGCTTTAAAGTTTATGTCTTGGCGTTTCATGACGTTTTGACTCTTTGCCAAATTGGTTTATTTCATTTTTTTCAACAGGGTTGAGGAGACTGGCTGGAAATGCTGTTTTTTTTCTGGGTCAAAGACTCTGTTTCCCATGAGCACTTTCACCCACTGTCATGATGACATGACTCCTACCAAGACATGTGTTTGTGTTTTAGCTTTTAGCCTGTGTTTTAGACTCAAGCTCTTGTTTTAACCTTAAGCTTGTGTTTTAACCTCTCTAGCCTATTTTTAAAGCCTTTAACCCGTGTTTTGGCCTTTAGCCTGTGTTTTAGCCTTTAGCCTGTGTTTTAGCCTTTAGCCTGTGTTTTAGCCTTTAACCCGTGTTTTGGCCTTTAGCCTGTGTTTTAGCCTTTAACCCGTGTTTTAGCCTTTAACCCGTGTTTTAGCCTTTAGCCTGTGTTTTAGCCTTTAAGTTTGTGTTTTTTGTTTTTTTTTAACCTTTAGCCTATTTTTTAAGCCTTTAACCTGTGTTTTAGCCCTTAGCCTGTGTTATAGCCTTTAATCTTGTGTGGGGAGGGGTTTGGCCTTTACCCTTTTTTTAGTTATAAGCTCATGTTTTAGCCTTTAGCCTGTGTTTTACTATTTAAGCTTGTATTTATGCCTTTAAACTGTGTTTTAGCCTTTAGCTCATGTTTTAGCTCGTGTTTTAGCCTTTAACTTGTGTTTAAGCCTTACACTTATGTTCTAGCCTCTAGCAAGTGTTTTAGCCTTTAACTTGTTTTAAGCAGTTAGCCATTGTTTTAGTTATAAGCTCATGTTTTAGCCTTCAGTCCATTTTTTAGCCTTTAGCTCTCATTTTAGCCTTTAACCCATGTTTTAGAGGGTAGCCAGTGTTTTAGTGTTTAAGCTTGTATTTAAGCCTTTAACCTGTGTTTTAGCCTTAACCTTGTTTTTGAGCCTTTAGCGTTCGTTTTTGTCATATGTTTGTATTTTAGCCTTTAGCTCATGTTTTAGCTTTGAACTTGTGTATTAGCCTGTAGCCCAAGTTTCAGACTTAAGTTGTTGTTTTAACCTTAACCTTGTGTCTTAGCCTTTAGCCTGGTTTTTAGCCTTTAACCAGTGTTTTAGCTGTTAGCCATTGTTTTAGTTATGAGCTCATGTTTTAGCCTTCAGTCCATGCTTTAGCCTTCAGTCCATGTTTTAGCCTTCAGTCCATGTTTTAGCCTTCAGTCCATGTTTTTGCCTTTAGCACATGTTCAAGCCTGCAGCTCGTGTTTAGGCCTCAAGCTCTTGTTTAGTCTTTAACTTGTGTTTAAGCCTTTAGCTCCTGTTTTAGCCTTAAGCTCTTGTTTTAGCCTTTAACTCGTGTTTTAGCCTTTAGCTTGTTCTTAGCCTTTAGCTTGTGCTCTATCTCTCTCCTGTTTCTCTTTCTTCTGCTTCTCTGTCCTTTTTCTGTCTGACAGTTAGGCTCCAGTGTCCACCATCACTACAAAATTAATCACAGAAATCGTTTTCAGCAGAGAAAAACACAGATTTCTCTTCTTTCTACTGAACTTCATCAGCTGGCGGGGCGTTGTCATGGAGACTTAGACGTGCTGTAAATCAATTTGGCCCTGTTCAACCAATCGGGAAGCTACTAAACAGCATTTAGAAATCATCATCTTTCATGCTGATAATCTCATTTTAAAATATGGGTTAAAATGAGGCAGATATCTAGAGGGGAGACTTTTTCAGGATTTCTTTCTCACGGGGACTTCAGGCTCGTGTGGAGCATCGTGTCATCACAAGAACCGGCCTCAGGGAGGCACAGATTATGTGTGAATCACAAAGGAGCTTACTAAATTATCATTTGGACACACATGTGAATGATGAGTCAAACATTTCTGGAGCTCTGTGTTTGTTCATGCTGTGTGTCAGGTCTCACCCGTCTGGCACTCAATTAGGATTAAACAAACCGAAGAACTGAACGCTATCTTACCTGAGCCTGATTATCTCTCCATCAGCGCCGGGATGTGGGTGAAAGTAATCAAGCCGCTCTGATTTAAGCCTGCCGGGCCCTGCGAGGCCTGCAGGTGAGGAGCCCGGGCGCCGCGCTCGAGTGCTGGTGTCAGGGGAGGACGCGTGGCTGCGTGGCTGCATGGCTGTGTGGCGGTGATGAAGTGAGGTGAAGAAATGGAGTGTGACTGGGCGGATATGACAGAAAGTCTAACTGTCACCTGGGGTCCCTGCGGCCCAGCTGCTCCACAGCCGGAGTTTAGGGGAGAGAAACAGTCATTAACCCTGTCACATTGATTCAGCTCTGCTAGCTTGTTTCTTCTGACCCGTGCTGAGGAATAAAGCGACTGGAGGGCTCTAATGATAGCCTTTTCTTTCGTCTGCAGCGTCTCCTCTCGCTCCGCTCACTGTGCTTGTTTACTGTGTCTTCACAGCCCAATGTATGGTGTTTTGTTATTACTATGACATATTTGATTTTCTGGTCCCAGCATGGCTGCGCAACTGCGTTTTGATTTCCTGACACCTGGGAACGTCAGAAACTCTGAGAGAAACCAGTGTTGTGTGATAATGAAGCATTGTGCTGTCACTCAGCGTTAGATCTTTCTTTTTGTTGCGTTGTGTGTCAGTCAGGATGTGTTTAGACACGCCGACAAACACGTTTGCTCTTCCTCACCGTTTCCTCATATTTACAGGATGCTCCGACGTTTCCTACCTCGTCTCCATCTCTGTCCGCACGCTGTTTGTTCATCAGACAAACCATCTGCTGGAGTTGTGTGTTTTCCTCCCCGCGCCGTCCCCCCGGCTCGCTGCTTCACGTGGCGGTGCTCTACCAATTATCTGATGCGTGCGGGACGCCCAGCGTGAGCCGCTGCCCACTGCACAGGCATGAAGTCTCTGTGTTCACGCCGGGTAGCCTCTCCGCACGGCGCCGGATAATGGGCAGAGCTAGAGACAGTCCTCTTTCCGCTCTCCTCGTCGCTCATTTGGCGGGCTGATTAGCTCCTCTGTGCGACCAGCAGTAATCTACAGCCTTGTGTAATTCATGGCCCATTTCAGGATTAGTCCATCTTTATATGCTCGAGCCGATCTGCTCTTGCAGCAGTGTTTGTACAGTGTAATAAGTGTTGCTGCTCTGTTTTTGTGCAGTGTAGCATGTGAAACAATAAGGCTGGAGCTGCGAGCTGCTGTAATCACACTCATTCCTCCTCCTTTTATTGTCTAACATTCAGGGAGCTTCATTAATACTCCATGTTTGACTGAACTCTACTGAGCATGACCGCTTATTTCCACTCATAACAATTTTTACTGAAACTCACAAACGCAGAATACAAGTGTGGCCAACGGAGCATGCCCAGATCCTTCCTTCGCAGGAGTAAGCCACCTTTAAAATATGATGCCCAAAGTGCTGATACTTCTTCCTTCATAAAATCATTTGTAAATTACGGAAGCGTATTGCATTCACTTGAAGAAAAAAAAAACAACTCAGGTTTTTCAGAGTAATTTATTTTTTGGTTTGTTTTTTTGTGGTAATTAATTTTGTTTTTCTGATCAATATTTTTTTATTGGTTTGTTTTTTGTTATAATTTTTTCTGTTTTTATGAGTAATTTTTTGTGGTAATTAATTTAGTTTTTCTGATTAATATTTTTATTGTTTTTTTTTTGTTATAATTTTTTCTGTTTTTATGAGTAATTTTTTTTGTGGTAATTAATTTAGTTTTTCTGATTAATATTTTTATTGTTTTTTTTTGTTATAATTTTTTCTGTTTTTATGAGTAATTTTTTCCTCCTGTTTTTAGGAGTAATTTTTTTTCCTGAAGTATCGAGCTTCTTCGAAATCCCGCGAGAACCTCCAACCTGCAGACGACTCTAACACTATTGACTCATAAAGCTAAATTTAAGATGACTTATTTTTCCAGTAAATAAAAATATATAAGTACTATGAAGGACGTTACAACTTGAGACCCCTAGGAAGCTTAATTTATCATAGCTGAAGTTAAAAAAGAAAATCATTTACTTACTTTCACAACTTTTCTGTGTCCGTTGGGATAACTGACCTCTTTAAACTTCTGTTGTCACTGTACTTCTGTTGTGTTCTGGCTTTTGAAAATCATCTGAAACCCACCAGCCACCATACTTTTTTAATGACTCCAATTTACCCGTCTAATTTCAGAAGTTTTTTTTATGTTTAGTCTTAAAAAGATGCCACACACTTGATGTCCTACATCCCACACTTTCACAGCAAAGGAGGCCAACGCCTGATCTCCTCTGGCAATAAAGTCACACTCCTTTGCCCAACATTCTTGGAAAATACAACTGGAACTTGGTTTGTTTGCCATGACAACACCGCTAAATGGATGTGATTTTTTTTGTTTTTTTTTGCTAGTTTGATCATGTCTTGACTCTATCTCCCGACATATTTTACAATCCCAGAAAAATTACACAAGAAAGTCAGCTGTAAATCATCATTAAACGTGATGTAAAACCTCGTTTTTAACCTCTTATAACTAATGAAAATGAAACTTTTCAGAAAAAAGAGAACCCAAATACAAGGCAGCCAAATGATATCTTCAAATCACCACAACAATCGGACGTGAGAAACATCTCTACCAGGTGTATTAATTTTCTAAAATTTGACCACAGCTTATCTGGAATGACTGGAGAGATGGATTTTTTTACCTATACTGCAGCCAGCCACCAGGGGGAGCAGTTTTAGTGGCAACCTCACTTTGAGCAGAGCAAGATGACGTCTATTTAAATTAAGTTATATGTCAAATCTTTATGTAAGAACATTTGTAGTGTGCTCAATTTCTTGTAAAGTGTTAGATAGAAAACAATACAGCATTTTTGTTATTATTTATCTATGTATCTATTTATTTTGTCTTCTGCCATGTTTCCTTATTCTCTGCGTGCCAACATGAATAGCCCCATGTGCCAGTTATGGCGCTCATACTTAAGAGAAAAATAATCAAATCCCCTCTTACAAAACGCTCGAGCAGCATTTAGATGTTTCTGCCTGTCTGCCAGCGAGCACAGGACGCAGAAAGCTTTCATAATTCTCTCATCAGAGGATGAAAAACATCTTTCATTCATCATCTCACTTCCTCATGCCCTCTGAATCACAGTCACCTCCTTTCCCGGCACTCTCCTTATCAATACTTCATCTAAATTGATTCAGATTTTGCTTTTAAGTCCTGTAAGTGTGTTGTGTCAAGCCTGTCAAACAGCGTGTCAGTATTACTTTTCAGGATTGATCTTTTATTGAGTAATAATTGGGAGAATTGAACAGGGGGAGATAAGCAGGGCTGTGTTTTCCAGGGGTCTTATCTTGCGTGCCACACGGCCTCGGCGAGTCCACATGTGGTAAGAGTTAGAGGAGAGAAGCCGTGCCGTCTGCAGAGCACCGACTCAAACATACAAGAGTTCCTGCAGGGCATGGGGGATATTAGAAAGAGCCTGAAATTGAGAAATGTGATACAGGGGGCTCTGTGGAAGGAAAACAAAGTTATTTAAGCCGCAAGCCTTTCCTCTTATTAAAACAGTATCAAGCTTTTATTGAATTGAACATGTTTATGAAAGGGGCAACATTAACAGCCTGTGTGTAGATCCAGCAGAACAACCCAGATAGTCATCTCTGTTCACGTTTTGCTTTCTGCAGCACGCCACCTTCCTCCTTTCCTCTTGTGAGAGCGCGTTTACGACTTCGCCCTCGCCTGGGAGTGCGCTCAACTCTCTTTGTTTTTCCCCGTCGCGCCGTTCCAGTGCAGCACTCCTCTTATTTGTTGGCATTTCTGAAGGTGTTATCACCGAGCCCTTTCTTGGCACTCCATTACACTTTGGCTCTCTATCTAATAATCGTGTCATTTTCCACCACATTTCCTGCACTAAGCAGTCAATTAGTGATGCAATACTCAGCCGCCTTCAAAATCCTCTATAAATTGTGACTAAAAAGGTTAATGTAATCTCAAAAGCGTGAAGTGGGTGGAAAAGTCTGGATGTAAGAGTGTCTTACTCATTAATTTTTGTCTGCACGGAGTCCATCCCAGACTGGAAGGAAAACAGCTCTGAAGGAGTCAAAGTTGTGCCAACCAGATAACATTTGCCCTCTGCATAATTTAAACCCAGGAACAGCGATGGTCATTAAAAATATATGGCTTTAAACTGTGGATTGTAAAAATGCATGTAGCAGTTTTTCAGTTAACTCCGGCTCAGTTTGAGCTCGTCAGGATGTTTCTGTACTCCCATGGACAGAGAGAGTCAGGTTCAGGGGTCTCAGGATCCTACAGTGGGGAAAATAAGTATCGAACGTCTCAACTTATTTCTCATCACATTTATTTCCAACGAAATTTCTCCCAGACATTGGTATTAACTCAAATAATCCACACATGAAAAGAAATCACAACGTTCAGGTCCATAAATAATGATTATGGTGAAGTAAGTACGATAACACAGGAAAAAAGTATTGAACACACCATGGAAAGGCTGTATACTTTGGCAAGGAAATGCACCATACCACCTGAAATCTGTCAGTAATTATTACTTGAACTTCCAATTAGTGCAAACCAACATCAGCTGGGCTAGAGCAAATTGATGGTCCTATAAAAAAGGTTGTTTTTTCACCAAGCAGTTAAATACCACACACCTCATGATGGGTAAAGGCAAAGAGCTCTCTGAAGACATTCACAACCTGATTGTTGCTCAGCATCAGAATGGAACTGGTTACAGACTTATATCAAAGCACCTGAATATTCCAGTCAGCACCGTTGGGGCCATTATTCACAAGTGGAAGAAGCAGCACCTTACCATCAACAGGCCACGCACAGGAGCTCCTTGAAGATTTCTGACCAGGGAGTCAGGAAGATAGTCAGAAGAGTACTCAACCAGCCAAGGACCACCCTGAAAGTGCTCCAGAAAGACTTGGAGGCAGCAGGTACAACTGTTACAGAGAAAACAATAGGCAATGCACTCCACCGCCATGGCCTCTATGGATGCTCAGCCCACAAGACTCCATTCCTCAAGAAAAGGCATGTTGAAGCTGGTTTAAAGTTTGCTAAACCGCATCTTAAAAAGCCTGTAGAATACTGGGAGAATGTTGTCTGGTCAGATGAGACCAAAACTGAACTTTTGGGCTGTCATACTACAGACCATGTTTGGAGGAGAAATGGCTCTGCACATCAGCCAAAAAACACTACACCAACAGTGAAGTTTGGAGGTGGAAGCATCATGGCATGGGGTTGTTTCTCATCTCATGGTGTTGGCAAACTTACATAGTCATTATTTATGGACCTGAACGTTGTGATTTCTTTTCATGTGTGGATTATTTGAGTTAATACCAATGTCTGGGAGAAATTTTGTTTTAATTGCATCTTTGGAAATAAATGTGATGAGAAATAAGTTGACAAGTTCAATACTTATTTTCCCCACTGTATCTCTGCTTTTTGTAGATAATATGGTTCTATTGGCTCTATGCACAGATCGCTCCCTCATTAGCGTGCTGTGGCATGGGCATTTACGGTTAAAGAAAGAAGCAGTAGACAGTGACAGTAGACGGTGTTATGATGGCAGAGATTAAATAAACACAGTGTTTGCTGGAGTTGCCTAAAGTTTCTGTCGGTGATACACAGAGAATTGTCCTGGTATCTGGTACAACACCATGTAGCAAGTCGTATAAAGGCTTTAAAGTGTATGTGTTTTCATTTGTTTGTAGCTTTGTAGGTAATTTACTAACAGTAGCTAGCCTGAGCTAGAAGACTTACTTACCTTTACCTTACCTTTTATGACTAAAACTTAGTATTTTAAGGACATTTCACTTGAATTCATTCACACATTCCACTTTGTCTGCAAATAAGCAGAATAAACCTAGCATTTTAAAGTAATGTTAAATGCTAAAAAGTTATGTATATTGAACTTAAATCTTTTAATTGGATACAAAGTCTGGGTGCACAGTGTAGTGGCTCTGCTCCTCCGGTGCCAGGACCTGTACAAGCGGTGGAAGATGAGATGAAGCTGTTGTGTTGTTCCTGCAGAGCTGCAGCTGCGTGTTCCTGCAGTTTACGTGACATTTATCTACATCACACCCGACAGTAAAAGTCCACACGTTATCAGGAAATATAATTGAAAGGTTATGAGTTAGCTCACCAGAGGACCTGTGTCTCGGATCGTATTTGGTGGTATCTATCAGCGCTGTGATAGCCTGCTCCGGCTGTTACAGTTTACAGTACGAGCCGGGCTCCCTGAAGGCTCCATGTCTGTATTTGTTATTTTTAAATTGGCGCGGTTGCTTCAACCTGGAGCGGGCGAGGATTCGGCTTCATGAAAGAAGGCGTTCATTCTTCAGCCTGATTTCTCTTCAGTTTTTGTAGATTTGATATCAGAAAGTGTCAATCAGACTCTTCAAGGCTTCAGCGCGACCCGTCACACAGGATTAACTGCTGCATTCACAAACTAAACACAGGTTGTGATTATTCAGTCCTCATGCGGTGACACTCTGCACCATTCCCGTCACTTCATTTTGTCAACGAGCACTTTAAGAGTTCACGCAGAGAGCACTCATTTCAATGTTTTCAGCTGGTGGATGCACTTTTTCCGAGAGGTTAACCTCCAAGCTGGGTTTAAAAAAACTCTGCAAGGCGAGGTTATTTTAGAAATCCATACTGTACCTCTCTGCTGAGCTGAATGAACAAAACCACATGAGCTGCCAGCTGCACATATTTACGTCTGGTTCCCCCGCAATTCCACTTCTGAGGACTGCGCTCGCGGCCATCTCTCAAGCAGCCGCTTTGTGATTGGCGGCGTTCAGGAGGGACGGGCCCAAACATCCAGAGACAAGCAGAGGAATCTCTCCTTAATCTGTGCAGTCACTGGTTTGTGTCTGGATGTGTCGGGTCACAAAGCCCCAGACCCGGGCTGATTCACGGCGTCCAGCTCATGTTATCATCTCATTGATTCATCTCCTATCTCTGGCTTTGTGCTCCTCCTGAAAGCCCATTGGCTCTCCGGTGCAGACTATTATCCACTGCAGGCTCAGGGAGGAAATATTCATCTCCAGGCCCAACATGTATATCCAAACAGAGGAGATAAAGGCCTAACATTTGTGATCGGTTTATACGGCGTCAGACAGCAGCTGATAATGAAACAAACTTGCGTCGCACACGTTTTAAATGCATCTTGAACCTTTGACTCATTGTCCCCCTCTCCTCGCCGCCCTCACTGGAGAGCAGCGATAAGACGCCTCCTTTCTGTTTACCTTTCAACATTATTCATGGTTATGGAGGCGTTTGCAGTTTTGTTCCCAGCGCTCCCTCGATATGTCTGCGCTAAAAGCTTCAGAGCTTAAACCCATGATAGAAATATCTTCCAGGGGATAAACGCTCACTGTCTTATCTGTTTGATAAAAACAACTCTGATTTGATTTTAAGTGTCTTATTCAAATGATAACAATACTGAGTCCTGAATCCTGCGACTTCGTTGAACTTCTTATTCTTCCGTCCATTTTTTTTTTTGGCTCAATACTCCTAAAACAAATAACAACAGATTTTCATCATTTAAATTGAAAAATGTTCACATGTTTGGGAGGATTGCACTTTTATGACTCAAATTTCTAACCCTCTTACTTTTTAAAATATTCAACATTAAAAAACGAAATTAAGCCGATTGAAATGAATGGAAAATCATCTGTCACCATGGAAACTAGATATTCCCTCCATCTTTGTCCTGCTTGTTTAAATATTTATAATAAAATAAAATGAACAGAGGTTATAAATAAGCATTTGCTCTGGAAATGCCCCCAAGTTAATCATATCATTTGTTATAGATTTGTGTCCTTTATTGATAATAACCTGATGTTATTTGTGTCTAACTTGCATGGTTTAGTATTTTTTGTTATTCTGTTGCTTCTTTGCATGATTTGAAAATCCACCTAATGCAGTTTCCAGTTTGTCTTGCATGTGTTTTTTTTGTTTGTTTGTTTGTTTGTTTTTGTTTGTTTTTTTTTTTGGGGGGGGGGTTGTATTGTATTTTTTTTTATTCATTTATTTTATTTTATTTGTTTTGTTTTGTTTGTTTGTTTGCTTTATTTTTTTTCTATTTATTTATTAATTTATGTATTTATTTTTATTTTATTTTTTGTTGTTGTTAATTTTTTTTTAGGTCCTAGTAATGTTTAACATTAGTGTGTGATTTTTTTTTTTTTTTTTGTCCAATAACTGACTCCCCGTACATTAAGTTTTGCTTTGTTTGTTTTTTTTCTTTCTTTTTTTTAACCCTTGCTTTATTTTTATTTTTTTGATAAAGCAAAAACATTGTACATCGGGAAAAAAATGAAAAAAAAAAAACTGTAAGAAAATTAAGTATAAAATAAAATAAAATAAAAAATTAAATTAAAATAAAAAAAAAAAAAACATTAAAAAAAATGGAGCAGCCGTACTGACTGTCAGATCTGCTCATCAGTCCATACCTCCTTTTTTTCTTATAACCCTCAAGGAATTTGTTAAAAAAAAAAATATCCCATACTTTCCAGAGTTACTGGAGGAGTAACTCATCCTTTTAGTGGGATCATAGAGCAAAACAAGAAGTAATTTGTGGTAAAGTATTTTAAAACAGCCCTTATTTAGTGAAGTAGACGTGCAAAGCTGTAAAAACAGGGCTCCCCTTTGTTACTAATGTCCCATCTAGGTCTAATGGTCAAATATGCCAAAGGAAGTGATGTGCAATGATGCAAAACTGAAATGAAGACTGATACTGTTCCCGTTTTATTACAGAGAAATATCAGAGTGAAGTATTAATATACATACTCAGTACTTTCTCAGATACAGCGAGGAGGTAATCATCACCCCTCATCTCTTCATTCAGGTCAACACATCGACTCATTTCATCAGATACCATGAAAAAAAAAACGTGTCACAGATTCTAATTAACCCACTAACCCTGGTTTGTGGGCGGGGCCTGCGTGCGTGGAGGGCTGGGTGTCACACAGATGTCTTCCTGTCTGGATAACAGAGACGCTCAGGTTTGGGTTTTAAAGACTGTAGCACTAATGAGTTCCCTGATGTAATTTGGTCCAGACAGATGAAAGTGGTGACACCTCAGGTTATCTTACAGTGGCACGCACCCAAAAATCAGCCTGGCACTGGCGGTTTCTTTTTAAGTCGGGGATTATTAGCACTTTTTCTCCTCTCAGACGGTGGAGGAACATCAAAAAGTAGTCCCATTTTGATCTCCTGCCTGCTGCAGAGTTTGGGAAGCCGGCTCAGGGGAGAGACTCTCGGCTCAACAGAGGAATGAAGACCTCTGTTACATCCACGAGGCAAAAAAAAATGATAGGAGGCCCATCTCAGATAAATCAGTGACTACATTAACCCGTGTTAGGGTCACGCTGGACGTCTGATTGATGTGAACTCAGGTCTGACCTCTGACCCTCTAAGCTCGGGGCTGTTGTGGGGACCATCGATAGGAAGCAGACCTCCAATCAGAGGAAAACAGCCAGCGTCAGCCTCAGCCTCAGCCTGACTCACCTGCTGCTGAAGCAGCATGATGGTGCTTTTATTAGCTTTTAAAGGATTATAATTGTCTGCTAAGTACGCGTCTGTCCGTCACACAGATGGAGGCTGAACCTTAATCCTCGCTCTGGAAGCTTTCCCGCAGTTTTAGGTGAAGAGGTTTTCATGCACGTTTTCTTGTCTTTTCATGTAACGTCCAAATCCTCTTTTCCCTCCACAAAAACCTCAGAGAGTCCAGTAAATGTCTCCTGACACCTGGAGAGCCGGGCGTTTTTATCACCGGCCGTAACCTGGGATGTTTTAATGACACTGTCCGAAGCACATCAGCCAACGACTCTGGAAATGTCGAACAGATGTGGGCTTTTTATTTTTTCTAAGGAAAGCTGGAAAGTAAATCCACTGAGCACCAAAACTGAACAGTATGAAGTCAGATCAGTCTCAAAATTTACAAATGCACAATTTGTGTGTGTGAATGCATCCACAAATGCGTACACAAATCCACAAACGCACACAAAAATATTCACAGATGTAAAATAAAAAATGGAATTGTTTGTCATTTGTGAACCTTTGTGCGTTCATGTGTGGATTTTTGAGACTCCCCTGACGTGCTTAGATCCACAAATGCATTTTTTTTCACCAGGGAAAGTCTGTAGCCAATCAGAAGCCTCCAGAGGTGGAGAAGTTTGGTATTGATCTGATACCAAGTAAATACTGATACGGAAACTTTTTAATGTTTAAGGTTGATGTATCATCAAACTGCCGACCTTTAGGTGTTTTTCTGATTTTTTTCTTCTGATCATGTTGGTAAAACCAAGGACAAAATTTGGGCAAAGTTTAAAGGTGAAAACAAAAATACTTTAGTGTCATGATAAACGTTAACAAAACGAATTCTCCCCGAAAACAATGTTATGTGTGAAATATTCTTTTAAGAAAATAAAGTGCAAAAAATAATCGCTTTGAGGTAAAATTAAAACAAAATCTTTTTAAGCTTTAGAGTTGAAGACTAGAGTACAAAAATATATAATTTCTCCCATTATTGCCCTATTTTAAATAATAATAATAATAATAATAATAATAATAATAATGATAATAATAATAATAATAATAATAATAATAAAGTATAAAGAATGATCACACCAAAACAAATGTTAATCAAATTTTCAAACAAACTCCTTTTTAAAGTAGAACTGTTTATGGAAAAAATACAAAAATAAAAGCACATTGTTCTTTTAGTGTACTTCTGTTTTTTCTTAAATAAACAAAGTGAAAAATTACCAGTCGTGAAGAAACAAAGGAAAATTTTTTCGAGTTAAGAAAGCAGAGAGAGCAGAGTGGGCGGAGACTGGAGGAGTTTGTGCTTGTTTCCCTGGTGCCGCTGAGCCACATGATGGTGCAATGTCAAAATACTCTATAACTAGAGTATCGATCTTTTTACACTGGTATCATGTGATATTAACACCAATGTCGGTATCGATATTATTGTTATTTGGATTGATCCGCCCACCTCTAGATGTCTCTATCCTTTTCAGCCAATTACAGTCATGTAGATTTGAGGGTTTGTTTTAATGTGATCACTGTTTAAGCATCTTAGTATACAGATGCAAATACAGAAAGTTTCACAAGTGGCAAACTTTTTTTTTTTTTACATTTTTGAATCATTCTGTGTGCATTTTTGGATTTGTGCACCCATTTGTAAATATTTTATACATTTTCTTTTTTCTTTTTTTTTTTTTGACATTTGTGGATCAAATTACGTATTTGCAAATTTGCACTGCAAATAACAGAAATCTTATCAAGTAATTTTGTCTTATTTTAAGTGAAAATTGTCCTTTTAGTTTCCAGTTATTTGAAGACAAAATGAGGTCTGAATTGCTGTAACAAGTAAAGAATAATCTGTCAATGGAACAAGAAAAATTTGCTCAAAAATTTTCTTAAAACTTGAATGATGTCTTAATGCAAGTTACTTTTCTCTTGTTCCATTGGCAGATTTTTTAAAACTTTTTACAGAAATTCAGACCTCATTTTATCTTTAAATAACTTGAAATCAGACATTTTTCTGGACTGGTCAGGTAAAGTTGGCTCATGTCGCTAGGTGCCGCCACTTTGTTGCTGCCTGTTGCAGCATTTCTAGTGATTTTTCTCTTTTTTGTCATTTTTACATTTGTAGTGGAGCATTACTATGATTCATTTGTTGGTCATGGACACCAAACTTTTTGTGTCTTCAGTGAAATTTTTACTACTTTTGCTCCTATGTTTGTCTGGAGATCCTACATGTAACCATGGCTGCATTGTTTACATGTGAAATCAGCTGTTAGCAGCACTTAGCATGTCAATGCTAACTGGTGCTAGGCCGGATGTTTCCCACAAGGTGAGGAGAAGGAGGTGAGGATGATGTGCTGGTTCTCAGGTGTGAGCTAAGAAGTGTGACATGGACCTGTCCTTCCAGTAGCATCATGCTAGTCACAGACATGGCTAACAGAGCATCTATTTTCTTATGGACCTTTTTGCACTTTCTATACACTTTCCTACTTTTGTTTTCTTGATTGCTGCTTTGACTCCTCCTGAATTTCTCCTCAGGGATAAATAAAGTATTTTCTTTTCTATTCCATTATGTTTAAAAAGACATTTCTTACTGAAAATGAGATAAAAACACTTGATAAGATTCAGTTTTTGCAGTATTTACACATTTGTGGATGCATTTACACACACAAATTTTCCATTTGTAAGTTTGGAGACTGATCTGTCTCCATAGAGCAGCCCCAAAGTGAAGAACATGTGAGATGATGTATTATTTGTACAAAACACACACACACACACACACACACACAGACTCACACACACAGACTCACACACATGTGGGCTCTTAGCCTTGTGCCTATGGGACGTCCACAGCTCTTTACTCCTAATCTGAGCCTCTCGTATAAGCCAGCTAATTAGAATTAGTTTGACTACTCTTAAGCTCATGAAAGCATATCATGGACGTTTATCCAATGCTTAATTGACAGCGTAAAAGGAATACATATTCATAAACACACACCACTGGCTGCTCAAAGCTGCCTCATACAGAATGTCAAATTTAATTGGGGTGTGCTGAAAGATAGATGTGGCTGCTGATTTGAACTACAGTATATCCTTCGGTAGCTCCGTTCATTCGTATTCATACAGTCACCACTGATAACTAAACTGTGCCAATTAAAGCCTACAGTTGAGGAAAGATGAATTTCAGCACGTAAAAAAATGCTAATTTATGTTATCGTTCTAGGTCATGACGATTTATACGGCCGCAGCTCCAATGTTTCGCATGTTAACGACACCGCCAAGTTCCTCTGCCCTCCATTTTATACCACACAGAGCTGCACGCCGTCTAACATGGCAGACGCCGCGCTCATCCTGCTCTGTTTGGTTTTACAAAACCTCAATCTGCTGCTTCTTCGCACGCTTTGTGAGCCTCATAGGTGTTTGACTTCTTCAAAGTGAATATTCTCAGTAAAACAAGGATTTCAGGCTCCCAGCTGAGCAGCGCAGAGGATCCAGTCTTTGTAGTTTTTAGATCAATGCAAAAACTAAACTCCTTCCTGATGGTTTCCCTCCTGCTCACAAAAGCTCAGTTTCATTTTTGGTGATACAAAACAAGACGCCTTCAACATGCCGTGCTGAATCTTAATTATAAAAAATGCACTAAATCCGAAGGGTGTCGCAGAAACCCATTAAAGCTCAATCATGGAACAAGCAGAAATGGAAGCGCTGTCAGCCTCGGCGCCTTATCTCAGGAAGTGAAAGCAGGAGCGATACACCTCTCAGGTCTGCCCCCCTCCTCTCTCTGCGTGCTGCTGTGATCTTTTCTGAGCTGCTTTTTCAATATGTCTCAGTGATAAAAGATTGACCCGCTCACTTCCTGTGAGCGCAGAGCGAGCCGCCAAGCCAAAACTGGCTGTTGACCCCGCTGACCCGCAGGCAACGCTAAGCAGGAAGAGAAATCTCTATCCTGACATCTGCCTCAGTTTTCAGGAATGAAACGACCCCCACTCAGTCGTCTTACACCTTCATATCAACGCCGCCATCCCTCGGCTTTTCTGTCAGAGGCTTTGAAACACACGGTCCTGAAAACACCAAGGAGAGCTGCATGTGTGAACGCAAACAGCTGAACCCAGACCTCAGGAAGGAGAAACCTCCTTCACAACAATCCAGTGAGCGGAGCAAAGAGTTCAGGTTGAGCCTCAGTTTTTTGTCTAATGTTTACACTCTTACACTTTCATTAGAAACCAAGGACTTCATATCACAGTAAAAGATAAAACACAGCGAGAAAAAGAAACTCCAAACGTCAAAATTTGTAGATTTTTTGACTGAAGAGCCACCGGCAATATTTTTCCTTTGTTCGGCTTAAGGGTGCCTGAAAATTATCAGCGCTAATATAGGTTATTTCTAAATGCTACTTCTTAGCTTCCAGATCAGGTCGAGCAGGAATGGACTGATTTACGACACGTCTAAGTCTCCATGGCAACACCACGCTGGCTGATGAAGTTTCGATTTCTTTATTTCTGTGATTTATTTTGTAGTGATGGTCGACACTGGAGCCTAACTGTCGGACAGAAAAAGGACAGAAGAAAGAGAAACAGGAGAGAGATAGAGCACAAGCTAAAGGCTAAAACACAAGCGCTAAAGGTTAAAACAGGAGCTAAAGGCTCAAACAAGAGCTCAGGGCTAAAACAAGCATAAAAGACTAAACAAGAGCTAAAGGCTATAACACAAGCTAAAGGCTTGAACGTGTGCTAGAGGCAAAAACATAAGCTAAAGGCTAAAACAAGTGTTTAAGACTTAACACAAGCTAAAGGCTAAAACACAAGCAAAAGGCTGAAACATAAGCTAAAGGTTAAAACAGGAGCTAAAGGCTCAAACAAGAGCTCAGGGCTTAAACAAGCGTAAAAGACTAAACAGGAGCTAAAGGCTAAAACACAAGCTAAAGGCTCAAATGTGTGCTAGAGGCCTAAACATGAGCTAAAGGCAAAAACATAGGCTAAAGGCTTAAACAGGAGCTGAAAGGCTAAAACAAGCATTAAAGACTAAACAAGAGCTAAAGGCTAAAACACAAGCTAAAGGCTAAAACAGGAGCTATAGGCCAAAACATGAGCTGAAAACTTGAACACATGCTAGAGGCTAAAACATGAGCCTATGACTAAAACAACAGCTAATGGCTGAAACACGGGTTAAAGACCAAAGCACGGGCTAAAGGTTAAATGCTAAAAACCAGGCCAGAGACTGGAATAGGGGCTAAAGGCTAAAACATGACCTTAAGACTAAAACAACAACTTAAGACTTAAACACGGGTTAAAGGCTAAATTAGTGGTCAAAGGCTAAATAATAGGCTAAAGGCTAAGACATCAGCTAAAGGGCTAGTCTGTTTGTGCTAATGTTCATTCTGTTCAAACTTGAGAGTCTATCAATAAAATGAAGAGTGAGGTTACGTTAGCTCTGATTGGTAGATGACTGGCAGGACAGAACCAGGATTCACTAACGTTACACATTACAGACACGTCTCAGAGCACCGGGCTGTCAGTAGCACTAAATATGCACAGCTAACAAACTACTGTAGAAACTGACAGTTAGCTTGTTGTCATGCTAGCCTATGGATATGTCGTAGCACCAGGCTGCTTGTAGCGCTACATATAGCCTGCTACTGACGTACAGTACAAACTAACAATGTTTGCTTGATGTCATGTCTCAAGCAACAGTGCTAGCTAACTATACTGATAAATACCTTACCTCGCCATGTCGTATCTGGTAAAAAGTTGACTTGAACAAAAACATTTGTTCCAAAACAAACACACACCTGATTAAAAGTCACATCTTTGACAGTGTGTGTGACACTCCAGGCCAGGTCACATGAAAACAGATCCTCATCACAGCAATTCTTTGTTTTTTCAATTTCTAAAAGGATAAAATCAATCAGAATCAGAATCAGCTTTATTCGCCAAGTGTTTCCAAGAATACAAAGAATTTGACTCTGGTTTAAACTGCACTCTCTCAGTACACAAGTTGTGGATGGAAAAACACTAAGAAACACTAAATATAAAAAAAGTAGATAAATAGAAATTAAGTATGAGGGGGAAATACTAATAATTACAATATTAGATAAAGAACTTTGTACAGAGTAGAATAGAGTATGTACACAATTTAAGTTAAAAGTAGTAGATGTCAGAATGTGCAATTTGCAAAACAAAAAACAAAGAATCATGAATGTGCAATAGAAACAGAAACTGCTTGACGTCCAAAAGGTTAAAAAATACTTGAACTCTAAGTCCAAAATCAAGGCCACCGGGAACAAACACTGAAAATGAAAAGATGCAAAAGATGCAAGAAATAAAAAAAAATGCATTACCAGCAAACTTGCCACAGAAGAGACAGAAGAGGAAACTTTTATCTATGCATCTTCATGTTTTCCAGCTCGTCCTGGGAGAAACCGACGTCTAACCTCAGGCTAGATGGATACATACAAGAGCAGACACCAGATCTTAATTTTAATGATGCAAAAACACAATTTGCATCCTCACACTACCTGGTATAATCAAGTGTGGGATTTTATTTTTGCATTTTTTTCAGCTAGATCTTTTTTTTTAATGATTTCTTGATGTCAAACGCGCCCCCCTTGTCCCTTAAAGGTATATTGATTTCCTCTTAACCCAAAAACTCACCACAACCAAAACTGTACCAGCCCACCCAGCAGAAACATCCTGACGTGCTGTAGAGCTGTTGACACAGAAGCAGTCACCATCACCGAGTCACCGTCAGACAGACAGACACCTGCTGGAGAGGACGTGTGGAAATCTGCCCTAAAAAAGTCCAGAAATTTCTCTGAGCTGGTTCCTGAAAGGAGCTCGACAGGCTTACATCAGCCAAACGGAGGCTCCATCCCCGCTCAGACGCAGCACATGAATTAAAGATTCAGTCACAGGACACGGGACAGCATGTTAGCGCTGTGTGTGCGCTGTTGACAACATGTTTCTCTGTATGTTCAGGTCGCAGAGACAGTAGGACGCTGATACAGTGGAAGTCAAAACAGACGTCCCCGTGGAGAGACATATCACACACACACTCACACACCACTCTTCCTCTCTGCTATAAATATCCGAGGTGCCGTCACTTTATGCCCCTCGGAGTTCCTCTGTTTATTTAACCTACTTACGTTTTGTGGAAACCTCTTTTTAATCATTAACAGCGGATTGCTTTGTGTCGCCGTCTTGGAGGAATTAGCCCTGAGATTAGGTTGGAGATGAGACGATGAGATACGGCAGACAAACAAAACATTTCCAGGAGAGAAAGGATATCAGACCTCAGATGCTTTTGTGGAAATAATTTCATTCTCCCAGCACGCACAGATAAAACGCCGCGGTGTGTGGAGAGCAAATATGTCTTGGCCCTCTCATTAACTCGCCGTGGTCCCTGTAAGGCTCTTAATTAGATTATCGAGGGACTTATGGGAACTTGTGACTGTGTTTTCCTCTGGCGTCTCTACTCGTGGTCGCACAGCGCTTCCGGCTGATGACTTTTGTTTACTTTCTGAAGCAGAGATGCAGAATGAGATTTGGTCTCACTCGTGGTCAAATGTAGCCGTGAAATGAGAAGTTGCTTTTATTTTGAGGTTTTTATTTATTCATATGACCCTTAGAGTTATGCAGAGTATGGGACCTCAGGCTCTGTTGTGCTGGATCCAAAAGTTGTGTAAAAATAAAGAATAAATTTGTCTGTAGGATACCAGGAAATGTGACTGAAGGCTGTTGCATGAGGTGCTGCGTGTGATTATCACCACTCATGTTAAAAACAGATTGTTTTAGCATGTTGCATAAAGATTGAACTGTGTCCTCTGCTCGTCATCGTTTGCTTTATTCAGGGTCAGAATCAGGTCTTTTTGGTCATTTAGCAAAAAAATTTGGTGTCATTCTATTCTCAACCCTTTAAATTTGCTTCATTTAGCGTCTCATGCTCAAGTTACCTGTAAAAACTGTTTGGCTAACAATCATGCTTTTATTTTGAAAGGATGCTTTAAAAGGACAGTAACATACACATTACTGTCCAATGTAGATTGAAGGTGATGCTGAGGAAGAGCAATGTGCATTATTTTATCTTCTCAGAGCTGCATTCGTACTGGGTGAAAACCTGCCCCATGAGATAATTGACCTTTGGCTAAGCCCCGCCCCCTCCACTCACTCAGACAAACAGTGAACATTCAGTGACAGACATTTCACAGAAGTCACCAAAAGCCTCTAAAGTCCACATTGGAAGACATGTGAATCATTTTATTGTTGAAAAGCTTGATAAAAAGCTTCAGACTAAATTTACAGCTCCCAGAGCAAACTGTTAGCATTAGCATCTCAGAGAACGAGACAGAGGATCAGCATTGGTCAGGACAAAAATATAACCTCTTTTTTACCATATTTCCAAGAGTGTGTCTCTGTTATTTTGGAGCTACAGGATTTACACTTAATCATTCAGCACAACCTTTGACAACCTTTGTTATCTCAGCTATTACTGATAAGCTATTAAAGCTAAGCTCCAGAAGCTAACGTTAGCTTGACAAGAGCCCTTTGGACAACAGCTAACAATGATGTACGAGCACCAAAGAACAAAATCTAGAACACAACAGGCCAATGAACTCCCAACAAACAAAGAGACATGATGAACAAAGCAGCTAGGAGCTAATACTAGGCTAACTTTTCCATTTTTGAACTCAAAATTTTAGAAAATCTTCATAAAACTGAGCAAAAGCTGTTTTTCTGCAATGAATTTCAATAAAGAGAGTGTCTGAGTGTATGGGAATGCCATGTGATTGGCTCATCGTGTTTATGGGCCATAGGTCACTTGGACCTGTGAACACACACACTTCAAAGCAAACAAAAAGTTTTCCACTGAACTGAAAAGCGATGGAGACGATGAAAACAGCTAGAAATGATTAACCCTGACTAAAGTTTGATTTCTATCCTCCCTCAGACGGAAGAGACAGAAACTTTTCTTTTGTCCGTTTCTGTAGAGCAGGTGTGCAGACACTGCTCCAGTCAGGTGAAGAAGAAAGATACTGTCTGTGAGTTTATTCTTAGCAAATGTCAATCTGAGCCACAAAATTAAACTAAAACTATAAAGTGTATGAAATTCTATTGTTCAAATCTAGTGAATAACTTTTGAAACAAGAAGTTAATTTGGCATTTTTTAAGTTGTTACATGTGAAGTCTTGTTTTTTTTATTATCGTTATTATTTATTTGTTTATTATAAATTTGCAAAAATAGAAAAATAGGAAAAAATAAAAATTTCAAAAATTTTATAAAATTACAAAACTTTTATAAATTGCAAAAACTTTATAAAATTGCAAAAAAATTAAAAAATAAATTGCAAAACATTTTAAATATTAAACATTTGCTTAAATTTCAAAATAAAATGTCAAAACTGCAAAAAAATTGCACAAAATTTTGAAATTCCAAAAGTTAATAAAAATGGAAAAAAAATGGAAAAAATAAATAAATTCATAAATTTTTAAATATTTCAACATTTTGGAAGAATACCTGAGTTATTTAACGCATATACTCAACTCATAATGTTTTGTTGTTTGCTAATGCTTTGCTGCATATCAAGCTTGTATGTCAAACTGGCACCTGGCAGTTAAATTAATCCATCCACACAGAATTAAAATCAGTATTTTCTTCCAGATGAGTCTTTTTGTAGATGTAGTTATCTTCCCAGGGCAGTAAAACTTGAGGTTAGCCACAGGTGCATGGAAAGTTGGTGGGCTGTTGATGTTGTAGGAGGTGAAGTAGAGCGGTGGCAGGCTTTATTGACGGATGGGATGAAGATTTAGTTCAACTAAATGTTAACGCAGGATTTTATTTACCCTCTGTAAGCAAAATAACAATTCTTTATTTTAATAATATTTTCTTAAAGCTACAAGGAGCCACTGCAAATGAGTCAAAGAGCCGCAGGTTGAAGACCCTGCAGTTAAATCAGAGTATCACGATTCATTCTTCATCTCAATATTTGGGATCATTCCTGTTTCTGCATCATTTTTACATAATATCACATCTCTATAAGGATGTTGTTAAATTCATAAAGGCTCACTCATCAGATTAAGAGAAATGCTTTTTAATTCTGAACTTCTTTTTTTAAGCACAAAATTAATCCAGAGGCCGGCTTAGACCCTGGGGTTAACCTGGGCTCTGTCTGGATGAACAACCTTGCTGTCGGCATCCTCATTATTTCTTGTGCAGCATTAGAAAATTTATTAGTAATTTGTTTTTGTGTGTGTTGTGATCCAGTTTTTAAGGTGAATCTGTGTGCTCTTTTGGAAAACTGACCTGTGTGTACGTTAAATTTCTTCAGCTGGGCAGCTCTCATGTCGTGTTTCAGCGAGGATAGATGGCAAAGTATTTTTTTGAATATCAAACTCTAATCCAATCCTCACAGAGTGCTTCAGAGCTGTCTCCTGTTTGTGTCTGACGTAAGAAGAAAAAGAAGTCGTCATTGATTCGTTCCTCCAGACAGAGGATGTGTGATTTTATACAGCTTTGATGTTTCACAGCGGTTCCAGGCTGCCCCCGTTACGATAGGTGTCCAGACTGTTTGGGCTGATCTCTGTGTTTCCAGCAGCCCGGCGCAGACATATCACAGACTTATTAAACTTTCAGTGGCTCCTGAATACCATTTTCACCTCTCAAAGCAGCCAGGCGATCAGGCTTCCCTTTCAGAGATCCCTCTAACCAATCGTGCCTAAAAAGCTTTTCAAAGTGCTGAGTGGAGGAGCACTTGAGTTTCAGGAAGGGTTACGTTCTCCGAGCAGCCGGCAGAGCTGTGATAAATACGGTTCTTTTAATACAATAGCTTTGTAGGTCACTGTGTGGAGAGGCGGTTTGCACTCACCCAGCTGGCTGCTCCCGCTGAGCCCGCACAGCCCAGAGACACAAGAACATGCAACCTTTAAAGAGGGATTTGAAAAGGTCAAAGCACAGGCATGCAGAATGGTAATATAGAAGTGCACTTTGAGAGGTGAAGGGGTCAACGTGGGCTTTATTCTGCGGCGCTCCTCTCATCCTGGAGAGATGGCTTTCTTCAGACTCGGACTCATTTCAGCACAGATTGCTGCGTCTTTGTTGGATGGTTTTTTTTATTTTTTCATCTCTGGTGCTGCGTTGACCCACTTCTGAGAGTCTGTGCAGAGACCCAGTGTGTCCACCTGGACCTGGTTAGAGGTGTGGTAAAGGCAGGCTCACTCTCCCAGCACAGCACCCTGATGTTTTCCTTCGCTCCCCCTCACGGCTCAGCTGCTGTTTTTAGTGCTCGATTGCCACGTTTAGACGAATCACGTTTCATTATTTCGCCCTCGGTTTATCCCTGGGTTGTTACTTATGGATCTCCAGGTATTATATTAGCCTCTGGTTTCCTGTTGATGGAGCAGGGAGGATTTCCTGGAGACTGCTCCACATGACGGAGTGGGTGCTCTCCCTCCTTACTCCTCCGTCCCCTGTGATATCTGCATGCTCAGTGACTCTCCTCTCACTGATCTAATTAGTCCCTGGGCACATCTTTAACGCTCTGTATTTATCAGCAACATTAATTAGCACCTAGACTGGATATATTACTTTGAAAATAGTGGATGTGCTTGTTTATTAAAGTATTAACAACAGGGGGGAAATACTCTCTGTTATCCCCTGGTATTAGTCACTTAGTGAGCCGGCTCATTCATCACACGCGCTCTGCAGTGGCTTTTCTCCTCCTGCTTATCCTTGTTTGTCTTTTTCTAAGCGCACATATGAGGCGATGTTGGATTAGCATTATTAATTAGCATGTCACCCCGTCCCTTGTGCGACACAGTGGTCACATTAACAAAGTCTCACCCGTCTCTTGGTGCAGGGCCGGCTGGAAACTAGCTGTTGCTCTCAGGTTTAAGGAAGCTTACATGAGTCAGGGCAGAAAAACACAGCGAGAAACTGGGGGATCATTGATTTTCCAAGCGACAGCCAGACCGAAACAGATACTCTATTGATTGGAGACTTCCTCGGGATAGTTGCAGAGAGCTTGAGGAGAGTTTCTTGGGAAACGTAAGACGCTGGAGCCGTGTGGTGCAGCGGCGCCGTCCATCATGTGTGACACAGGCTACCTCAGCACCCTGAGCTAATGTGGCTGCTGCATGGAAATAAAGCATCGTCTCTACCTGCAGCACGGCTCCTTCCCCGCGGTAATAAAACACCTTTCAGGCTGAATCCCACATAAGATGATTCTGTTTGATCTGCCAACAAGTGAAACGGTTTGATTCATATTCAAGCACAAAGCTTTCTTCTTCTAATCATGCTAATTAGACCCACTTTAGCTATTTTATTGTAGCTCAGGGGATCTGGAGAGGGATTTTTTTTTGTTATGGATTCTTGTTTGAAAAGCACACTGCCGCCTGTTTTAGAAACGCTTCCTCTGAATGTGTCTGCAGTGTTATCGGTCTGTGAGGCCTTCACAGAGACCCTCCACACATACACGGGGCCTGCGGGTTAGTAAAATGTGTGCTGCATGGCTACCTTGCATAAAGGCACTGACACTAATATAGACATATTACAGTCCATCCGGGAGAAATCATGCAAATTAGAGCGACTCGGCTCCCATCCCTTTATTTCTCTGCACTGATAAGATTGTGCCAGGCTGGAGAGGAGAGGAGCTAAATGTATGCAGCATCCAGGTCCAAGACGGTTTCTCTACCAGGTCCATAAAGTGCACACAAGAAAATAAATCAGAAAAATCTTCCTTTAACCGGAAGACATCTGCTGAGCCTGGACCTAAAACATAGGATAGAGGTGGAAATAAACACATACAGCACAGACTTAAGGAAACATAATGAATTCTTAAGTTTCTTTTGCTTTTAATCTGAATTTTAAGCCTGGCATGAAAGAAAAAACTGAGTTTCCAATTCAAAATGACTTGATATCACGTAAAAACAGATGTTTGTCCACTCAGGGCTTCCATACCAAAAAAAAAAACTGAAGATAAGACAAAAATGTTATCGTACAAATCAGCTGTGACAAGTAAAGATGCATCAGATTTTTGCCTGCATGGTGAATCTGTTTTATACAGTGGCCAGTGGGTGTCAGACAATTTGCAAAAGCTACAACAAAAATACCAAAAGCAACAATATGAATGCAAAAGCAACAACATAAATGGAGAAGCTAAGATACAAATGCAAAAGCAACAATATGGATGCAAAAAGTAAAACATGAATACATAGCTACAAAACAAATGCAAAACCTACAACACAAATGCAAAAAGCAACAACAAGAATGCAAAAGCTTAAACACAGATGCCAAAAGGGACAGCATGAATGCAAAAAGCAACAACAAGAATGCAAAAGCTTAAACACAGATGCCAAAAGGGACAGCATGAATGCAAAAAGCAACAACATGAATGCAAAAGCAGCAACAGAAATGCAAAAGCTAAAATACAAATGCAAGAGCTGAACCACAAATGCAAAAGCAACAACATGGATGCAAAAAGCAACAACATTAATGCAAGAGCAAAACCACAAATTGATAAGCTACAACACAATTGCAAAAAGTGACAATATAAATGCAAGAGCAAAACCATGAATGGAAATGCCACACTACAAATGCAAAAGCTACAACATGAAAGCAAAAGCTACAATAACAATGCAAAAGCAACAACACAATTGCAAAAGCAAAAACACAGATGAAAAAGCAACAACACAATTGCAAAAGCAAAAACGCAGATGAAAAAGCAACAACACATTTGCAAAAGCAAAAACACAATTGCAAAAGCAAAAACACAGATGCAAAAGCAGCAACACAACTGCAAAAGCGACAATATGAATTAAAAAGTTTCAACGCAGCTACAGTGCAGCCAGAATTGAAGTTTACAAAAAAGTTGTGAAAGTAAGGAAATGATTTTATTTTTACTTTATCTATGATGAATTTTAGCTTCCTAGGTCAGATGTAGTATCCTCATTGTACTAATTTTCTTTATGTACTGGAAAAAAAACACATCATCTTATATTTAGCTTTATGAATTAGCCATGTCATAACCTTAGCATTAAAGCTAAATTTATCATAGTTGAAGGTGAAAAAGGAAACAATCATTTACTGACTTTAACATTTTTTCTGAGTCCATTAGGAAAACTGTCCTCTGTTGTGTTGTTGCATTTGCAAATCGCCTGACCCCTGCGGGCCACCGTAGTTTTTACTGTAAATGGGCTCCAGATGCTGGATGTGTCTGTAAAGACCAGATGTAAAGGTAACAACTGTGCTGTGATAAAACAAAAGCTTTGAGTGGCTCCATCTTCAGCTGCACAGCTGTTTGTCACCCTCTCCAAAAAAAGACACAACAGTGGGTGACACACATTTACACAAATCTCCACAGTTAAACCGCGTTTTAGCTGATTAACCTGCTACAAACCTCTCGAGCCACTTATACGTACAATATCTAATCAGCCTCCCATCTCCTGAGCAAACACCTTCCTGTCAGTCTGCTGCTGCCAATTACAGCAACACAGAGCAGATCAGAACCAGACTATTTTATCTTAATCACTGCTTTCAAAGCCTCTGATTTGTTCTCTTCCACAGAGAACTGTATTTTATTTACCACGCTGTTTCAGCATCAACATCTGTGCCTGTTTTTCTGTTGTTTCACAGCATTGTTACAGCGTATTGATCCAGCAGCGAGCATGTTCTGCTGTAATGTCTCTATTTGCTAATGATTTATGTGTCTTGAAATGTTTAACTGTTTCCCCACTTTCATGGTAATCTCATCCATCGGCCTCCTCTGAAAGCATTTACCTTCTGTCGTCTGTCACTGTAAATAAATAGCCCCGACTTCTCTACAACGCTCGTCCAACGGGAGGTTGTAAATTTCTCCGACAGATCTGACAAAGTCCAGATCAGATCTTCATTCCACTTTGTAAGTTATGTCAAACAGCACCTCTGCTTTGAGGCCCGCTTCCCTGTTTGATGTCGCCCACACGGCCATATGGTATCGCTCTCAGGATCAGCTTTTCTGTTTTTTATTTCCTGCCATTACACTCATCCTGTGCTCCGCTCAGCAGTGTGTAAATCTGCCACAGCCTCACAGTGGCTATCATGGAGTTTTAATGTGAAAAGGATCACCTTTTCAACACAACACTCCTTCACTTATACTCCTCTTTCACTTTGTTTCCACATGGGGGAATCTTCATCGTTTTTAAAAAACCTTGCTAATGCAGAGAGACACTTACCTTTATTTACAATGGGGAAAATAAGTATTGAACGCGTCAACTTTTTTCTCATTACATTTATTTCCAAAGCTGCAATTCAAACAAAAATTCTACCAGACATTGGTATTAACTCAAATAATCCACACATGAAAAGAAATCACAACGTTCAGGTCCATAAATAATGATTATGGTGAATTAAGTACGATAACACAGGAAAAAAGTATTGAACACGCTAACTGAGACTCATCTAATACTTAGTGGAGAAGTCTTTGTTTGCAAAGAGCTCTCTGAAGACATTCACAACCTGATTGTTGCTCAGCATCAGAATGGAACTGGTTAAAGACCTATATCAAAGCTCCTGAGGCAGCAGGTACAATTGTTACAGAGAAAACAGTAGGCAATGCACTCCACCACCCACTAATGGCCCACACTGCTCAGGTGTGATTTTGGCCCATTCCTCTGCACAGATTGTCTTTAAATCTGGAATATTCTTTGGTGCCCTCTGGTGAACCCTTTTCTTTACTTCTTTCCACAAATGTTCAGTTGGATTGAAGTCAGGTGATTGACTAGGCCGTTCTAACGGATTGATTTTCTTTTTCTGAAACCATTTGAGAGTCAACTTTGCCGTGTGCTTTGGATGGTTGTCCTGCTGGAAGGTCCAGCCACGTCTCATCTTCATCATCCTGGTGGATGGCAGCAGATTCAGATCAAGAATTTCCCCATACATGGCTCCATTCATTGCTCCGTCAGTTATATGAAGTTTGCCAACACCATGAGATGAGAAACAACCCCATGCCATGATGCCTCCACCTCCAAACTTCACTGTTGGTGTAGTGTTTTTTGGCTGATGTGCAGTGCCATTTCTCCTCCAAACATGGTCTGTAGTATGACAGCCCAAAAGTTCAGTTTTGGTCTCATCTGACCAGACAACATTCTCCCAGTATTCTACAGGCTTGTCAAGATGCTGTTAAGCAAACTTTAAACCAGCTTCATCATGCCTTTTCTTGAGGAATGGAGTATTGTGGGCTGAGCGTCTGGTGCATTGCCTATTGTTTTCTCTGTAACAATTGTACCTGCTGCCTCCAAGTCTTTCTGGAGCCCTTTCAGGGTGGTCCTTGGCTGGTTGAGTACTCTTCTGACTATCTTTCTGACCCCCTGGTCAGAAATCTTCAAGGAGCTCCTGTGCGTGGCCTGTTGATGGTAAGGTGGTGCTTCTTCCACTTGTGAATAATGGCCCCAACGGTGCTGACTGGAATATTCAGGTGCTTTGATATAAGTCTGTAACCAGTTCCATTCTGATGCTGAGCAACAATCAGGTTGTGAATGTCTTCAGAGAGCTCTTTGCCTTTACCCATCATGAGGTGTGTGGTATTTAACTGCTTGGTGAAAAAAACACCTTTTTTATAGGACCATCAATTTGCTCTAGCCCAGCTGATGTTGGTTTGCACTAATTGGAAGTTGAAGTAATAATTACTGACAGATTTCAGGTGGTATGGTGCATTTCCTTGCCAAAGTATACAGCCTTTCCATGGTGTGTTCAACACTTTTTCCTGTGTTATCGTACTTAATTCACCATCATCATTATTTATGGACCTGAACGTTGTGATTTCTTTTCATGTGTGGATTATTTGAGCTTTGGAAATAAATGTGACGACAAAAATGTTGACGTGTTCAATACTTATTTTCCCCATTGTAAATCTCATGGCATTTATATCCTTACAGAACAGTAGTATCAGTAACACAATGAAAAGCTTTAAAGTCTGAGTACGATGGAAACTAAAGATGTAAAAATAAGACCGTCACAGAAGTAGAAAAGAAATAATGAGAGCACTCCTCAGCTGATTGTGCTGCATTGGATTTGACGTTAAAAAAGCCTTTAATGAACCTTTTCTTCAAGGATTAGAGACATTTATAATGCATACTGTGCATGAGAAGAGAAGAAAGAAACTGCCTGAACATTGTGTTGGAACGGTGTAAGGGTTTGTTATGAGAGTAACAGAGGAGCTAAAACAGTGCATGTGGAGCAGAGTTCTTTTAATGAGCGTCTCTCCTGACCTTTTGGTATAAACCTTCACAGGAATAAAGAAGCAGCATGTAGACTGAACCTAAAGAGAGCTGGCAAAGTTATGTAGCAAAGATAGCTCAGCCCACACACTCTCCTTGCATTAATGTGTTTAAGCAGCGACTTGGTTGAAGCCTGGAGAAACAGACTGTATCTCAGAAACAGGAAACAGAATCTTTTCTTCTCATTGGGAGCCTGTCAGGAAACCTGCAGCCGTCTAATGGCTACAGACGGAGTCTCCAATGGCTACCAGATTGATTTATAACCTAACATGATTCATTAGTTTGTGGTCGCAATCGCTCGGTTCATGATTTCCTGTGTGCGGAGAGATGTTGCTTTAGTGTAACGTGCTCCCATCTGAGGTTAAAGAAGCAATAAAGCAGGTGTGCTTTGAAGCCTGGAAACCTATGGATGTTGCTCAGAGAGTGCATCAACCAGGGCGGGTTTCACAGGATGTTACTGTTATAGACTGTGTGCAATGTGGACGTACAATCTGTGACATCACACATTGGTTTCTTGAGGGATGTGTTGGGGTTTAATCATCTTTGACATCAGTGAGGCTTCGGTTAAACTAAACCAGGTGTCAGTGACTCAGCTTTAGTTTAGGGATGGTTGCAGCTGAGTGATTATGTGGTATTAAATATTAACTTGTTTTATAATAAAATCTCTGTTTTTTTATTTAACATATCTGTTTCTCAGCATATAAACTGGAAATGCTGTGTTCATGTCAAGCATGTAAAATCTCCTACTCTTCCACTCACTCACAGTCACAAGGATGCGTAAAGCAACCTAAACTTGGTACCTTATGATTTTACATGAATCGGTACTCACAGTGGTGAAACTGAAATCTTATCAAGTGTTTTTGTCTTATTTTCAGTAGAAAATGTCTTTTAAGACTTTATATGGGCCACATTCACCTGACCAGTCCAGTTAAATGTCTTATTTCAAGTATTTACAGACAAAATGAGGTCTGAATTGCTAATAACTAGTAAAAAATCTTGTTCCATCGGTAGATTTTTATTACTTGTTACAGCAATTCAGACCTTGGCTTTTTTATTTTTCTTACAGATGGAATTGATGATTTAAAAGTTTTGCAAATAAATGGGATTTCAATTATTTTTGCAGTTTTTTTTTTTTTTGAAATTTCAAAATTGTTTGAATTTTTTACTTTCCTTTTTAAAAATTTCATTTTTTTATTTTATTAATTTATTTATTTATTTATTGTCAAATTTTGGACTCTTTTTTAATTTCTTTTTTTTATTTTTGCAATTTTTTGAATTTTTTTTTTAACTTTGCTATTTCTTTTTTTTTTTTTTTTTTTTTTTTGTTGATTTAAAACTTCTGAAATTCTTGTATTTTCAGCAGAGAAAAACACAGATCTCTCTTCTCTACTAAACTTCATCAGCTGGCGTGGAGTTGTCATAGAGACCTAGATTTGCGTAAATTGACCCGATTGGGAAGCTGAGAAGTAGGAATTTAAAATAACCTGTAATGTTGGTGCTGATAATCTCATTTTAAAGTGTGGATCAGGATCAGGCAGATATCTAAAAAGAGAGACTTGCCTGCATCTTCCAATCTGTGTCCTTTTATGTATATTTTAGCGCTGTTACGTCATTAAAACAATTAATCAAGTCAATCAGGTCTATTCTGTGATTAATCATGATTAATCACACATTTCTCTTGAACCTAAGTCTATAGATACAGTCTATCTGTTGAAAAACTAAAAGTGACTTAAATGTTGTTTTAAGTCGTTCCGTCAAACCATTGAATTATTGAATCAGATGAATCTCAGGGTTGCTGTGGATATTAATCATGTTTCATTTTGCATGAGCAAACAGACTCAATATGTTCCCACCTAACGTGTTAATGAAACACTTGTAACAGCTCACGTTAACAAAAAAAACGTTGTGCTTCTTGAGGGAGCCTTGAGAGGCAACTTGCAAAACCTTTGTAAAAAACGTGTCCTCGACAATATTAATGGCTGTTGAGTTTGTTGCAATCCACTCTGCAATTGTGTCAATTTGTCCAAGGTAGACGTCCTGAAGCGCTAAAGCAGATAAGACAACTCCTTCCTGCAGGGTGCACAATAATTCATGTTGGTCGACTATTATTTTATTTATTTATTTATTTATTTATTTATTTATTTATTTATTTATTTATTTTATCGCCCAAAATGTGTTGCCAAAAACTTTTCAGGGATTTTGAGTCATTCAATTGAGTTAGAATTTTTAATCAGATTAATCAGGACGATAGGATTAATCTGATTAATGCTTTAATTTTGACAGCTGTAGTATATATATATTTGTCTTGTTTTTTTTTTGTTTTTTTTAGATGTGCAAAAATAAAATAAAGAAAGGAAAATCAGCCAATCATGTTGCATTTGTGAAAAACACTAATGTTAATAAACCAGCATCATCATGGGTACACTATCCAGACAGACAGTACTTTGTATCTTGCTTGAGTTTTGCACAATTCTAGTCATAATGAAAACACTGGCAAGTAGGGCTGGGACGATATGCTACGATTCTTCGATATTTACGATTTTTTGCAATTTTTAGTCTGCTTTTTTAACACCAGACCATGTCAAAAAGTTAAATGATGATAATGATGATGTCTACAGACTGCATCAGGAGCCATATACTTTCCCATTAAATGCACATCATGTGAGTCAGAGAGAAACATTTTGCCCTCTGCTGGAGAAAAGTGGGAACTTTTTTCCATCCAGTTTATAAACAAAGACTGAAATGAAGAATTTGAACTTGGAAAAAAAAATATTGTCAAACAAAAAATCCTGATACATTTATTTCCATTTTTTTCTCCCCTCCCCTATCGGCAAGGCGCAATTTTACTGTATTGGAATTTCAGAAATATCACTTATATTTTGCAAAAAGTTGTAATGAAAACGCAGTGAGCTGGTCCAATCAAAACAAAGATGGCAGCACCTGAAGTGTCTAAGTAGAGCCTGAAGAAGTGGTGACTTCATCACGCCCACATCTGCAGCTTATAAACAGCTGTTTCTTCAGAGAATCTGCGCTAACATGAAAAGCCCGACGCTTTGATTCTGAGCAGCTTTGAAACCTCCTTCTGGAAGAAACACAGGCATGTTTGTAAGATAAATTACAGGTCAGCGGCGCCTCCTCTGCGCCTCTCCAGCTCCTCCAGCTCCTCGCCTGTATGCAGCTCAGGCAGTTTTGCCATGGGGAGCTGTGATTGGATTCCCATTCGTCTGGCAGCTTTTGTGTAGTGCTCAAACTGGAGAGGACCTGGCCAGATCACACCACATATTTCCTCCCAGGAAACCCCCTCAGAACCCGTCAGAACCCAGACGGGGCAAACACACGGCTGAAAAGGAGAGGATGGATGTGCCAGACAAGTGAAGGCAGAGACACATTGACTGCTCGAAACCCTGCACACACCAGAGGGAAACATCCGAAATGATTTATCTGAGAAAGAGAAAGGAGACATTTGTGTTGGACTTTCCTGAGTGCACATCAGTGGATTTCATTTGTCTGAGATGCTGCCTCTCCTGCTGGACCTTAAAGGCTTTGCCCTTGTAGTGTAAAAACTCCCTCCATCTGACAAGAAACACACATCGTGTCACGACTTCATCAAGATGAGCTGCGAGGAGCAGCTTCAGCTTAGAGGATGTCTATACCTGGCTGCACACAGCAGCCTCCCTCCCCTCAGGGACGGGCTCTCACAGGCCTCCAACCGGAGACTGAGCAGGTATTGACTAAATGGAAAGAGGAAAAATGAAAATATTAGTGGATCTGACAACCAGGCTGGATAACCCTTACACGGTCCTGGAGAGCAGATGAGCAGACACAGAGCCTGACACATCCGTGCAAACCTCCAATCCTTCAACCTGACATGTAATACTGCCTATCGCTGGTCAATATGGGGATTGGGAGCACAACAAAGGTGTCAAAGGCCAGTGGCTGCTTCAAAAGAGCTCAATAAGGATGAAGATGTGTAGAGATAGATTGGAAGATCCAGGCGAGCGGGTAACAAAGCAGGGCTGAGGAAACTGATGAAAATTTGCTTTAAAGATAAGAAACAGATTCTTTTCAGATGTTTCTCCTTGCCTCCTGCACTTCATGTGCTTCCTGAAGTTTTTGCAGTGCTGTAAAATCACAGTACAGAGAAATGTCTTCTTTATGAGGTCATTGTCTTGCTTGTTTCTCCTACTAGCAAATCAGAGAACAAGAGGCCATCCCAGCTCCCCGCAAAACACAGTCGATTATCAGTTGAGGGGCTTTAAAGGCTTCCATGAACTAATACGAGCATAAAAAGCTCAACCTTATAGATCAGGGTCTTCAGCCTGCAGCTCCTTGACTCCTTTACAGTAGATCCTTGTAGCTTTAAAAAAATACTATTTGTATACATGATTTTTGTTTTTCTTACAGAGGGTATTGATGAATAAAGACACTGACACTAGATAAAATCCTGCATTAACATTTTGTTAAATTTGCATCATATCTGTTGATAAAGCCTGCCAACTCTCATTTTTGTATTTTTTTTTCCAAATTTGGACATTTTAAAATGTCCTTTTTTGGAATTTTGCAATTTTTTTAAACACCTTTTTTTTTTTTTTTTTTTTTTTTGCCAGTTTTGAGATATGCTTTTATTTTTTAATTTTTGAAATTTCTTTTTATTCAAAAACTCGCAAGTAATTTTTTAATTTATTTTTTGCTTCAAAACTTGTTGAAATTTTTACATTTTTTTTTAATTTCATTCATTTGATTTTTTTATTTCTGCACATTTATATATATATATATATATATATATATATATATATATATATATATATATATATATATATATATATATATATATACACATATATATATATATATATATTATTCATTTATTTTTTGTCATTTTTAAAAATTTCCGTTTTGTGAGATTTCTTATTCATGTGAAATTTTTGAATAGTTTAAATAAATAAATAATCACATCACCAATAGAATTGCATACATTTAAAAAAAACTTCTTGTTTTGATAATTTTTTACCAAATTTTAACTATGTTAAGAATTTTACACACTTTATCGTCTTTATTGTGTAGATAAAGTAGATTTTGTGGCTCCTGAATTACTTTAATCCAAGTGATCAAGGGCAAAATGGCTCCTATGAAAGTAGAGGTTGCAGACCCCCTTTTATAGATCATCTGCAAGAAGAAGATTTTTTGTTTCTTTTTCTGTTTCTGAGCCCAACCAGAAGTTTCAACCTCGAACATTTGCCTATTTAAAAAGTTCTCCCTGAAGCCCTCCAGGTTCACTTGTTCTGCCTGTTCAGCAGAGGTTGTTGTAGGCCAGTGGCTTTCCAGAGGTCAGATCATTACCAATGCAGCCATGGATCATAGACACAGCCCTCACATTAGTCCTTCCTTCATCATTCCCCTCTGACCTGGTCCGCAGCTGCACCTCCTCTCATCTTTACCATTAGAAAATGGCCCCATCCTTCACACTCCCACTATTCCCTGCAGACCCCGCACACATGTTCCATCATTATAATTATTCGACAGTCCATATTAATTGATAAATTTGTCAGAGGAGTCCATTTCAGCGTTGGTCACATGCCAGAAAGATGCAGTGGTATAGTTAGCCTTGAGTCCCTGGAGAGACGGATGGTGCTGTCTCCCCCTTAAGATCTCTCTTCAGCTTCATTTTCTCCTGTTTGTGAGGAACGGTTTTCATCACTGTCACCAGGAAGATACCTCTTAATACACAGTTACAGTCAGCTGGTGTCAGTTACCGTTCCTGTGGGAGGTTATTGACTTTCCCCTCCAGCCAGAGGAGGTAAAACAGCCACTTTAAAACATGTTCAGCTGCTGCTTTTAGGAAACTTTACCAGAGAATTTAAAATCCATAAACCCTGACCTCCTATTTCAGAGAGATTAGGTATGAAAATAGTGTAAAATGAAGTACAAGAGTTCAGTTGTGGTGTGTTTTGTGCTGAAATTGTGTCTGCCTGTAAAAAAAGGGGAATTCAGATAGCTCAGTGCTTCTGCTGCTGGCAGCGGGTGCTGGCAGGAACAGCTCAAAGCCTGTGAAAGTCAAATGCTGTCTCTTTCACTTTGAGAGAACAATTTTTGAAAATGCGAGCTAAAATGCTCGACGCCTCAAGCATGCTGCACTCCAATTTCTGTCTACAATACCATGCAGCAATGAAGCCTGAATAATACAGTGGGGACTATTTGTTCAGCTCTAATGTGTAAAAAATGTGAGGCGCACACAGCAGTTGTTGAATTAACATACAAATTGCTGATATATTATCTCGTGGATTTCTCCAAATCTAGCAAGACAGCATTTTCCCTGTCAAAATGTTTTATATTCTGCGCTGCATATGGCTTCAGAGGCGGCACGGTGATGTTTAACACTGATGAAACAACCAGGCAGCTTACCAGACTCTTATCACTTCTATTTAGTCACACTGTGCTGAGCTCTCATGCATAATTGTGTACATAAGCATTTACCAAAATGTGTCATCTGTTTGGAAATATCAAGCAGACTCCATTGACTATCTTACGGCCCTTATCGTGATGTAGTGGCGTGTGATGTACATCGCCTGTGGGAACGTGAGATTTTTTGCTCAGCACTTTCTCCCAAGCTTTGGTCGGAGCCGTTCCTCCTCAAAGCCCGGTGTCAGGCCTCTCCTTTGATGTATGGATTGGAGGCGTTTTGTTCAAAGGGATAACCTTTTCTGGGCACTTCTTTGAAATGATAATTCACCAGCTTGCTGCAGGTGGAGCTGCAGCTCTCTGTGCAGACAGGGTCAATCAAAGTCAAACGGAGGAGCTGCTCACGGCTTCACCCGAGTCGCCGGTGCCAGAGTCCGACTGCTGCTGCTGTCAGACCTGCCACCGACACACTCCCCACGGCCGGCCGGCTGGCGGTGGACACGAGGCGATGAGCAGGTTTTAAGCAGCGAGGTGGACTGAGTGGACATGATGTCGTGGTCATGGAGGATCTGGGGACTTCTGTACATTTGAGCATCGATATATGCAGTAGATGCTTTGTTGGAGTCCGAAACCTAACACACTGCAAAAACTGAAATCTTATCAAGTGTTTCTTTCTTATTTTCAGTAGAAAATGTCTTTTTATTTCATATAAGCCACATTCACCTCCTCAGTCCAGAAAAATGTCCCGTTTCAAGTCTTTTTTTTTTTTTTTACTAGTTAGAAGCTACTCAGACCTCATTTTTGTCTTTAAATAACTTAAAATGAGACATTTTTCTGGACTGGTCAGGTGAATGTGGCTCATATCAAGACATTTTCTACTGAAAACGTGACAAAAACACAAACAGTGCAATGACCCAATTGTGATTTAAAGAAAAAAAGTAAGAAAGCCTGAAATGTAATAAGTGGTAGATAATGAATCAAAAGTGCTGAACCTAATATGTAATTAATAAAGATGTTATAAAACCCAAATGTGACAACTGACTCAAAATGTAGCATATTTTTACATTTTGGGTTGTTGTTATGTTTTGGGCACTAACATGCCTCTCAAAGCTCCCATATCCTGCTCCTTTCCTGCAGTTTAATCTGGATCATTGATGTCTTCATGAAATGGTAGTAACATGTTTTGGTCCAAAAAGCCAATAAATCAAGCACAGCAGCATTGTTTCCAGGCTCTCATAGCCCCTCTGTTCAGAGCGCTCTGATTTAGTGGGCGTGGCCTTCATATGTAAATGAGCCACCGCTGATACCGCCCCACTCTTCCACGTCACTGAGAGCGGCGCCACGAGCTCCGAGTGCACAATGTTTAGAAAACAGAGAAGCTCCTTTACCGTAACATTACAGGCTAAAACAACAGGCTAACTGCAGCTAAAGTTAGCATCCTGAAGCTAACACAGAGACACGGGGGACACTGAGGAAAAGCTCTTCCATCTGCTCCACAGCACACAGCATTTAAAATACTCACATTTCCAGGGTCCCAGGTTTGACAAGGTGCATGACAACAGAGCAAATTATTTTACATCACATGAAATTCAATGAGCATTTCTGTTCAATAAAAAAAAAGCCCTAGCCCTAGAAAACTGAATTAAAATTTGTTTCTGTTTCGCTTGAACTTGAGCGAGATCATCTTTGAATTGGGAAGTTAACAGAAGCTAGTTTGTGTTGTAGAGTCTGCACTAAGACCGTTATGTGCTCTAACCTGACAGTGAGACTGTTGTTAGACCTCACGCAGCTTCATGTTCCTCAGACCTGCCGGTTGCAGAAAGTGTGGACCAGGATTGGGTCTGTAAATTCTTAATGGCGCTCGTTTGAGAGCCTTCTTGTGTTACAAAGATTGTATTGTAATGTTAATGCCGGTCACTGACACAGAGACAGGGGGGACACTGAGGAAAAGCTCTTCCATCTGCTCCACAGCACACAGCATTTAAAATACTCACATTTCCAGGGTCCCAGGTTTGTTGGAGGATGGTTGGTAATGCGCCTGGATTCAGGGCCAGTCTATTGGCTAGCCCTCTGTAGGACTGTCCAAAGCTGGAGAAGCAGTCGGCCGTGAAGTGACTAGCACACACATGCTCAGTTTTACTGAGTGTAGCTGGAACATTTCCTGATAAATGAACTCTAGACACTTAGTCTGTCTTCTTCTGAGATGGGAAGCTTGAGCATGGAGCTATGTGGCTGTTTACAGCCAAAAACAGAGCAGTGATGGCTCTTCAACTTTGGCATTGTCCTCCCCGCTGCTGGAGAGATTCCTCGCACACGAAGCAGAAATGAGGGGAACGGCAGCTCAGATTGGTCGGTTATTATGCTGTTTTACAGCTGATGTACGGATTTCTTTTTTGGTGTTGGTTTTTGTTCTTTTTGATTTTATATTGCCATAATGGTCTCATAAACAGTGTTATTAATAATTACCAAGCTTCCAAATTGTAGATCATATCTTTCAGTAAAATTGTCTTATTATACTTAATCTGAGCCACATTCACCTGACTAGTCCAGAAACTAACTTGTTTCAAGTTATTCAAAGACAAAAATGAGGTCTGAATTGCTGTAACAAGAAAAATTTGCTCGAAAATTTGCTTTGAACTACAATAATGTCTTGGTATAAGTAACTTTTCTTGTTCCATTGGCTGTTGTTTTATTTTTATTTTTTTTTTACTTATCACAGCAATTCAGACCTCATTTTTGTCTTTCAATAACTCAAAACAAGTTAGTTTCTGGACTAGTCTGGTGAAGGTGGCTCATATTAAGTCTGAAAAGACTTTTTCTACTGAAAATAAGACAAAAACATTTCAGTTTTTCCAGTTTATAATACAAGAGTTTGAAAAGTCAGTTCTGGGAAAGTCTGGCCCAGCCACAGGTACGGAGAAAAAACAGATTATGGTGCCAATAATCTGTTTCCAAATCATGGTTTTAGAAAAGGAAAATATATAAAAGTGAGACTATTTCAAGATAACTCATGGAGCCTTTAATTCCTGCTTTGTTGATGAAAAAGTTTAAACAGCAACATTAGATAAAAGTTGAAACCAGAGTCTAAAATCATTTCCACGTTGGTGATCTCAGAGTAAATCTGTGAGTGAAGGTCTCTGTGCTCTCAGTGCAGTTTTCTCTCTCTGAGTCTTCCTGTGCATCAGCAGCAGCAGCGAGGAGGAGGAGGAGGACGCAGGTGTGTGTAATTACATCAGTAATAAGGCCTGGATACGGTCCACCTGCCTCAAAGTGAACCCTGTATCCATCCTGCATCGCTGACAACAAAAGAGACGAGCTCCGGCTGATTAGGGCTTTGATAGTCCGGCTACATGGTCCTGGTTTATGGGAGATATTTCTGTCTCAGGAATAATTCACTGGAATTATTCAATCAGTCTTTGACGATGACACGTCCTATCAGGGAGCAATCACAGACACAACACTTATCTGTCATGTCAGAGATGAATTCATCACAAACACAACAAACTCAGCATGGATTTCCTGAATTCATGATGTCTGTGGAGTTCATCAGGCCCAGACTTTGATGGCGCTTTGACCTGACGCCCACTGCACGCCGCTGTTTACGGATGTAACCTTGAGCTAAAGCAGACAAAGCAAATGAAGGTTTTTTCAGCCGGTGTTAATATCGTTTATCAGTCTCCTGTCACTGGTGTCCATCTGGATGCAACAATTCAGGATTCAGAATGAGCCGAGGTCTCAGTAACGAGGCAGCACACACACACACACACACACACACACACATGCTCAGCCCTCCCTGGGGTTTGCGCTCCAGCTGGAGCAGACATGCTAGGGCAACCTGTCCCTATTATTGTTTGTGACAGAATCAAGAAGGAAAAGCAAGTAGCAAAAGTGCGTGCGTTGTGCCTGCGCGTCAGATTCTGCTGGCACTGCCCCCCATGTAATTATGGGCATGGGTGGCCGGCTATGACAGCTCATCTGTTAGCCGGCCAGCAGGAGAGTGGGGCACCTGGTGAGTCCTGCACCACCATGATGAGCCGCAGATACACACAAATTAAAAACCACATACAGTCGACGAGGAAACGTCCGTATTACTCCACTCTGCTCATTAACGATGAGGCTCAGGATCTGCCACAAACTGACTGATTCACGTGCCATGCTAATGAGCTATAGAGTCTCGGGCTGCACCACTGGCATTATCATTTTAATTAGCCTCAGCTTATCATATATTCAGAAGCCAATTACAGCTAAGAGGCATTGGTTTGGAATTGATTAGGCGAGATGAACAAAGCGTTCTGCGCCGTGTGATTGAAACATGATCTTAGACCTGCATAATTCAACATCTGACAGGACGTTTATATTTAATGCAGCTTTTCTTTAATCAAAACAAACATTAAGGTCTGTAAATTATCATTAGTACACCATCAGTGAGCAGGTAAGCATTTGTTTCAGAAACTGAATGAGGCGACTCCTGATGTTTTCTAAAACTCAGTCAGCCAATAGCAGTGTAAGGAGTTTGTAAACTGTGACTTATGTCGTCTCCTCATCATGACCTCTATAGGAAATGAGATCCTAGCTCTAAGATTTCTATTTATACTGAGACTTCCCAACAGAAACTGTATATTCACATTTTTAAGACACCAAAGTACACATCATGACACCATGGCTGTGATCGGTAATGTTTGGGTGAAACTTCTGCTCAACTTTTGTGAGAAAACTTACAGTAATTAAAAAGTTTACAAAGTTTAGACATTGTTACCTTGGAGTTAATGATTTGACGTTGGCACATTTTGTAGTGATGGTGGACACTGGAGCTTAGCAATAAGACTGACAAAGGAAAGGAGAGCAGAAAAAAGATAACATGAAAGAGATAGAGCACGAGCTAAAGGCTAAAACACAATCCTAAGGCTAAAATTGAGCACAAGTATAAAATACAGGCTAAAAGCTAAAACACCAGCTACATGTTAAAACACAATCTTAAGCCTACAACACCAGCTAAATGCCAAAACACAATCTTAGGGCTAAAGCACGAGCTAAATGCCAAAACACAATCTTAGGGCTAAAGCACGAGCTAAATGCTGAAACAAAATCTTAAGGCTAAAACACAAGCTAAATACTAAAACACAAGCTTAAGCCAAAAGCACAAGCTAAATGCAAGAACACATTCTAAGTGCTAAAACACCAGCTACATGCTAAAACACAATCTTAAGGCTTAAACACAAGCTAAATGCTGAATACAATCATAAGGCTATAACACAAACTTAATGCTAAAACACAATCTGAAGCCTACAACATCAGCTTAATGCTAAAAAACAATCCTAATGCTAAAACTTAAAACATAATCTTAAGGCTAAAATAAAAGCTAAATGCTAAAAAAAAATACTGAAGGCTAAAACACAAGCTTCATGCTAAAACACAATCCTTAGCCTAAAACACCAGCTAAAGTTAAACATGGGTTAAATGCTTAAACGTAATCTTAAGGCTAAAACACTAGCTAAATGCTAAAACACATTCTCTAGGCTAACACACCATGAAAGCCTAAAACACCAGCTCAAAACTTAAACATGGGTTAAAGGCTTAAGCACAGTCTTATGGCTTTAACATTAGCAAAAGTCTAAAACACAGCTTAAAGACTTAAACTTTAGCTAAAGAATAAAAGATGACCTTAAGGCTAAAACACGAGCCAAATGCTTAAACACAGGTTAATCTGTTTGTTTGTTGACTCCAACCCACAGTCAGCAGTTATTCTGGAGTGGTCTGTTCAAACTTGAGAGTTTATCAATAAAATGAAGAGTGAGGTTACGTTAGCTCTGATTGGTAGATGACTGACAGAATATAACCAGGATTCACTAATGTTACACATTACAGACATGTCTCAGAGTGAGTAGAGCTAAATATCGCCAGCTACTAAACTACGGTACAAACTGACAAAGTTAGCTTGTTGTCACGTTTCAAAGCGTAGCTCTACCTAACTGTTGATAAAGACCTTCTGATCTCCATTTAATTCAAAAACAAACACACACACCTTGTTAAAAGTCACGTCTTCACCACAGTGCGCGTGAGACTCCAGGCCAGAAGGTGGCGCTGCAGTCTGATTATAACAGATCCTCCTCACTGCACTTTTGAAGGTTGTCTGAACAGAGATATGTGCTTTAAAAAGATCTGGATTCATTCACTTGCTTTAATGATAAATGAGCCATATCTGCAGGGTGAAGGTGCTCATGGGAAATGCAGTCTTCTTCAGTTTTGTTGAGCAGCCATGAATATTAAAAATGGAGTCATCACATTAAATTTTCATTTGCAGCAGAAAAAGTGTTCATGTAAAATCGTTATGTTTTCAGTTTATGTTTAGGTTAGAGCAATCCAACCCGGCGTTCTGATGGTGCAACATATTACATCAGAGCTACTGCAGGGATATTAAATCATGTCTGAGCCATAAATTAGCCTCTTTGTAGAATCAAACGATAGAAAGTAATGCTTTCACCATATGTTTGAACACAGCTTTCACTGTATTCATCAGAGAGGATCGAGGCTGTCTGGATGATGCTTCTTTTTTTCCACATACAAACCCTGAGGCTGGTAGATTTTTGATTACCTCTGAGTTAGCAGGGTCTTTACCAATAACAGATCAAAGAGAGACGCTTCAAGCTTGCTAAAAAGTCTCGCACCGTGTTTCTGTCAGGACGACCATCCTGTGTGCAGTGTGGGGGGACCCAATCATAATGTGCTCACCCTTTGGCAAAACGCCCCCCAATCAGGGATGAGTAATGACCAGGCAGGTTAGCATGCCGTGATCCCAGCTTTCTAATTAGTCTTCCATTAACTTTTTCAACCTTGGCGGCTGCAGGGTGCACACTCAAAACACACACGGGCACAAATACACACGCCACACTGCCTCAAAACATGAGATCTGTTTTCCACATGAAGAGCTGAATTGTTTGGTTTAACGTTAAACGCACACCACCAACCAGATATATAATAAGATAATCCAGTTTCTTTCACTCACATACCACGAAACCTGGGCCTGCTTGGACACGAAGGTGATACCCTGAATTCTTTTACCGCGTCAGAGCTCATGCATCACCACCATGAACTAGAGTGAACAGTGTGGCTTCACTATTTGCTATTGTATGGTTTTGAAGCCAAAAACACCCCCGTCACAGGCGCCGCCACTGTGCAGCAAGAGTCTGTGCCGTAGAGGAGTGGAGTGAGTCGAGTCTGGTGACAAAAATGCTAATTATTTTTTGCTTTTGAGAGTCTAATATTTTACAATCCCTGAAAGAATACACAAGCTGTCAATCATCGTTAAGCGTGACATAAAGCTTCATTTTTAATCTCTTAAGCTAATGAAAATTAAACTTTCTAGAGAAAAGCGAACCTGAATACAAGACAGCTAAATGATATCTTCAAATCACCACAACAATCAGACGTGAGAAACATTTCTACCAGGTGTATTAATTTTTCAAAATTTGACCACAGCCCATCTGGAATGACTGGGGAGATGGAATTTTTGACCTATACTGCAGCCAGCCACCAGGGGGAGCAGTTTTTGTGGCCAAAAATAAGCATCTGTTGCTCCACTTCTGCTCTTAGTATTCACCAATACACCAGATGATCGGCTCGACTCTATTTCAGTGGAGATCTACCAAAAGCTGCTTCTGTACAAGACAGTTATAGGGCCACCTACAGGCCTGGCATGCTTACTACAACATTTTCCCTTGGTGTTTCAATGTAAACGCAGATTTTTTTCACTACCTTTTCACTACGTTTTAGTGTTTGCAGATGAAACGCTGTCGTGTCAACTTGGCCTTGGAGTATTAAGGCAATTAGCTGCCTGCTGCCACCTACTGACATGGAAAAAAATCCATTACTTTTGAAGCACAGCTACTCAATAATGGTGTATTATTATTTTTTTAGACCAGTTAATAGTGAAATTGGATAATTTTCCACGGCACATCCTCTGTAGTTTAAAAAAATCCCTGTTTTAAATAGGGATGGGTACCGAATTAGGTACTTTTATAGGTACTGACAGAATTCTGTCAAAAGTACCAGGTACTGATTCACATCAGTATCTGTGAAGGATTGTAAGAGTAGGAGATTTTCCATGCTGGACATGAACACAGCATTGCAAGGTTATATATTGAAGAATAAATATGTTAAATGGAAAAAAATATAAATATTTTATTATTAAAAAAATTGATATTTTTTTACCACATGAACACAAAAAAAATGCAGAAAATTGGTACCATTGAGTACCGGTACTGATGCCAGGTACTGGGCCTACCATAATGTTTCATATGTTTAAGGTACCTATCCTTAGTTGTAGTACATATGTCTTTGTCTTTGTCTTTTGTCTCTTGTATCGTAAATATTTTTGTTTGCTTGTTTTTTTGTTTTGTTTTTTTTTTTTGTTTTTTTTTTTGTCCTCTCTTTTTTTGTTGCTGGGATTTTTTTTCAAATAATTTACTTATTTATTTATTTATTTATTTATTTATTTATTTATTTAGTCTCAAATAGTCGGGAGACACATTTTTTGACACTATATAGCTTATCAAAAATGTAAAACATTCTCATCCTTAGGTTGAATTTAAAACATTAGTATTGAATGTTAAAACTTGATGATGATAAAAAATATTTTTTTTATATTTTATTATTAATATAGTAATAATAATAAAAAAATAATAATAATAATAATAATACCGATGCCAGGTACCAAATGAGGTACCCATCCCTAGTTTTGGGCGTGCAGTTTGTGAACAAGGTGGACACAGGTTTTGTGTGATGTCAGATTAAAAGCTTTGAACTAAAAATGCATCATCTCCTCAGTGATTATCCTCCATCGTCTTGTTTTATGTTTATTTCTGTTGATGATCGAGTACAGAATAAATCTAACCTTCACATGATACAGTCAGTTTTTCATCTCCTCTCTTCTTTGTGTTATCGAGCACAACATGAAGAGCAAGCCTGAAAGAGTTTTTTTTATATCATAACTGATGAACATGAGAGCAGTTTCTGTATCTGAAAGCTGTTTGTCTTCAGTGTTTTTGCTTCTTAAAGCTCTGCATCAGCTCATTGATTCTCCTCCTCAGCTCTTTATGTGTGCGTGTTAAAGATACGCCCTCTGAAAAAACAACCTGTTTAAAGTTCACACTGGTGGTATTTACCTTTGTAAAGAGGAAGCCAGAGATCACCTTCCCTGTTGTATTTGATTCATTTTACTCTCTTCAGACGTTGGCACTGTTTGTTTGGACGCTGACAGAATGTCAAGGCTATAGCTCAGGCGTTTGTGGGTTTTATTTGGCATCCTGGTCTGGCTGATATCAGTCAAAGACCATACGATGTGTTTCTGATCTGGAGAAGAAAAGAGCCTTCCCAGAGTTCTCTGCGCTGTGTGGACATGCTGTAACAGAAACTGCACAAAGAGACTGACAGAGAGGCAGAGGCAGGAGAGGAAAGAAGGAGCCGACACGACATGGATGCTAAGATTTTTCTGTTGTGTTTGCTTTTCTCTCTGCACAAGTTTCGGGTAAACCCAGAATATAAGATGTTGTACTGTGTCGAGTTGCCTTTGTCACACATAACACAGTCTATAAGAAAATATTTGTGTATTTTTGTTGTTTCCTGCCTCTGGTGCACACATGCAGCAGCGTTTCTGTGTGTTTCAGCAGAAAGCATAAATTCATGATTCATCCACTTTCACAGTGGGCAGCCGGTTTGAGAGCGGGGCGTCATGAAAGAGTAAGGGAGACTCCCGGGGAGCTGCTGTCCTGTGGCCTTCCTGCACCCAGTGCTACGCTCCATCTTGGCGCATTATCGCTTTTCACACAATCTGTTTGTCAGCGAGCCCATGGCTTCAAAGCCGACTTTAAGCTTTTTTTTTCCGTTTTCCAGCAGGGTTGAAGAGGTTGAGAGGGTGAGTCTACATTTTATGAACAAAGCCCCCCCAAGACTTCTGGAAAATAAAATGTTACCATCCTGTATGCAGCTCCTAACATTTACTCCAAAGCACAGATCATAAACTATTAATAGATATTTGTCGGTGTGAGCGGCTGAAGGTTGCTCTTTGAGTCAGATCTTTGTGTTGGTCCAGGTCAGAGACGGGCTAAAGCTCCTTTATGCTCCCATAACTTCACTTTCCTGCATAAAGGGGGACCGAGGGGCAGATAGTCACCATTATGGCTGTTGTGTAAAATTGCTATTATTCAGTCGAGCTATTATCTGCTGCTGAGGTGTGTAATGCATCTGTGTGTGAGTGTGTGTGTGTGACTGACGCCTGCACATCTGAAGCTCGGCTGGAGGACGGTGAGAGGAAGAGGTGACCTCGTCCTCTGCAGCTTCACTCTGGACTTTCTTTTTAGACGTATTATCATATGAAAGTGTCTCAGACCGGACTGAAATCTCAGTTTGAAACCAAAAATAAATTCACAGTTTACTTATTCAAACATTACATTAAAAACAGAGCTGTCAACCACTTCCTCTTTTAGACTCTGATTGACAATCTCATCTTTTATCAGGCTTAAAGCTGCATTTCTGAACAGATTTAAGTCCATGTTTACATCGAGCAAACATTAACAGAAGGTTTTTTTTTTTTTTCTTTGTCAGATAACTTCAAATCTGTAATTGATGTAAACCAGGGGTTGGCAGCTTTTCCATGACTCGGGTCACTTTAAAATACACTCATCTGGAAGAGCAAATTCTTACTTCTCTTTGAGGAAAAAAAAACAAAAAACTTTTTATCGTCATCATGTTTCTACATTTGACACTAATCTTTTAAATTCAACCTAAGGATGGCAATATTTTACATTTTTTGTAAGCGTCAAAAAATGTTTCCCCAGACTATGTGAGAGTAAATAAATAAAAACAAATAAGTAAATAATAAAAAATAAAAAAAACAAGAAAATAACAACATTAACGATACAGTGATACAGGAGACAAGAGACAAAGATACATGTAAGACAACTACGGGGATGGGTACCTTTCACATTTGAAATGATATGGTACCAATGCACGGTACCTGGCATCAGTACCGGTACTCAACGATACCAGTTTTCAGTACTTTTTTGTGTTTATGTGGCAAAAAATATCAATTTGTTTAATTATATATATATATATTTTTTTTCCAATTTAACATATTTATTCTTCAATATATAACCTTACAATGCTGTGTTCATGTGCAGCATGGAAAATCTCCTACTCTTCACTCCCTCACAGTCACAAGGATGCGTTTAGGTACCTAAACATGGCACCTTTTGGTTTTACGTGAATTGGTACTGGATACTTTTGACAGAATTTGATCAGTACCAAGAAAAGTACCTAATTCAGTACCCATCCCGATACAACTTTTAGTTATATAAATTAGTGATGTAAACTGAAACAAGCTAAAACTAAAGGGAAAGAAAAGAAGAGTCTCAACTCAACTCAAACTTTATTTATAGAGCACATTTAAAACAACCAAAGTTGACCAAAGTGCTGTACAAACACAAACAACGCATACAGCTTAAAATATCTAAAACATAAGCAAAAGTCTGTATTTATTAAAATACATTAAAACATATAAAATTAATTTAAAAAAAAAAAAAAAAAAAACTAAGATGTGCACTTAACTTTGATTAAAAGCCAGGGAGAAGAGGTGAGACATAGAAATAGAAATAGAAAAAAATAATATATTTTTATTTTTATTATTATTATTTTTTAAGTGAATACCTGACAAAAACATAATTATAATAATAATTTATAAATTAAAAAACTCTTAGGTTTGTGAAGTGCTTCCTTAAGTGACTGTCAATCTTTTTATCGTGGTTTCCAAATTTTTAGTTCATTTCCAACATAATATTCTGACCACTTATACCATCTTTTTTTCTTATAATTTTAACTCCCTTCTCATTTTACATGGTAAGCTTTCCATCTGTTAAATTGGTTGAACTCTTTCTCTCCATTCATATATTAGAAGACGTGTTTTTTGAAGCCAGTTTCTTGATATTTGTTCTGCTACACGCAGAGCTCTTAACAAATATTGCTCACCTTTATTACGAATTTCCTCCACTGTTTTACCAAACAAAAGGAAGTCTGTGTTTAGATGTAGATCAAATCTTACTTCTTTCATAAACTCATTGATAGTCGAAAGTCTCCTTGAATGGTTTTCTACACTAAGCTAAGCAATGAGAAATGTTTTTTTTAACAGTAGAGAAAGTCTTGAATGTGTTGCTCTGTTTAGAGAATTTTGCTGATGCTGTTTTCGTGTTTGGTCTCAACAAGACGCTGAGCACTTGATGTCCTACGTACCCGTATCCCTGATGATTTCCAGCAATAAATCCATACTCTGTCGTCAAACTATGTTGGAAAGAACTGGAATTTTTTGTTTGTTTGGTTTGACAACACCCCTAAATGGATGCTAACGCAAGCTTACAGGCTGAATTCTCAAGAGAGTTGTGGTGACACAATGGTTAGTATTTATTATTTGATGTTATTTGTTAAATAGCCTCACATGTCAGCTATGACACCTGTGCCCCGGGCTGCCTACCCCTGATGTAAACGCACATTTATTCAGCGTTTGTCTGATCAACTTGAAAGCTCAGACGATGATGCTGCACAGTTTTATCTTCCTCTGATTAAAAGCTGAAAGCATCCAAGTATCTGGATTAGTATGCAGAGAGTTTGTTTCCCCTGAGGGAGAAAAACAAAAAGGTTATCAGATTTCAACAGAGCTGAAAAGAGAGGTCAAAGACTCAAATTTGCTGGAAGTTAAATAAAATGAAATAATTTGTCCTTTTTGATTCAAGTCTTAAAGCTTATTCTTCATCTTATAAACACGATCACACCTCTTATTTTTCTCCTTTTTTATAAAACTGGATATGGGTGTAAATATTAAAAAAAAAAAAGCTTTAAAAACAGCTTAGTGTGCTAACTCGTCTTCTTAATTGTCTTTAACGACATTGAATCCGGCCTGTGATCCATAGTGGGAGACCTTAATAATTAATTTGCCATTTTTTCTGGTAATTTTAAATTAGGGTGAAAATCTTCTCCATCCCTCGTCTCCTGAGCTGCAGTTTCATGTGGTTGCACTTTGTGGGATACTGAGGGGGATTGCTCAGCTCCAACCGCTGCGCCCATTCAATGAAGCGTCTTCTGATGTAACGTGCTGTAACACTGGCTGAAAGATGTCTCAGACCGCCTGGTTCCGGTGGTCCTGATTGCGAGGGTGACTAATTTAATTCCTGAAAGGCTTTGATTTACTCCTGTTGATGCAGACGGCTATTGTCGTCTTAACTCGTCTGGTTACTTCTCCGCCCGCCGTAATTCACCAGAGAGACGTCGTCTTTGCAGCGCGTTCACTAACTTCCTGTTTCTCTTTTCCCTCCTCTGCAGATCACACGGGTCATTTTCTGTGTCTTCCTTGAGACCGACTTTGCCATCTACAAGAAGAAAATGTCTGTTGTTTTCCAAGGTACGTGTGATCCCTTTGTTTTTCATCCTACAAAATCAGAAACACAAACGCCATTTCTGCCAGGTGGTGCAGTTCGGTTCATCCCGGTATGGCGTGGATTTTGTGGCGTAACCAACTTCTACCATCCCACTTTTTGGTTCCCTTACGTTAGGGAGCCAGACTAAACAGACCCAACCCCAGAAGGTGGAGCTACAACACTGCAGTCTGTTGATTGGTGGAAAGAATGGTCACTTCCTGTTTGACAGCGGCTGCTGTATTTCTCCTGGCGACTCACAGACTTCTCTGAAACAAAGCTTGATTGTTCTTTGTATCAAAGAGCTACATGCCAATCACAAAGAGGATGAATTGCTGGATGTCTTCTACCACTGCTCTTTGTTTACTGTCATGTTTTTCTTCTTCTTTGTTGGATTTATTAGCAGGGTGCACTGAGTTGCCCTGCCATGGCGTCACACTGTTACATAGCTATCGTGGCTAGCAGCATCTGAATTACACGCCCCCTACCAAGGAGGGCACAGTTGGCTGTGGAAACACAAACAGGATCAGGCTTTACTGATCCAAACCTGACTGTTGGGTAGAAATGGGGCTACACACTGTAAAAAAAAACTGCAATCTTATTCAGTGTTTTTATCTAATTTTAAGTAAAAATTGTTTTATTATACTTAAAATGAGCCACATTCACCTGATCGGTCCAGAAAAATGTCTTATTTCAAGTTATTTAAAGACAAAATTGAGGTCTGAGTTGCTGTAACAAGTGAAGAACATCTGCCAATGGAACAAGAGAAATTTGGTTGTACTAAGATAGTATTCTAGTTTCAAGCAATTTTTTCTTGTTCCTGGTCAGGTGAATGCGGCTCATATTGAGTCTAAAAAGAAATTTTCTACTGAAAATAAGACAAAAACACTTGATAAGATTTCAGGTTTTCCAGTGCAGTGTCAGAATCACAGTAGTTTGGGATGCAGGTTTACTCCAGGAGTTGAATCATGTTACAGAGACTTCACTGCAAAAAAGCTGAAATCTTATCAAGTGTTTTTGTCTTTTTTTCAGTAGAAAATGTCTTTACAGACTCAATATGAGCCGCATCCACCTGACCAGTCCAGAAAAATGTCTTCAATGATTTCAAGTTATTTAAAGTCAAATGTGGTCTGACTTGCAACAAGCAAAGCAAAATCTGTCAATGGAACAAGAAAAAAGTTACTTGTGTTAAGACATTAGTCTAGTTTCAAGCAAATTTTTTTGTTTTATTGGCAGAAACTTGTACTTGTAACAAGCAACTTAGACCTCACTTTGTCTTTAAGTTACCTGAAACGAGACATTTTTCTGGACTGATAAGTTGAATGTGGCTCATATCAATTTTAACAGAAAAAAAAAACCTAAAATAAGACAAAAATCTTGATAAAATTGCTGCTTTTTGCAGCCCAGGTTCGATCTCAACCAGTACACTGCAAAAAAAAAAAAAAAACGAAATCTTATCAAGTGTTTTTGTCTTATTTGAAGTTAATTCCCTTGTTTCAAGTTATTTAAAGACAAAATGAGGTCAGGTATTGCTGGTAACTAGTAAAACAAATCTGCCAATGGAACAAGAAAAATTTGCTTAAAACTAGAATAATGTCTTTTTAGAAGAAACTTTTCTCTTGTCCCAAAGGCAGATTTTTTTTTTTACTTGTTACAGCAATTCAGACCTCATTTTTGTCTTTCAATAACTTGAAATGAGACATTTTCCTGGACTGGTCAGGTCAATGTGGCTCATATTAAGTCTAAAAAGACATTTTTGACTGAAAATAAGACAAAAACACTTGATACGATTTCTTTTTTTTTTTTTTTTTTGCAGTGTATGAGCCACATTCACCTGGCCAGTCCTTAAAAATGTCTTGATTCAAGTTGTTTAAAGACAAATGAGGTCTCAAATTGCTGGCAACAAGCATAGACTGTATAAAACATGGGCGTAGTCTCCCCAACGTCACCCGTCTGTTTCTGAAACCGTAAAATGAAGCCAAACCGCAGACGCAGCCACATTCGCTGTTAGTTTTTCTTCGAGCAGCTACAGGGCGTCCGCTGGTCACGTGACCGCAGCTGTGCCTCTGATTGGACATTCAAACGATCCTAATAACTTCTAAACCACAGAGATAAATAAAAAATTCACTCAGCGTACAGTGTGAGTCGATCAGCATTTTAGACCCAAGCTGTTTTTGAACCAGGCTGTAAAAATGTTTTTAATGCCATAAAAGTCAGTTTTATGCGTGGGTGTATACGTGACTTCTGGTCTTTCTGCAGCCAGACTCAAGCAGATTCACAGTGACTTTAAGCACTTCAGCACAGGCTTCATTTTTACTGAGTGGATGTTGCCCCTTGGTGACAGGTCAAAAAAATCTGCCAATGAAACAAGAAAATATTGCTTAAAAATTTACTTAATACTAGAATAATAGATAAATACAAGAAACTTTTTTTTTGTTCCATTGGCAGATTTTTTTTAACTTGCTACAGAATATTAGACCTGATTTTTATCTTTAAATAACTTGAAATAAGACATTTTTTTGGACCGGTCAGGTAAACGTGGCTCATATTAAGTCTAAAAAGACATTTTTGACTGAAAATAGGATAAAAACACTTGATAAGATTTCTTTTTTTTTATTTTTTTTTTGCAGTGCATGGCTGGATATTTCCTTTTCTCATTTCTTTATTACAACGTCCTATCCTCTAAATTACAAACGACACAGATAGAGACAGGGAGTGTAATTCTTTTCTTAAAAATCCTTGAAGTAAAAAACTGTTGATCATCAGCAACATTAACCTTAAACTGAAAATGTTAATTTTCCTGACAGACGCCTCCAAACTCGACATTATCTAAATTATCAGAGGGATACTAGCTTGTTAGCCTGTTAGCTCCTTCTCGCTCGGGGCAGGGCTAAGTGGAAGGTCGGGAGCAGTTGACAGCGAACAGCGAATCGTGAGCAGACCAGAGGGGGTTTGGTCACAGCTTATGTGTTATTAAATCCTGGTTTACAAGGCCTCTCTAATTAGCTGTTGCATGAATTTCTTTTTGGAGGATTCCTGGAAATAACGATTAAAACAATAGCTTTGACACTCTGAGGATGTTCAGGAAGCTCACCTGTCAGGCGTACCTGACACGTCCACACGTAGAGCTCGCCTGATTGGTGGTTTTGGAGATTAAAAGTAAGAAATCATGAAGGCTGTTTGTGAAACGAGCGTCTGGTGGAGCTGGAGTGCTCAGACTCCTCGTCAGTGAATCAGTTTTTTGTGAAAGTGTTGGTATTCTGATGAGATCTTAATGCCAGATTTGATTGACTGTAATAACACTCGTTGACAGCGAATGTCCCTCAAAAGAACTAAAATATTCAAGGATGCATAGCAACCACTGTCTGTCCTTGGATACTGCTCCTCAATTCTGAATGTGAAATAAACAAACATCCATTATCTTCTACTCCCACTCTCCTCGCCGGCCCTCGCTCAATTCCCTCCCCTCTTTCACGCCATCATCTTCTTTCGGGGGCCAGGAGCAGTCACCAGCTCTGATGGGGGCTCCACGGAGGATTGGCTTTAATAGCTGGGGAGCTGAAAGAGGCTGGCTGGCTCCACCAGCCTAGCATTACCTCCCTTTTACCTCACTTTTCCCTCCCCCTCCTCCTCATCCTCCTCCCCAGCGGAATACCGGCTTTCAGGCCTTCATCTCGCCGCTCCCAGATGGAGAGTGTTTTGTTCCCCCTGAGCTCCCGTCATCTGTCCCGCTCCCCGCCCAGCCTCTTCCCTGAAAGATTACATTCTGGGGAGAGACCTTAATTATATTGCCTGCCCCCGTGCACCCAGCAACCGTCTCATCATATTAGTGCTCTGAGATGAGAATCTGGAGCTGTTGTTCTCCAGTTATCACTCTCGCTATTTACAAGTGCTGTCAGTGGATAAACGCCCTGTATCTCGCCATGACGGAGAGCGGCGAATAAACACAACAACAAGCTCGGTGCCCATCGCCGAGGCAGATCTCAAACTTCCAGATAAATCCCTCACAATATTATTTCCAATCATGCAACCTCAGACCCCATCAGCCATCATCTGGTGACGATAAATTCAGCGGTTTTCAGACATCTGCATCTCCGAGCATGTTGAGCGTCAGACACCACATCATGCAGAAATACACGCTAACGCCACACACTGCATTTGCCAAATGTACACGTCCATTACGCCAAGTCAACAAACCACGGCGTTATCAGGCGTGTGCAGGAGAGCAGCTGCACACGTCCAAGATGGAAGAGTATTTTATATTTTCTGTATTCGCGTTTATCAAATAGAAGAAGAGAATAACCTCTGGTGCTGAAACAAGTCGACGTTTCAGGAACGAGCTCGGAAGGAAGTCAAGAAACATCCTCTGACTGGACTCTACTACCCCGGAGGTGACGTTTTGAGAGGTTTGCATTTCCAAAAGTGAAGCATTGTACGGCGACACTGCTGACACCAAACCTAAAATGATCTGAACGCGTAGTTTAATAACAATACCGCAACTTCCTGGTCACTTCATCCAGTGATTCCTCTTTGCATCCATCAGCTTCTGTAGATCCTCGCTAAATTCTCATCATATAATATCAATCAGCTGATATTTTCAGAGGGACAGAGGAAACCAGAGCTGAGGAATCTGAATGAAGATTGAAATTTTGGATGATGTTGTTCCTCTTCCTGTTTTCAAGGAGACAGTTTTCCTACAATAACTTTTGACAGAATATTGTGCAGCTTATCCATTATTCACCAGGTCCTGTAGTTTGAAATTTCTGTGGTTTTGAAAAACAAATGCTTTGTCAAGCAGCAAATGAAGTTTTTCCTATTAGCTTTCGAAGCTAAGAGAAGGAAGTTATTACAACACCACATTGGCTGATGAAGTTTCGATTTCTTTATTTCTGTGATTAACTTTGTAGTGATGGTGGACACTGGAGCCTCATTGTCAGACAAAAAAAGGACAGAAGAGAAGAAGAAAGAGAAACACAAGCTAAAGGCTAAAACACAAGCTAAAAGCTAAAACAGAGCTAAAGGCTAAAACACTAGCTAAAAGCTAAAACAGAGCTAAAGGCTAAAACACCAGCTACAGGCTAACACATCAGCTAAAGGCTAAAAGGGCTAATCTGTTTGTGCTAATGTTGCCTCCAACCCACAGTCAGCAGTTATTCTGCAGTGGTCTGTTCAAACTTGAGAGTCTATCAATAAAATGAAGAGTGAGGTTACGTTAGCTCTGATTGGTCGATGACTGGCAGGACAGAACCAGGATTCACTAACGTTACACATTACAGACACATCTCACAGCACCAGGCTGCTAGTAGCGCTACATATGGACGGCTAATAAAGTACTGTCCAAACTATCAGTTAGCTTGTTGTGACATTAGCCTACAGATATGTCGTAGCACCAGGCTGCTAGTAGCACTACATATAACCGGCTACTGTCGTACGGTACAAACTTACGTTAGCTTGTTGTCACATTTCAATCCGTAGTGCCATATAACTGCACTGATAAATACCTTACCTTGTTGCGTTGTATCTGGAAAAAATTTGACTTAAACAAAGAAAATTTGTTTCAAAACAAACACACGCCTGGTTAAAAGTCACATCTTTACCACAGTGTGTGTGAGACTCCGGGCCAGAAGGTGGCGCTGCATTAAAACAGATCCTCCTCACAGCATCTTTAAGAGTGTGGCGGATCAATGTCATTATCTGTGAGTACACTTACTCTAACTGTAGATTTTTGTTTTCCTTTAATTAATGACCAAAATACAAAAAACAACTCAGAATTTAAGAAATAAAAGAAAAAAATTTACAGATTGATTTTTAAATGTGTCTTTGTGTCTGTGTTGCTGTGCTGAGGAGCAGATGAGTCCTTCCTGTCCTGACTAACATGTTTGACCTCAGAGGTCAGAGTGAGTTTTATTAGCACTCTGTTCTTATCCCATGGCTCCAGAGCGTAATATTCCTCTAACAGACTGAGCTGTGATCTGTGTGACGTTCCCACTCAGGGTCCGAGTCTGGAGTGTAATTTCTGAATCTGTGGCTCGCCGCTTTCCTACACGTGTGGCTCCAAAGCCGTCACGACGCTTTAATGAAAACAAAAGCTCTTAAAGAATCTCCCTCCAAGGAGGCCTCAGAGATGACATAATTACTGGTGCCGAACTCTCCAGTAAAGAAGTAAATTCAAATGTTTTATCCAGCCTCGCTGCATCTCCTGGATGAGTTTCTCTGAAGCTGATAAGAGTCCTTCAAAGAAAGAAATGCTGATTGGTTTGATTGCACCATGCGGGGCACGCGTAACCCTGCAGAGTGAAAAGACCTGCATTTAGCTAGTGCACTGAATCTGAGGCTGTGAATTAGCTCTGCAGGTGTGCTCAAGCGCTTTCAGAACATCCCATCATCCTCTCTGCTAGAGACGCCAGAGACGTGACAGTCAGGTAGAGAGGAACCCACGACATCCTCCTGCTTCCTTTCAGCCTCTGTCATGTCCTCTTCTCCTCTTTAATGCTCACTCCTCATCTTTTCATTACCTCATCTCTCCGTTTTTCTGTTATTCTCCCTCATTAAATCAAGGAGGAGTTTCTCCACGGCCTCCTCTGTTAGCGCGCTGTTACACAGTGGCCTTGATCTTCCTGTTTCCTGTGTGTGTGTGTGTGTGAGTGTGTGTGAGGATCCTCCCTGTGACATCAGTTTCAAGCATGTCTCCGGCTGAGAAAAGGCACAATAGATTTTTTATTGAACTCCCACTATTCTCATTTTTCATCGCATTGCTGCTCCCCTCATATTCAAGCAATCCGTCAAGTGACAATGACTGGAGCAGGAACGTGTAAACAGGACATTTGCATACAGGAAATTGCTTTATTACAATGTGCATTCCCCACAAGCTGTCACTACGAGAGAGCCAAAATATGGTTACATCTCTGCAGAAGGAGGAAACTGAAAAATAGCCTGTCTGGACAAGAATACTCCTGCACAGCCACGTGCAGAGAGAGACCGGCCCCGTCACACAAACACATGCATATAAAGCAGGAAGCTGCACCTTCTCCGGCATCGGATCGGTGACAGCTTTGTGAAAAATTAAAACAAACGACTCCAGGTTTGTCTTCGCCAGAGCATGTGCCTGATGTTCAAACGGAGGCACCAGAGGAGCCGTTGTTTGATGAGTAATGATCGACTTCTTGCAAACAGACAAACGTCTTTTTATGTGACGGCAGCTCGAGAAGCACTTCAGTTGTTTAGAGACGCGTGTTTTGCAGAAAAAGCCTCTCAAACACACAAATACTGAAATATGCAAACAGAAAAACAAGCTAATACACACAAGGAGGACATGAAAGAGCGTGTAGCTTCAGCAGCAATGCTTGCAATCCATTGTTCACCTCGCCAACAGCGATACAGAGATGCAGTCACTTCTTTGAAAGCTTGAAATCTGAGTCTACAAAGTCTTTGGGTGTGTATACATGGTCAAGACAATCAAACCATCTCTAGGGTTTACAGAGAATGGTCCCAAAAAGAGAAAATATCCAGTGAGCAGCAGTTCTGTGGGACAAAATGCCTTGTTGATGCCAGAGGTCAGAGGAGAATGGACAGACTGGTTGGAGCTGATAGAAAGGCAACAGTAACTCAAGGAACCACTGGTTACAACCGAGGTCTGCAGAAGAGCATCTCTGAACACACAACACGTCCAACCTTGAGGCAGATGGGCTACAGCAGCAGAAGACCACACCGGGTGACCCTCCTGTCAGCTAAGAACAGGAAACTGAGGCTACAGTTCACACAGCAACACCAAAACTGGACAATAGAAGATTGGAGAAACGTTGCCTGGTCTGATGAGTCTGGATTTCTGCTCCACATTCAGATGGTAGGGTCAGAATTTGGCGTCAACAACATGAAAGCATGGATCCATCCTGCCTTGTATCAACGGTTCAGGCTGCTGCTGCTGGTGTAATGGTGTGAGGGATATTTTCTTGGCCCCTTAGTACCAACTGAGCATGGTTTAAAGTCCACAGAAAAAAAAAGATAGAGAGAAAGAAAAAAAGAAAAAAAGGAAAAAGGGAAAAAAGGAAAAAAAAGAAAAAAAAGGAAAAAAAAGAAAAAAGAAAAAAAGAAAAAAGAAAGGAAAAAAGAAAAAGGGAAAAAAGAAAAAAAAGGAAAAAAAGAAGAGAAAAGAGAAAAATAGAAAAAAAAATAAAAAAGAAAGAAAGAAAGGGACAAAAAATAAAAAAGGGAAAAAAATAAAAAAGAAAGAAAGAAATGAAAAAAATAAAAAAGGAAAAAAATAAAAAAGAAGAAGAAAATGAAAAAAAAAATGAAAAAAAAGCCCACAGTCTACCTGAGTATTGTTGCTGACCATGTCCATCCCTTTATGAGCACAGTGTACCCATCTTCTGATGGCTACTTCCAGCAGGATAACGCTCCATGTCATAAAGCTGGAATCATCTCAGACTGCTTTCTTCAACATGACAATGAGTTCCCTGTACTCAAATGTCCTCCACAGTCCCCAGATCTCAATCCAATAGAGCACCTTTGGGATGTGGTGGAACGGGAGATTCTCATCATCGATGTTCGGCCGACAAATCTGCAGCAACTGTGTGATGCTATCATGTCAAAATGGAGCAAACTCTCTGAGGAATGTTTCCAGGACCTTGTTGAATCTATGCCACCAAGGATTACGGCAGTTCTGAAGGCAAAAGGGGGTCGAACCCTGTACTAGCAAGGTCTACCTAATAAAGTGGCCAGAGGGTGTATGTTGTGTTTTGTAGAATTTTCAAGTGTGAAAATAGATAAACATGACTTCCACTTTCCAGGAACTTAACAAAGTTTGCGAAAACAAATAAAAGGATAAAAACCAGGATAGTCAAAATATTGTTTTATTTTAATTCTATGTTTATTACGTGAACAGATTGTGATCACACATCTTACTGATTATACAAAGAAACTTCATAGGAATGCTAAAAAAAAAAAAAAAAAAAAAGAAAAATAAAAAAAAAAAAATATTTTAAAAAATATCAACAACCCTCTGAATTTTTTTCTCAACTTTTGTGGTTTTAAAAAAAAAAAACATCCTGCTTATGGAGAGGAAGAGACAAACAGCAAACTGTGTGAGGAGAGCAGAGGTGAGATGGAGGGAGTGAAGGTGATCCGGCTGAAGTAGGCTTAGCTCTTAGGTTGGAGAATTAATCAGGGCTGTCAAAGGATTAATTTTTTAATCAGGACTATATTTAAGCAGTTAATCTCAATTAATCACGTTTTTAATCACGTGTAAAATTAAATTCCTTTGCATTCCCAAGCAGTTTTTCAGTCTACAGATATTAACAAAGGAGTCTTGGTTTGTGGATCAAATGAAATAAAAAATGCTTTATGATTTTTAATTTTTGATTTATTAATGAAATAATTACCCAAAGCCTTTTTTTGTGATGCGGTCTGATTCGCTGCGCCTGTATGCTTAGCTCAGCTCGACTGAGCAATCTGAGGGTATTTTTCATTCAGAGGTGAATCATCCAGAAGTTTAATGGTCTTATTTTCCATCTCAGGAGCAGCAGCAGAGGTACCTAACTTCTGTTTCCATCATGGGAAAAAAAATCCAGCTGTGATACATGCGTCAATGCGTGTCGAGCTAAAATTAATAAGTCGATGAACAGAGTACAAACATGAGAGCTCACAACAACCATCAACAAACTGTTTACAGCGCTCAGTCTGCCTGTAATGCTTTGCTTCTCACATCTCATTACTTTATTGAGATTAATTAACCTCAAAGCCTGGATTTAATGAGGTTACTTATTGCATTGCATGACTGCACTAATAAGAAATTACTAAACAATATGATATAAAGCGAATAGACCAGGTGATGATGTTTGGACGCAAAATAAAAGTAATCAACACGTCCTCTCACATCCTTCACTCACAGTGTTTAGAAAACGTCAGTGGTTAAAAAACAGGAAGTTGTCAGTGGAACACGTGAAAAGTTATCATAGGGAGAAACAGTCACTTAAAGCAGGGGTTCCCAACCTGGTTCTTCAATTCATCTCCCTAATTTGAAAATTTAAATCTCTGATATTTTATTCTATTTAACTCAAATTAATCATAAAAAAAATGTAAAAAAAATGTAAAAAAAAAAAAAAAAAAAAAAAAAGATGGAAAAAATAAAACATAAGAATAAAAATTGCCTTGAAAAATAAATAATAATAATAATAATAATAATAATAATAATAATAATAATAATAATAATAATAATAATAATAATGATAATCAACCCGCTTTTACCTCTAAAGAAAAAAAAAAAAAGCAGTTCTGGTGAATAAGTCCCTTTTAAACAGTCATTTCAACTTTAATAATCACAAACAAAACACTTAGAAATAATATCCAGACTCACTAAAGTAGTTTTACTGTTTTTTCATCTGTCATCTGAGCTTTGATGAGACATTTAAGCTTCTCTTTCATATTTGCCCGGCAGCAAAAAAGCATCAGTTTTGATTGTGGTGTGGCTGTGCCACAGGTAGGGATGGGTACTGAATCAGGTATTTTATAAGTACCAATCAAATCCTGTCTGTAGTACCAAGTATCAGTTCACATAATATCAAAGGGGACCGTGTTTTGGTACCTAAACGCATCATTGTGACTGTGAGGGAGTGGAAGAGTAGGAGATTTTCCATGCTGGACATGAACACAGCATTGTAAGGTTAAATATTGTGAAATAAAACCCTAACCCTAACCCATAATAGATAAACTTTGAGGTTCGTTATCAAACAAATTAATATTTATTGCCACATAAACACACCAAAGTTCCAAAACTTGGTACCGTTAAGTACAAACACATAGGTATAGGTACCTTTCACATTTGAAATGATTTTGCTTGTGTTTGTGTGGAAATAAATGCGAATGTGTTAAATACTAAATTCGGGGCTGCATGGTGGTGCAACAGTTAGCGCTGCAGCCTCATGGCAAGAAGGTCACCGGTTCAAATCCCACCTCGGCTGGTGGGCCTTTCTGTGTGGGGTTTGCATGTCCTCCCCGTGCATGCATGGTTTCTCTCCAGGACTCCAGCTTCCTCCCACAGTCCAAAAACATGCTCACCAGGTTAATTGGTCACTCTAAATTGGCCCATAGGTGTGAATGTGTGTGAGTGAATGGTTGTCTGTCTCTGTGTCAGCCCTGGGATTGGCTGGCGACCAGTCCAGGGTGTACCCCGCCTCTCGCCCAATGACAGCTGGGATAGGCTCCAGCCACCTGCATGAATGAATGAATAATAAAATCTTGAAGTTTTTTAATTTACTCGTTTATTCTTCAGGATTTAACCTTGCAATGCTGTGTTCATGTCCAGTAGGAAAATTGCCACTCCTTCGATGTCACACAGTCACAAGGATGCATTTAGGTACCTAAACATGGTACTTTTTTGTTTTAACTGAATGGATTCTTGATACTACCAACAGGATTCGGCACCAATAAAAGTACCTGATTTAGTACCCATCCCTACAGATACCGATTGCCAGGCACCGGGTGTTGGTACCGCATTGTTTTAAACGTGAAAAGTACCCATGCCTCGCCACAGGTTATTGTCTCCCTGGGGAAACTCATTGTAGCGCACACGTACCTTTTTATTGGCAAGCTGATCTCAGTATTTCCAAGTTGGAAATAAATTATCAAACGTTCCCACGTACCCTCTGAAATGTGTTCCTGTACCGCTGGTTGGGAAAGCACAGGAACTAAGTTTTAGTTCTTGGTTTCTTCTAACCTCTGTCCAAAGTTTTGTGACGGTCTCATGATTTTCTCCAACACAGAATCAGCGTTAGCATCATTACATCATTACATCAGCAGATGTTGACCAGGAACCACAGAGGATGATTTTTGGTAATAATGGAACGTACGGTAACTGATAATTGATTAACATATAGAGCTTAATCAATGCCATTAATCACACAACATGATTCCATTAGGTATTCTGATTGGCTCATAGATCCTGATTGACCGCGTGCTCGCCCTGCTTCGTATTATTTGTGAGCGTGGAAGCAGTCAGGCGGCTGTGGTTGAAGAGAGTAAAAAGCATGTTGAAATTGATTCTGGGTACACTCCGCCACTAATATGATCCGGGTGGCTGCCCACAAGCTGGGCTCCATCTCTGCTGCTCCTCAATCAGCCGCAGCGCTGACAATATTAACACAGCCCACAGATCTGCGGGGGCTGCTGCTTCGGCTCCACTCCTTCACTCACTTTCCAGTTGACATTTATTTACATGGCTCCTAATACGCTCCATACCTCCAACCCGCACACCCACCCTAAAGATCCACAGCTGAGGCTTTCTCCTGAGCCCCCCCCGCTGCTGTGGAAGACGCACAGCCGTGGTGCACACACGCATCTTTCACATACGTGTAATTTGTGGACACAGGATGTGAAATGGCTACAGGAACCCTGCGAGGGGTGAAAATGAAGTCTGTGTTGGTTTCACCAGGATTTCCCTGGAGGGCAGGGAAATGAGGAGAGCACGGTGTGTTAGTGATTGCAGCATCGGGCTCAGAGTCTCTTTGCTTGATGTGAGGATTCAGTTTAGCTCCTCATGTGTGATTTTCTCATGTTTGGACCCAAAGCGCAGACATGTAGGAAGCACAGAATTCATCTCCTGACCTGCAGCTTATCAACATGTTCAGCGTTGGTCACGCATGGCGAGGCTCAGAACGTGGAGTCAATGCAATTCAGTTTATACTTTACAACCGGAGTGTCCTCAACCTCAGCATACCTCAAAAATCACAACTGCTGCATACCACACATCTGGCCTCGTGTGCAGTGCAGAAAAACAGTTTCCTGTAAGCAGCCTGAAGGCAAACTGGTTTTAGCGTTAGCAAATGTTTAAATAATGAAGTCATAATGTACGAGGTGTTTAATTTGACATGAGAAGAGAGCTTTTCCCACTTCTCTGCTCTTCTACCTGCTGGTCAAAATGAAGCAGAGTGAGGAGACATCCAGCTTGAAGTTTTAATGCACAGAGTAAAAAATGGTTTGATTCTACCCTTGGGAGAAAAACAAATAAATAATCTGCTGAAAAAGAGACGATACAGCCCATGAGTTAACGCTCTAAGTAGTTTGTTTCATCTATAAATGAACCAAGATGACTTCATCCGTTAAAATACTTTTTCTTTAGACCTCTGGAAGCCAATAACTGTTCAACATCATCTGTTCAGGAAGTAGTCCAGCTGCTACTTATGACTACAGCTCTGCTCAATGTGACATTAAAATGACGTATATTTAGCATAATTATCGACGTCCAAATCAGGTCTCTTGAAGGTGCAGAATGAAAGTGTTTTTTACCTCTTTTTCGGACGTCTTATGGAGGTCAGATTCACGTCTAAAAAATGTTTGGATCCATTTTAAACGTCTCATTGATGTCTAGATTTGGTCTGCAAAGACATCCAAATGCTGAACGTCATTAAAACGTCAAAAAAAAAAGTCAGATTTGGATGTCAAAATTTGTACCTATTTTGCACCTTGCTCTGACATCTAGACATGGTCTTTGACGGACCGACCACAGTACTGACTTGATCCGCATTTCTCTCCGATGTTCGATGTTTGGAGGGAGGGTTAAAGTTGTAGAAACACAGAGATGGAAACAAACTCAAAAAGCTTAAATGAAGCTCCTTTTGTAACTCATTTGAAGAACATTCATAATATTTGTCAACTGTAAAACAAACAATCGAACACTTCATAAACAGTTTGATCAAGTTGAGCCTCTCCACCATGATGATGATGATGATATTATGAATATGAAAAAATACACTGCGAAAACTGAAATCTCATCAAATGTTTTTGTCACATTTGAAGAAAAAATTGTCTTTTCCTACTTGGTATGAGCCACATTCACCTGAGCAGTCCAGAAAAATGCCTTAATTCGAGTTATTTCAGGATGAAATGAGGTCTGAAATGTTTGTTAACAAGTAAAAAAAAATCTGCCAAAAATTTGCTTAAAACTTGAATAATGGCTTAATACAAGTAACTTTTTTCTTGTTCCATTGGCAGATTTTTTTTACTTGTTACAGCAATTCAGACCTCATCTTGTCTTTAAATAACTTGAGACAAGACATTTTTAAAAAGAAATAATTTTAAAAAAAATGTCTGGAGAAAATGAGACGAAAACACTTGATAAGATTCAGTTTTTTCCACTGGATAGATCTTCAGACAAAACATTCAAAAAGGGACTGATGGAAAATTCATACGTGGAATATTTGAGTTTGCACACTGTGAAGTGTTTGGATGTTACAAAATAATTATCTATTAAATGCCGATTTTAGAGCAGAGATCGTTGTGTGAAACCGCACAGTGGACGTCGGACAGAGCGCCACTGTGCACGCGCTCTAAATGGACCAGAGGACCATCAGACCTCAGCACCCTGACTTCCCACGGCCTTATGTTCATTTCCTTAAATTGGCCGTATGTTTTACATTTTGACTTTACAACACCAGTAAATCTATGTACATAAGGAAATAAAGAAGGTTTCAAAGTTACACCGCTCTGTTTGTTAGCTCCTACGATGCGTACTAGTTTTTGACGCGTATGAATACACAGCTACAGAGTGCTACGCAGTCATCAGCATCGTCCACTTCGTCTTGAGTTGCGTCATAGTGTAGATTGTCTGTGTTTGTGCTCCATATTTTCCGCGGTGACTTATGCAGAATCCCGGGTTACGGCGCTGTAGGAACGGAACTTATTGGTAACTCAAAGACCACCTGTACCTGACAGATCTTGCTGATATTTCCAGTTGTCATGTCGTCATCTTTAAGAGTCGCTCGTTACTCGTGATAAATAAAAAGCCGACTGCATCTACGCCCACATGACAGAGAAGCTACAACTTCCAGGTCTGATGATCGTAGAAACTAAAGAATAAAATCAAAACCAGCCTGTGGCTCATAGTTCAACTCCCTTTTATTTGATCCATAAAAACAAACAGATTTTCCTTTTTTTCCATTTCAAAAAAGGAAAAAAAAGGACAGTTTTTCCAAATTTTTTTTTTTTTATCTTTCATTGAATATTAATCGTGTGAATGACAAACAGACTGTTTTCAAGAGCTCAGGCAGAGTTATGATGTCTTTCTTAGGCTGATTTATGCTTGATGTATCCAGAGGATCCGCGCGGACAAATGACGTCATTTTTGCACCTACGCCCCCTTTTACGTGAAAAATTTACACGCCACACGTACTCAAAAATTTCTAACCTGCCAAACGGAGATGCCCGGACAAGATGGTGGAAGAAAGGGATCTCCTAGTGGTGGACGTGCAGAAATACAGGCGTTTGTATGACTCTTCACACAGAGATCACCGTGACAACAGAGTGGTAAATAATTCTTGGCGTGAAATTGCGGCTACTCTTAGCAGAGAAAAGAAATCAGTTAAAAGTAAAACCTGTAAAAATTTATGTAAATGTAAATAGAGGCAAACTTCTTCTACTCTGGTTTAGTACTTTGGTCAAAGTTTGTTTGTGATACACTGCCCCCTGCAGTTTGGGAATGGACACCAACAGACGCCAGATTTCCGCACATTATGTTGCAGTTCGTCAGCTTTTCACCAAACTGAGGTTAGCCTTTCTTGGTTTCATATTGACCCTAAAGCAATCAGATCAGCGTCACGTCTTCGCATTAACCTCGTCACACAAGCCACAGAGCATATTCCCACAAATGTCAGACGATCTGAGTCATATGTTGTTTTGTTCATCTAAAAATGAAGCTAACCACCGAGTGTGGATCAGGGAATCTGATCTCAGCCCTGAGGGACAGGAGTGTCATCTATCATGGCTGTGGATGTATTAAATACATACACTCCCTGTTTTGACAGTGGGGTTGTGCTGTGATAATAATGTCGCAGCACATGACAGAAGCTCAGACAACCTCTGTTTCCATTCCTGCTCTATTGTTATTCTGTTTCACTGGGCCTTCCTTTGTTTCCCCCAAGCAGGGTGAGATTAATGCTCTGCTCCCTTAGATTCAGTGTTATACAAAAGGAAAGTCTGTCGCTGCATCCGCAGGGAGCCATGATGGTTACACTTCTACTGAACAGATGACAACAGCCTTTCATCAAAGCTAACGCTAGCTTTGCTTGTTAACCGCCGCACACTCACACACTTATTAATCTCACACGCTTTAAGTATGAACTCTGCACGTTAGATCAGACGTACTTTACATCCAGACACCAAACGTCTCCAGACACGCTGAGAGCGTATGGGTGTGTGTGTTCGTACGATGCAGGCATCAACAGCTCCTCTCTTCCCATCTCTCACTCTGCAACTCCTCCGTCTCATCCCCCACCGCGCGGCTCGGCTCATCCACCCAGAAACACCTCGACTTCTCTCCGTCTGCCTCACACAAAAGACGCTCAGAGACAAGAGGAAATCAAAGGCGTTTTTTTTAAGGCGCTGCTGTCCGGCCCAGCCTGCAGTGCTGGTAATTTCAGGAAATGGGAGGATTGGTGCCATTTATGCTGAGCCTACCTGTACGGACGTAATTGAAAAAGTATGTCTTGTGAATGTTAACCTACATACGAGGTCATTTGGTGTAATAACTCCTCAGATCCAAGGCCGTCTGGAGGGGGGAACCAGAGGAGGCTAAGAAGGGTTGTTGTTAAAGTTTGGAGCATGTTACAAGATGAAAAAGGAAACTGAAGTATTCTCAGAGCCTGGAAAAGACTTCTTTTTTTTTTTTACTCAAGAATCCCATTTCAATCATCCTCAGAGGCTCCGTTTAAAGAAGCAGATGCAGCAACCTTCACCACTAACAGGTTTCTGAACAGCGCTTTCCAAGCCTGAGGTTCAGCAGTATTAGCCCGCTGCTTTTTCAAACCAGATATGACTCTATTTGGACAGAGGAGGTTTTTTTTTCCTATTCTGGTTGGAGGGTTGGTCTAAGGCAAGGGTCGTCAACCTGCGGCTCTTTGATTCCTTTGAAGTGGCTCCTTGTAGCTTTAAAAATACAATTGAATAAATATTTTTTATTTTTCTTACAGAGGGTATTGATGATTAAGGACATTGACACTGAATAGAGTCATGGGTTAATATTGTCTTGTACTAAATCTGCATTACATCTGTCAATAACCCACCTGTAGCTAGATTTAAGTGATCAATCAATAAATGTTATCAAGTTCAGGTATTCTATGAACATTTTTAATTTTTTGGCAAGTTTTTGAAGAACTTTTTTTTTTTTTTTTTGTAAAGTTTGCAAAAAAATTTTTAGGTTTCAAACTTTAACTTGTTGTTTGCATGTTTTTTTTTATTTTTATTTCAAACTTTATGCAGGTTAATGACATTTCAATGTTTAACATTTTTTCTTATTTTTGATATTACATTTTTTTAAATCTTATTTAAAAATTTGTGGAAATTCTTGAAATTTGGGGGTATTTCTTAAACATTTTTTGAATTTTCATTTTTTTGTGTTGGGTGTTTAATCAATAAATGCAATCAAATTCAGGTATTCGATGAATTTACAATTTTTTGCATATTTCTAAAACAATCTTTATTTTGTAGTGTTTGCAATTTGTTTGGATTTCAAACTTTGACTTTTTTTGTATTTTTTATTGTAAACTTCTTGAAGATTTCAAATATTTCAATGTTTTACTTTTTGCTAATTTTAAATATTACAAAATTTGAAAATTTGGTAAAATTCTTGAAATTCTGAAGGAATATTTACATATTTTTGAATTTTAATTTTTTATTTAAAAATATTTTTGAAATTTTTGCAAATTCTGAAACTTTACATTTTTTGTAATGTTTAGAAATTTTTAATTTCAAAATATCACTTATTTTTTTGCATTTTTCCAAAATATTTTTTTATTTTATATATATATATATATTTTTTTTTAATTTTGCAAATTTTTGGAATCACATTTTTTGTATTTTTTTTTCAATTAAATGCCTTTTTTTCAGGAAAATCCTGCTGAACTTTCATTTAAGTTATTTAAGGAAAGTTCATAATGATAACAATAATAAATTTTAATGAAAAGCACCTTTCAAAACACCCAAGGACACTTTACAGGATAAAACAACAATTAAATCAACAAAACGAAAAATCAGCAAAATATAACAGATAGCGGTGGAAAGTTATTCAGAAAATTTATTCTGCATTTCTCCATATTACATTTAAAATAGCACATAATGTTTAGTTAAAAGCATCTGTCATCAAATTTCAGTGTCGTTTTTGGTGCCCCCCAATGGACAAAAATGTACAACTTGCGGTCCCTTTTGGAGACCTGGTACACTGGATTTGGTGATCTGTAGAAGTTTGTTTCCAGATGAAGTTGATCTTATCCATGTTATCTTGAAATCCAGGATTAAACTTAAATGGATTAACAGATCCCAGATAACAAAAATTGGATTTCCTAAGCCGGATCATTCCCATCCTGGAAAACCTTACTCGAGTTGCGACTCAAAGGTTTCTTCGTGTCTCAGAGTATCAGCCTTTTCTAACCGCCCCCTGCTGGTCTTTTCAGAGAATGCAGGCTAAGGACACTCATTTCTCCTCAGTCTGTGACTAATAAGAAAAAAAGCTCTTCAGCCTCTGCTTTTATTGGTTTGCTGATTTAATCAGAGTGAACACACAGCGCTGACACACACCGCCGTAACATCACAATCAGGCAGATAAGCTGTGATGACTGCTGCACTGTGTATTATAAAACCACACGCTTTGACACACTGTCTTTCCTTCTCCTGACAGACAATGACATGGAGGTTACGGAGGAGCAGCTGAAGGGAGGTGAGTGACAGAGTGTTTCATGGTTGCCTTTTTCCCCTGAACACCTCCATTAACGCACACAGAGGCTGAGCGCGGCGCCGTCTCAGCGGGTGACAGTGATTTGTGAGGTTTCTATCCCAGAGATGGAGATTAAATGTTTATTCATTTGGTGACAAGTTGAATCCTCGGCGCGGTTAAAAATACTCCACATCAGCTACATTACGTTACAAGAGCTTAAATCCAGGGTTCATTCCCAACACCTTCCTCTTCATCCGGCTTAGGGCCACAATGCCTTTAAGACCACCTAACGCGGTGACAAAGAAAGAGCAGAGCAACATCCCCCGCAGCACGCGCCAGGTGATAGCACAAACACAACTGTCGGCGCGTAATGCTTTTATCACGGCGCCATCTTGGCACGCGGCCTGAAACTCCCAGATACTGCTTATCAGGATAAACTATTGACATTTGTCTGCGCGCTGGCGTCCTGAATGAGCAATGGAGCGAGCGGAGAGCCTCGTGGAAGTGTGGGCTTTGTTGGAACGGTGGGAACAAGAGGAAAGAGTTCAGCGTGAAGCGTTTGATGAAGTTTAAAGTGTTCCCACTTCCTGCGAAGGACAGGAGGTCTTTAAAAGCACCTGACGGGAGTTTTTAAGAGGAGTCTTTCTAAAGACGTCATGCAGTTGCACATGTGCAGCCAACTAAGCGGAGAACAATGTTAGTTTAACTGTCGTGGAAGTGTTGGCTGCAGCTGGAGAACCCGGGGTGCTATCAAAATGTTTTTTCTCCCAAACTCACCCCCATGATTTGCCAATTACACGCATCTGTGTTTTCACTGAGACTTCATTTTGGGAGGACATAAAAGGCTGTTTTATAAGTGCACTGTAAAATGTGATATTCCAGAGTGAAACAATGTGCACGTAACGGCTGAATCGTAAAGACTTGGCTGAGAGGAAGAGCGTGTGAGAGTTTGTGTTATTGTTTTCTCTCTGTTATTTCACACGGCGTACGGTTTAATAACACAGCACCGCGGCGAATCACGCCAAACAGAAATAACCCCTGATAATTCCTCGCTCTGCGGTGTCACGGTGCCAGCCCTGTCCTGGTCCAGTTTGGCCTTGTTTGATGGGCTCCTCTGCCCGAGCCAAGAACTGGCCTTTTATTCTGCTCCATCAGCCAGAGTTTGAATCAGCGCAGCCTGGAGCCCATTCAAAGCCTCCGCCGACTGCTATTCTCTCATGGAACTGCGCTTTTGTCCCGGACTGAGCTCTGGAGTCGGTCTCAAAGCCTCACATTCTTCCCTCCTCTCCCACATGACTCTTTTTTTCATGCAGGTAAAAAACAAAACCGTGTAGGAGCCATCGAGTTCTCCCACAGGCTCACGAAGCGTAGTCAGCTGAGAGCGAACGGCCAGGACGCAGAGATGGTCACAAGTCTTTCTCTGCAAGTCCAAGTCTTAGGTCACGAGTCTAAAGGTCTTTGGACACTTGGTCCATTTTTTGTCGGATGCATTTTTTGGATCCATACCTGAAAAAAAATAAAAATCACGCACAGACACATTGCACACTGAATGCGTTGTGTTTATTTTTGTATTAACTGTGAAAATTCAAGCAGCCGATCCTGAGCAGTGGCTGTCAGTATGTTCGGCATATGCACATGCATGTGTGTCACACACAAACACAAGTCTTCATTCATCATTTAAACCAGTGGTTTTCAAATGGGGGTAGGGGAAGCCACTCCAGAGGGTGTGCAAGATTCAAGAAAGGATATTAAACAACAGCAACAAACCTTAAACACCATTTATTCAATCAATGTTTGAATCCAGTAGAAGTTTAGGTTCTCAAACTGAGTACTTTATCCAACAGACACAAACAGTACAGCGCTGTGTTTACGTCTTTTTTTCCAACCAAAACTGCTTTGCATTTGTTCAGGGATACTTGGCAGAAAAAAACATATCATATCAAAAAGTTTGAGAACCACTGATCTTAACATCAGCCATAATGTGTAAAGAAAGTATGACAGAAAAGTGATGTTGCAAGCAGCCAACATCATCTCTAAATGGTCTAACTATCCAGGAAATTAGTTGGGTGGATGCTAATAAAAGCAAAAAAAAACCTGTTCAGAGAAAATAATGACAGGCCAAAGTTTCAGAGCGAGTGTACAAATGTGACTGACATAACATGGGATCACATTTTGTGCTAACGTGCATCAATTTTAGATGAAAAAAAAAAAACGAACTCAGTGTGCAAAGACCTTGAGTGAAGTCTCTAAAAGATAAATCTTGTGAGCTTTTGTCCTCTGCTGCTATCAGGTCTATTAAGAATACTGCTCAGCTGTATCTACCAAAACATTCAAAGCATCTACTTTATTATCACTCCTGCACTGCAAAAAAAAAGAAATCTGATCAAGTGTTTTTGTCTTATTTTAGGTAAAAATTGTCTTATTAGACTTATTATGAGACATATTCACCTGACCAGTCCAGAAAAATATCTGATTTTAGTTATTTCAAGACAAAAGGAGGTCTGAATTGCTAACAAGTTTTTAAAAAAAACCACCAATGGAAGAAGAGAAATTTGCTCAAAAATTGCTTAAAACTAGAATAATGTCTTAATACAAGTAACTTTTCTCTTTTCATTGGCAGATTTTTTTTAACTTGTTACAAAGTTCAGACCCCATTTTGTCTTTAAATAACTTGAAACAAGACATTTTTCTGGACTGGTCAGGTGAATGTGGCTCATATTAAGCCTAAAAAGACATTTTCTACTGATAATGAGAGAAAAACACTTGATAAGATACAAGTTTTTTTGCAGTATATCTATAAGCATTCAGTGTCAGTACTGATTAACTGTTTGATATTTGATCCTATCCAGACCCTGCAGACTTTGATCTGGATCCTGCAGACGTTGCAGACAGTGCTCCTTTTGTTGGTCCTGTTTAAATTTTAACTAAATGTAATGAAAATGTTACAACAGCATCTGCAGGTCTGTGTTGGTCACCATTGCTATAATCCAAGTGACACCAAATGATGCCGCGAGGTACACACCCGATACGTAAAGTGGTTACCATAGTTACCATAAAAAAAGGACGGATTCACTTTAAGCTCATTAGAGTTTCCTCAATCCTTATACGACAAAAGAGAAAATATGATAGAAAGGGGTGGGAGGAATAAAAGGTTTTTTGTTTGTTTGTTTGTTTGTTGTTTGTTTGTTTTTGTTTTGTTTTTGTTTTTTCCGGCGATATCAAAATCGGGATTCTTTGTCAAAAGAACATGTTTTTTCAAATCCAAATTCTTCATTTTAGTCTTTATCAAGTGCTTTTGTCTTGTTTTAAGTAAAAATTGTCTCGTAATACTTAAAATTAGTCATATTCAACTTGTCAGTCTACAAAAATGTCTTATTTTAATTTGTTTAAAGACAAAAATGAGGTCTGAATTGCTTATAACAAGTGAAAAAAAATCTGCCAATGAAACAAGAAGAAATTCAGACCTAAGTTTTTTTCTTTAGATAACTTGAAATAAGACATTTTTCTGGACTTGTCAGGTTATATTAAGTCTAAAAAGTCATTATTTACTGAAAATAAGACAAAAACACTTGATAAAATTTTAGTTTGTTCCAGTATATTAACAGGATTGGAAAGAAGTTCCCTCTTTTCTCCAGTAGAAGGCGAAATGTTTCTCTCTGACTCAATAAATAAATAAATAAATAAATAAATAAATAAAGTGGATTTGGATGTGACGTGCATTTTATGGCAAAACATGGCTCCTGATACAGTTTGTAGAAATCACATCATCATTTAACTTTTCACATGGTTATGGTCAATCGTAAATATCGATGATCACAATTTAAACCGAATCCGAAATCCCAAAAATCGTAATAGAATTGAATTGTGAGAATAGCGAATCATCCTAGCCCTGATGATTGTTCTCGACTGACCTGGAGTCCCGTCTCTGCCAGGATGGAGTAATCACTGGATGAGTTTGGCTCGTCAGAAGTCATCGTTAGCGCAGCATCTCTCATATAACTGTTCAAATTGACAGGATGCGACGCCCTCTGCGTCCTGATGGTGTTTGGGGATAACGATGCACCCGCCCACCTCCATAAATCAACCTTTAATCTTTTTTATCTTTAACAGACACCGAGCCACCGACCACGAAGCCGAAGGAGGAGAGTGAAGAGAGCAGAGGTAGGCCCGCGTGCTGCGTGTCTGCTGCAGATGTGTTTGTGTTGTATTTTAATGTGATTAATGATAGCTGCGCGCTCCGCCGCGGTACAGGAAATACTCTGCATTGATATGTGTGTACACAGGAATTTGTTTGTGGGTTACAAAGCCGAGCAGCGTGTGGTTGGTCAGTAATCTCCTGCTCTCGGATGCCAAGTTCGTCTTTGGGGAAATGAATAGAAGATGAAGCTGGGTCTCTTTAAAAGAATGTTTTCTTAGAGGCAAACTTGTTTAAGAAGCCATTATCTGGCTATTCTGCAGTTTCAGCCCCTTTGGATGTGTAATATTGAAACAGTTATAGGCTGCTCCGATACGATGGACCACAGATAATTAGATTCTTACACCGGAGGGTGTTAGTAGGCAATTAAAACCGTACACCATCCATTTGTCTTCCAGCCTTAAGGTTGCAGGGAATTTTTGAAGATAGCTGGATGCTTGTTTTCTTCAGGGAAACGGTTCCTCTCTGCGAACGTGAGCAGATAACGCCGACACTTCAAGGGCGTCAATATATTCTGCGCCGTTAAGCAAAGCACAATATGTCGTTTCAACATACCTTTTTATAATCCACAGCAGTAATTCAATATGATTCACAAATTCAATCACCAGCATTAGGAGGGCATAAGTATTTTGTAATAATCTTTATAAATCCTAATTTATCAGGCCCGGCAGCTTAATAGTAACTAATCCATTCACAAAAGGCCTTGGCACAGCTTTCCAGCATGGGAACACTCAGTCCTTGAGACAACCTCTCTCTCAGGAAGGGAAGAAATGATTTTGTGCCGCCTGCACTGTAAAGGTTAGGTCTGGTTCAATGCAGCCTATAGAAAGGATTAATCATAAGAAACACTCGGATGTCACGATGGCACAGAGCAGAGGAAACGCGACGGCGTAAACAGACCTTCAGATCCATGAAGCTGGCGTTGGAAGAGTCAAACGGCTCCTCTGTGTCAGATCTCAACAATAGCACGGCGATATGTTCAGCCGCCTGTCCATACGGCAGCAAAGCAGGTCACCTATTTGCTGTAGTCAATAAGTGGAGCACTTTTTGGAATAAATTACCCCGAGCTGCAGCAGAGTTAGTGGAGTGTGTCTGTCAATATGCTCCCAGTGTGATCCATCACATCCATCACGCTCCTCGGGGGGATTCACCCTCCCTCAGTCTGCGGGTCAGGCATGAGGGGCTCTTAGGTACAGCTCTGATGAAGAGAAAACATTCAGGCTTTCTTCGCTGGTTTTTCATGATAAATACTCTGCTTGGTGGAGCCAGGGTAATTATTTCACTCCCACAAGCTGCAGCTTTTTGCATTTGTTTTACGACTGCCCGAGCAGAAATGAAGACGGCTGAGACGGACGGAAGATGGAAAAAAAACGACAAACAGCGAGTGATGCATTTGTCAACGAACCTTTATCACGTGACAAAAACAGGAGACATAAACGGTGGTCACATGACGATAAAATAATGTAGTATAGTATAATGTTGTGTTGTTGGCGAATAAAAACGGGACTAAATGGGGTTTACAAAATAAAAACTCATTTTCTTTAAGCAAAACAAGACAAGCCGAAATGTTGTAACTTTATTTCGTCTCACTTTTTATTATTCTGCATCAGGTCGAACCGTGCAGACCCAAATGACATCACTTCCTCATTCCCAACTCACGTGACGTTATTTAGACAATGCAGCCATGGTGGGTTAAACTTAACGACTCAAAACACAAACTCAAGTCTAACACGACAAAAGGAAGCAATGGCAGGCCAGCCGTGGTTCATCTTTGGGGAAAAAAAGAAAAAACGACATTCGGACACAATTTCATTACGTAGAAGTAGATAAGAAATCTGGATGTGTTGTGGAAGAAGATTGTGAGAAATAGGGTCTCAAAATAAAATACAAAAAAAGGAAAACATAAAAAATGAAATAATAAACAATAAACAAATAAAACTTGAAATTAAGTTTTTTTTTTCTTGCATTGTCATTTGAAATAGTTTCATTCAAATTCATGTGTGTGTATTTCTCAAATGTTTGGCAGGAAAAATAAATATGTTGTAAACTTAAATAAGAGCGCCTGAAACTGAATGTTAGGTATCAGTAGGGATCAGGTACTTTTATAGGTACCAAAATTCTGTAAAAAAAGTACCTGGTACCAATTCACAAAACTTAAAGGTACCATGTTTAGGTACCTAAACCATAGACTGTATAAAACATGGACGTAGTCTCCCCAACATCACCTGTCTGTTTCTGAAACAGAAAATGAAGCAGATCGGCTACAGCGGCCATATTGGTAGTGGCAAAGACTTTGCCTACAGCCATAGGGCGCCTGTCGGTCACGTGACCCTGAGCTGTGCCTCTCATTGGGGGAGCTCGTGATCTTGATATTGTCTGAACGGCCAAGTTAGAAAAAAGTTCACCCCCTGTGCAGTGTGATAGTAAAATTAGCGACTCAGACAGGAGACGTTTTTTGAACCAGGCTGTAAATAGGTTAATTTCTGCTTTGAAAACGGCTTTTTTTGGCTCGGTGTGTTTGTGACTTCCTGTATTTCTGAAGCCAGCCTCAAGTGGACACTGGAGAAACAGCAGATTTTAGCACTTCAGCACTGTCTCATATTCTTAGACCGATTGCTGCTTGACCTAAACACATCCTTGTGACTGTGAAAGAGTGGAAGAGAAGGCGATTTTCCATGCTGGACATAAGCATAGCATTGCAAAGTTATTTATTGAATAATATATTTGTCAAACTCAATTTTTTTAATTTTTTATTATTAAACAAATCAATTTTTCTTACCATATAAACACAAAAAAGTACCAAAAATTGCTACCATTGAGTACTAGTACCAATTGCCAGGTACTGGGCACCGGAACCGTATCGTTTAAAATGTGAAAGGTACCCATCCCTGGTATCAATGATATAGTAAGACAACCTTCTTTGACTTGTGAAACCAGTGGCTTAAAGAAAATTTTGATCTTGCTAGGTTCAGTATTGACCCAAATATAAGATGACCCTCCCTCATTTAAAGACCAAGCTTTAAAAAAAGACTCATAACCAAAATCTACTTTGTTCCTATTTTTTATTGAAATTCTGACACAATCATTGAAATAATAGAGACTGTTTTCATTTTTGGCTTTAAATCCAGTCGCTAAGATCTGTGTTTCAGATGCAACTCTGATGACAGCTCTGGTAATGGACATGCCTCTGTTTTGTTTCTCAGCACACTCTCCAGTCAGCCTCATAGTATCGGCCGCTTTAAAGACTACAATAAGCTTTTCTTTTCCTTTACAGTTTGCATTTTTCAGACAGTCTTTGTGGATGATCGATCTTAACGGACATTTCACTCTGTAACTCCATATTTTAGTCAAGAACAAGGGAGTCCATAGTGAAACCCCCATACGTAGAGATTAGAAGGATGCATACACACCAATAGGATTCATACAGAGTCTTAACAGGAGGAGGCAGCAGCTGGGTAGCAAAAATGTAGCAGGGATAAGACGGAGTGATACACGCTGTGATTGGTTGAGAGGGGTTAGAGATTGAACATCAGCCTGTCAGCTGATCACAGCTGGACATATGGCTTCTGTGTCCTGCATGAACTTACGCTAACTCCATATTTTGTCCACCTGACAGTTATTTAACGAGTCTGCTGCATTGACCAGCTTTATCTTAACATTAGCATCAAAACTCTGACTCAGTTTTCTGCTAACTCTCCAACTTTTGGTCCACTTTGCTCCCGACAGTCACCGCTCCTCGATCACTGTGTCTCTGCTGAGACTGACAGATGACCTCAGCCACCATGAGGTCACTGGTTTTACAAAGAGCTGGCGCCCTCTGCTGTTGCGGCTGTGTAGCGACACTAGACAACTATCATCACGTCAATAGTTAGACCTCGATTATAAGACGACCCCCCAACTTTTTACTTTATTTTCAACAAAAAAAACTTCTGTTCTATTCAGGTCAATGTGGTACTTGTGCTATACACTGCAAAAAACTGAAATCGTATCAAGTGTTTTTGTCTTTTTTTAAGTAAAAATTGTCTTATTATACTCAATATGAGCCACTTTCAACTTATCAATCCAGAAAAATGTCTTGTTTCAAGTTATCAGAGTACAAAAATGAGGTTTGAATCGCTTGTAACGAGTAAAAAAAATCTACCAATGGAACAAGAAAAAAATGCTTAAAAATGTCCTTGAAACTAGAATAATGTCTTAATACAAGTAACTTTTCTCTTGTTCCATCGGCAGATTTTTTTTACTTGTTACAGCAATTCAGACCTCATTTTTGTCCTTAAATAACATTAAACAAGACATTTTTCTGGATTGGTCATGTGAATTTGGCTCATATTGAGTCTAAAAAGGAATTTTCTACTGAAAATAAGACAAAAACACTTGATAAGATTTCAGTTTTTGCAGTGTATTAACTGGGTTAAAAACAATTGGATCACTAAATAGAGACAAAAGTACAGTTTTCGTCACTTCAAACTAGTCCTGGATAATTCTGGCTAAAATAAGACTAAAATAATCAAATTTTTAGTCGACTAAGAATTCACTACACTGACAAAAAGTTAAATTTAAGAAATTATTTTTTCTCTTATATTTAGTAAAATTGTGTTTTTATGCTCAATATGTGTAGCATCCACCTGACCTGTCTAGAAAAATGTCTTATTTCAAGTTGTTTAAAGACGAAAACGAGGTCTGGATTGCTTGTAACAAGTAAAAAAAAAACCTGCCAGTGTTGTAAGAAAAATGTGTAACCTTAAATTAGAATTATTGTCTTGATGCAAGAAATTTTTATCTTACCCCATTGACAGATTTATTTTACTTCTTACAATGAATTTAGACCTCATTTTTCTCTTTAAATAACTCGAACTAAGATGTTTTTCTGGATTGGTCAGGTGAATGTGGCTTACATTGAGTCGAAAAAAAACCTTATTCACTGAGAATAAGAAAAAAACACTTGGTAGGATCTCAGTTTTTTTTGTAGTGTAGCCTAAAAAGAGTATAAACATGACACAAAGACTAAACAGGCGACTAAAAACACCAGCATGTAACATTTAGTCCAACCGACCAATATCTTTCTTCTCTTGAGCCACTGCAGCTTTAGAAACCTTCGTCCTCTTTCTTCAATCCTCATTTATTTGCTTTCCTTGCTGTGATATTTGGAACGTCCTACTTCTGCAAACCTTTTTAATGTTAAAGAGCCTCACAAGTTTAATTCTAATTACACTTATTCAAAGACCAACACAACGGGGGACTTGTTTGGATTTGATGAGCGATGATTCTTCAAAAGAAGCCACCGCACGATCCCTCATCAAGTACAAATAACCCTGAAGTGTGTTTGCAAAAAGAGGGTCACAGATTAACTGCTTGTGTGTTTATGTGTGTGTGTGTGTTGTAAGAGATGCTGTGATGTAATCCTCATGAAACAGAGGCACAGTGTGCGGATGCTGCGAGCTAAAGGCAGAAAAAGAGACAGAGCCAGGAAAAGAGGGCGGAGGGACTGAGAGGTCCAGGGTGGAGCGCAGCCTCGCAGGAGCACACCTGACTTGGCAGGCGTCCTCTCACTGTCTATTATTTGATATCAGATTGGTATTAGTGAGATTAGTGGATGTCACAGGGCGGAGTAGATGCAAACATCCAGCCAGGAATCAATGCTTGGCTCACCTGCTCGGGAAAAAGCAGCAGAAGAGAGGGCAGGAGTGGATGGACATGCAGGGTAATAACGCCACGTGTGGACGGACAGTGAGCCTCTTTTACACCCTGTACATGGCAAGCCCATTTAACATTTAATATCTACATTTTTCTCTCTGGAATTAACATTATAGATATCAACAACATAATTGTGACTCGTCAAAAATACAGTTGGAGATATCTATAATTCAGTTTTGACTAATCACAATGACAGTTAGAGATATCTGTAACTCAGTTCCCACTAGTCAAAACTGAGTAACAGATATCTGCAATGATCAGAGTTGGGGTCCGTTACTCAAAAAGTAAAGAGTTACCCGTTACTTGTTACTATTGAAAAAAGTAGTGCCTTACACTGCTTGATTACTCCATGGAAATAGTAAAGAAGTTACACTACTCGTTACACTACTTTATCCCCCTGATACATCTTTGTATGCTTCAAGAGATTCGCGGTTGTGTTCCATGCAGTATTCAGCCTCTTATTTCCGGGGCATAACTTGCATTTTACGGTCACGCTCTTCTCCTTCTGCTCTACAAAATCAAAATAATGTGCATATGAACTGTCACAGTAAAATCGGTTACCTTATATAAATCTGTGCCCCACTGACAACACTACACTCCCTCCCACTGTAAATGCCCCTTTTAAAGGATAATTTTGGTTTATACAGATTTTACATTGTTTATATCATGAAGTATAACAAAATACTCACCCAGAAGGCTTTCCTGATCCAAGCAGTGCTTCGGGAGATATTTAGATCCAAAATCGTGCAGTGGACGTCCGTATAATGGGATCCATCGGGGGCATAGACAGCGCCGCTCCTAAAACTGCATTAATCGTCCAAAAACTTGTGTTTGTCACCAATATTGGTGGTCCGCTCCGAGATAGTCCTCTGTTGCAGTCTATGTCGCTCCAGACAGCACTGTGTGGCTGTAATGACCTCTGAACTCACAAAGACTTTGTTTACGTTTGTCCCTTAAAGAAAGGAGTCAGCTTTCCAGAGAGTACTGTGCATGCGCAGTACTTTAAAAGGGGGCATTTACAGTGGGACAGAGCGCAGTGTTGTCAGTGGGGCACAGATTTATATAAGGCAACCAATTTTACTGTGACAGTTCCATCAGCCCTGATCCGGAAGAGATAGCGAGTAGTTGCTCGTATGGCCACCGTTCAATCTCCTGGTGGTAATAAAAAGAACTCCGCTTAAATAGTAATACTGTGGTTGCTCTATTTGCAGTCATTGTAAAAGTAACGATCATGGTGTTTCATTTGTAACTCTAGTTTAATTACTAATCTAGGAGGAGTAGTGCCATTACACTACTCGTTCCTATCAAAAGTAATTTAACTACTTGTAACGTTCGTTACTTGTAGTTATATACCCAACTCTAGCAATGACTCACCGAAAGCTGCCCTTTGCCTCGTCACGCATCCTAAATGTCACTTGCAGATATCTCTAATTCAGTTTTGACTATCCAGAATTACCATTAAAGATATCTGAAATGTGATTTTGACTGTCAGAAATGTGTTCATGACGCTGGACATGCGAGGCTTCCCATTGGATACTGACCCAAATAAACTGGAGGAGAGAAGAAAAAGAAAAAATCATTTTAACAGTTTTCTTAGCAGAAGAAATGAAGATTGTGGTCATCGACAAGATATTTAGAAAATGCCATGAAATAGAACAAATTTATAATCAGGGACTTTGTGGTGAACAAGAGCTACTGTATTTTCCCTCCATAAGGCGCACCTAAAAGCCTTCAGTTTTCTCAAAAGCTGACAGTGCGCCTTATAATCCGATTCGCCTTATATATGGATCAATATTGATTAATCATGGCTACCGTAGTCAGGGGGCATCGCCGGAGTAACAGCGGTAAGCAGGAAGAACCTGTAAAGAGAAATTCTGCTAAGTGCTAACATTAGCTCACAGGCTGGCCCGGGCTTCTTCTCTTGTTTATTGTTAGAACAATACAGCGCCCCCCCAAAGGTCTGGCATGTGAACTGATCTCTGGAAACGGCTTTTGTGGACAGCAGAAACGGCTTCGTCTTTACAGCTCACTTTTTTTGAAAACGGCACAGAAAATAGTTGGATAGGAAAATGTGCGGCTCTGTGTGGATGTAGCCTGAGTGTGACGAACTTATCTGACTGTTTTGTTGACATTCCCTTTAGCGCAGCTCCATCTAGTGGATGCATAACGCAACCCCAGCCACTACTATAGCTTCTACTCTATGCGCCTTATAATGCGGTGCACCCTATATATGAAAACAGTTTTCAAATAGGCCATTCATCGAAGGTGCGCCCTATAATCCGAAGCGCCTTGTAGTGCGAAAAATACGGTACGTTCACTAGAGAGTTGTGCAAGAAATCTACGACGCATTTGTCATCATTACAGATATCTGCAACATCAATTCACCGAGTCAAAACTCTGTTTCAAGATATCTGTAATTACCATTTGACTAGTCAAAATAAAAGTTTAAGATATCTTGAATTTGAGATATCTCTAACTACAATTAATTTAAAGATATCTGTAACTTGATTATAATTATCTGCAACTAAAATATGGCTATCCATAAATCTAGTTGCAGATATCTACAATTTCATTCTGACTAGGCGTAATTCCAGTTCAAGATATCTATAATGGCATTTTGACTAGTCAATGTGTAATCAAAGATATCTATAAATGCTATTATAGATATCTTTAAAGGGATAGTTCAGTTTTTTTGAAGTGGGGTTGTATGAGCTCTATGTGACCACTAAGGACATTAGATACAGTAGAAAGTTGTCTCCTCTCCCTCAGTAAGACACAAACTTTAATCGATGGTGACGAGGAAATAGACGCTAACAGGGAAAGACGGTACCAGATTCAAAGGCTATTTTCTCTGCCTACAAGAACTAAAATCAAAAAGTAATACCACAGTTTAAGAGTACGCTACATTAAATATTTTTTAAGTGCATTAAGTCTTCGGAAATATAAACATTTATCTGGACCTAACTAACTGGTTATGTTTTCTTTCCGCGCAGCGCTAGTGCGCTCCGTCCCCCCTCCTCCTCTCAGCTGTAGGGAATGTAAACAAGCTATTCTTCGGGCGCCGGTTGTAGCCTCGTGTAAGTTTGATCAAATATCGTAATTCTTTTGTTTGTTCTCTAAGGATTGTGAGGCAGCGTAGGAAATTCAAAATGAGTGACTATGACAGCGACGACGAAGTTTCATTCACTTTGGAACCAAAAGGATACCTGTATGAACCGGAGCACACAGAAGATCAGGAGCTGCTACAGATGGAGACTGAAAGGAATACAGAGGAAACATCCACGGACACTGGACATCAAGACAGAGTGGGAAATACTCAGTGGTGTAAATGTCTGAGCTGTGACTCAATGCCCACGGATGCTGAGTGTTACTGCTGTCACGAGTGGAACTTGGTTACAGACACTCTTCAGGATTTCCCTGCTCTTCTGAATTCTGGAGTGTCCTGTAACAGCAACAACAACAACAACAGTTGTGGCAACAGTAACACTCAGCATCTCAATGTCCAGTGTCTGTGGATGTTTCCTCTGTATTCCTTTCAGTCTCCATCTGTAGCAGCTCCTGATCTTCTGTGTGCTCCGGTTCATACAGGTATCCTTTTGGTTCCAAAGTGAATGAAACTTCATCGTCGCTGTCATAGTCACTCATTTTGAATTTCCTACGCTGCCTCACAATCCTTAGAGTACAAACAAAAGAATTACGATACTTGATCAAACTTACACGAGGCTAATACTTGCAAGCATAGCTTGTTTACATTCCCTACAGCTGAAAGGAGGAGGGGGGGCGGAGCGCACTAGCGCTGCGCGGAAGATCACGAGTTAGTTAGGTCCAGATAAATGTTTATATTTCCGAAGACTTAATGCACTTAAAAAATATTTTATGTATCATACTCTTAAACTGTGGTATTACTTTTTGATTTTAGTTCTTGTAGGCAGAGAAAATAGCCTTTGAATCTAGTACCGTCTGTCCCTGTTAGCGTCTGTTTCCTCGTCACCATCGATTAAAGTTTGTGTCTTACTGAGGGAGAGGAGACAACTTTCTACTGTATCTAATGTCCTCAGTGGTCACATAGAGCTCATACAACCCCACTTCAAAAAAACTGAACTATCCCTTTAATGGAAGGGGGTTGAAGATATCTTGATTTGGAATTGTGACTAGCCAGAATGAAATTGTAGATATCTGCAACTAGATTTATGGATAGTCATAATTTAGTTGCAGATATCCACATCTCACATTGTGGTTATCCATAATTGAATTTAAGATATCTGTGATGAGAAACCCCACACACATGAATGGGGAAAGGGGCGTGATTTGTCCTAGGAGGAATTAAGTTGTGGATATCTGAAATTACAATTGTGGATAGGAATAATGTCATTGTGGATATCTGAAATGTTCAGTTTGACTCGGAAGAATTGAATTGCGGATATCTGTATGAAATATCCAGACTAGCTATTAAATGTTAAAAGGGCTTGCCGTACCTGTACGCCCTTTTCTTCATGTGACATGTGAAGGGTCTGTGAATGATATCTGCTGGTCATCTAAGAGCCCTTTTTCTCCACACATGTCTCATGAATTTTTCAAACCCCCTTTTTTATCTCTTTTGTCCTTTGCTCCAGTTTGCTTTAATAGAGAGAAGAAAGCGTATCCCAGGTTAACTTCTCTTTCTGTTTACTCCAGCGTCACACATGTAGGACACATGAGCAAAGGTTGCATTTCAGCATCTGAATTGTTTATGTCCTTGAGATACTGTACCCCCTCTTGAATGTGGTGTTGACATAAATAAATCATCAAAGTGTGTGTGAACACCCCGGCGATGCCCCTCATTCAGCAGGAGTGCAGACGAGAGCCTGAAATTGGCTTTTAGTCGCTGTTTTTCTGAAAGTGGAATCCATGGGAATATTGACACTAAAAGTCTTTGGCTGAAGCCTTTCTGTGTGAAGTGTGACAGGGTCTGATTCACAGCTTGTACAGTGAGACAGGTGAGAAAGCTGTAGCAATGCTGCCACCTGCTGTTCGGAGGATACGAGTGGTGGAAGTGGGCTCTGCAGATCCTGGGCTGCAGTTTCACCTCACTCTTATCAAATCTGCCTTTTTTTGCAGATTTAGTCGCCTGGCTTGTGTGTGTCAGTTTTTTCTTACCCTACAACCCTTCCTGTAGCATCCTTTAACACAAACTGCTCTGTGCAATCACCCAAACACAAACGATCAAACACCAGGAGGAGATTACATCCAGCTCTTTGTCGTGTCTGATGCATTGTTGCTGTGGATCACTCCGGAAACATCCAGAAGTCATGCATAATTTCCAAAAGCAGAATGAAGGCTGAGGATGACCTCGTGGCCAGTGAAGCATCCTCAGTCTTCATTCCTGTGGCTCCATCTCAAAACGCCAGTCATGATTAATCGAAAGGATTGCCGTCTTCTGCGTGTCACCAGCGCTCAGAGGCACTTGAGACAAACACGCCGCGCTGGTAGAACTGGCCTTTTCCCCCCGTTTAATAGAGGATGGCATTTTTATTGTTGTGGGTGCTCGGCAAAATTGCATAGATATGAAAAAATGGCTTCTCTCTACAGCTTGTTAAAAAAGCAATTACAGAAGCTGCACAATAGCTATTGTGGAGCATGTTCTCTCATTGGTGTCATGGCTTTCATTTACTCAATTTGTCCCAAATGTCATTGGTTTTTAGTGTGTGTGTGTGTCTGTGTGTGTGTGAGGATGTGTGAGACAGAGACAATCGGCTGAGCAGGGAGGGGGTAATAGGTATAATGTTGGGATTAAAGGTGTTCTGTGTCTCTGCTAAAAGCCATCTTCTGTGCTTACTTAATGAGGTGATGTTTAGGTGAGTAAAGAGCTGATTGGTCGGTTAATTCAGTAAGTTAAGAGACGGTGAGACTGTACGTTCAGAGAAAGAAGATTGCTTTTGTCTTGTACTGTTTTTTTCTTTTTTCCAAAAGAAAAATAAACAAAGTTACTGTGCAACACTGGTGCACAAGATATAGTCAGATGTGCAAGGATACAGAACAATTCTACAATTGGCTTTAACAGATGCTTTTGTCCAAGGTGAAACGCAACCAGGGATGGGTATGAAAAACTGGTTTCTGTTAAGAATCAATTAGAAATGTTTCAATCCATTGACACCAGGGATGCAAACAATTAATCGATTAACAATTTATTGTAATAAGAAATTACTCAAGCCACGATATCCAGGAGCCATACAATTTTATAACAATCAATGCCCCGCCTGTACAGAGGTTGAGTTAAACTAAACACCTGAGTAATTAGCCAAAAAAAACCATAACTGACACCACTGTCTCGACCCACAGCTGGTGTCAGTTTTTAGAGAGATGTGCTATCAAAAGGTGTGAGTGTTGAATCAAAGCATGGAGCGGTGGGTGAAAGTTTACACAAGGTCAAAGAGACCTCAGACACAAGCTGGAGACAGAAGCTATCCTTCTATCTGCCAGATAAATATATACATCAACCCTGAACATAGCATGTGACCAGGTTAAAATGCTAAATTACATCAATTCTGACAAAAAATATTATCTATAAAAAATATTTAACAATACAAAGAAGAATGATCGGCTACAACAGGATGGGATTTGGTGGAATACGATACTATGAGTTACTGTATGAAACAAAGGATATGATAAGATACTGATTGATTTAAAACAAAAAAGAAAGAAACAACAAAATTATACAATTTCAAGAGATATGGAATGGTATGATAGTATGTAGGATACAATACAGCACAATATGATATGATATATGACATGATATATGTTATGATTAGGGCTGTCATTTAAACAAGTTAATCAGATTAATTAATTACACCGCAAATTAACGCAGATTAATCTGGATCCCAAACCAGCGGGGCGTTCAATGACGTGCTTATTTTTAAATGTCTGGCATTTACAAACCGTGTGTCCTACTTGGAAAAAGAGGTGTTCTCGTCAGATTTTCACATTTCCGACGGTCCCTGAATGTATCACACGTGACGTCAGCAACATGCTTTAAACCGGAGGGAGGGAAGTAAGTGATTTGTGTCTGCAGTCCGCATCTCGTTTATTCACACGTCCTTTTTGAAAATCTGCAGAAAATCAACCGTTTGCTCAATTCTGTAAAAAACAGATAATTCTACACTTTTTTACTGCATCAAACAAGCCCTGAATGATCGATAAATGTCCTGTATTTTAATCTAAAGAATTCTTTGAAAATTTGCTTCCATCTTCCTGGTGTCATGTTTCAGCTTGGGGCTGCTCTGCACCAATCAGCAACAGTTTGTGTGTTCAGAGCATGTTAAACTGAGAATACTTCACTTTTCTTTGATCCAAGACTTGAATAAAGTGTTTTGTACATAGTTCCTCACAGTTTTTAGCCTTTAGCCCTGGTTCTCCTGACCTCATAGAAGTATAGAAGTTCATATTGCAGTGAAAATTGAGTCCACATCGAGTAAAAATGTGACAGAAGCAAAACCGTCCTAAAAATCAAATCAGTTTATCTTAGGTGCAGGACTGTGTAGATTTTGTAAAGCTAGAACCATAAAACTTTTTTCATGTGTTCCTTATGCCTCAGGGTACCTAAAAATGTGTTGTATATATTCCCACCTTATTTTTAAATGTTTTTGTAATGTCTTTTAATGTAATTTTAATGTCCTGGAATTCAAATTCTTTATTTTGGGACTTTAAGCAGATATGAGATTAAAATGCAATTAACTTGATTAATAAATTACAAATCCTGTAATTAATTAGATTAATTTTTTTAATCGCCAGACAGCACTAGTTATGATGTATTACATATGATATGATATGATATGATATGATATGATATGATATGATATGATATGATATGATATGATATGATATGATATGATATATGATTTGATACAATACGATACAATTCACTTGATTGTTACCTTTACTAATGAAGTCTGACTCAGGCGCTACACAGAATTAGTTTTATTACAGGATTTGCAAACTAACCACTCTACGTTTTTAGCTAAACTATTTGATTCAGCAACAACTATAAAGAGTTCAAACGTTCTGGTTCGTGACAAGATCAATAAATTGTCATAAAATTATGTCCTTAGCTCAGTTAAGCTCACTCTTACAGTGAAAAACATTTAACAACAGTGAGTAACATGATTAAATTGGCTACAGTTATTAGCTGAACGTCACTGTAATAATAATAATAATAATAATAATAATAATAAACTTTATTTATACAGCACTTTTCAAAACAAAGTTACGAAGTGCTTTGCATCATAAAAGCAACCAGTAAAAAGAAATAGAAGAGAAGAAGTTAAAGAGAGGTAAAAGAGAAATGTGAGGAAAAATATAAAAATATATAAAAGACTGAGAACCACCACCAATACAAGAAAGGAAAACATCTGTAAAAATAAAAAACTTTAAGAATTAAAACAACAAAGCATAAAAAAATCTAAAAGGATTTTAAAATACTGCCCATGATACTGTCAGTTGATAATAGAATAAAAATAGAAAATAGAAAAGCACATCTATAAAAATGTGTTTTTAAAAGGGATTTAAAAGAGGATAAAGAGTAACCAGGGCTGGTGTTCATCGTTATCAGGTTAAACAATGGCTGTTGTTGTTGTTGTTAGCCTCAGCGGGTTAGCATTTGGAAGATAGCATTTACCCATTAGCTTCACTGTGTCTAATTACAGCCTGACAGAAATGTTAGCACAGAGCCAGTCCTTAGTTCTACCCTGCTGAGTTAAGCCCTGTTACTTATCTGAGCAATAATAAGAAAGCCCTAGCCTTAGAAAATTGAATTAAAATTTGTTTCTTTTTTGCTTGAAATTGTGCAAGAAAATCTTTGACTTGAGAAGTTAACAGAAGCTAGTTTGTGTTGTAGAGTCCGCACTAAGACCTTCATGTGCTCTAACCTGACAGTGAGACTGTTGTTAGACCTCACGCAGCTTCATGTTCCTCAGACCTGCCGGTTGCAGAAAGTGTGGACCAGGATTGGGTCAGTAAATTCTTAATGGCGCTCGTTTGAGAGCCTTCTTGTGTTACAAAGATTGTATTGTAATGTTAATGCCGGTCACTGAAGCTGGCTGTAACAAATGCTCACAAAGCCAGCGCACGAGCTGTTAAATTTTAAATCAAACAAGATGTTTCTGAAGCAGATTCAGCAGCAGGAGTTCAACCTGATTTTCATCAAACCTCACAAAAGCACGCCGTCAAGGCCAGCGCAGTGAAATCGAAGCCAAACAGAAAGTTATTAAAGTGAGATGGCAGTTGTCAGAAGATGAATCCTTCGCCTTGAGATGAACACTTGTGTGATCATTAGTGTGACTGGTGGCTTTGTTTTGTGAAATGAATGACTGGTGTTATTCCCACTCATGCATGTGTTTGCCTGATGATTGCTTTCCCTCCCCTTTCAGGTAAAGAGGAGGCAGGTGATGAGGAAGAGGATGACAATGGTAATGTAGCTCTACGGACCATTAACACGTGTTCCCAGCCCCTCGGCTCTCTGCCACTGCCTCTTTATGTCATTTGTCATCAAAAATTGAATTTCCTACTCGCTCCAGTTCAGTCTTTCCATCCTGTGTGCCACCGCTCTGGAAAAAAAAGTTCTCTTATCACAGACACTTGGAACAAAGAAATCCCTCAATTATGCATGGCTTTAGAAGTGACATCCTTTCTCTCCTCTTTTCTGTCGTTTAATTTATGCATGTCTTTGTGGTTCCATTGCTCTCATACTGCAGCACAAAGACAAAGCTACTCAAAGCAATGGCATGAAAAGACTGTTTGGGGTGATATCGAAAACTAAGTCAAGTCAACACCAAGCACGAGCTCTAAACTCTGATTTCTTCTCTTTTTCAATCCTCCTCCTGTTTCTAGATGCTGCAGGAAATGAAGATGTGGAGATGGCGAGCCAAAACCTAGGTAAGGCTGAGTTACGAGTGCTGCATCATGGATTGGAGCGTGGTTACGTGTCATTACACTGTAGAAAAAAAAAAAATTGTTGATTCAACTTAACTCACTGAGGAAACACAGTGGATATAAGACCCTGCTGTACGTTAAGATTTCTGTGCTCTAAATGACACAGACCAGCTGTTTATGCTTCATGGCAAAGACCTGTCGTCTTGTCTGTCCAAATCTTATCACATTAACACATCTCATTAATTAGTATAAACACTAATTGCACTGTAAAAATCATTGAGTACATGGACCCATCGCCTGTGGAGCACAAAGAGCCTGTCTGTGCAGTGGAGCACAGACAGCTGGTCTGTGCAGCAGAGCACAGACAGCCTGTGCTCCTGTCAGTGTAACATATCAAAATACAGCAGGGGTTTTATATCCACTGTGTTCCCTCCTCATTCATGGTTACTGAACACCGTCCCAACAACAACAACAAAAATTCGATGTCAGATTTACCAGTATTTGACTGGTATTTTACAGTTTAATTTTTTACAGTGCTGTGTCTAAACATAACAGAATTTTACCTTTGAAGTTTCCAAGTAAATTTTCAGTAATTAATGACAGTGTACTGAAGGAAACTCTGCTTTCAAGAGCAAAAAATGCAAGTTTAATTGGTTAAATTTATTTATTTATTTATTTTTCCAATTTATGTATTTATTTTTATTTTTTTTTTATCAAATTTATTTATTGTTAATTTATTTGTGTATTTTTAGGTTACCTCTTAACACATACAACAGGTTGTTTCTTTTAAATATAATTATTATTTTACAGTGTAATTTTTACAGTGCTGTTTTTAAACATAACAGGATTTTACCTTTGAAGTTTCCATGTAAATTGTCAGTAGTTATGACAGTGTACTGAAGAAAACTATGCTTTCAAGAGCAAAAAAATGCAAGTTTTATTTATTTATTTATTTATTTATTTATTTATAATTTATTTTTAGTTGACTTATTTTGAATGTATTTATTTAATTTAATTTATTTTATTTATTTATTTATTTATGTATTTAAGGTTACCTCTTACAACAGGTCGTTTCTTTTGAATATAATTTATTGACAATAGTAAATGACATAAAAACCTGACAACTTAAAAAAGAAAAAAAAAAAAAGCCCACAATGCACATTGGTGACACTCACAGAAAAGTGATGATGTAGGCGTGTTTTTTTCCCCACTTCAGCCCTAATACCTTCGTTGTTAAGATGGCATGCAAATAGATTTTTTGGTTGAAACACATTTTGAAGATGAGATGCCAACCTATCATTACATTTTATCACAATGACTTTGAATAATATGTTAGAACAACAAAGAGCAGAATCTCTTTTTATAGTGTACCAGTGTGTAAATGCTTGGAGATAAAGCAGGAGCACGCATTGATCCGACTCCTCTCCCTCCAGGAGATGGGGATGGTTGGAGCTGACCCGTGTGTGGCTCATCTCTCTGGTTTTCACTCCATCTCAGAGTTTGATTAAAAATCTAACCTGATCAGTCCTGTTAGCTGCAGCACACAAAGCTCCAATTCTCATCTGCACAGGCTGGATGAACACACCACGAGAGGCTGATGTGTTTTGTTGTGCTGACAGCGAGAGCCTTAAGTGAATTGTGTGAGTGTGAGTGTGTGTGTGAGTGTGAATGTGTGCTTGTTCAAAGGAGTAACCATTAACTTTGAGCTACAACAATTTCTCCCTCCAAATATGTTCAGAGCTGCTTCTATATAATTAAGACTGCATTTGCATACTGGCAGCACGGAGCACCTCGCCTCTCTTCTGTTCTTGTTTTATTCAAATCCCATCCCATTGACTGAGATTTGACAGATAGAGCGTCTCTGAGCATGAATTCTGCACAGATTCTCTGCAAGAGTTATAGGAAATGCAGCTCTGGGACGCCGTCCAGGACCTGAGATTTGTAATTACTTCCACAAGACACAGAGAAAGAGGGAGGAGTGGGGATATACGGTTGGAATAACACCTGCAGGCAAATTCTGTAGCATTTGCATCATCTCTGTTTGTGTGTATGCGTGTGTGTGTTTATGAAAGGTGAAAACCAGAAAGTGCAAATCAATGTGTTGTTCAATTATGTGATCTTTGTGTCTTTGTAGAAATAACCTTTATCTTCAGAGATCTATTCACACTTTTATTTATTACAAGCACTCCTTCGCGTTGGCTTTGCATGACTTTTACTCACAAATCAGGGTTTGTTACCTGGTAAATATAACTATGCAAGCAATCAACCTGAGAGTACGTGTGCTCTAATGAACACGGTGAGCACCAAGTGAAGAAATCCATCCCATCACGCCTTCTCCCCGTATTTATCCTCTTCTGACAAGTTACATAACCTTAACCACATGGACTCCAACACCCACAAACACACAGAGCATGAAGATAGATGAGGACGGAGGGGCAGCTAGAGCCAGTCTATCACTGGGGTTATTAAGCCAGCACCTCTCTTCACCTGGGTTTTCATCCACTTTCGCTCCCACAACCCAAATATGAGGGCAAATGGCGAGCGCCTGTACATCCAACGGGGATACCAAGTGTGCCCCTCCTTTCAGTGGTGTTTCATCAGGACCCATGACACCCCAGGGAGACTCTGCAGTCAGGTCTCGTGTCCTGGAGTCACCCTCCACCTTTGCAAATGCAGCAAATCAATACAGACAACAAACACAAAGATTGCAACTCTTGAGAAAATCGGCTTTATTTTCCAGAAACCGTTTAACTTTAAATGGAGAGAGTTGCCTTGTTATTGTAATACAGATACCCTGTTACTCCTGATGCTTGCATGATTATATTTCATTGCTGTCAAGTGATTGAAGAAAATAATCATTGGCGTGCAGTGGCATGGGCATATCCAGTTACAGAAGCATTAGAAAGTGACAGTAGATGGTGTTATGATGGCAGAGGTTAAGTAAATAAGGTGTTTACTGGAGATGCCTAAAGTTTCTTTTAATGATAAACAGAGAATCGTCCAGGTATCTCGTAAAACACCATGTAGCAAGTTGTATAAAGGCTTTGAAAAGTTTTTATTTGTTTGGAGCTTTGCAGGTAATTTGCTAACAGTAGCTAGCCTGAGCTAAAAGACTTACTTTCGTGTTTAAAGTTGAGAGCTTCAGGTCAACCAGACTTTAAAACCAGTTTAATCATGTGTATAAATCAGTGGCAGCTGCTGGTCAGTCAAGGAGGGGAAGCTCATTTTTTTTCTGGCCTACATCATAAATTTGTTAATTTATGTAAACGTAAACTTTACCCTCCATGTCAGCTTGTTATCAGCTGGAGCTGCTACGTGAGACTACGACAGGCTGTAAGTGTGAGTGACAGGGGGAGAAGCTCCACAGCTGGAGCTGTAGCTGCTGATTGGTGAAAAGAGAGAGAATCTTTAAACACGACGCTCGTTGTTTTTAATAAAGATAAACTCGCTTGGGATCTGTAAAACCTCCGGTTCAGTCCAGAACAACTGACTGTAAAACTGAGAAGATGCTCTGGTGGAGGGTTATACTTCAAGATCTCTGACTGGCTCATTTCACTGTCAATCAAAAAGGGATTCAGCCTCAGACAGATCATCCAATCATCACGCAGAAGCCCAGCGTCCAGGCCAGCCCACTGCCTCATAGACCCCCAGAGACGCTGAGCGTCCAATGGGCGGGACAAAGCCCAGCGTTTATCCAATGACCGTCCAGTTTCCACAGTGGAACAACCCACTCTACGCTTCCCCGCTGAAGTCAGAAGACGCTCAGCGTCCGACTGTGTTAAAGCGCTGAGACGCCGCGGGGATGAATGAGAAGGAGGTGGAGCCAGTTACCTGTGATAGGAGCTGATTCTGAACAAAAGATGAAGGAATTCTAGCTCAGATTTTATCAATGAAATGTACACACAGCAGAACATATCACCACTTTTTGGGACATTTTAGGGGAAGCTGAGCTTCCCTTGCAGTCTTAGAGCAATCACCACTGGTAAAAACCTCTGACTTCATGTGTTTGTACTTTTATTAAAGCTTAAGGTAAAAATAGGGCTACAAGAGATCTCCCTGAGAGCCACTGATTCACAACTCTCTGACAAGATATATGCTAGTTGGTAGCATACATCGATAAAGCTAAATTTTTCCAGCAAAATAGCAACTTTCATCATAAACATACAAGTGTACAAAAGAGTCATTTTTAATCCATTCAACATGTCATAAAGCTCTTAATGTACCAAAAACGATATAGAGCACTTGGTGCTAGCTTGATGCTAACGCACATCGAGAATTCTATTAGTATGCTAGCTGATAGCATACATCGATAAGTCTTTTTCCGGCAGGATATCAACTTTCATCACTGAACACACCAACAAATGTACATAATTTCCTCACAAGAGATTCATTTCCATTCCATCAAACATGTTATATCTTTGCTACAACACACAGCAGAGGTTTGGAGACGGCTGAAAAAGCTGTCATCGCGTCTTGAAAAGGATACCTACGTATGATCTCACGTAATTTCCTTATCCAACGATAATGCACCGTTCTGGATAATTTGACAAACATTTAATATTATCATTCCATAGTACAGAGCTCTATAGTGACTGGAAGTTTACATGCCACCCAGTTTTTAACCGGATATACTCATAATCGATTGTGTATAAGGCCCATTGAAAAACTATAAGTGACTTAAATGTTGTTTTGAGTAGTTTCTGTCAAACCATTAAAACATTGAATCAGATGAATCTCAGGGTTGCAGTGGATATTTATCATGTTTCATTTTGCATGAGCAAACAGACTCAATATGTTCCCACCTAACGTGTTAATGAAACACCTTTAACTGTTCATGCTAACATAAAAACTTTGTGCTTCTTGAGGGAGCCTCAAGAGGCAACTTGTAAAACCTTTGTAAAAACCGTGTCCTCGAAATATTAATGGCTCTTGAGTTTGTTGCAATCTACTTTGCTATTTATGTCAATTTGTCCAAGGTAGACTTCCTGAAGCCCCGAAGCAGAAAAGAAAACTCCTTGCAGAGTGTGCATGATGCTGGGGTTTCTACGTATGAGGCAGGGAGAACACACCTCTCTCTGTGATATACATACATAAAAGCTAAGGCAGGGAGAGCAGTTCACCCAGGAGTACAGAGCCAGAGACTATGTACTGTGGGCTGAGCAACCTGTAGATGTAAGAAAGGAAAAAGAGGAGGGAGATTCTTTTAAGAATTATCGATGAGTGGACTTGTTTTGTGTCATGTGATACAGTTTGAAATGTGAATGTTCTTCCTGTCTTACCTCTCCTCTGCAGATGACATGACCGGAAGCCCAGATCCAAATCAAGAAAAGGAGAAAGAGGAAAATGAAAACAAAGACAAAGATGAAGAAGATGCAGGAGCCGACAACGACAAAGCCGGAGAAAAAGAAGCTGACGATGTGAAGGAGAAGGAAAAAGGTGAAGAGGAAGACAAAGGTGTGTTCACACGGGCACATTTGTTTGTTTATATCATTTCACATAAAAATACTACGCTGTGCTGAAACTGTCAGTCAAATAATAATACCAAATTGAAAAGGCTCCAGGTGATCGCCTGATTTGCTGATAGTAATTGTATATTATCACTGTATGCAGCAAAATATCCACGGGGCACTGAGGCGGACTGATATGAACACGTCAGTTCAAATGCTTGAAATTTGATTCCTCACATTATGACAGCACAGAAAAACAACACTGAGTCGAGAAAATATAAGGCTGCAAGATTGAAGTCTAAAGAAGTGAAATAGCAGTTTGATTTTTTTTCTGTTAGTGTTTGAATTATTCAGATTTATCTTCATCATCAGCACACAATAAACAGAGCAGCACTCATGTTTCACAGCGAAGAAGAAGGACAGCTGGATGTGGGTTGGGATGAACATTATCACAAACAGCTTAGCCTGTGTTTCAGCCTTTAGCTCGTGCTCTAGCCTTTAACCCCTACTTTAATCCACGTGTCAGTCTTTAGCTCATGTTACAGCTTCAGGCACATGTTAAGGCATTTAACCAGTGTTTAAGCCTTTAGCTTGTGTTTAAGCCTTTAACCCCTATTTTTTGCCTTAAGCTCACGTTCAAGCCTTACTTCAAGCTCGTGTTTTAGCTTTTAGCTCATATTTTAGCCTTAGACCTTGTTTTTTTCCTGACCTTTAGCTTGTCTTTTAACTTTTAACCCTCATTTTTCTAGCCTTTAGCTTGTGTTTTAGCCTTTAACCAGTTTTTTGGCTTAAGCTCCAGTTCAAGACTTTAGCTCATGTTTTAGCCTTTAGCTTATGTTTTAGTCTTTAACCCCTCCTTTTTATAGCCTTAAGCTCGTGTTTTAGCTTTTAGCTCATATGTTAGCCTTAAACCCTGTTTTTTCTTACCCTTAGCTTGTCTTTTAGCTTTTGACCCCTGTTTTTCTAGCCTTTAGCTAGTGCTTTAGCCTGTAGCTTATATTTTAGCCTTTAGCTCTTTTTTTAGCTTTTAGCTTATGCTTTGGCTTTAAACCCCTTTTTTGTTTTGTTTTTTGTTTTGTTTTTTGTTTTTTTTTGTTTTTTTTTGCGTTTAACTTTTCTTTTTAGCCTTTAACCCTGTTTTTCTAGCCTGTAGCTTGTGTTTTAGCCTTTAACCCACGTATTCAGCTTTTAGCTCGTGTTTTAGCTCTAAACCCCTGTGTTTTTAGCTATTATCTTATGTTTTAGCTTTCAACCCATGTTTTTTTAGCCTTTAGTTTGTGTTTTATCTTTTAGCTTTGAACCCCTGTTTTTTAGCCTTTTGCTCATGTTTTAGCTTTTAGCTCATGTTTTAGGTTTAAGCTTTTGTTTTAGCTTGCAGCTTTGCCATGCTGTAGATCTATTTGGTCTTTTTGGACTGATCAGGAAGCTAAGAAGTAGCATACATGAATTACCTATATTTGTTCTGATAATAAGTCTGGATTAGGATCAGGCAGATATCTAGGAAGAAGACTTCACTTAGAAACTCCTCATGGCCCATTTAAGTCTCACTGCATCAAACTTTTTGACTGTATGATAAGATGTTATACTTTTGCTGTTGTACAAAAGTGAAGCATCAGGAGGAGCAGAGTCCACAGAGGCTCTTAGAGGAGGGGTATTGGCTTCCTGCTAATCCATCATCACCACTGGGAGCCAGATATGTCAACTGAGCCGTCAGTCATTATATCACACCTCATTATAACGTGTACCAGCATGAGAGAAACAAACTGTAAAGACAGAAACTGAGGAGTCTGAAGAGAATTTACCACACACGTTTTTTCTTGTTTTTTTTGTCCGTACTGCAGCAAAGAGCTCCAGCTCATCTGGCTGCCCTACCTGGTTATCAGTGCCATCACTGATATTAATACACAGGCACAAGAGTGATGTTTCTCTTAACTTACGACGTCAGATCAAGCTTCTTTTTGCTGATTTGCGTTTAAAAAATGTGTTTTAAGAGAGTTTTATTGTGTCAGCTGTCTCTTCCTTTTTTCCAGCCGAGGAGCAGCCTGCTGAGAAGACAGTAGATGACAACACAGCGAAGAACACTGTGGAGATGGAAGGTAAGATTTGATTAGCTGGGATTTGATTTGATCTGATTGAGAGTCTCACTGGCTGACTTTCCACCAATGTGATTTTCTCCTCCATTCTGGCGAATTAGTGTTCTTTTGTATTGAATTAGCATCGTCACTGTTGTTTTTGTTGTTTGCTGTTTGTCAAACTAGTTTTCCTGAGCATCAATCTCAGTCTATATAAGATCTACTGCATCACTGTGGATGTTGAGGAAGTGTGAGGTATTACAGTGAGATGGAGGAGGCAGAGCTGATGTGTGGGAGTCATCAAGGCTGTGCTGTACGGTCAGAAGTGACAGATCTATGGAAAAGCTTTTTTTTTCTTTTAATTATTTTATTTTTTTATTAAATCTATTTTATTTTAAATTTATTTTATTTTATTTTTAATTTTTATTTTATTTTATTTTTTTTTTAGTTATTTTATTTTATGTTTCTTGAGTGGGCTGAGTTTTTTTAAATTAGTTTAATAATGTGTTCTTTCTCACCGTGAGCTGCAGGGGTAAAGAGTGACACTGTGCAGAATCAAAACACATCACAGCTGTGAAATGCAATTCCCTGATTGTCCACTTGAGGCTTCCTCCAAAAGTGAGCCAATCCCAGCCAATCTCATGTCACTTTCAGGATTTCTCATGATCAAGGCCTAAAACAAAAAAAGGATTTTTGTCTCTTTAGTTCATTTCTTTCTCCATAAATCTTTTACCTTTCACATTATAAATAAAAATTGTGAATTCTGCAGAATCAGAGATGCAGCCAACCTGATTGAAAGGTTAGAGCTGGAAAGTTGTCTGTTAAGCACTGGTTTGTCTTGGTACAGCATACATTTTGAGGCGTTTCCTCTGACTAATCCTGGGATAGATCCCCAAATACCTGAGAGGGACCGACCCACTCTGAAGACCGATGATTAAGCCACATGCAAATCAAAGAAGACAAATAACTGGATGTCCTCCATTGTTGCTCGTCTTTTTCTTTGGATTTATTTGTGGGGTACAATGTTGCACTGTTATGGCGTCATGCTACCACGTAAATGTTGCGGCCATTGGCACCTGGTTTACACCATAGACTATTTTTTTTTCTTTTGAGAGTGTAATCCCTTCTTGACTCTACCTCCCAACATATTTTACAATCCCCGAAAAAAAACAAGAACAGTAGCTGTCAATCATCGTTAAATGTGATGTAAAACCTCATTTTTAACCTCGCTTAACTAATGAAAATGAAACTTTTCAGGAAAAAGAGGATTTGGATACAAGGCAGCCAAATGATATCTTCAAATCACCACAACAATCAGACAAGAGGAACATTTCTAGGTGTGTTAATTTTTTTAAAGTTTGACCACAGCCCATCTGGAATGGATTTTGTGTCTGATACTGCAGCCAGCCACCAGGGGGAGCAGTTTTCTTGGCGACCTCACTTCGAGCTTAGCAAGATGACATCCATTTTTTATACAGTCTTTGATCCAAACTGGACTGTTTGGTGGAAACAGGGCGACATGTTAGCATGTTGTCATTCAAATTTATCTCTTCCTATCTCAAAAACTGGATTGTGTTGACTACATTGACAAATCCCATAAAACAAATGGGTGATATCACTGCGGCAACGGTCCGACATCGTCAGCCAATTATGACAACTGTGGAAACGTTTAAATAAGTGAATAAACTGTGATTTTCCACCTACTAAGCATCTGCTGTTGTATGACATAAATAAATATGACAGCTCTAAAAACAATGGCCAATTAGCAACTTCAGGAAGCATCTGTTTGGATCTAAACAAAAGCAAAATTGATAAAATAAACACTCTCATGTCTTAATTTATTAACTTATTAACCATCACACAATAGCAGACTGGTTTCTGTGATTGATAATGTCCAGGTTCTTCTCTGCCAGTACCTTTTTATGAACTGTAAAGACCCTATTTTAAAATAAGATATCTTTTTTCTCAAATGGTCAGGGTGGAAAAATCTGTCTTTATCTATCCCGTCTCCTAAAGCTAACATGTTCACTGATTTAGGGTTTTCTCTGGAGACGCAGAGGGTTAGATCTGAGCGCCCCACTCACCCCTCTCCTTCCACTGCACTAACAAAAAGGTCTGAGTCACTCCCTCACCTCCATTTCACTTTCCCTTTGACTGACATTCAATTAATTTAGGGTTAGAGCGAACCTTCCAGATAGATCTATCTGAGATAGCCTTCTCCATCCCCTCTGAAAAGCCATTGGAATACATCTCACAAACACCAGCAGCTTTCCATCACTGGAAAGCTTCACTCCCGCCTGTTGATTGTGTCTCGCCGCGGCCCGACAGTGTCCGTCACTGTCCAGGGTTACCGCAGGCTGTGAGCCGCGCGCTGGCGCTGTCAAGCCGTAAACAGCGGTGTCATTCCTGATTGCAGGCAGATTGCATTCTGCAGAGAGGAGCAGAGAGGAGCAGAGCCGTGGACGGAGCGCAGATCCAAACTGTCTGGAATATTGAATCTCATGCAGGCCGACGTGGCGCCAGCTTCACCGTGCATAAACATCTATTCACAGAACAAGACAAATGATTCCCCAGCCAACGCGCTTATTAAAAATAATAACTGTAATCAGGCTACCTGCTCGTACAGGTTAAATCTGCTCCATTGAAAGGCGTAATAAAATGGATCATAATGATGGGAGGAATGAGTAATGAATCAAACAGTTTGAACACAGCTTAATATGAAGTCGCAGCATGAATATGCATCCACCTTCTCTCCAATCAGGCCGTGTTGGGCTCCTTTACTCCATCCTGTTACCTCTTTCTGGATGTCCTTGACGTGTCTATAATTCACAGCTGTAATTTGCATTTTTAACACAGTTATGGTGACATAATATGTTTTGTATCCATTGTTTAATTTGTGTTTTTTTACCCTGTTAGCTGTCTGACGTGTTTTGACAGCAGTGGAGGAATTTACCCTGATTGACGGCGAGATTTGTCACAAATTTGTGCATGCATCAAACAAATTCATACATTGTGCAAAGTCTTGTCAAAAAGGCACACATTACAGAAGGCTCATTTCCATCTGCTGAGCATAATTTCCCCCAGTGGGCACACCTGTCTTGTTTAATTATGAATCTTTGATCTGCTGACATGTTTTTCTCGTCTGTGTCAAGGTGAGATTGTCACCTCACGAGTTACCATTTTAGAAATGAGCCCAGATTGCTTAAGTGCTAATAGTTGCCGAACAGGAAGGAGAAATCTGTTGCTCTGCCAACCACGAGAAAAGAAGGATGTTAAAAAAAGATTAAAAAATGATCCAACACCGATATGTGCTGAAGTAAGTTGGTTATTTCTTGTAAAGTTTGATCTCTGTCCTGTTTGTATAAGTTCTGAGTATATATACCAGACAGTAACACAAAAGCCTCTGTCATATTAACACACCTGATACTTTCTTATATTTTTTCATTCACAAATGTTTCTTACACTGCTGAAGTGAGGATCTGATTAAAATCTGGATATTGCCCGATCACTGGGCCTTTAAGACTCGTATCTGGAGTCTTTACTCTCCTCTATCAGAAGATCCATCTATCCATTTATCTATGAGCAATCTACCAATTTATTCATACATACAGTATATCTATCCAATTATTCAACCATCCATCCACTAATCACACAATCCCTCTTTTAACCATCCATCCATCCATCCATCCATCCATCCATCCATCCATCCATCCATCCATCTATCTGGCCATACATCCATTAAAACCATTTACCATCAGTCCATCAGCCCATTCATCTTCCATTGATTAAATAAATCCATCCATCCATCCATCCATCCATCCATCCATCCATCCAACTGTCTTTCCATCAATCGTCAAACCATCCATCAATCAATTGTGACATCCATGCATCAATCCATTAAACCATTCATCATCAATTAACTGATCAGTCCATTCAACTAGACCTTAATTCACCCACCCATCCACCAGTCTATCCATCCATCCATCCATCCATCCATCCAAACAGACATAATTTCTTCATCCATCCATCCATCTATCCATCCATCCATTTATTCATCAATCTATCCAAACACAATTCATTTCTTTATCCTACCATCCATCCATTTATCTATTTAAACTTACATCATTTCTCCATTCATCCATCCATCGATCCATCCATCCATCCTAACATATATCATTTATCTTTCAATCCATCCATCCATCCATCCATTCATCATTTCTCCATCAATCCATCCATCCATTCATTTCTTTATCCATCCATCCATCGATCCATCCATCCATCCATCCATCCATCCAAACATATATCATTTCTTTCAATCCATCCATCCATAGTTTCTTTATTCTTCTATTCATCCATTCATCCATTCAAACATACATCTTTTCTTTATCCATCCATCCATCCATCCATCAATCCATCCATCCATCCATCAGTTCATCAATTCATCCATCCATCCATCCATCCATCAATCCATCTATCCATTTATTTCTATATCCATCCATCCATCCATCCATCCATCCATCAATCCATTCATCCATCCATCCAAATATATATCATTTCTTTCAATCCATCCATCCATCTATCCATAGTTTCTTTATTCTTCCATCCATCCATTCATCCATCCAAACATACATCTTTTCTCTATCCATCCATCCATTGATTCATCCATCAATCCATCCATCCATCCACCCATGCATCCATCCGTCTGTCCATCCATCCATCCATCCATCCATCCATCCATCCATCCATCCATCCATCCATCCATCCATCCATCCATCCAAATATATATCATTTCTTTCAATCCATCCACCTATCCATAGTTTCTTTATTCTTCCATTCATCCATTCAACAAATCTTTCATGGAATCAACCATTTATTCACCTATCCACCCATTAATTTTTCATTCATCCATTCATTAATTCACTGATCCGTCCATGCATTCACCCATCCATCTCTTTATCCATCCATCCAGCATCTGTCCCTCTATCTATCCACTTCCCCTTTCTTTTTCTTCCTGTCTGTGTCTAAATCCCTGTTTCACTTTGTTTCCATCAGCTTCTGGTCGTTATCCCTCATTGTCCAGTTCCTCCATCGTTAGCGTAGCAGCATGCTTCTCTCATTAACAACATGATTAACAGATCAATCTCTGAACCCTGTACGACGTGTTACAGTCAGACATGTCGCTGCAGCGCTCTCAGTCTCCGTCCTTTGTTTCTTCACATCCATACCCCGCGCTCCCTGATGTCAGCCATGTCTGCGACACCCTGCTGTTCTCACATCGCTCAGTGTCGCACATACGGAAGTGTGTATCACAGCTCAGCCTCTCAGTCCCAGCGCAGTCACACTAAATAATACAAAGCTAAAGAAAACATCTTTGTTTTATTCATTTTCACTCTCATTATCCTTACAGATTGTTCATGTTATTATTCATTAGGTGGAGACACATCTCCCTGCTCGAGATAAGGATGTAGGTAACTGAATTAGCTGTTTGCTGACTCCTTATCGCTTCTTATTAACAAATTATCCTGCTGTTGTTTACATTCTGGGTCTGTACACATTAACATGCAGAAACACTGAAGCATTAGGCCTGTAGCTGTGTGCTTTGACTTCACTGTAACGTGATAATATCTGCTATAAGATCCAGAAAATGTGCAATAAATATAATACTCTGTGGAAAATGTTCTTATCTTATAGAGAAATGTAAGGAGGTGGGCAGAGAGATTTTATATTTTCAATCAGTCTGTGCTCCTCACTGTATAAATCTTATGTATTAGATATCTCTCCGCTCAGGCAATGAGATCCTCGCTCTGATATTTGGGATGTTATAAGGCTCCACAAATTGAATCAGAATCCGAGCCGCCTTTATTTATGAATATTCATGGCGCACTTTTAAATGGAAATGGGGGCTATATTGTTATTGTGTTGGAGAAATCTCTCCAGCAGCCTCGTTCTGGTGACTTGTGTGAGTGGGCACCCGCTTCACTGAGCTCTTGTAGCATCCATAAATTAAAAAACGTCTGTCTTTGCCTAAAGCTAGGAATAAATAAATCTGAGTTGTGAAGAGAAATTGTTTTTCCTTCATGCTGTGTGATTCTCAAACAGGAGTCGATAGCGATTGTCTGAGCTCCAGAGGTAAGATTTAATGGCTGCAGAGGTTTAATGCCACTCAGTAAACAGCAGCTCGTCCTCTCCTCTCAGACTTTGGAGATTTTCAGGATGCACGTGCTTCACTTGCACAAACTAAAAACTAAATTTGTTACTTTCTGACCATGTTACAGCCATCGGCGAAGGGAGGAGTCTGATTGGCCCTCTCCTGGCCCCCCCAAAAAAATAGTTGTCTTGTCATTACGTCAAAATATATTTCATCCGTACACCTAGTTTTAACCATTATCTTAGCTCATCGTTTAGCATTTCGCTGACAAAAAGTTGGTAGCGAAGCTAATGAAACTTGCTAACTTAATAGTAAATATTTGCCTGCACTGATGTTTATGTTACTTAAAATTAGCTTTGTGGGTTTTTTCTTTTTGAAACTAGGAAACCGTAGAATGGAGACACTTCACACAGAAACTCTTGGGAGCAGCCACTGGCCTTGATACCTTTCTTTTAACAAAGATACCACAACTTTAAAATTATCTATATCCCATTTCTGAACACAAAACTCTGCCAGTGGAAGCACTTAATAGTTGAGGTCCAAAACCTCCCTAGGTCTTTTGAATGGACAAGAAAATAAAAAGCTTTCTATTTTATTTAAAGGCATATGGTGAGGCATGATTTTCTATTCTTTATACTGGAAAAAACAGAAATCTTATGAAGTGTTTTTGTCTTTTTTTCAGTTGAAAACATCTTTTTAGACTTAAAACAAGCCAAATTCACCTGACCAGTCCAGCAAAATGTCTTGTCTCAAGTTGTTTAAAGCTATGGTCTATGATCTGAAAGATCCCGCCTCCCCAGCAAGTATCGCCCTACCTCGCCTCCTAACAACACGCCCCCTCTGACGGAGCAAGAAGCCAGCCGGCAGAAAATGTAACAAACAAGACAGTCCTCCTCCTTGTAACACACAGTGGTAGTTTATTCAGTTAGACCGGCGCGATCAAAACCATGAATTAGCCGGTGAAGCAGGTCTGGCGTTGCCACTGCCAGCTGATCAGAGCAGAGCCGACTGTGGGCGGGGCTTTACCTTTCTCTGCGTGTCTTCACGAGCTCACTTTACAATGCTAAAGATGTGTGGCTAACTTATGCTAAAATCTATTGACAGAGCCGACCCGTTCCGACCAGCAGCGTTCAGTCATTAGCCAGTACAGGCTCAGACTAACCAGTTATTCAGCTGACATCTCCCACTGTGGGAAACAAAGTCATTACTTGTTCAACAGAAACTCAGCCGACTCTGCCTTAGTCTTCTCCAAATCCCTCTGCAGCTTTTTCCACCAGTCGTACATTTCTCCAATATTCAGTCTCTGTTGGCACCTGTATCGCTCATAATTCTTCCTTGCTTCAGCCTTTTCCTCGAAACTTTTTCGTTTTCTTCCCTTTCCTGTGGAGGGCAACAGTAACAGCTTCCTGGTTTCCGTCTTCTCTGGCTCCATGACGCTTTGGTAGCTGAGCAGCTAGCTGACGTGACATGGGTAGTGGGGAAGGACGAGGTGGGACTATGGGCATTGTCTTATGATATATAAATAGCTTGAAACAAGACATTTTTCTAGACTAGTCAGGTGAATCTAGTTGTTCTAAGTCTAAAGACATTTTTTTCTAAAAATAAGACAAAAACACTTGATAAAATTCCTGTTTTGTTCAGTGTAACCCTGTGCTTTTTTGTATCACATTTGACACATTGTGCAGTTTTGCAAACTTTTGTAGTAAACTTTTTTGTAAGCATGCACTCTTACAATGCAGAAAATATTTATTTGAAAAATTTAGAGAGTTATTCTTCCAGCAACTTCTTGAAAATTAGAAATGAAGATCCTGAAAAAAGTCTGTGGATGATATCATGTAGCAGCTATTTTGAAAAAGGCCAAAATACCAATTCAGCTGCATGCTACTTTTTCCAGATCATGTTTATTTAGTTAGATCTATTCAATTAGGTCAGGTCTATATTAAGTTATACAGTGAGTACATATAAAGAACACTTCTCAAAAAGTTGCTTTAGGCAACAAGATAAAGGTGTTATGAGTAACACAGTAATTGGGTGCCACCTAAAATAAAGCATTAAATCCTAAAATCGCCACTGGTTACATCGCTCACCTCTTTAAATTCCTCTCATGAAATTCTTTTGATAAGACGCCATTGATTTAATTTATGCTGCATTAATCAGCTTTGTTTTCTCTGCTTCATGTTTCTCTTTATACGTTTTCTGTGAAGCTCTTTGTTCCCCCGTTAACCAAAGTGCTGTATGTATAATAGTTAGGGCTGAAGTCTCTCAGCAGCTAAAATAAACATGTTTACAGCCTGGTACAGAAAACTGTTTCTGTGTCCTCAGCTTATTTCTGCACAGGGAGTCGATTCTTAGCTGACCCCCTGCTGAAATAAAACAATGTTTGTGTTGTTGGTGCCACTGAGGCATTTTTCATGCATGTTTGCAGAGTTTTGTGACATCTAGTAGCATTTTATCTATTTGTTCACACTAATTACTGACTATCCTCTAATGTGCTCACCATACCTGGCTCGTAAGCTCATTGTTTGCCAAACATTGTTTTATTTGTGTTGGCTAGTGCATGGCTGTGTTGTCCGGCAGCAAGTGAACAAATCATCCCCACAGTTGGTGTGTTAAAAGCAGATAGAGGGGTCAAAGGTCAGGGTGTGGGGGACTGTTAAAAGGCCCAAACTGTGATATGAGATGACTGGATCACTGCATCTTCACTCTGCACCTCTCCCTGTATGAAGTGGTCAGTGCCGGCTTAAAGTAGTCCAGGGAAGGGGACTGTGATTGGTGGTGACAGGGTCATGGGCAGCAGAAGAAGTAAAGGATGACCAAAGTGATCTAATCCAGCAGAGGAGCTGGAGCTCAAATGGCAGCAAACTGGTCAGTGCGCTCATGATGACCCATTTCTTGAGCCCCGATGCCCCGTTTAGTGGCATTTCCACTGACTAATCCCCCAAATAGCCAGACGAGTCTTCTCACTTTTTGGGACCCTTTTGTTGAGGTGCCAGACTAAACTGATTCAATCCCAAAAGGTGGAGCTACACCACTGCATTCCCTTGATTGGACCAAAGAAATCAAAGAAGACGAATCACTGGATATCTTCCATCGTTGCTCTTTGTTTACTATGTCGCAATTTTCTTCTTTGTTGGATTTATTAGCAGGGTACACGATTGGCTTAAGAAATGCAAAAAATATCAGCTTGTACTGATCCTACCTGTACCAAACTGTACTGATCTAACCGGACTGCTCAGTGGAAATGGAGCTTTACTTTCATAATTCCCCAGATCTGACTCTAGTCCAGCATCTATGGCAAGGGTCTTCAACCTGCAGCTCTGAGGCCTCATGGGGCTCATTGACTCCCTTGCAGTGGCTCCTTGTGGCTTTTAAATAATATTATTAAAATAAAGAATTTAAATGCAAATTTCAGAGATTTTTGTCAATCTAATTTTATTTTATTTTTAACAATTAAAAAAAATAAAAGAAATTCATTTTTACAATTAAAAAACTGAGTTTTTTTCTTAAATAAATTTGAGAAATTTGAAAAAATTCTAAATGTTTGATTTTTTTTGCACATTTTGGAAATAAAAATAATAAGCAAGTGAAAAATATGTTTTTTTTTCTTTTTTAAATTAAAAAAAATATTTTTTTTTGCACATTTTGGAAATGAAAAAGAAATAACAAGTAAAAAAATTGTTTTTTTCTTTTGCAAATTTTGGAAATTATTTAAAAAACTGAACAATTAAAAAATGTGGGTTTGTTTCTCTAGAAATTTGGAAAATTAAAAAAAAAAACAATAAGTAAAAAAACGTGGGTTTTTTTCTTTTTTAAATTTTAAAAAATTTAAGAAATTAAAAAAATGTTTTTTTGCACATTTTGGAAATTAAAAACATTTAACAAGTTAAAAAATGTGTGTTTTTTGTTTTGCAAATTTTGAAAAATTAAAAAAAATTAACAATTAAAAAAATGTGGGTTTTTTTCTTTTGCAAATTTTGGAAATTAAAAAAAGTTAAGTAAAAAAAAAGGTTTTTTTTTCTTTTTGCAAATTTGAAATTTTTTTTTTTTTAAGTTTCAAAATGTTTTTAAACTTCTGCAAATTTATTTAAAATAATAAATTAAGACATCAAATGTAGGATTCCACAAATCCAAAAATAAACTACTTCTTTAGATAATTATTTACTATATTTTTACTGTGCAGTGAATGTTACATCCTTTTTGTCTTTATTGTGAAGATTAAGTAGATTTTGTGGCTCCAGAATGACTTTAATCTGGGTGAGCTGAGGTAAAATGGCTCCTGTCTTATTTGGGATTGGCTGGACCACCAAGTCTAGTATACACTTCATCTCATAACTTCAAGGAATCACAGGTTCTGCTGTGAATGTCTTGGTGCCAGACACCCTGGCACAGCCTCAGAGGTCTAACAGAGTCCATGTCTTGTCACGGTGTCCACGCAGTGTCAGGCAGATGGTCTGAATGTTGAGCCTGATCAGTTTATGTTCACTGAATGGCTCCACTAACTCAGCGTTTGGCAAAATCCTCCCAGTGTGGACACTTCAGGCTGAAGAGAAGCAGCATCCAAAATGCCACAGTGGTGGTCAGGTGCAGAGCAGACGAGCGAGGCAGGGACGGGCTGGATACTAACGGCGAGCAGGAGGACGCCTGCGGGGGAGATGGAAGGAGAGGGGGTGTAGAGACAGACAGGCCCAGCAGGCCATCACAACAATCTCAGCAGAGAGACGAGGCATCATTACACCAGCCCAGAGGCTGCTGGGGCCGGCATTCTCACCGCTCGGCCCTCTTTGATTTTTCTCTTTCCTTTTCTCTTTTCTTCGACCTGTTGTGTTAAAAAATATCACAGCAGCTCCAGCCAGCATTTAGATTCAGCCTCGTTTTCTACAAGTTCTCTCTGCTTTATGCTCCTTTATTCTTTCACTTTCATGAATTTCTACCACCGATGGTTGTGTGTGTGTGAAGTTTAGATTGATTTAGTGTTGTGACTTTGACATAACTGTTCAAAGCTCTGCATATAAAGCTTTGAAAAGAAGGCCCAGCTGCATCAGCAAGCACCATATGTTACCAAACCCCGTGCACAACATGCGCCCACTGAATTCCTGGAAAAACATCATGAAATGCATCAAAATCCTTTTCCTAAAACTGTCAAAGTTCTGGGTTTAAGTCTCTTGTTTGTGGTATTACTTGTAAGGATGTTATTGATTTCTTTGAATTTAGTCTCCCTTGAGTGTTTGAGCCCAAGCTGACACAAACGACTCGCTGTTGGTGACGAGAAAGTTCACAGGAAACCATCACAGCACAGTGACCCTCTGCAGCAGGGCTTTTATGTGAAAGTACAAAGAAAGGAGTTTCTTTGTAATCCACTGCAAATCAAAAGAGATTTCTCTTCTTTAGAGCAGCTTGAATAATTTATTCCTAAATTCATTTGGTATTTTCCTCTCAGAGTTTGTTGCTGCTGAAGTGCACTTTGCATTTATGTTCTTTCGTCTGCAGCAGCAAAAAGGATTTCAAGCTTAGCTTAATTGGTTGTTTTGTGCCCTTTTGTCTTGGTCTTTTGTGAACAATGGGATACTGCTGATGTAAATCTAATTCTGGAGAGCTGTGCGGGCTTTCCTGTTGCTAAGAGTTGTCAGCACACAATTAACTTTTGGCATAACATTGTAGACTGCATCAGTGAGTGGCTCCTCGGGGAGCAAGCTGCCACGGGCTCCAGACATTGGTCTTTGCTGGTGTTTTATCGCTCCTCACACTGACTGCTGGAGAAGTGGATCAGCAGCTACACCAGTCGCAGTACCTCGAGGAGACTTCCCACAGCCTCATGTTTGTCTGTATTAATGCAGCTTTTATCACTGCATTCATTCAGCTTTCACTCTGAACTCCAGCTCCTTGATTGGGCCTTTCTCATTTTTGGTCTCAAGGTTATAAATCTGGTTCTTTAAGGTTTCCTAATGAGCTCTTTTCACATAAACGTCCCAACTTTACCCTCTCTTAATCCTTTGGCGTCTGAATGAAATTGAATCTTTGTCAAAAGATTTAAGGTTATCTGTACTTTACTTCTACAGTTGTACAGTTTCATTTAGCGGACGCTTTTGTCCAGGCTAAGTGTTCCCCGAACAGATGAGTCTTCAGACGTCTCTTAAAGTAGAAAGGGACTCTGTGGATCGTATAGAGTTAGGTAATTCATTCACCATTTGGGAAAAGCAGAGGAGAAGAGTCTGGCTAGAGATTTGGAGCCGCGCTGGGCTGGGAGCACCAGGCCTCTTTCACAAGCAGAGCATAGAGGACCAGAAGGAGTGTAGACCTGGATGAGGGACCCCAGGTAGGCAGGAGCTGGTCTTGTCATTGTTTTGTAAGCCAGAAGAGCTTTGAATTTGATTGGAGCTGCTACTGGAAGCCAGTGAAGAGAGGTAAACAGTGGGGTGACATGTGCTGTTTTGGGCTGGTTAAAGACCAGATGTGCTGCTGCATTCTGGGTAGTGTTGTCACGATACCAAAATTATGATTCATTACGATACCTGCCTAAAAAAACTTGATATCGATACTTACAGTTTTTCTCGATTGCTTACACACATTTTCTGAAAGGATGCCTCATATTCTCAGAACTCTACACACAAATAAAAAAATCACTCACACATTTCTCAAAACCCCTCAATTCTCCTGCAAAATGAAACTTTACATCCAAAACAGTGTTTATTCTTCTCAAATGGTGTTTTGTCTCCAAATGACACACACAAACCATTATATGGACAAACATTTATATGAACCAGTTGAACACTGATGTGCTCAGTGTAAAACACTGTGATTACAAAATATTCATCATGGCCTTTTTGTGTTCAGTTTGACACTTCTTGCAAAATATTTTTTGTTTGTTTGTTTTTGACTCAGAACACAAAATGGTCGATGATGTCCCTTCCCCTTCTACGTCTTTTTGTGAGGCTGAATCCAACCTCATCAATAAAGACAAACTGGTGCTCCGCTGCAGCCACCTCTAGCTCAAGGACTCTCTGAAACACACAGGATAATATCAGAAATAGACATGGAGTGGTCACTATTGTGAAATACATTAATTATGATTCCAAAACTAAAACATGTATAATGTTTACAGTTTTCAGGGTATGCATCAGTAACAGGATTGTAGAGGACTTACTTGCACAGAGTTATATCACAGTTCTTTGACTCTGTCTGAATTGCGTTCAAAGGGAACTCGTAGACTTGTTTCATCTTCAGAGAATTTCTTCACAAGACACGGTCCAGAGTGGATAAACTTATTCTATCAACATTTGGAAAAATGTCATTGTTTTCTAGTACTTATCTTTGGATTTGTCGTAATGTAATGGCATTATTCTCTAGGACCATGTTCACAATTTGATTTTCCTGTTCAGGAGACAGTAGACACTCCCCACCTCCTCTTGATGGTCGTCTTTCAGCTCTGCAATACAGAGAGTGAAATATTGTAAATATTGTGAAGGGATAAAAAGAAGGAATACATTTCTCAAATAAACACTTTACTTTTTTACAGTCCTTCAGAACAGTCCACTAACAATAATGTAATACTGTACTCAATGAGTACTGTATTGAATTGCAGTAAAACAATTTCCTAATACTAGTAAGACTAAATTTCTTACCTATTTCCATTTCGGAAAGTCCGGATGATGGATGCTACTGTATCTGCTCAAATTTGGCTGCACCCTTTGCCCAGCCTCCCTCATTGTTAGACCATGGTTCACCACATGGTCAACCAAAGTGGCCCCGATCTCATCAGAGATTATGGCCCTCATCCTTCATCGTCCTCCACGTCCTCCTCTCATTCTCACACCTCTGGCTCTCCCTCTGATTTCAATGTTGGCATCCATTGTTCCAAAACAGAGAAACTCACCTGTTGCCCTTTTATGCTAAAGCTCTGATTGCTAATTGTAAAATTGTGTGACAGGTGTTTACTCATGTGATGAGTCAATGTGCATAATAGGAATATTCATTTTACTGTTTTGAGTGGCATTGTGTTCTTTGTGAAAACAAGAAGTTTACTTCATGAAAATTGTGCCAAAACTCAGAGAATTGTGTGTAGTGTTTTGAAAAAAGTGTGTTGTAGAGCTACAGTCTGAGTGTAAAGCAGGAATTGTGCTTATACTTTAGCAGACTGGAGTCTGTGGAGTTGGTGCATTGGTTATATGTTGTGGTCATTGTGTCTCAAGCACCAAAAACTGTGTGTAAGCAATCGAGAAAAACTGTAATCGATACCATGGCAAACTTTAAACAACTTGAAGAGAAGGCTGCCTCAAGTGAGTTTTCTGACATCTGTTTGTGTGTCTGTGGGGATTTGTAAATCGTGTTAATATTTCAGAAAACACACACATACACACACCCGCAAAGTTGTATAGATTACATGCAGAATCAGTTCCTAGAGGGAACCTAAGCTCATTTATTATTCTCAAATATAATTCAACTAAATAGGAAACCAGAAAATATTAATTGTTGTACAGTAATGAGCAGGTAAAATAACCCTGCCAGACTTAAACAGCCATCTATTGTTTTCATGCTCAGCACACCGTAGTTTAGCTCACACTGTGTGTGTTGAGACACTAAAAATCATCCTTTTAACATGAATGCTCTAAAAAAAAGTGTACCCATGTTATTTAAGCTCTTTTACAGACACAACACTGAAGTGTCTCCTCTAGGTTTCTATCATCGTTAAAGTTAGAAAACTACTTGTCACTTATTGAACCGTGTCAACATCACAGCTCTGTGACTCTGGGCTGAGCCTGCTCCACGCAGCTCATATAACGTTGTATCAACGATATCGTCGTATCAACTACAAGTCATGGTGAACTAGTTTTCTTGTCGCACAGTAACTGACACTCGTTTGACTTTTGTGTTTGGACACGTCGTTTGAATCTGTCACTCTTGCTCTTTAAGGAGGTGAGGATGCTGAACGGTGAGGTGCTGCTTTATGATTGTAGTGTTTCCTCCGTGTGTGTGCCGGTAGTAAGCTTCATAGACGGGCTTTGATTGGTCTTTTAGCTTACGAAGCCGCCCCGCCTGTCGGCTTCGTAAACAGAGTAATGCCAAATTTCGCTCCGTGCACCGGCTTTTTCGACAAGCTGCGGCCGGTTCACAGGAGCACTGGAACTTGGAGCCATGTCTGTAACTCCATCTGTATGTTTGCATGCAGCGTAGGAAATCAAACTGTGAGGTAGTCAGCGCAAGATTGGATAATTAAGATGCATGTTAACAACTTTGTCGGACTGAAAATGGCAAAGCATCGACTCGCGAAGCTAATACTGGCTCACTAACTTCACAACAACACACACACTTTGGAAAGACAGCAAGTCTCCGCCCACTCCTCGATGAATACCAGAAGCTGTGTGGCCTGTTGTGTCAGGTAGGGTCTGATCCTCCTGATGTTATAGAGTGCATATCCACAAGATCAAGCAATCAAGGCCTTAAAGGTCAGCTGGTCATCAATCAGTTCACCCAGATTTCTGGCAGAGTTTGTGGGCACGCAAAACTCAAAATTAACTCACATAAATTCACCTTTATCTGATGGCATCTCAATGACACATCACACCAGTTCTGAATCCAACGAAAATGAAACTTAAAGATTAATAGTACATGGTGATAACCCAGCCCACCCCATGCATTCAACACGTGATCAACGAATGTTTATTAAATGAACGTCAAAGAATTACAAAGGTTATACACAGTAACTGTAACTTACTGATAAAGGTCTTTCTTGTTTGTTACTGTACAGGATTGTAGGAAAAAAAAGCAGTATTGATGATAAAAATGAAAATACAGCAATGTTACTGTAAATGTGTTTTCAGTAACCTTCTTACAGTGTTACTTTGGACAGAAACAGCCCACCAACCCTGTCCTTCACAGAGACACTTTAAAGAAGAAGAAGAAGGAGTGCTCAAACACTTACAAGAGTCCTTCCTTACACAAGTGTCTGTACTTCTGCCTGAGTAAAAAGTGTGAGCACTTTGGCCACTTCTGTCTGAGATTTTCTGCAGTTTTTATATAAAAAAAAGTTTCTCTTTTGAAACAAAAACATATTTTCTCCATCTGCTGGTCCCTTTGAGTCTGAATGACATTAGTTTTCTGTCATCATTCCTCCGCAGCAGCGTCTATCACGCTGTAAAATCCTCTTATGGTGAAGGATTTCAGGACTCTGGTCATTTAGCTGGAGATGGAGTGAGGACTAACAATGTGCACAATGTCCATTATGTTGGCCACCTCTGGCCCAGAAGCCAGCTTCAAAGAGACGGGGGCCTCATCTAACAGGCTGCGAGGGACACAGTTTTTCTGTCCTCCTTTGAAGCTCCTCTTTTGATCAGCGCTCTCATCCCGGCTCCACCTCTCTGTTTGGTTCACAAAAAAGGCAAATGAATCAACTCTGAGCCGGGGGAGAATCAGTCAGCCGGCAGAGATGCAACAAATGTGTGTTTGGGAGAGTCTGGAACGCTCACACACACACACACACAGAGTCACAGGATGGCGATGAGTGATCTCTGTATGGGTCGCCTGTCTCCTGGAGGCGTTGAGGTGGATTTGATGGTAGAGCTGCTTCAGACAGAGAAGGGAGGAAACTCGAGTGAGGTGCTGACAACGATGGTCTTTGAGGCTCAGGCGTGACAGCTGGGATTTTAAGTCGTTATCCCTTTGGATTGTAAATGTCACTGTGCTCTTAACTCACTCATTTTTTGAAACATCCAACCTTCCTACTTCTTAAAGTTCACTGAGAACGCACAAAAGGTGAAAAGCGAGACGGTACAATGCAGCGAATAAGAGTACAGCAGTTAGTCTCTGACATACTAAACAGACGCTTACGCACAATCCAGCTTCTGACTTCCTGTTGAACTTGAAGACCAGTGGCAAAAAAATAGTTTCATCCCTGAGTGTTTTTGGTGTGTTTAAGTGTCTCACATAAGCTTCCTTTGTTTGAAGAAACAGAACTTTTACTTTTTGCTGCACTTTGCTGTTTCCACATTGTTTAAGTCACAACATCATAGCGTGTGAATATCAGAAAATAGATGCTGACAGCTTGTCCATCATTGTCCAGTCAGCCAGCCTCCACCTCCACAGGGTCCAGGACTGAGCTTCTTCAGCAGTCTGTTCAGTCTCTGTCTCCTGGATCCTGTCTGCTCACAGCGGGTGAAGCTCTTCCAGTTGGTGTCTGGTGTTAGCTCTGTTAGCCATGTCTGTGAATAGCATGATGCTACTCTGCCTTCTGGTATTCCCTCTGTTGCTCGGTTAGCACAGCTAGCTCGTCCATCTTATTGGAGATAGATCTTATGTTCCCAATAACGAAGGATGGAAGGACAGGTCGTCCTCACTTCCTTCTCCTCGTCTTGTGGGGAAACATCTGGCCTAGCACCAGTTAGCATTGACATGCTACAGGGTGCTAACAGCTGATTTCACATGTAAACAATGCAGCCATGGTTACATGTAGGATCCCCAGACAAACACAGGAGAAAAGTAGTAAAATTATCACTGAAGACAAAACCAGATTGGTGCCCATGATGAAAAAATGAGCCACACAAAGTAATGATCCACTCCAAATGCAAAAATAACAAAAAAGAGATGAAAAAATGACAAGAAATGGACAAAGAAGACAGAGCTGCCGCAACAAGCAGCCACAACCAACAGGGTGGTGGTTCGGTAATGCGTCTAGATTCAGGACCAGTCTATTGGCTAGCCCTCTGTTGGACTGTCCAAAGTTGGAAAAGCAGTCGGCCGTGAAGTGACTAGCACACACATGCACAGTTTTACTGAGTGTAGCTGGAACATTTCCTGATAAATGAACTCTAGAAACTTAGTCTGTCTTCTTCTGAGATGGGAAGCTTGTGCATGGAACTATGTGGCTGTTTACAGCCAAAAACAGAGCAGTGATGGCTCTTCATCTTCAGCATTCTCCTCCCCACTGCTGGAGAGATTTCTCTCATCCCCAAAATCCAAACAGCTCATTTTAGGTCAGGATTTTACATTCACAAGCTCTACTAAGAACAGGTTTGGTCATTAATTATCACATTTTGTGGGCTGGGAGGAAAGACAAAGACCCACAAATTTCACTAAAAGACTTAATAAAGTGATTTTTGTATAGTATGAGACCTTTAAATAACTTGAAACAAGACATTTTTCTGGATTGGTCAGGTGAATGTGGCTCATTTTAAGTCTAAGAAGACATTCTTTGCTAAAAATTAGACAAAACCTCGATAAGAGTTCAGTTTTTTTGCAGTTTTGTACATGCAGGAAAACCAGCAACACCTTATTCACAAAAATATCGACCTAAAACAAAGTGACTCATGGTTAGAAATGGAAAAAGTCGTAAACTCTGCTGTAACATCTTCATTTCTGACCCTGACTCCTCTCAGACACAAACACTCAGCTCTCAGTCATGCTGCTCTCTCGTTGACCTTTCGCTGACGGGCAGCTGCCCCTGGTCTTTACTGCGGTCTAGACAAGAGCTTTGATTATATTGACCAGTCCATCGACGATCTCCTGCAGAAAACCTTGAGCTGCCAACACGAGGAATCGCTTCATAACCGTGTCCTGTTCTTCCTCTGCAAACCCTCCGCCTCCTCAGCTGGGGTGTGACCCATTTTTACGTCTCCCCGCGGGTCAGCCAGGTCGCACCGTGTCAGATTTACAGCCTGCCTGCCGCTCTGTCTGTCGGAGCCTTGATACAGTAAACCACAATGGGTGTCAGAGGCAGAGGTGGGCCGGCTCCTGCAGCGGGCCACGAGCAGCGCCGGGAGTCTGAAGATTATGTAAAGTGATTCAGAGAGTGATGAGAGAGGAGCAGGCCAGCGGTGACAGCAGGTTTAGCAGGTATGTAGGTCACACAGGGGGAGGCCGCTTTTGCATTTCTTACCTTCCGTGTCTATTTTTGTTTTGTCTCCTTCCCTCACGTCTTCGCTTAATCAGTTTTGCGCTCACTCCTTTCATCTCCATCTTTTTTTATCTCCGTCTTTGGTCTGCGACGGACCGCTGCTTCACACCACCTCAGACAAAGTGGGGAACAGAGAGAAAAGACTCAAAAGAAGAGATCAAGAGCGGGAGACGTTGCCAGTGGAGACCGGCTTTTTAGCGGCCTTCCTGTTTCTTTCAAATCTCGTGTCTTATCAAAGGTTCGCCAGCGGTCATTTTCCCTTCATGTGCTCCAGCATATGTAGCGAACCGTGGCCCCTCTCTTCTCCTGCCATCGCTCCTTGCCTTCTAATCATCTTCACTTCCTCTAAGTTGCAGCTTAACCCCAAAGCAGATGGCGTCCTGTTCTCTTTTCGCTCATTCACTTTCTGTTTTCTCATCTTGTTAAGCATGGCCCGGTCCTGTGTAATGAGTCTGTTTAGTGAGCCCTGACCCGGCCTGGAGCGTCCCACCAGACGGTATACCGGTTTCATCACCGTCACTGGTATCATATGCTGCCACAAAATGAATTTTGCTATACCGTTATTACAGCGGTAAAGCTTGGACATAATTTAGTCCCAGCAGTGGTTAATCTATGAGGGAGGTTTATGAGAAGACACTTTTCTACCACAGCTTTTTCTGAAAACTCACCTTTAAGTCCAGTAGCACCGAGTCAGTGACGTGAAGTAAACATGTACTGCGTGCAGAAAGAGAAACAGCTGGTGTGTGTGATGACGACACCTCATGATGGGTAAAAGCAAAGAGCTCTCTGAAGACATTCACAACCTGATTGTTGCTCAGCATCAGAATGGAACTGGTTACAGACTTTTATCAAAGCACCTGAATATTCCAGTCAGCACCGTTGGGGCCATTATTCACAAGTGGAAGAAGCACCACCTTACCATCAACAGGCCACGCACAGGAGCTCCTTGAAGATTTCTGACCAGGGAGTCAGAAAGATAGTCAGCAGAGGACTCAACCAGCCAAGGACCACCCTGAAAGTGCTCCAGAAAGACTTGGAGGCAGCAGGTACAATTGTTACAGAGAAAACAATAGGCAATGCACTCCACCGCCATGGCCTCTATGGACGCTCAGCCCGCAAGACTCCATTCCTCAAGAAAAGGCATGTTGAAGCTGGTTTAAAGTTTGCTAAACAGCATCTTGACAAGCCTGTAGAATACTGGGAGAATGTTGTCTGGTCAGATGAGACCAAAACTGAACTTTTGGGCTGTCATACTACAGACCATGTTTGGAGGAGAAATGGCTCTGCACATCAGCCAAAAAACACTACACCAACAGTGAAGTTTGGAGGTGGAAGCATCATGGCATGGGGTTGTTTCTCATCTCATGGTGTTGGCAAACTTCATATAACTGACGGAGCAATGAATGGAGCCATGTATGGGGAAATTCTTGATCTGAATCTGCTGCCATCCACCAGGATGATGAAGATGAGACGTGGCTGGACCTTCCAGCAGGACAACCATCCAAAGCACACGGCAAAGTTGACTCTCATATGGTTTCAGAAAAAGAAAATCAATCTGTTAGAACGGCCTAGTCAATCACCTGACTTCAATCCAACTGAACATTTGTGGAAAGAAGTAAAGAAAAGGGTTCACCAGAGGGCACCAAAGAATATTCCAGATTTAAAGACAATCTGTGCAGAGGAATGGGCCAAAATCACACCTGAGCAGTGTGGGCCATTAGTTCAAACATACAAGAAGCTTCTGGAAGCTGTCATCGCAAACAAAGGCTTCTCCACTAAGTGTTAGATGAGTCTCAGTTAGCGTCTCCAATACTTTTTTCCTGTGTTATCGTACTTAATTCACCATAATCATTATTTATGGACCTGAACGTTGTGATTTCTTTTCATGTGTGGATTATTTGAGTTAATACCAATGACTGGGAGAAATTTTGTTTGAATTGCATCTTTGGAAATAAATATGATTAATGTGCAATACTTATTTTCCCCACTGTAAAACCGTTATCGCGATAGGAAGGAAAAATACTGTGATATAAGTTTGGGTCATATCACCCACCCGTACCCTGCAGGAGGGGGGCACAATGCCACTGAGCGTCCACAACCCTTGGGCTTTTCTTCAGGAGAAGAAAGACAGAATATTCATGAAGACTCTGGGAGTAGTCGAGGGCGGTCCGGGTGTTTATTGAGCGGGTTTTTTTTGTCCCCCTCGCCGGCAGGTCACAACTCAGCGCCCTTTAATTGGCTCCGATTGTCAGACTCTGTCCCATCTCTGCAAAGAAAACTCTTCCCATCAAACGCTGACCCCCGTCTTCCTCTCCAAATCCTTTTCTTCCTGTTTTGAAAGTGGCAGCTCATGCAGCTAAGCTATTCCCACTAAAAACTTTGCATTACCATATGAAAATGGGCCACTTTCCACATTTACCAGCTCATTAGTTCTTTTGCTTGGGCACTTGTTGAGGTCCGCCCCGTCTTGTTTTGCTTGAGCTGGGAGTTGTCTTTAATTATCTTTGCAGCCGGCATACCAGACCCAGAGCTATTAGTCCATGCAAAGTTCACTGAGAGGCTCTGTGATACTTGTTTAACATACATAACCCAACACAGACCAGGCCCAGCCCCTCCCAGACCACCCAGTTTACAAACTGGATTAAATCCCCTCACATCCCCAGAGAAAAGACGCCTCTAAACAGACACTACCGACCTTGACATTTTCCTATCTTGTTCTCTCAAGATGAAATCCTATTTAGCGAGCAGCCGCCCTCCGTCTGCTTTGGAAGAGAACCAGAAACCTTTACAGGATATTTGATCAACCCAAAATAAATAGGAGTACTTTATCTGTGAAAGAGATTGAGTCAGTAAATGCTTTTTCAATTGTGTCGTCTTTCAAAAGGCCTACTTTAGCAGCCTTTTAGGAAAAAATACTGAGCTTCTATTTGCAGGGGTTGCAAAAGTTCACACACTCATCCTCCGCTGCAGACGGAGCTCAGATACCAGAGTTGAAATAAACTTTGGTAAAAAGTGGAGGTGTCTATTTAACTTCTCCATGGAGGAAAAGTTTAAAGTGCCGGCTCTGAAATGTGCTTGCGGTATGAAAGGAAGGTGTCCCTCTGAAGGAACGAGTGTCTGCGCAGAAACTTACCAAACTTTATGTCGTATTTAGGGGGAAAGTAAACTCTTCGTATTTAAACTTTAAACATTATAAATGGACGATACACAGGAGTAACGAGCGCCGACTCTGCTCCAATGTCTTTCAGCTGCGACTCCCACTTTCATCCAAGCTCCTCTGTCAGTCACAGGCGTCAGAGATGTGTCAGGTCAGAGTGAAAACCCAAAAAGGAAAAGAAGTCAATGGAGTGAGGAATATCCAAAAGCTGCTTCATTTGCAACTCAGCATCAGAGCTGAGGCTTCACTCCTCCTTTGTGCCTCCTCACTGAACCCTACGGTGGTGTAATATTGGTGGGCTCATGTGTGATTTCCCATTGTGTGTCAGGCCTGAGAGGCATGGGGGGTAAGAAATCTTTGTTGAACTGGCACCAAACAAGAGCCAAATAGTCTCAAAAACTTTTAAATTTGTAGATTTAGACGCATCCTTTGGTCAATTTTGGTGCAAAAAGAGTTCCTAAGGTAAACACCCACACACCGTCCAACTTGCAAAGAGAACACACTGCCGAAAACTCAAAATTTGCTCGAACTTGTTGGAAACTAGAATATAATAGAAGATACTTTATCTCCAGGGGGAAATTTAGAAGGAGTCACAGCAGCAATCAAGAAAACAAAAGTAAACAAGTGTATAGAAAGTGTAAAAAGCTTCATAAGAAAATAGATGCTGACAGCTTGTCCATCATTGTCCAGTCAGCCAGCCTCCACCTCCACAGGGTCCAGGACTGAGCTTCTTCAGCAGTCTGTTCAGTCTTTGTCTCCTGGATCCTGTCTGCTCACAGCAGGTGAAGCTCTTCACATGTGGCCTTGGTGTCTGGTGTCAGCTCTGCTACTCTGCCCTTTGGTATTCCCTCTGTTGCTGGGTTAGCACAGCTAGCTCGTCCATCTTCTTGGAGATAGATCTTACGTTCCCAATAACCATGGATGGAAGGACAGGTCCATGTCGTCACTTCTTAGCTCACACCTGAGAACCAGCATGTCATCCTCACCTCCTTCTCCTCACCTTGTGGGGAAACATCTGGCCTAGCACCAGTTAGCATTGGCATGCTACAGGCTTCTAACAGCAGATTTCACATGTAAACAATGCAGCCATGGTTACATGTAGGATCTCCAGACAAAAACAGGAGAAAGAGTAGTAAAAATATCACTGAAGACACAAAAAGTTTGGTGTCCACGACCAACAAATGAAAAAGAGACAAAAAAAATTACAAGAAATGGAGAAAGGAGACAGAGCTGTTGTAACAATGTCTTTATACAAATAACTTTTCTTTTGCTCCATTGGCAGATTATTTGTTACAGCAATTCAGACCTCATTTATGTCACTAAATAACTTGAAATATGGCATTTTTCTGGACTGGTCAGGTAAACGTTGCTTGTATAGAGTCTGTCCCCACTGTAAAATGGTTTGGCAGGCCACATTTGGCCCGCAGGCCTGAAGTTTGACACGTGTGCCTTAAATCAACCTGTTAGCAGATGCTAAACATATCAGCACATTTGCTGTTGGCGTAGGGAGGTTGCCATCACTCTCAAACTGTTTCATAGCCAGAGAAAAGCTCCACTCTGCACATCTGACTTTCAGAGATGATCCAGATGTAAAGCTCCTGGGACGTACAGAGCTCGCCGTCCTCTCCACTCCTGCCCGTTTGAAGTGACAGAGCGCTCTCAGTCGTCCCCGCCGGCTCCCAGAGTCACCCTCTGATGCTTCGTTCTGTTGTTTGACGGGGAGCAGCTGCTCACCTGTGCCGTCTGACCGGGATCAAAGCTCCAGGACCTGCTCAGTCACAGCCCACCAGCCCGCCGTGCCACACCGCGCCTCGCTTTGGGGATCAAATGAGCAGCAGAAAGTCTCCTGGGGGATCTGACACCTTAGGGGCACCGACACTTGGACACCTCCACACCTCCATTGATTTTCCTCCCTCACTGCTAAGCAAAAAGAGGAGGCGAATAAAAGGAGGCGCGGTGTCCTGTGGCTGAGGGATGGACACAAACCTCCTATTCTGCCTGAGGCTCCTGTCTGGAACATTAAGCAGACGTTTCCCATGATGCCGAGCTGGGGACCCACAGGAGCGACCTCCCCTGTGGGTTGAGTGAGTCTGAATGACAAGAGAGGGAAGAGATGTGCTGCTGACACCGACTCTGAGGGGATGATGGGAAATAAAGCGAGGAAGTGTTTATCCTCCTTATTTACACACGGCTCCCGCGCCTTCGCCGCCTTCGCCGAGCGCGGCTAACGCTCTGTCAGGGCCGAGGATTGCTCTGCAGTGCTGACCAACAAAACGCTAACTACCTTTGTCTAATAAATGAAGGAAGGTGGAGGGTGCAATTTTCTGCTTGTCTGCATACGAGGCTGACTTATGCCCTGCTCTCTTCCTTCCTTCCTTTCCTACGTGCCTCATCCTCTCCAGCTTCTCTCCAGCTTTTGTTTCCTCTGAGCTTCTGAAAGTGACGGCTAAAGTTAAAAAAAGAAAAAGAAATAAAGTTTGGCAAAATATTCTGATAGCTTTTGATCGTTCTGCGTGACCTTTGTTCGCTCGTACATTAATCTGCGATAAAAAGCTCCTCAGACGCGCGGTGATGACTTGACAGATACAGGAGAGATAAACAGATTAGGGCAGTAATTTGTGAAAAAGAGCAGATCAGATACCCTTTGAAATCCTCATTACCAGCCAACCTTGCTGAGGAGAGATGGCGTGCATGCTTCAGTGTGAGACACACTTTAAGCCCTTTGTAAACAAACGCTCTGACTTATGCATTAAAGCAGCTGTGAGGAGATTTGAAGTAGTAATGGAAGAAAGTGAAGGTAATATGGAGGCAACTTTACGACCTGAAAGCAAATCAGACCATCAGCAAAAAGATTGACGAAAGAATAACATCTGATATCAACAATTCCCTTATATATTAAGGAGGATCTGTTTTAATGTGACTGCAGCGCCACCTTCTGGCCTGGAGTCTCACACACACTGTCATAAAGATGTGACTCTCTTTTTTTCAAGTCAACTTTCTATCAGGTACAACACTACAAGGTAAGGTATTTATCAGTTCAGTGACGAAGCGCGGTTGTTTGATACGTAACAAGCTAATGTTGTAAGTTTTTACTGTACGTCAGTAGCCGGCTATATGTAGTGCTAGTGACAAAGAAAAAAACAGGAATGTGATAAAAACCTAGGAGCTGCTAGCTGCCCAGCGCCCCTTTGCAATAGATATGAAATAACAACAGAAGACAAAGAGAGGGAAAGAAAGGTCAATTCCAGACTATTCCCCAGCAGAGGGCGTAGTTTGAGATCAAGAAAAGAACACCTCAGCATATAGGCACATGATAACAACAACAAATACTGGAAGACTTGCACAAAACTAGCAGCCCGATGCTACGACGTATCTGTAGGCTAACACATCAGCTAACTGTCAGTTAGTATAGTACTACACTCTTCATTTTATTGATAGACTCTCAAGTTTGAACAGACTACTGCAGAATTAACTGCTGACTGTGGGTTGGAGTCGACATTAGCACAAACAGGCTAGCCCTTTTAGCTCGTGCTCTATCTCTCTCCTGTTTATCTTTCTTCTGCTCTTCTGTCCTTTTTCTGTCTGACAGTTACAGCTAAAATTAGGGCTGCATGATATGGCCAAAATCTAATATTTCGATATTTGTAGGCTATATCTCGATACTCTGATTTCTCTTCTAAATCACTACATCAGTGTTAAATCCAACCCTTAAATGCATAAAATGACATCAGTTCAATGATTTAAGCAAACTTTTTAGTTGGATTTTTGAAATTTTAATGCAAAAAGTAAAAATCTCAATCAGGTAAAGTTTAGCAAACCTTTTATTTTAAACCAAACTTTATGTAGTTACACATGTTCAGTTCCAGCAACGTAATTCATTCAGATCTATTCAACTGCTGATTACATTATATTATATTATATTATATTATATTATATTATATTATATTATATTATATTACATTATATTATATTATGTTAAATTATGTTAAATTATATTATATTATATTATATTATATTATATTATATTATATTATATTATATTATATTATATTTTATTATATTATATTATATTATATTATATTACATTATATTATATTATATTATATTATATTATATTATATTACATTATATTATATTATATTATATTATATCATATTATATTATATTGTGTTAAATTATATTATATTATATTTAATTATATTTTATTTTATTATATTATATTATATTATATTATATTATATTATATTATATTATATTATATTATATTATATTATATTATATTATTTTATATTATATTATATTATGTTAAATTATATTATATTATATTATATTATATTATGTTAAATTATATTATATTATATTATATTATATTATATTATATTATATTATATTATATTATATTATATTGTGTTAAATTATATTATATTATATTATATTATATTTTATCACACTTTGAAATATCAGGAAGAAGGAGATAATTGGAGATAATATCAAGTTAATTTCCATAAATCAGCTACCTGGATAATGTTGGTCATGCTTAAAGGATTCCAGTGACTTCTGTCCTTGTGCCTGGGGTCTGGTTGAATTGTATTGCATTTGGGTTTGTCTTCAGGAAAATAGCATCAAACTCCTCTGCCGTCATGTTTCGAGCAGTGCTCAGTTGAGTGCCGTGACTGAATGGCAGTCAGAGAGTGAGGCACAGGGCACAGAAAAGTGAAAGTGAAACTTAAAAAAACTTGTCGCATTTGTTTCTCATTGTAGAGAGTTTGGAGAGAATCATGGGTCATACAGGCAGCAAAGCAAACCCAAATAAGCAACTACTACACTCTAGAAAACAAGCCGGGAACCCACAACTTGCAACTGATACGACGTGTAAGCAACTTTCTTCTCTCCTCTCCTAATACCAAATCACCAAGAGATTTAAGTTCTGACGTCTGAAAACATTTAGGTTGCCGTTTGTACTTGATGATTGCGATATAGTCATTTTATATATCTCACTTGCAGAAACCTGTGATACATCGAGTATACTCGATACATCCCCCAGCTCTAGCTGAAATACACCAGATGCATCTGCGTCCGTCTCTGTCACGGCAAACAGATCAGATCTGTTTTCATTCAAGTCAATCTGTCGGCTTACACTGGATCTGCTCTGTTGCGGTCTGGTTGCGTGGTTGGTCCAGCAGGTTGTTGGTAACACCCAGCTATTCTATTTCTCCTCCAGATGTGGTGCTGTGACGCATAAATTCAGTGTAGGGAAGATTGAGCAGGACAAGGAAGTCGTGACTGGAAAACGACCTAAAAACACCAAGTGACTTTCAAATTAAACACTATTTAGCTTGACTTTGACGAGCCAGATCAGGAGTCAACAGGTTTGAGGTTTTACAGCCCAACATGGATGAAGAGAAACTGATCAATGGAGTGGGAAGAGTGGGAACTCCTTTTGGTCAACTCCCCCTGGACATAAAGTTGGGTGGAGTTGACCCAACACAGTCAACACACAACGGAGCATCTAGAGTATTTGAGGTGTTAGGCTCCAGTGTCCACCATCGCTACAAAATTAATCACAGAAATCATTTTCAGCAGAGAAAAACACAGAGCTCTCTTCTCACTTCTAGACGTGATGCGAATCAAACCCATGCTTGACCAGGTCAGGGAGCTCGGAAGTAGCATTTTGGAATAATCTATATTAATGCTGATAATCTCATTGTAAAGTGTGGATTAGGATCAGAAACATATCTAGAAGAGCAACTTTTCTAAGCTCACTTAGAAACTCCTCACATCTTCTTTAAGTTTAAGCTTTTTATGAATCCAGACATCGGCTGTGGACCAACTTTGAATCTTTTCAGAAAACTGTGTTTAAGTGTTGCTCGTCTTTGTGGAAATCACATCCAGGTGCTGTGAGGATACTTCTGTCTCTTTATGCAAGCCTCCTCTCAGACGAATCTTTAAAAAAAGAACACAGTTTCATAATGCATGCAATCTGTAACTAACCAAGAAACCCGTTGGTGTCTCTGCAGAGCTTAAATACCTTTAACACCATTTTACCCTGCACCGTGTGTTTGGGAGTACGTGGATGTAAATTTTCAAGAAAAACTCAGAGAAGTTCCTCACAGGATTTAGAGTTTTTACCACTTCCTTATGAGTCTCTTGAGGCTTTAATAACCCAGTGAGTCACGTGGTGGGCACTGTCAAGGACCCCTCAGGGTCAGCGGTCCGGCTGTAAGAATAACTGGTGTAAGCTGTCTCGTTTCCTGCTGAGAGAGTCGATTCCAGCTCCTGTTTTTCTCTCCTCCTTATCAGCCCTCTGTGGACCCAGCCTCTCCTTCACAGAAACCTTGACAGAGGCCCGTTTTTCTCCCTTCCCCATCTTGTTTATGTGTTTACCACAGCACACTCACATCCTCCCCTAAATGATAGCCCCTGTACTGTCAGCACACAGGAGCTGAATTAGAGAGCCAGGCAGACGGCCGAGCCGCTCCCTCTGAGCTTCAGGGGGAGGCTGGAGCTGCAATCAGCTGAAACTCTGAGCTTTTTGCTTCGTCCTGATCAGACGGGTATTAGAGGAGGATGATGGTTCCTGGATTCTGTTGTTTTTACCTGAGAGAGGAAGAGGAAAGCGTCTGGGATGAGACCGGTGTTTCAGTGAGCTCCCGCTGCTTCACACAGGCTTTGATCTTCGCTGTTATAAAACACAGACGTGATGAAGGCCGCCCCACCACCAGCTGCAGCATCCACAGCACATAAAGGTGCTAATGCATGGCATATCATTTCATTTGTGTGCATTATTTATGATGCTAACACTGATGCCATACGGTCGGCGGGGGGACACAGGTGGTGCAGCGTGTGCAGACGCCTTTTCTGTCAATTTATTCACTTTAAGGGAAGTTTGAATCTGTACATCAAGCTGTTCCTTTGATTAATCAGCAGCAAGGCAGAAAATAGTGATTGATGATAATTTCATCCACTTCACTTTAAGCATCTCTCTTTTAGGCTCATGATTATGCAAATGTGTTTGTATGCTCGTTAGTTTTCCTGCTTTGAGCCCAGTCCTGCATATGGTCAGTGCCGAGGAACGTCATTTACGCTATCAACAACTCACTCTGCAAGATTCACCCTCTGCACAGCTCCATGTCTCAGAAATATGAGAGAAAAAAGAGTAATAAGTGAGATTTTTGTTGTTTCTTTGTTTATAAATCTAAACTTAATTTTTTGTTACGGATTACACCTTTAATTGCTGTTGTAACAGCTCCGTTGACTTGTTTTTAGCCGCCATTTTGCTGTATTAAAAACTCCAAAAAATCTTTTTCTGTCTCTGCATTCACCTCGCTGAAAAGTTTCTTCAACTCCAATTACATCCACTGGGTGGCGCTACCTTACAGAAATGTATTAGTCTAAACGTTTTGAAAAAAACAAAGTGACATGACGCAGCACAGCTTCTCAAAAACTACCTGGAGCGCGAGTGAAAGTTGAGGAAAGAAAATATCTTTACGGATTTAATTTACACACCCTGACAGTCATATTTTAGTTTAAGTGTTTTAATTTAACAATTAAATGTTTCTCCATGAGACCTCAGAAAACACGGTTAGCCACTCCGTGGGGTTGCCTCTTTAATTCGCTGATTTCTCATTCTATGTCTCTTTACAAACCTTTTCTTGTCAATGAATTTGTACACTACACACAGACGATGCCCTAGATATTTGACTTGTCCATCATTTTGACGAACAGGGTCGTAAAACTCCATCAATTAAAAAAATCGATGATCAGACCTATTAGTTATGAATGATATATTTTAGCATGTCATCAAAAAAACGACTCAAATACAACTTATAGCATTATTTATGCAGGGCAGTTATAGGCTTATTGAGCAGAAAAAGAAAATAATAGATAACAGAAAATATGAATAATGATACCGACCCTGCTGTCTAGAACTCAGTTAAGTAAAAAACAAATCAATCCTACAGCAGGAGAAACACACTTTTTTTAAATTAAACTGGAAAAAATCTTAACTGTTTTCAAGATAGGTTTGAAGTCATTATTTTGACTTTCTTTTATTCATATTCTGGTTTGCCTTAGCTCAAACTTTTCTCCTGGGCTGCATGGATTTAAAGTGGATGCACATTTTGGTGTAATCGTGGTCATGAAGTGAGAGAGCCACAGAGGAGCTATGCATCAGGTTTCGTTTCTTTGCCGACTTCACGCATATGTATTAGATGTTATGGAGGCTGAAGCCCCTCTGAAAAAAACAAAAATCTTATCAAGTGTTTTTGTCTTATTTTCAGTAGAAAATGTCTTTTTAGACATAATATGAGCCACAAGTACAAAAAATCAGCCAAAGGAATAAGAGAAAAGTTAATTAGTTAGTATAAAGACATAATTCTAGTTTTAAGCAAATTTTCAGGCAAATTTGTGTCTTTAACAAATGAAAACAAGACATTTTTCTGGACTTATAAATTGAATGTTGCTTATATCTGAGACAGTTTGTACTTAGAATAAGAAAGAATCATTTGATAAGATTTTTATTTTTTTGCAGCCTGGAATGACCACTGCTGCTTCTGTCAGCGTTTTAAAGTCTGGAAACATTTCACCAAGTAAAGTAATCAACAGTTGGCGCGACTCATAGAAAGACAGGATTTTTTTATTTATTTTTTACTTTTATTTTTATTTATCTTTTTTTTTTTATTATCATTATTATTGTTTTATTTTTATTTTCTTAATTTTTTATTTTATTTTATTTATTTTTTTTAACTAAAAAATTAGATGTAAAAAGAAATTTTAAAATAAAAAAAAAAGACAGGTTTTCCAATCCTACCAGAACTCGCTTCACTGGGAAGAAATCCTGGAGCATGTGGTCCTGATGTACAAGAGAGGCATAGTGGTCATCAATGCGCCCCAACACGTCAAATCCATAGATCTTTAACACACTGTCAGCAACAACCAACGACAACAATGTGACAACAATGTGACAACATAATACCTTACTTATTCTGCATGCTCGCCACCAACTGGACAGGAGGTGGACTGCAGGTGCTGGCTGGGATTAATGAAAGTGATGGACTGGATCACTCTTAGGTTTTCTAATCCAACAAAATGACAAACAACCTTCAGATTTTTCCGTCATTGCTCAAAAACATCTGTCAAAGTCGGAGAATAATCTGTTAATAATCAGAAATGTTTGCCTACTTGTGTACACAATACACATTAATCCTAATATGCGCATAAATATCTTAGCTGCTGCTTTTATACTGTTGAAGATCGAGATGTCAGCAGCAACCAAAGCAGAACTAAATGGCAGATTGGTGAAATTTATTTCACTGATGAGCACACAAAAGGTATCTAACAGCTGATATCATTTGGATCTGTATAACTGTGAACGCTGACTTGCATATAATCCTAATATTACCCTAAACTAGTAGCTCAGCTGGTTGACCTGGATATCTGCTTCCTGATTGGGTGATCTGACAAACAAAACCTGAATTGTTGCTAAATGAAGTGGCAGTAACACAGTTTACCTGTACATATATACTTTACTAATGCATTTAAGGGTTAAAGCTTTTTTCTGCTGGAGGCGTGCTGTCATGATTGTTGTTTTAAAGCCGGCCATCCACACTGATGTTACAGCTTTATGTCTGGATGCTTTAAAGCTCCGCGTGTGTTTCCAAACCTATAATTACAACCGCTGAGTCTGTGCTGAAACAGCCTGGACATGACTCGAACATTGAGACCAGTCTGGATCCTCCACGTTCCTCTATCACACCTCAGCAGTTGTGTTGTTTACATCATCGCCGGACCGCCTGGGGAGACGGGTTATTTTTATGGTGCGCTTTGTTTTGGATGATTGTTGTTGCAAAGGAGGGAAGCGTGGAGGTTTGCTCAGGGAGTGACGGAGAAGAAAAGGTAACAGGGAGGGTAGAGGAGGAGGAGGAGGAGGCGCGTGCATGTGTGTGTGAGTGTGTGTGTGTGTGTGTGTGTGTGTGTGTGCCAATGGGGGGTCTCAGGCTGCCTTACAGGGATGCCTGTCTGAAATTAATTTTGCATGCGTCTCTTTCCCTCCCTTCCCTCGTTTGTTTTGTTCTTCACTGAGGTGTAGCTCTTTAGAAAGTCACTGAAGTTGGAGACATGAGAGATTGTTAAACATCCCCGGGAGTGTAAGCGCGAGGCTGTGAATGTGGAGACGAAATTATTTGACAAGAACTACCTGCTGAAAAAAGCCAGAAAACATCAGCTCTTATTCTTCTTGGTGGATGTTTTGACTTCCGTGTATTTTCTGTGGGGTTTATAAAATACGAATGGGTTTCTGTGATGTCACCCATTGGTTTCTAGATACATCTTTTGAAGCCGAACAACGGCAGACGCCATGTTGGAAATGCTGACTCAACCTGACTCATGAGGCAGACACGGCTCCACCTCTTATCAAACAAATTCATGTTCAACACTTGCATCTTTTTATCTAAAGGATGCATAAAAAGAAACACTTTCTGGTCAGCGTGCATGAATAAAGAAACCAGCTACAAAAACCTTTTGTTGTTTGAAAAAGGCTGAAAGGATCAAACCTAACGTTGGCAACGACAGCCTCAAGTGGACACTCAGAGGAACTGCAGATTTTGGCTTTTTAACTGCGCTGTACCTTCAGTTTCTCCCTCTGGATGTAGCATCAAGGTCACAGAGACACAAAATCTCTGTGGCAAATGTTCTGGGTTAAAATGACAATAAAGACGCTTAAAAATTAAAAATATTGCTTTGTGAAAGAGAAAAAAGCAGAATTATCTTATCAAGATAAGAGCTCAGCCCAGAGAAGTGACATGTTTGTTTTTGTGCTTCCTCCAACAGATGTCTCTGAGGTCAACGACACTGGCACCAGCAATGGAGGTGAGTTAACGTCTGATTATTCCCAGAGACATTAAAAGAAAACATAGAAAATAAGCCTGTTGAAGATTTTTCTGGTGCCATCCTGCTTTTTTTTGGAAACACTGAATTTCTGACTAAATGAAGCCACCTCTGATTTAAAGTCCCTTTGACTCAATATGACGCCAAAATTTGTGAGTTTACTCATAATTCACCTAAAAAAACCCTCAAACTAAATTTGATGTAATTATATAATAAATTAACTAAAGAAAAGACTTGTTTCCCTTTGGTTTACAACAAGCTGACTTTGTGGTGTCTCCCCCTGCTGTCCATCAGAAATAATGCAGGACTCCTCCTCTTCTTTTGAAACCAGAGGCTGTTTCCTCTTTGTATTTATACTAAACTACTTTCTCTGGTTGCTGTGAAGCCAGTCATCCTCTTCCTCTTCTCTTTATTCTCTACTCTCTACCTTTCCTGTACCCCCTGAGTACCCCCTCACTCCTGAGTGTTGATGATTCTTCTAAAGTAGAATGTAACACATTGATTATTAAATAAAATCATTTAATCTCGTTTATTTTGACATTTAATTCTCAGGTTTTCTTCTTTTTAACTCAAATTAAACATAAAAATAAATTGAAATGAGATGCTGCCAATTTCACCTCTACTGTCAGGGTTTCATTCCTTTCTGGTCCTCTTAGTGCTATAGCAGTTGACACCATGTATTATTTCCTGTGCTGAGTCACATAACCAGCTGCACGGAACTCCTAATCAGTGTGTGACATCATCACGGCAGAGGGAGGACTCGAATTCACAAATTCACAAAAGTTTACAAACAACTCTCCATATAGGCCAGAATCTTGACCTAATCTCTGTAGAAAATAAGAAATTTTTGGAGGGTTTTTTTGTCAGGAATCCAACCATGTAATTTTTAAAGCTGTACAACTTTTACTTTTGTGTCGAGAGGCCCAAATGTGGCAGCCTGCTTGAAGCGAAAAAGCAAAATTTTTATTTTGAAAGGCAAATCGCCAACTTCCTGTTGGAGATAGGTCAAGGGTGTCAATGTATGATTTTTTTGTGTCAGTGAGACAAACATTTTGACGTTGGTTTGATCTCTGTAGGACATTCCCAGTAACCACTAGGGTAATTTTAGTGTGCCCTGATGGGGATAGAAAGCATATTATGGGATGTTGGGGGGGTCATGTTTGGTATCATATTGAAGATTTTGTCGCTCATAATGTGTCTGCCAATTTTGGTGAGTTTTTGAGCATGTTCAGGGTTTCTAATAAGTGATTTAGTGGAGGATGGAGTAACAACTTCCTCTGCTGAGTCACATGACCAGCTGCACGGAACTCCTCAGTGTGTGACATCATCAAGGAACTGCAGAGGGAGAGATTCAAATTCAGAAAAGTTTAGAAACAACTTGTCATATCAGCCAGAATGTTGACCTAATCTGTGTAAAAAAAATGTGATATTTTTGTAGGAAATTTTGTCAGGAATCCATTCATGTCATTTTTAACGCTCTACGACTTTTACTTTTTTGTCTAGAGGCCCAAATCTGCAGCCTTCATGGTCAGGAATGAAAAATCCCATCTATGCCTGAGATTTTCCTACTGGACATGAACACAGCTAGCACTGCAAGTTTATGTAATGAGAATGAAATGTGTTCAGTTGAAAAACTTTGAGATTTTATTATTAAATGAATTAATTTATAACCACATAAACACAAAAAAGTGACAACAATTGGTACCGTTGAGTGCTAATATTGATTAGTCCTGGACCACTGTATATCAGTTCTGAGCTTCACCCCGGTTCTGATCACATTAAAGACGATCACTAGTTCATCCATATTCATGTGTTCACAATAAACACGTGGATCACAGTTCCTGATCGCTGCATCTTATTAACACATACACCTTTGGTTTTATTGCGTCAAGAACAGACACAGTGTAGAAACCTGAAGAAAATCAGGTCACTGGAGCATAAATCTGGCTTAGCACGACTCAACGCCAGCACTGGGGAGCAGATATTGAATATCCACCTCATTTCCAGAAGAAAAAATGAAGGAAAATATCTCAAATGTCTTCATATCTGACTGGTGTCAGCCTGTCAGAAACCAAACTCAGCTTATTCTGCAGTTTCCTGTTCTCTATAGCGTGCTTAAGGTACCAAAACTGGGTTTCTTTAAACCAGTAAAAGAGCTCATCCAGGGGTCTGTGCTGCTGCTCTCCCTGCCTCAGGCTGTGGCAGGGAGCTCTCAGAAGAAAGCTATACAGCTGAATGTAACTTATTGTATAGAAATAGAGATGAAATGTGGTGTTTAGATCAGAAAGAGGAAGAAGTGGTTTCAGACTGTAGTCAGTAATTGTTGAGGTGTACTGAGGCTTCTCTGCTCAGCATGAAGGAAACACAAAGCTTGTTTATGAAAGCCTCTCTCCCCCTTCCCTCTTCCTGTTCTCCTCTTTCCTCTCCTCATCTTGTTTAGAAGAGATGAAAGATCATGTCGAGAGCTCAGAAGAACCTGATTCGAATCTTACCGACAGCATTCAGTCCAAAGGTAAGAACGCAGGAGAGGCACTCACGCTCCCCTCGCCGCCGTGCTCTTATCCGCCTCACGTCTCTATTTATAAGCAGATCCTTATTAGCGGCCACAGCTGCTGAATTAAAATTCACTTCTCCCGGAGAATCCTCGGCGCTGTGCAGCCGAGTGTTTCTCAGCTTCGCCCTCCTTGTCTCGCTTTTTTTCCTGCCCCCCATCTGCCTCCATCTCCTCCTCTCTGCAGGGGAGGCAGGCGGTTTGTACGTGCTCCTCCAGGGCCAAACACGTTTGTAAATCCTCTCTTCACATTTCAGGTCCGCAGCGTTGACCCTGATATTTAGGTACAGACGTGTCAGCACGTCTTTGGAGATTGAGTGTGATAAATGAGCTGCAAACTCTCCTATCAGACATTTAATAAATCAAGTGTGCGATGTATATTATTTCAACACAAACTGCAGGGGTAATAATCAGGCCAATAAATCATATTTGATACAGATACCACACAGTTGCATTGCTCAGCTCTGTGTTTAATAAGACAGCATGTGATTTAAATGTTAGCATCTATGGGGATCGCTCTGAATTTCTCTGTTTGCTCTGTGTGTGGCTCTCTATAAAGTTGTTCATCCAAAGAATTGGATTCAGATTTGGACGGGGAACACTTTCCAGGTAGAAAAAAATTCATTAAGCAACTGTTGTGAACAGATTGTCAGGGTTGAATAAATAGGACAGCAGAGCAGCATATGAAATAAGTTGGCAGAGACTAACGAGTCGGTGTAGAAAGGAGAGGGCTTAAACAATGCCAGACAAAAGCGCCAGAGAAGAAAAAGCTTGTTGTCGAACAAGCGAGGGGATCAGGGCGGGATGTGAAGGAGGGAGCGTGGTAGAACATATTGTTCGGTTTAAAGTCGCCAAAGTACAGAATCAAAACACACGACACTGGGCACACAAGACACAGCGCCCTGTTCTGCTTTTCAGAGCAGGATTTCTCGTTTTTGGACCAAATCTTTGCTGATTTCATCCTCACCGAAACTGGAAAAGATATTTCTGCTCTCCAGAGGAAGTTTCATAATGACTTTGATGCTACTGTCAGCTCTGATTTTCCTCCTTTTACAACCTTTTTTTAACAACACATCCTGGAAACTGCTCACTGGACTTTAGAGAAATGTGCTGCTTATAGTCCTCTTCAGAAGGAAAGTCAGTCCCTGCAGACAGCTTCACTTTTATTTCCTACTCTGCTCAACAACTTATGCAACACGAGCGAGAAACGACAGAGCACATTCCTGGTAATGTGAAGGGTTGAGATACTGTGACTCCAGTTATTCAGTATTTTGATCTTAACATAGAGATAAAGTTGTTAAAGCTGCTCCAAACCATGATGCTCTGTCCAGCATACTCTGCCTTTTGATCCTCCTCACATAACCTGGTCTGTTCCTTCCAAACAACTCAACTTTGCTTTAATCCGACCACTGAACATTTTGCCAGTAGTGCTGTGGAACATCAAGGTGCCCTTTTGGAAAACAGCAGCTTCCTGTGCTCTGGTGTCCTTCCATGGAATCAATTCTTGTTTCATGTCTTACTTTTTGGAGAGTCCTATACCAAGATGTTAGCATGTGCCAGAGATTTGTCTAGACCAGGGGTCTGCAAACTTTACCTTCAAAGTAGCTGCCTCAGCTCAACAAATTCTAAACATAGTTACAATCTAGTGAATGATTGTCTAAATAAGAAGTTTTCAGAATTTATAAAGTTGATGATAGGAATTTATTCATATTATTTATTTTAATTTTTAGTAAAGTTGTAAAATAAAATAAAGAAATTTAAAAAAAAATTGCAAGAGTTTCAAGAATTTTAGAATAAAAAAGAATAAAAAATACATTTGAAGTTTCAGAAAATGGCGCAAGTTTAGAAAATTGAAATAAAAAAAAACAATATTTAAAAAAATGGAAATTTGCAACAATTGGGATTATTTTCCAAAGAAATAAAATTGCAATTTTTCAAAAAATTGAAATAAAAAAATTGCAAAAGTTTTAAATAGATTTAAAATCTTGAAAAAGATTAGCAAAAAATGCAAAAAAAAAATTGAAATTGCAAAAATTTGCAAAAAGTTTAGAAAAATTGAAATTTTAAAAAATGCATTCATTTCAAAAAGTTTGGAAATTTAACAAAAATGGAAATTTTTCAAAGGGAAAAAAGCAAAACAAAATAAAAATTGATATTTCAAAAATTTCAAAAGATTTATCATTTTAAAAGATTTGCAAAAAATTAAAAACATTTGAAAATTTTGTGAAATTCAAAAAAGTGAAATAATTCAACTAATTTTGTGATTTGGAAAAAAAGACTGAATTTTCAAAAGAAAAAAAAAACTGAAATTCTAAACTTTTACAAAATTTCAGATAAATGAAAAAATTGCAGAAATTTCCCAATTTTTAAAAGAGTACTTGATGTTTATTACATATAATGTTAATATCGCTCATTATTTTCAGTTGTTTATGAATGTCTTGTGACCTTTTAGGAAATCATTTGGTGAGATTTTTGTTTTTTGTAGTGTAGTAGCAAGGCAATTGTGGCTCTTGGTCTCTGACTGGTTGGTCAACCCTGATCCAAGATTCCTTTTCTATCACCTCAGTGAGCATCTGCACAGCGCTGACTTGTCTGCATTTGTGATTCAGTGATGATGAAACAAACCCAAGAAGCAAGATCTTTAAACGGACTTTAACAGATTTATCATTCTGTGTCTCTATGGACATAATTCATGCTGCATGTTTTTTTTTTTTTAATGAATAATGTTTTTATATTTGATACCACGGTTTTGTTGTCTTTGCAGACACTGTTGAGAAGAAAGAATGACCAGCTGAGGGACGGACAATCAACCTCATCTGACAGCCAGCAAACTGTGCGAAGCCAACCCCACTGGTGTCAGCCTGGCCCATGTCAGAATGGGCTCTGACACTGGCCCAGGACAACCAGTTACTCACACCATGCTCACATCCCCTCCTTCATTTAGCCTCCTCCCTCTTCGTTAGGAAACTACTCATTCCTCAACTATGTATGTACTGTATGTATATGTATGTATGTACAAAACCTTACTATAGGACTTGAACATATCAAGCAGAAAAGATGAGCCATACCTCACTGTGTGTTAGAGTCATACTTCATTTTGAGGCTGGGTGTGATGAGATTAACCGAGTTCAAGTCTTTTTATTTGAGGTTTACCCACTGTGAGAGTCAGAGGACAAACAGCCACAGCTCCGCCTGCTGCGGCTGACGCTTAACATCGATCCTTTTGTTCTTACAACCTAAATCCAGCCGCCACGCAGTCACCATGACATTTAACTGACTACCTGAAAACACCCGGCGACACGCTGACACCCGTCACCTCACACGACACAGCAGTTCTTAACGCTCAGTCACATCAGCCGACACTTGGATTCAGGCCACAGTCTGCGCCGCTCTGCAGCCGACACGCCCCTCCCACCACGTCTAAATCCCAACTCATGTAACCAGGAAACCAACCATCAGCGACCACGCACGCTAAAGAGGATGTGAGTGTCTTTCCACGAACCCGCCCCCCTCCCCACTCTCTTTTTTCGTTGCAGTTTTCAGTGCATGCCAGAAACGTTGCTTTAAAGTTCACCAACACAAACGGGAATTAAATCCTCTTCGCTTTCGCTTCTCTCCTTATCAGATTGTCTCTAATTGTATCAAAGGAATCTGCCTTATTTCATATCAAACTAAAATCGAAACCACACACCTGAGGAGGTGTCCAAGTAGAAACGCTTGGTTGTGAATTGCTTGCAGATGATTTGTAATTTTAAGACCTTCATGTTACAGCTAATTAATAACGGCGAGGTTTTCTTTTCTCCTCTGTTGATTTAAAACTGTTTGGGGTTTCTTTGATTATTGATTCATGGATTATTTTCAGAGGTGCCATACTCAAAGTCAGATGATTAAAGTTCTATGAAACGATGCCTTCATACTTTGATGTTTGCTTTGCTAAACTATAACAGAAACAACTAATAAAGTTTAAGGTGGAAGCCACGTCAGCTTTTCCTGCACCTTTTTTTGTGTTTCCATCTGTCAATGCAACATTAATGTCTATATGCTTTAGTTAAATCAGCCTCTGGTGCTTAAACATGAAAAACAGTCAGAAACAATAAAAACTAGCTTGTTAATTTTAAAAGCAAAAAACAAGGTTACAGAAAGACTCAAAAAGACCCAGTAAAAATTCGTTATTTTGCACCAAAAGCCAAAGTGAATAAGTGTGTACTTCAAATCCATGCTTAAGTTAAACTACAGATACAGTGGGAAGAATAAGTATTGAACGCGCGTGGAAGAAGCACCACCTTACCATCAACAGGCCACGCACAGGAGCTCCTTGAAGATTTCTGACCAGGGAGTCAGAAAGATAGTCAGAAGAGGACTCAACCAGCCAAGCACCACCCTGAAAGTGCTCCAGAAAGACTTGGAGGCAGCAGGTACAATTGTTACAGAGAAAACAATAAGCAATAGGTTATTCTTCCTCTCTTGCTCCTTTTTTGGGTTTGATGATGAGTTTTGGAAATCCAATATTTCATTGTTTTTCAGCAAACACAGGAGACACTTCACCCTGTAGGATGGACCTTTATTCCCAACAAAAGTGAGAATGTTTTTTTAGAGATGGCGACGTCTGTCTTTTAAAACTAAATTAGAAGGTGGTGGTGGTGGTGTGACGGCGTCTCTACTATCGCCAGTGTCTGAGGTTGCTACATGCTGTAGACACTGAGAACTATCTTCAGGCTGTGGGCGGTGGTCCAGTCTCACTAAGATGAGTTTCACCCCCAATTCACACAAAAAGCGTGAGCACCGCACTGCGCTGCACAACGACCAAAGCAGCTGGATACCCGAGATCATAAGATCACAGAAAAACCATGTTCCTGCAGGAATCCACTCATGACAACGACCATGCCTTGTCCTTTCTGTTGGTACCCTTACAGAAAGAATATGTTGTGTCTCAAAGAATTATGAAGTTTTTCACTTCCAAATTTAACTTTTCCTTGTCCAAAAGCTCAGACTTCATCGAGATCTGACCTGCTGATGACTTGTGACCTTGTGCCAGAGACTTAGATTTGATTAACAAGGACTAGATTTATGAGCAGGAGCCAGAACATGGAGTTTTATTTTGAAATGACCAGTTATCGTTTTTGTGTCTGATTTCCTGTTTGGTATGATCTACTCTGCAGAGATTGACGCGTTTCTGCAGCGCAATCTGGCCAAAACAGACTCGCACTGTAACAGCCACGCTCAGGCGTTGGTGATCGAGGCATTGGCGGAACGACTCCAGTGGTTTCTAAGTACGGCGTAGTGCCCAGCGCCGCTCACGCTTTCTGTGTGAATTGGGGGTCAGCTTGATGTAAGAGCGCCAGTTAAAGCGCAAGAACACACGGCCCCGATAATCCAGACACGATGTGAAAGTTATTATAAGAACAATTATTTTTATTTGGTAGCGAGTAACAACAGTGATAATGTACAAGTAGTGGAGCAAAAGTAAAAAAAAGTTTTTCTTTTTAATATAGTGAAGTAGAAGTGAAAGTTGCAATGAATATAGAAACTTAAGTCACTTATAGATCCTCCCAAACGTATTTAAGTACTCTAACAAAGTACTTTTACTTTGTTCCTTGCGCTATCGGATAAGAAATTAAACTTCAGACTGTTATTTTTCCCCTTCACTACTCTGTCTTTAGCTTTTTCCCACCCACAGTACCATGTGATTGGTGACACACGGAGACATCTTTTAGGAAACTTGACTTCCTGTAGAAAACTTTAGGGAGCTTTTTATTTTTTTATTTTTTAAGTTTTTGATTTTACTTGATAAGACAGCTGCTGAGCCTGGGAGCTGTTTGAGCAACATAAGCTTAAAGGATGAAATGACGCATCGCAATATTTCCTCAGCCAGTTCAATATCCAATCAGCAAATTCACCTCCTGGCATGTAGGGGGTGCTGTGTGTGTTATTCAAGTTGTATGGATGGAGCCGAAGCAGCAGCCGCAGCAACATATGTTCACAAGGGCATGAAAATCAAAAAACAAAGCATTTATATCAATATCGATTTGAATCGTTTAGATTTTGAATCAATATCAAATCAAATCGCAATCTAAAGAATCAATTAAAATACCCAGCCCTATTTGAAGGCATCTAAACAGAGTTAATATGTGGGAGTTTGTTTTATCCCAAATTTTGAAGCCAATACTTTCACTTTAAAGGTAAATGAATATTGGCCCCAAATATCGGTTATCTGCTTCCTAGACTGCTGATAATCAGTATCGATATCGGCCCTGAAAAACCAAATCAGTCTATCTCTGATCTAAAACCACCTGATGAAGTGATAAAGTCAGATCGGTACTCAGGGGCAAGACCAGTCAGAGAATTAAAAACAAATAAAAGAGTCTTACTATCATCCAGCATGTTTTGATATCAAGCCTGCAGTTGTTTGGGGCCTTTAACGCAGGGCCTTTGATGCACATCATCAGCGAAACAGTGAAAAGGGACACCACGCTTCCTAAAACCGACCCCAGCTGATGCTGCTTCAATCCTCCTGCAGCCGCGCTCTTACTTCCCCCTGTGAGAAACCGTACGGCTGTAACAAAGCGATCAGTCACGTGTCTCTGGGACAGGAACAATTAGTCGCTCCTGTGATCTCCGGCATGCACCCCCTCCATCCCCAGGCTCCCTCCTGGATCCAATAAGAGGAGATATCACCCAGGAGTTCGACCTCGCTCTGGGAAAATCAGTAATGACCAGAGACCTCACAATGAGTTAGTTAGCAGAGACTCAGCAGCTCTTTGGAGCAGAACCTCCACATCAGGCTCTGCTCTTATCTGTAAACACAATCTTCTGTCAGCAGCTCTTCAAATCTGAAGGAAGGCCACATATTACAGAGCTAATGAACAGGGCGGGAGTGTTACAGCCCCTGGGATTGGTCCATGTTACACAATATCTCAAGAAATAAATGCAGCAAGACTTTTTACAGAGTGATCTCAAAGAAACACCAGCATATGGTTTCCAAAGTCCAGAGTCCAGATAACCCCAGAAAAACTTCTGAGGAGCCTGAGAGCAAAAACACAAGAAGTAATGAGACATACTGTAGGTGTGATACAAGACAGATGGAGCTTATGAAGGTAATCAAAGCGGAGGGAAACACGCCAGGGCAGGATGTAAAACTAAAGCAAACAGGGAGCAGAAACAAAATAAGAGAGGAAACATCGAGGACTAAACTCAGAAACATGAGTGAGAATAAACAAACAGGAGGAGCAGGAGAACAGAAGGGTAATAGAAAACAATACAACAGAGGAAATGACAGCCCAACAACAACTCTGGGAAAACTAAAACTAGATTAACATCAGAAAAGAGACAAAGAAACACTACAGGTACAAATTAAACAGGAAATGACTAAATCCCAAAGTCTGCAGCTCATGACAAACAAACCACAACAGGACTCTAACTCCTCAGGCTGAGGACGCACTTTCTGTTCAATCTGTTTGGTTTTTGCTTTAACAAAATGTTTGAGTTTTCAACATTTTTCAAGACACACAATTAAAATTAAAGATGCTGTAAGGAGGATCTGTTTTAATTGCACTCCCTCGCCACCTTCTGGCCCGGAGTCTCACACACAATCATAAATTTCTTTTAGTGAGGCATGTGTTTGTTTTGGACTTAAATTTTTTGTTCAAGTCAACTTTTCACCTGATACAACCATAGACAGTTAAAAAAATGGATGCCATCTTGCTCGGCTCGAAGTGAGGTCTCCATAAACTGCTCCCCCTGGTGGCTGGCTGCAGTATAGGTCAAAAAATCCATCTCCCCAGTCATTCCAGATGGGCTGTGGTCAAACTTTAAAAAATTAATACACCTCGTAGAAATGTTTCTCACGTCTGATTGTTGTGGTGATTTGAAGATATCATTTGGCTGCCTTGAATTTAAGTTCTATTTTTTCTGAAAAGTTTTGTTTTCATTAGTTATAAGAGGTTAAAAACGAGGATTTAGGTAACGTATAACGATGATTGACAGCTGCCGTTCTCGTGTATTTTTTTTCGGTGATTGTAAAATATGTCGGAAGGTAGAGTCAGGAAGTGATTAGACTCTCGAAAAAAAAAAAATTATTATTATTTTTGTCACCCAGCTCCACTCAGATTCTCCCAGAATCCCTCATCGTCTCTACTGCGCAGACTCTTGCTGCACAACTGCTTCAATGGTGGCGCCTGAGACGGAGGAATTTTGGCTTCAAAACCATACAATGATAAACGGCGGAGCCACACTGTCCACTTTATATACAGTCTATGGATACAACACACTGAGGTAATGTATTTATCAGTACAGTTACGTAGTGCTAAGGTTTGAAACATGACAACAAGCAAATGTTTCAGTAGCAGCCATATGTAGTGCTATCGGCAGCCCGGTGCTAGCTACCGATGTGTCTGTAGGCTAACGTGACAACAAGTAAACATTGTCAGTTTGTACAGTAGTTTAGTAGCTATCTATATGTAGTGCTATCGGCAGCCCAATGCTCTGAGACGTGTCTGTAATGTGTAACATTTGTGAATCCTGGTCATTTCCTACCAGTCATCTACCAATCAGAGCTAACGTAACCTCACTCTTCATTTTATTGATAGACTCTCAAGTTTGAACAGACCACTGCAGAATAACTGCTGACTGTGGGTTGGAGGCATAGACTGTATATAGAGTGGACAGCGTGGCTCCACTATTTACCATTGTGCAGTTTTGAAGCTAAAATTCCCCCCTCACAGGAGCAGCCAGAGTCTGTGCAGTAGAGACTGTGAGGGATTCTGGGAGAATCTGAGTGGAGCTGGGTGACAAAAAATAATAATTATTTATTTTCTTTAGAGAGTCTAATCACTCCTTGACTTTACCTCCTGACATGTTTTACAATCCCTGAAAAAAATGCACAAGAACGTCAGCTGTCAATCATCATTAAACGTTACGTAAAACCTCGTTTTAACCTCTTATAACTAATGAAAACGAAACTTTTCAGAAAAAATAGGACTTGAATTCAAGACAGCCAAATAATATCTTCAAATCACCACAACAATCAGACGTGAGAAACATTTCTACCAGGTGTATTAATGTTTTAAAGTTTAACCACAGCCCATCTGGAATGACTGGGGAGATGGATTTTTTTTAACCTATACTGCAGCCAGCCACCAGGGGGAGCAGTTTTTGTGGCGACCTCACTTCAAACCGTTACAGTCTATGGTTGGAATCAACATTAGCACAAACAGTTTAGCCCTTTTAGCCTTTAGCTTGTGCTCTATCTCTCTCCTGTTTCTCTTTCTTCTGCTCTTCTGTCCTTTTTCTGTCTGACAGTTAGGCTCCAGTTTCCACCATCACTACAAAATTAATCACAGAAATCATTTTCAGTAGAGGAAAACACAGATCTCTTGTTTCTCGGTTTGTCACAGAGAGTTAGACTTTTCCAAGTACAAATAAATTACTAACAAACAACAAAAAAAAAACACCATAATAGTAGTAATAATGATTATAATCAAAAGATTAAATTACAAAAAGTTGATACATATTAGCATGTCCATATTAAAGAAAGATAACCAAAGAGAGTTTGTTGCTATAAATATTTATCACAAATATTTTCTCAGAAAACAACTTCTGCTACGACGACCACAACAACCACAACGACCTCACTTACGGACATCGCCAACTCTTTACCAGCCGAGCACAAGACACGTGACAAGTCTTTATCTGAAGGAAATGTATAAAGAGGCTCCATATATCTTCAAATATTTCTTTTTTTATCTTGGAGTGTTTTTTTTTTCCAGAAACAAGCAGAGACATTTCATTAAACCACCTGCGATATACAGAGACTACCGACCTACGTGTTTTACTCCAGGCTGTTCACAGACTGATGGATGTAAATGAGCGATGGCTGAACTCTCTGAGGTTACAGTGGTGACAGATTCATGAAGCAGCTCAGAGAGCTGATGGATGTACTGATCACGCAGTTTTTCCACATTATTCTCAGTGCAGCGGTGGATAATTGAGGCCTTGGCCTATCATCTTGTCTTTAAAACTTCCTGCCATCCCTGTCACCCCACGTTCCCAGGTCGAGCTGATGCTTGGCTGTCATCACACACACAAGAACACGGCGTTAAACGTCAGTATATCTCTGGTCTTGTGATGCAAATTCAGTCCAACAGTCAAGATAAAGACAAACAACACTTCCACATGTTCTGTGCATCCCATCGCAGAGGAAAGAGCAACATGACGCCTGTTTCTTCCCCTCCAGTGAGCCATCAATCATCCAAACATGGTGTTTTAAGCATCATCCTGTCAGGAGAGGGTTTCATTATTGGGTTAAAAAGAAAACCATTCAACCATTGTTATCATTTCTGGATCACATAATGGCCAAAAAGCATCCACAACAGGTTTCTCATCTGTTGCTGTGAAAAGACGATCGTAAGAAAAAAACAACTTTGGCGTCGCTCTGGCTGCTTCCATGTTTACGTTCCATTAAGTTGTCACACGCCAGGCAGACGTGAGCGACGGCGACGGTTTAAACTTTAATGACTTCATTTAAATGTTTCATGTCAGAGCGGAGAGCTTCGTGAACCTGAAGCGTGAGGTAATACCGAGGGAGAGGGCTCCATCGCCATCGCCGCACGCTGGCCTCCTTCCTTGGCGTACAAAAGACTTCAGGGCTGGAATAACAAACCGCCCTCTCCACAAAAACAGCCCGCCATCCAAATTTACACCTCGCAACGTTGGATATCTTGGCTTCCACCTGAGATGTGAAGCTGAAATTGCTTACCCACACAGTTAACAGCCATGTAACAACACCTCCCCGACGCCATGTGGGTCTCCGCACATTAAAGTCGACATTAACACGTGATTCAGTGTTTACGAATGTGACAGTGTTTGCTGACAGGTCTTATCAAGCAGCTCTGGGCTGATACCAGACGATGTGTCCCGTTTATTCCATTTTACAGATGAAAGCTCTGTGGACCTCCTCGTATATAAACATGCATTACCATGTCCCCCCCTCCTCAGCTTTCCCTCCTCTCTCCTCGTGTTTCCCCTCCACCTAACAGCGTTAACACGGCAGCAAACAAATTGGAGAGAATAACTCCAGCTCTAAAGCTTTAAATCCCAACACTAGATAAGCTGTTTTTATCCAAAGTACAGTGTTTGTCCTTCATGAAAATTCATCGCCCCCACAAGAGGCAGAGGCAACACTATAGGTGAGCTAAGCCGAGATAAACACTCTAATTGGGATGAAAATTGACGCCGTTCATTATGGATGCCTGTCTTCAAAGGAGGAGAGCCAGTGAAATGTTGAAAGGAAATTGACTCGCAGCGTCGCCGGTTCGCTTTGAAAGAGTGAGAGTACATCGATTAAACTCCGCCAGCAGAAGACGGTTATGCAGATTACATTTGTTGTCTGAGAGAAAACGCACGTTTGTCTCATGCTGATGGCCCCTCGTGACAGGAGAACAGAAGAGAAAGAGGATTAATAAACTGAGGCTTTCTCTGCAGCTCTCTGTTGTTGCTCTAATTATCAACCTGATAATGTGCTTATTCAGGTAATATGGCAAATTCTCACCAGTGTTGTAGCTTAAGTGAAGATAAGGCTCGCCTCAAACTGTGATAAACTAGGATAAAAAGATAAAAGAAAAGTTGGATTTCTAATTCAAAGTTTGACTTTACTGTTTTTATAATCACCGAGCAGTAAATTAGAGCTGGAGGGAGACGGTGTTTCATGCTTTTCTGAAGAAACTGTTTCAAAAATAACAGGTTGGGCTAACGGGTGATTTATGGTACGGGGGTTGAAAGCAGAAAGGAGGGGTCAAAGTTCACCCTGAGGCGTTACAAGTGGAAGACGATGCACAAACAGGTGTAAACTGGTGAACATGATACATGATAATAAACATGTTAAATATTTGAGACTAGAAACCCTGTAGTATGTGGGGTTCATACCATAGACTGTAAAAAAATGGACGTCATCTTGCTCAGCTTGAAGTAAGGTTGCCACAAAAACTGCTCCCCCTGGTGGCTGGTTGCAGTATAGGTAAAAAAAAAAAATCCATCTCCCCAGTCATTCCAGATGGGCTGTGGTCAAACTTAAAGAAATTTATACACCTGGTAGAAATGTTTCTCACGTCTGATTGTTGTGGTGAAGAGTTTCGTTTTCATTAGTTATACAAGGTTAAAAATGAGTTTTTGTTTTGTTTTTGTTTTTTTGTTTTTTTTCCCCTTTTTTTTCTTTTTTTTCCTTTATTTTTTTTTCTTCTTTTTTTCTTTTTTTTCCTTTATTTTTTTTTCTTCTTTTTTTCTTTTTTTTCTTTTTCTCTTTTTTATTTTTCTTTTTTTCTTTTTTTTTCTCTTTTGTTCTTTTTTTTCTTCTTTTTTTCTTTCTTTTTTCTTTTTTCTTTTCTTTTTTCCTTTTTTTCTCGAAAAAAAGGAAAAAAAAACAAACAAAAAAAAAAACGAGGTTTTACGTCACATTTAACGATGCTGTTCTTGCGTATTTTTACGCAACCAATATTTTTTCTGTCCACGCAATTGCAGAGATCATCAACTTTTTTCTTTACTGGAAGTTGCATATTGTATTATGGTGCATACTTTTATCACATTTGTTATGTAATATTCATTTTTGGTGCAAAACAGGAAAAATATGAACTTGAAACCGTGTATTTATTTATTACAATTGCTTTCAAACAAACAAAAAAATTATAACCTCTGTTCAGGAAACATGTGAGAAGTGTAACTGTTCAGCAATTAAACCCAAATTGGATAAAATAGTTTACTTTGGTTAATGGTTAATGTGCCTGAAGTAGTCAGAAACAGTACAGACTGCTACTTAAACTCAACTACTCAATCTGAACTATGCAAACAAAATCACAAAAAGTGCAAAAAAAAATGTCTGCAGCTTCAGCCCATTATTTTATCGGTTGGCGATTGGTGGAATTTGAAGTGTTATTTTATTTTTAAGCTAATATTGGTTGATTCTTTTTAGTGTATTATTTGGGGAATTTAAAAGGAAAAAAACGCCTGTTATTGCTTTGTCTGGTTCATCTTTCATGTTTGATTTCACCAAAATCATGTTTTACAGCGCGAGATTTGAAACATTGAGCGTGAAGAAGCTGATACTCTGCTGAAGAGTTAGTGTGTGGTTTGTTCCAGAGTGCACCCCACACACTATAAAGCTGCGTTTCCACCAAGCAGTCCGGTTCAGTTTGGCACGGTTTGGCACCATTTGGTACAGTTAAGCCTGATCCGCGTTTTCGTGTTGCGTTTCCACAGCAAACTGTGCCGTCTCGTAGTAGAAGGCGTGTAGGTCAGATACCGAAAGATGCAGCTGTTAAATAAGAGCGTGATGCTGTAGCACAGCTTACCCGGCTAATAAATCCAGCGAAGAAGAAAAACGCGACACAGTAAACAAAGAGCAACGATGGAAGACATGCAGCATTTCGTCCTCTCTGTGATTGGCATGTAGCTCTTTGATACAAAGAACAATCAAGCTTTGTTTCAGAGAAGTCTGTGAGCCGCCAGGAGAAATACAGCAGCTGTCGCACAGGAAGTGACGATTCTTTTGACCAATCAACGGTCTGCAGTGTGTTGCTCCACCTTTCAAGAGCGGATCGGTTCAGTCTGGCACCCATACGAAAGGGTCCTAAAAAGTGGGACGGCTCGTCTCGGTTATTTGGGGATCTGTCCCAGGATAAGTCAGTGGAAACGCCACAAAATGTGCGCCGTACCGGGACGAACCGGGCCGGTCTGCATGGTGGAAACATGGCTTAAGATCAGAAGGGACATCTTGTGGAATCTGTCTTTTGTTATCATCAGTGTGAGCTCTCTGAACGTGTGACGGTTTGATGGATCCTGTGTTTGAGTCAAAGATGGTCTTGCGATGGTGTGGTGTGTGTCTTTTTTACATGTAGCCCTAACAATAGTTCATTATTGATGAATCATAAACTGCTCTGATGAAATGTTGCCTCATAAACTACTCAGAATCAAGCTTAGCCCTCAGATGACTCAAACACAGCGTGTGTATCCAGGGTCATGAAACTAAAGTGTGTGTCACGGCCATGTGGCTGTAAGCTTGTTTTGCTGCTTTATGGGTTGAACCTCTCACCACTGAGGCTGATAAAAAAAAAACACCAGAGACCAATATAAAGTCTTGTGTTTAAATTAATTGGAGACCTATCAAACATATCTGTGTCTAAACCTCAGTTAAACTCGCATCATTACCTCGGAAATGTCCTCATTATCCACTAGGTCAAAGCTTTTATGTGGGAGAAGACATCTGCATGAGCGTGTTTCCTCTTTTCTAGGAGAGATGAATTAGTATAAGACATTTCAGTGATAACACCAAACATTAATGAAGTAAAAGCATTTGGAAAAGGAACGACGGCTCAACCTGTTGCTCCCCTTGTTAACGAATATACCTCAGAAGTCTTTAAAAAATGTTCTGTGATGTTTTTTTCCAAGACGGGGAAAAAAGCAGCCTAATGAAAGAAAATTAAAAGCAACAGTCTGTAATTAAACGGGACATTAATGAATGCATTAGGCTTATTTAGCTGTAACTTTGTGAGCAGTTTGGTTATGCTGATAAATGTCACCTGAATCTGCAATGCATTTTGAGATCAAGAGGTTGTACGTCAAGCTGCGGCGAGCACGGGGGGTTTGTCCCGGAGTCCTGCTGCTTCTCTGCAGAGACAGCTGACGTGAAAGCACTTAAGTGTGAACGCCGAACAGGATAGAGAAATCAGCGGAGCAGCGGGGAGGCTGGGGTCAAAGGCAGAAGTGGTTTTCTCTTCCAAATTTTTCGTTTGGGAGGTTCTTTGTCAATAAATGACAGATATCTGTAAATAGAATAAAAGGGAAGTGCACAACCATCTGTTTCAATATTGAGCTTTGCCAAAAAGGACGAGACCGTACAAAAACAGAAGCTTCTTTTTCATTCACTGCCAGGCACTTTCCAACTATCTGTCAAACAGGACTTAAATGTTGGAGAGGAAACTACAGACAGAGCCAGAGCTGTATACTTCCTCCCCTGAGCGTTAGCAGAGGATCTCTTTGCTGCCTCAGACTGTGATGATGCATTGTTGAAAGGCATGCCAACAGTTTGGGTAATTTACCCCGTGAGAAAAGGTTAATTAACAAGTCTACTAATTGCTTATCAAAGAGAAGAAGTCATATTTAATGCTTCTTTTTTTTCTCGTGGCTCTACCTTTTTCTTTGCATGCTTAATTTAGGTTCAGTTATCAGCAAAACACTCAGAGCACAGGGGAAAAGCCTGTCTGTAAAATTCAAATGCACTTGATCTGTTATAACACATTAGCCCAGTTTCTTCCAAACAGTGGGATTTAATTGGGAGCTTGGGCTTCAAACAAGCCCCTCTCCTTGCAAATTATACATCAAAACGTGCAGTTTGATTGGGAATGGTATGCTGTTACTTTTTTCGTAATTTCGCACAATTTTGGCCGAGTTATTCACGAAAAACGGCGAAAAATGTCTCATAAGGAATGAATGGGAATCTCCAACTCTCCTTCCAAAATTTCCACCAACTTTGAGATGCTTAAACTTAAGCATACTTCCTCTTACAGACTCTGTTTTTGCTTTAAAATGTTCACTGATCTTTTGGCTCTTGAAGTATGACCTAACTTTTTGATATCTTTTACAGATTTTGAGATTTCACTGTTTAAGAAACATGAACTTTACACATTTTACCCTTCAACCTTAGCTTCTAGAGTGCAGAACTTCTTCAGCTAGAGTGAAGCAGGCTGCTGCTGAAATGTTACAACTTTCTCGAACAAATTGTCATAACTTCCAAAATCTTCACTGTAGAAAAATAAAAGGTATAATAAAATGTTCCCTGAATTCCCCTGCTTCTTACAAAGGGAGTGTTTCAGCAAAAAATTGTGCTGTTTGGCCGAAAAATGCAAAAATGTGAGACAAAACCCTCAACTTCCCATAATCTGCGGGTGATGTTATTCTTGACCTTGTTCTTCACCTCAACTCCATTCGTAACAACATTTGTAGATTGTCGTCCTGCCCTCATTTTTTGCTCTACCAGCTTGGGAAACACATCATCGTGTTCATCAGAGTCTTCGGATTCTCACGATGTTATCATTTCTCTTCTAGCCCTAAAGGTTTCAGCATAAATGCAGGGTTTTCAGACCTACTTCTAACCTAATACTCCTGCTTTAGATCAATGGAAAAAGGAGTTCCAAAGTTCCATTGACGCATCATCATCACCATGGTAACCACACAGCTGCGTCTACTGACTGATGAGGTCATTAGCCTTTGTGCTTAAGGATTCCATTATCAATTCTTTACACTATGCCACAGCTGTCTTAGCTTAGCAGTTGGATAATGTTTCCCAAGAAAACTCTTATTCAGGATTTTCTGCTTGAAGTTTTACTGAAGAAATGAACACACAAAGAAATGTTCATTACTCTCTCACACCAGATTCCTATTTAATTTATTTAACTTATTTACCAAAAATGATACAAACAAAATAGCGCTAGCTTGATGCTAACCTGTATGGTAAATTGTATTGATATGCTAGCAGTTAGCTTATGTCAGTATAACTTCATTTTTACAACAGAACTTCAACTTTAATCACAGAAACATATCACAGTTACTCTTTGTAAATGATACTGGGAACTTCAAATGTCAATATACTCACAGGCAAAAGAAAGAAATGTAAGGAGCAGACTCATGGCTGGCTTCATGACAACGACAAGGTTCCTAACAACTTAAACAACTGCTGTTACCACTCCAAGACATTAGATGGCCTACTTGAGTCAACCTTTTTATTTACGTCAAGAGATATCCAGATCCAGTTACCAGTTTCATTTTTATTCTTTTATAAACTCAATTTAATTTTGTTGACAAAGAAAACCTGTAAAGATTGTTATACAGAGAAAATTCACAGGAATAATTGATAAAGGAATTAGTAAAGAATTGGATTGATAAGCAGAATCGATGAGGGGAATGGTATCCGTAAACTCTTATCAATACCCATCCCTACTCCTTCCCTTCTACAGCTCAAGCTCGCCACCACATGTGGGATTCTTGTCAATTCTCCCAGTTTGCATTGCAAACTTCAAACTTCATCTTTTAACAAAACCTTAGGGGCAAAAAATCTCTGTCTGATCAATTGTTGTGTTTGCTTTCAAGTCTGAGCGTCTAAATCAGAGGGATGATCTGACCTTCCATCCTGAGGGATAAACATTTCATAAACGCCGGCCTTCCTCATCACCGTGGTAACTGTGCTTACATAACTCAGAGTGACAGGTCAGCATCAGGCCACCAAATCTGAGCCGCCAGAGCAGTCAAAGCTCCAGACCTGGAACAATTCACTCTGTGAGCACTGTGTTTCTGTGCGCATGAGCAGCATCAAACCCACACACTAACAGAAACAGGGTCTCCAGGCGTATGGGAATTAAATGTTGTCAAGTTGGCAACACTTGACTCCACCAACATTTCTGAACAGTCACAAGTATTCACATGAACTTTTAATGGCTGGTATATTTGCCAAAGCGTCAGAATTTGTGAGGAACCTTCTGGGAACTCGTGTTTACTGAGCTCCATGAAAACTTTTTCATTGAAAATGAGTTTTGCAGACTCATCAGCGTATTTTTGAAAACTGCATTTGACTGTTTTTATGCTTCTTATGAAAACCCAGCGATGCACAGTCCTCTGCAGAATGGCTGGGAGGAATTAGTGTGTCCAGACACGGCCGGCCTGTGAGTGTTTACTGGGTAATATTGAGCATTTTGTTGCAGATAGGCAAACTGACAGCACTTAACAACCAAATGAGTCAGAGTGTTAAGAGCTATTCAGATTAATCCTGGCAGCAGCCTCTGCCTCGGTGATTAACCCAACCACTCTAGGCAACTTCTTGGCCAGCGTTACTAACCGCTGTTGCCAGAAAAGTTGCCACAAACTAACAGAGCTGGAATCCAACTCAGGAGTTTGTTCTGGGTTGTTAAAAACTGCCAGTAACTAGCTTAAAGTCTGCTGTTGTTGATTATTGACTGTTGTGTCAGGATTTTCCAGATTCTGTTTTAAAAACAATTTGAGAGGAGTGCTTACGCTCTTCATCACACAGATGGAGAGTTTAGGGCACTTTTGGAAATCTATTCATTGAAGAACAATAATTTCCAGACTATAGGTCGCACCTGAATATGAGCCGCACCAACTTAACTTAGAAAGAAAAACTAAATTGTACATATGTATACTGTACTTGACCATAAGCCGCACATTGTAATGAGATATTTACACAGAAAACAGTCAGCCTGATGTTTGCACCATTGCATCAAATCCCCCAAAATCTAAGGATTAAAGACCAAGGCTAATATCTGGCTCATTTTTCTATCACTGAAACAATTTTCACACATGTCTGTGCAGATTCCAGATGAAACTCCATGAGGATTTGTGTCAGAAAGCTGTGCGTTAAAGCCCACAAGCGTAGTGTAAATTATCTTAAAATATTTATCTGTAATTTTTCTAACCTGGGCGCTGGATCACAGCTGTCGGTGCTTATACATTTTGCATTAATTACATCATTTGTAACATTACAGGCTGCAGTGGTGCATATTTTTGTTTTTGCTCATTTATTTATTTTTTTAAAGATGCTGTGAGGAGGCTCTGTTTTGTTTGCACTCCCTCGCCAACTTGTGGCCCGGCGTCTCCACACACTGTCATAAATTACTTTTAGTGAGTCGTGTGTTTGTTTTGGACTTAAACAGAGATCAGATCAAAACAAATTTTCTTTTTTCAAGACAACTTTTTACTGATTACAACACAGAGGTAAAGTATCTATCAGTACAGTTATGTAGCACTACGATTTGAAATATGACATCAAGCAAAAGTTGTAGCAGCCTGCTATATGTAGTGTTATCGACAGCCTGGTGCTCTGACATATCCATAGGCTAACTTGACAAGTAAACACTGTCAGTTTGTAAGTAGTTTAGTAGCCAGCTGTATGTAGCGCTATCGGCAGCCTGATGCTGTGAGACGTGTGCGTAATGTGTAACATCAGTAAATCTTGGTTAGCTATGTCCAGTCATCTACCAATCAGAGCTAACGTAACCTCACTGACCACAGGCCACTGCAGAATAACTGCTGACTGTGGGTTGGAGTCAACAATAGCATAGGCACAAACAGTTTTGTTGCGGTTCAGCCTCACGCTTACATGGAAACGGCGTTTCAGCCGACCTAAAACACAAACTTTTGAAAATGGCCTCCAGAGTGGGATTTTTCTGAAACGTTGCCAACACTGTTGTCGTGTAAACAGTAAGCCGGCGTTTTCAGTGGAAATGCTGACGTCACACTCCACCTCACGCGGGTGCATACAACAGTCCAACAGTACCATTGTTACAATTGTCGCCAACTACCGTGTTGTGCTTGTGCTACTCAATCTGCTGAATCTGCTGACTGTCTTTCAACAAAATGCGCATCTGTTGCTCCACTTTTTAACCTAGTATTCCCCAATTAACTGGATGACCGGCTCAACTCTACTTTGGTGGAGATCTCCCAAAAGCAGCTTCTGGACAAGACAGTCATAGCACCACCTACAGGCCTGGCATGCTTACTACAGCGTTTTCAGTCCATCAGCGTTTCCATGTAAACGCAGATTTTCTTCACTGCGTTTTAGCGTTTTCAGATGAAACGTTGTGTAAACACGACCTAGGTCTTTGTCTTTTTCTGTAGATTTCAAATAAACCCCTCAGAGCTACGTCTGTGTTGTGTACACATTTCTTCTTGTAAAGCACCAACCGTCTCTAGATATGAAAGCTGGACAAATCCTGATATTTTCAGAGTTATGAGTTTAATAGATATCTGCTGCCTTGAGAAACAAAAACATATATTTGAAAACTGTAATGTGTTGAAACATTTCCATTTCTGACGACTGAAGGTGTTTTTACTGCAAACCATGAAGCCTTTTTCTCGTGTTATTAAATAGGGAAGTGTGTAGAAATGGTGAGTGATCCATGGTGCAACATTAAATCAAAGGAAAGCAGCTCCAGGTCACTGAGGAGTCTTATGAAACTCACCTGAGAGGTGAGGCTTCAGATACTTCCTGTTGTATGATAGCCACAGTGTGGTTATGATCTCCCCACTGATCCCGCTGATGGCAGCTGCAGGTTGGTGGTCTTATTATGCCTCCTCATTATTCATTCATAAGTCTGTTGAGGAAAGCAGAGTAGGAATGTCAGACCATTAGGTGGTTCAGGTAACGCGCTCCCTTCAGACTCAGCCACCTTCCTGTACAACATGGGTGCTGCTCTGCTCACGTCTCTAATGGAAGCCTTCAGTCTGCACAGCCAGGAACGGCCATCAAGTCAGGTAAGCATTTGTTGGAGGGTACGCGGTGTGACCCTGGAGTGCGTGCGGTTGGTGTATTTGTTAATTCAGAGATAAGGGTGGAGAGCGCCGTTCCTTCCCACCAGGATTCATTATTTTCTGTTCCGAACTCCTGCTGGTTATGTTAATGTCTCAAGAATTTCCATAACAAAATAGGCATCAAGGTAGGGAGGAAAATCACTTCAACACAGCATGCAATTTAAATGTGCCATTTCGCTACCAATCATTCTGCAGCGAGGTGTGCAGGGTTACACACAGGCACGCCACTTTTCTCTGCACGCTATGCGGGGCAGGTGAGGGGAAAGGACAACATGTGAGGAGATATGTCAGTGTCACCTCAACACGGATACAGCAGGAGTACAACATACAAACAAGTTGGTTTTTAAAGATGAATTCATTAGCCTGGAAATGAATATGTAAACAATCGTGTTTCTAAAAGAAGAGCTTCTTCTGTGTTCTGGTTGCTGACTTGTTTCTCGTGTCCCACACACGCCCAGAGCTGTCTGTTTTTATGCCCTGAAGCTTTTCTCGCTGTCTCTCAGTTTCAGATATCTCAGTATATCTCAGTGTTTCTTCCAGGATAAAGACTCCAATTCCCATGAGCACCATCCACCCACTGTCATAAGGACATGACTACTGCCAGATCTTTAAATACTGTTCTTTGTCCAAGACAGCGTTGACGGATTAATGAATTTAATTGTAGTTATATTGTAAACTATAGTTTGAAACGTGACAAGAATCAGACTTTGTAAACTCAGTTTGTAGTTACGTCTGTTTTATAAAAAAGCTTCTGTATTAGCCTTTAGCTCATGCTGTAGCCTCAATTTTCTGTCTTGGCCGTTTTCAAGCCTTTTAGCTTTTGGCTTGTGTTTTAGCCTTTGGCTTAAGTTTTAGGCATTAGTTTGTGATCAAGCCTTTAGCTTATGTTTTAGCTTTTGTCACCTTTAGCTTGTGTTTTTAACTTACAGATTAGCCTTCCACTTAGCCTTTAACTTGTGTTTTAGCTATTAGCTTATGTTGTAGCCTACAGGTTAGGTTTTTGCTTTTACCTTAGGTTTTAGCCTCTGGCTTTTGTTTAAGCCTTTAGCTTATGTTTTAGCGCCTTGAAGTTTTGTTTTAGAATTTAGCTTGCTGTTTAGCCTTTAGCTTATGTATAACCCTTTAGCTTTTGTCACCTTTAGCTTGTGTTTTAGTCTTAAGCTAGTGTTTAAGTCTACAGATGAAGTTTTAGCCTTTAGCTTTTGGTTTGGCTTTTAGATTTTGTTTTAGCCATTAGCTTGTGTTTTAGCCTTGAAGTTTTGTTTTAGCATTTAGCTGGTGGTTTAACATTAAGCTAATGTTATATCCTTAAGCTTTTGTCACCTTTAGCTTGTGTTTGAGTTATTAGCTTGTGTTGTAGCCTACAGATTAGGTTTTAGCCTTCAGCTTTGGTTTTAGCCTCTGGCTTTTGTTAAAGCCTTTAGCTACTGTTATAGCGCCTTGAAGTTTTGTTTTAGAATTTAGCTTGTGGTTTAGCCTTTAGCTTATGTATAACCCTTTAGCTTTTGTCACCTTTAGCTTGTGTTTTAGTCTTAAGCTAGTGTTTAAGTCTACAGATGAAGTTTTAGCCTTTAGCTTTTGGTTTGGCCTTACGCTTTTGTTTTAGCCTTTAGCTTGTGTTTTAGCCTTTGAGGTGTTGTTTTAGCATTTAGCTTGTGGTTTAACATTAAGCTAATGTTATAGCCTTTAGCTTTTGTCGCCTTTAGCTTGTGTTTTAGCTATTAGCTTGTGTTGTAGCCTACAGGTTAGGTTTTAGCTTTTAGCTTAGGTTTTAGCCTCTAGCTTTTGTTTAAGCCTTTAGCTTATGTTTTAGCCTTGAAGTTTTGTTCTAGCATTTAGCTTTTAGCTTATGTATAAGCCTTTAGCTTTTGTCACCTTTAGCTTTTTTTTATCCTTAAGCTAGTATTTTAGCCTACAGATCAGGTTTTAGCCTCCAGCTTAGGTTTTAGCCTTTAGCTTTTGGTTTAGCCTTAAGGTTTTATTTGAGCATAAAATTATGTTTAAGCCTTGAGCCAATGCTTTGGCCTTAGCTTTTAGCTAATGTTTCAGTCTTTAGCTTTTGATTTACCCGTTAGCTTGTGTATAAGCCTTTAATTTGTGTTTTAGCCTTCGGCTTAGGTTTAATCCTCCATTTTCTGTTTTAGCTTCTGTTTAAGCTTTTACTTTAAGTTTTAGCTATTAGCTTGTGTCTAAACCTTTAGTTCATGTTTAAGCCTTTTGCTTATCTGATACCATTTTAGCCTACATTTTAGCTGTTAACTCGTGTTTTTTGCATTCAGTTCCTGTTTCAGCATTGAACTCATGTTTTAGACTTTAGCTCTTATTACAGCATTTAGCTAATGCCTTTGCCATTAGCTTACATTGTAGTTTAGCCTTTTGCTCCTGCTCTAGCCTTTAGCTTGTGTTTTATTCTTTAGCTCATGCTATAGCCTGTGCTCCATCACTCTCCTGTTTAGCTTTCTTCTGCTCTGATGTCCTTCGTCTATTTGACAGCCCAGCGTCCACCATCACTACAAACTAACCCTTTAATATACAGGTTGAAGGGCACTGACACTTTTTCTGAAGTAGCCTTAAGAGTCCACTTGAGGAACTGCAGTTTTTCCCACTTTTCCCTCACATTTCCCTGCAGGTTGCAGCTCGGCTGATTTATGTTGATGTCGCACTGCTGCATGAACTCCATCGATAAACATGACTCATTTAGCAACACTGCCAACGTGCCTGAGCCCGGGGGCGAGGTGCTAAAATTTCCAACAAGCTGATAGAGATGATTAAAATGACACCAAACACCACATTTCAAGCTCTCCTGTCACAGACTGTCACAGCCTCTTTGCAGCGTGCAGCTCACACAGCACCTTATGCTGCAACATACACACAGGTTTTCTCAGTCACTGTTAATTGGCTCATTTATTCCTGCGTGCCACAAGAAAAAAAAAGAAGTGTAGACATTAAAGAAACTCTGTTAAAGAAGTTCTGGAGGCGAGCTGGCAGAATAAGAACAGACAGTGACATTAATGGAGGGAGGCTAGAGTGTCTGCAGTCTGTCCATGCCAGCCATCCCTCTTGTCTCCAGGCTAAACGTCTCTTGTCACGGCTGACAACTTCTCCAATTGATTAAGTCAGTCTTGCTGACAGGAAGACGCAAGGTCACAATTATGATGAATGCTCTGTTTATTCTTTGTGATAATGTGAAAACTTAGCGAAAAGGGACATTTTCTTCTCTTGGTGAGCTCATATTAATTTGGCCAGTCGATACTTTTGTTGCGGAGTAAATTCCAAATTAATTTCTGGGACTTTCACTTGGATGAGTCTGAAACACACCACTGAACACTGCAACAACTTTTCCCACCGGCTGCAGCAAAAGGAATGAAAATTCAATTTCTGGGGCCAAATCAGTTTATTCATCGCACCGTTCCACTGTGCATCTATCAGTTCACCAATCTATTAATGTCTCCTGTCAGATCTGAGCTCAGGTCCTCCTCACCTTCAGCGTCTGCTCGCCTCAATATCTCCCATCCCTGCAGCTCTTCACGGCTCAGTACTCCCCGCTCTAATATATATGACCGATCCTTTCAGAAGCCAATTCAGAAGCTAACCACCACATTCCGGACTTCTATCAGGCCCTGATAACGTGAGGTTTGACCATCTGTCAGTGCTGTGACTGTTGCCTATAAACTTCACGCTCTGTCTTTTTATTCATCTGTTTCTCGGAGGAGAGATGCAGCCGGCGCCTGAGAGCTGGAGGCGGAATCAGAGAGGAGAGAGAAATCAATTACTGCCTTTGCCTCTGCCTAAAACAAGCCGTGTCGGAGACCATCTACAAAGGGGAGGACAAAAGGGGGGCTGGTGGCCTCTCAAACTCCCAAACCCCAGGAGACGGGGCGGAGAGCATCCTGTCACGAGCTCTGACACGCACCCATCACTGCCACCAGCACAAAATAGGCCCCTGTCACACCTCAAAATGGGATCCAGCCACTTCATGTGCAATCAGGCCAACATCAGTGATTGATGACCACGAGGAGGAATATGAGGGAAGACAGCAGAGAAGCCGCCAAGGCAGAAAAGTGAAACAATTTTGAGGAGTAACCTTTACAAAGCCCATGCAATTTAGGGCACATTCACATTAGGCCCACTTGTTTCAAACCGCGCTCCAGCACGGTTCGCCCCCCTCCCCCTCCCCCCGCTGGCTTACATTCACACTTTCAACATCAAACCGTGCCCGGGCCCAGTTGAGTATTTACTCCGTTCGAAACATCAGGGGGCGATATGTACATAACTGGTAACCAAAACCTGCTACGGAGGATAACGAAGAAGAGGCTACCATGGTAACCATTTTTAAACAACCAATGTTTACGTCTTGCTCTCTCTTCTCGTCTTCATTTTCCTTCGAGTGTGCTTTTTTATCGTGTTTGAGACGGCATCGGCTGGGCCCTCTTAAATCACTGGTGGGACAGGAGGAGAGAGAAGCGGAGCTGTCTGCAGCGCTGCCATTCATCCATTACGTGCACGCAGAGGGACAGAGGTGAAACTGTTGCTGTATCAGCCAATAATGGCATGATCTCACACCGATCACTGATAAAACAACAGTTTGCGACTGTATGAAAATGGTGTGATAATGTGTTATTTTTAAAGGCATTATTGAACTGGCTGGAGTGGGCCAGTGGAGCGCGCAGTCAGCTGACCCGGAGCCTTTCAGTTTCACTTGTTTGGTCTCTGGGGCTCTTTCTGATTGTCTGTTGTCATCCTCAGCGAGAATGAATGTTGTAATCATCCAGATAAATATCAAACATATTTGAAAATTATCGGGGCGGCTCCGACGAGTCTGTGAGACGATCGTGGGGCTAAAGATTCATCTGTCAACAGCTCACACTAGAAGATAATCTTGCCCGAACATCGGGGCTGATTTTAGTCCCAGACCAGATTGCTTCCCCGGATCTGGGTTAAATCGAGCAAATTGGTGTTTTATCAGTGATGGGTGTGAGATCATGCCATTATTGGCTGATACAGCAACAGTTTCACCTCTGTCCCTCTGCGTGCGCGTAATGGATGAAAGGCACCGCTGCAGACAGCTCCTCTTCTCTCTCCTCCTGTCCCACCAGTGCGCTAAAAAGCTCAGATCAAACAACTGAGCACATGTGGTCCGTCACTCTCTCTGGTCGAATAATCTTGTTGAAATCCTCTAGCGCAGTATTTTCAAATCTTGTAGTGTGTGCGTAAGATTTAAGAGAAGATGATCTGTGGAGATTCTCCTTGTGTGTGAGATACAGCCCGATTTCAGAATCTTATAAGATTTTTTTAAATCATGTAGTGTGAGCCAGGCTTAAATGACAGGAAGAATTGGAGCGAAATTCTGTCTACGGGCCGGATCAGCGCTGTCCGGATCAAATGGCGGTGGGGAAAGTGTTTCCGACTCCAGTAGCCTACGTTTGGCTGACTTGTTGGTTTATGGCCAGTTATATTGTCAACAGCATCATACCAAATAAACTTCTCCTTTTCATCTCTTGAGCTGCCGGACTTACGTAGCATATCCCGCGCTCTGTGACACTGTTTATTTTTTTTTTACCTTATCACGGTGGTCCTATATCCATAGGAAAATAATTTTTGAGAAATTAAGCCAAAAATTTCTAAATTTTTGTGTGTACAGTCAAATTGTCTTTGTATATCCTCATCAGCCCAAATTTCGAGTAAGACCTTTGTTTCATCCCCGCTCCAATTTTTAAAGCGCAGTCATTCAGCCGTGACGTCACAGAGCAGCGGCAACTTTCTGTCCCGTATCTCGGCGCGCTTGCACTCACATCTCAACCGAACCGTGACGGAGTCCTCTTCAATCGCGCTAGAGACCACCTCCCCAAGTGGGCTCGGGCCCAGTGCCCGGGCGCGGTTTGTTTGTATTCACACCACCAAAACGAACCGGACTTTGGGCTCAAGTGCGCCCGGATCCGGAACGGGGCCCCTAGTGGGAAAACACCCTTAGACTCTATAATAGTTTATATTGAATGAAACTTTTTACAGATTGGAGAAGTGAGCTGGACCTCAGACTGTTTTCGATTGAGGTTAGAGAATAATAAGCTGTCAGGAGACAAATTAATAAGCTTGATTGTGACCTATGTGGATGACCTATCTGGCTGACTTTATAAATAAAACATTAATATCTGTCACAAGTTAATACGATCTCTGTTTCAGGGAGAAAATCATTCTGCTTCTCCTGAGTGATAATGACAGGAAGTCAGCTGCAGCGTGTTCAAACATTTTAATACAAGATTTTAAAAAAAAATCATGGATGAGGCTTTTTTTCTTTGGGGTAAATCTAAACATTTATGTCTGATAATAATCCACACTTTAAAATGAGACTGTCAGCGCCAATATTGGTTATTTCAAAATGGTGATCGGGTTGAGCAGACTTGGCTGATTTAAAGCACGTCTAAGTCTATGACAACACCACGCCAGCTGACGAAGTTTATCAGAGAGAAGAGAGATCTGTGTTTTTCTCTGCTGAAAATGATTTCTGTGATTAATTTTGTAGTGATGGTGGACACTGGAGCCTAACTGTCAGACAGAAAAAGGACAGAAGAGCAGAAGAAAGAGAAACAGGAGAGAGATAGAGCATGAGCTATAAGCTAAAACGAGAGCTTAAAGCTAAAACACAGGCTAAGGACTAAAACACAAGCTAAAGCCTAAAACGTGACCTGGCTAGAGACAAAAAAAAAACACAGGCTCAAGGAAAAAGGCTATAACATTGGTTAAAGACTAAATCAAAAGCTAAAGGCTAAAACACAAGCCAAAGACTAAAACACAAGTTATAGGCAAAAAAAAGGCAAAAGGCAAAATCACAAGCTAAAGGCCAAAACACAGGCTAAAGGCTAACATACATGCTTAAGTCTTAATGACAGGCAAGGAGAAAAATTACAAGCTAAAGGCTAAAAACATGGGCTAAAGGCAAAATTACTAGCTAAATACTAAAATACGGGCTAAAGACTCAAACTCAAGCTAAAGGCTAAACCATGACCTAAAGGCTAAAACACAAGCTAAAAGCCAAAACACAGGCTAAAGGACAACACACAAGCTAAAGTCTAAAACACAGGCTGAAGGCTAAAACACTAGCTAAAGGCTAAAGCATGACCTAATTGCTAAAACACTGACAAGGGACAAAAAAAAACACAGGCTTAAGGCAAAATCACAAGCTAAAGGCTAAGACACGTGCAAAAGGCTTAAACCCAATTAAAGGCTTAAACATGACCTAAAGGCTGAAACACAAGCTATATGCCAAAACACAGGCTACAGGATAACACCCAAGCTAAATGCTAAAACATGGGCTAAAGGCTAAATGACAAGCTGAAGTCTCAAACACCGGTTAAAGGCTAAATCACATGCTAAAGGCATAAAAACAAAACACAACAAAAACACAGGCTAAACCCTAAAACAAGACCTAGAGGCTTACTACTAGCAGACTTACAATGTTAGCTTGTTGTAATGTTTCAAAGAACAGCGCTACGTAACTATACTGATAAATTCCTTACCTCGTCGTGTTGTATTTAGTAAAAATTTGACTTGAACAAAGAATATTTGTTCCAAAACAAACACACGCCTGGTTAAAAGTTACATCTTTACGACAGTGTGTGTGAGACTCCGGGCCAGAAGGTGGCGCTGCATTCACATTAAAACAAATCCTCCTACAGCATCTTTAAAGAGAAACTATTTCACATGATATGATAGTGAGGCATTTTAAATATGGGGTGGGAATGAGGTCAGTCTGCAGAGTTTTTTCAATAATATCAAGGATCCATGTTGCAAAAGCAGATTTTCTTAAAGAGCCTTGACTTCAACCTGCAGCTAACTTCTCTGAAAGGGAGGAATGTGCTTCGGAGAAAAGAGGCAAAGGTGCAGATTTCTGAAGTTCAGACACTTAAATACACTTCATGGCACGTCCCTCTGAAAGACATTTATACCTGCTGTTAGCTCAAAGCTAACACCTTGTATTCTTCTTAACTATCCTCACTCAAATTAATAGAAAAGGATTAAACAATGTGTAAAAAATGTAATTTTATCTGGTTTTTAAGATGAATACAGACTTATCTCAACAATTTGAAGTTTTTTAAAGTTACCTAGTTTTCATCGGCTTAAGAACATGAGTCAAGGCGAAGGAGCATCAACGGAGCATGTATAAATGAAAGAGCTTGGTTTGATAAGTCTTGACATTTTTGGCGCATAAAGACGTGAATATTTAGAGACGTTACAAAGTAAACTTTGTAAACTTTGCCCAGTGAGGCTACAGTAACTTTGACTCCTGTGTTTGAGGCGGTGACAGAGCAAAGGAAAATAGTGAGACGCCCTCTCTGTGGTTGAGCCAGGGAGATTAAAACTTAGTTACACACTGCTTTATTTCTGCAGCGCTTTGGTCCAAACCAGCTGGTGAGGCCAGAGACAAAACAGCATCTGGCAGGGGGAGCCTGTGGAGCCCTCGCCACCGCGTGCACGCATGTGCCCGCCTCAGTGTGTGCGGCCGAAGGAGCACGGATGTGCATGGCGTCCGCAGCGAGAAGACGTGTCACAAACCGCTGCTTCCATCCAAACCTCAGGGACGGTGTGCCCATCAACTTGGCGTGATTACGGGCGTGAGAGCAGCTCTGATTGTGGGATGCTGGAGCGTGAAGCCACCAGAGAGGAGGCGCGAGGGACGAGGGCCGGGCAGAGGAGCGGAGGGGAGGCCCAGCTGGCGGCTGCTTCTAATTGGGCTGAGCAGGTTTCCATGGCTGACCAGACCCATATGCAGCGCGGCTCTAAAGAGAGACACACACTCACCCAAAGTGGCGGGGAAGGCCAGGCTATGAGGGTGGAGGGTGGAGGGTGGGGGTTGGTGTAAGGTGGGCGAGAGGCCGGTCACACTCCAGCAGTCACAGCCTCTTTGTGACAGGGGGGCAGAGAGGGCCAGCTGTCACCCCCTGACATGAACACACTCACACACACTCCTCCATGTGTAGAGATAACACAGGCTTAGAGAACACAGGAAAACAGAGCCTGAAAAAAGAAAAAGCTTTTATGAAACATGAAGAATGAAGAGAGGGGAGGATACAGACGCTTTATGTAACGTAAAGCTTTGATGACGTCACTCAACGGGTTGTCGGGTAGCCTCACGTTTGGCAGCTCTTTGCTCGAAGCAGAAATATAAGACAAGAAGAAATCAAGTTGGGGAGGGTCAATGGGTGAAGTTATATTTACCCAGAAACAGTCACCATCAGAAAAGACTTCCTGCTTCTCATCCTAGGCCCCAATAATCCCCTACTGTGTAAAAAAAAATGCTGCAGATTCACTAGTTTACCAAAGTTCAATCATCTGCGTATCATTTCTGCACGGTGAGATTTTAGTTTTCAGTTTTGTTGCAAACTGGAGATGATTGAGGAGTTTGAGGAATTTGGCCGCCAACTTCACAGAAATCAGTATAACACTGATGCAACAAGAACCAGGTATCTGTAAAACATCAAAAGCTGAAAACATCCCTGCTCCCAAAGGTCAGCTTTTATAAATGAATGTATAAATGTAAGAAAATCGATGACGCAGCCAATGAGGGTTGTGCAGTTAGAAATATCTGGAAATAAAAAGAAGAAATAAAAAAAAAGCTTTTTTGATTATCTTTGAGATAAATGCTCAAGACAGGAGGTTTTAATCTTTGACTTAATGAGCTGAGGAGACAAAGGTCGTAAAAAGGGACTCTCCAAATCCAACACTGCAAAAGACAAAAATCTTATCAAGTGTTTTGGCTTATTTTCAGTAAAAATTGTCTTGTTATTCTTGATATGAGCCAAAATCAACTGACTAGTCCAGAAAAATATCTTGTTTCAAGTTATTTAAAGACAAAATGAGGTCTGAGTAGCTAACATAACAAGTACAAAAAAAAAAATCTGCCAATGGAACAAGAGAAATTGCTCGAAAATTTGCTTGAAACTTGAATAATGTCTCAATACAAGTAACATTTCTCTTGTTGGACCTCTTCCTCTCACCCTCCTGTGCTGGTGAATCACTTGAAAACCAGAAATCAACAGAAATCTACAATTCTATGATTTCATTTAGCAGACACTTTTATCCAAAGCGACGTGCAACACAAGCAAGAACTTAGACAGAAGGGAAACCTTAGTTAGTGACGCCAAATGGCCAAACAAAAATGTATCCCTTCATAAATTTCTGTCACTTAAAGGTGAACTGCAAGAAGCACTGGAGCAAAGTAGTATCTCAATTGTTAGAATAAAAAAGTTAAAAATTGGAAAAAATAAGAATTGCAGTTCCTTTGGTATCCACTTGAGGGCCTGGTTGAAAAGTTTAAGTTACCCCATTCTGATCCATGTTGAAATATCTAACTTTACTGCAAATTTACAAGTTAATAACCTTGATAAAAAGAACATAAAAAAAAAAGAAAAAAAAAAAGAAAAGAAAACTCTTTTTGTCTTGGGGGTTTATCTTTATATAATATGTACATTAACGCTGTAACATTTTTAATTAAAAAAAAAAATTAAGAGATTTTCTGGGTTGACAGAATTTGAGTTGAAATAAAATCACTTCCTGTTCCACCGTAATGAATTAAAAAACATGACCACAGACCAAATTTACTTTTTTACTAGTGCTGTCATGTTCTTAAAAAAAATAATCTAGTCAATCACGTCTATCCTGTGATTAATCATAATCAATCACATATTTCTGTTGGGCTAAGTTAAGTCTATAGATTGAGTCGATCTTTCCAAAAACTACAACTGACTTGAATGTTGTTTTGTTTTGAGTTTTGAGTAGTGCTGCCACAAACTCAAATCTTTAATCAGATTAATCTCAGGGTTTCTGTGGATATTAACCATGTTTCATTTTGCATGAGCAAACAGACTCAAGAAAGGAGGAAATTTCTTTTGCACTGTTAAAAGTTAATGTCAACAAAAACCTTTGTGCTTCCTGATGAAGATCGTCCTTGAACGATGAATCTTAAGAGGCCACTTACAAAACCTTTTATAAAAAACCGTGTCCTCGACGATATTAACGGGTCTTCAGTTTGTTGCAATCCACTTGGCACATGTGTCAGTTTGTCCAAGGTAGACTTCCTGAAGCTTTGACGTTAGCCAAAGTGCTAGCAGAAAAAACTCCTTTCTGCAGAGTGTGCGCAACACTCAATGGCGGTCAACTATTTCATCTTTTTTTTACACTGATATTCACTTGTCAAACTGCACAAAATGTGTAGCCTGTGACAATAATCTGATGAACCCTTTTAGGCTTAAATTAAGTTTTGGTAAAAGAAAAAAAAAACAGATATTTGGAGGAAAATATTAAATGCGGTAGTTATATAAAATTCTGACTTTGTTTTGTGAGAGACCTTCACATGCAATGCATTCTGGGATGTTGCAACATTGTAATGAAGCTACACCTGGGGAAAAAACATGTATTCAGGATTCATCTTGTGCAGTTTCAAATTAAAGGAGGTTGGTGGTGAAACTTACATAAAACTGATGCCTTGAAAATCTGTTTCAGTGAAACTAAGGAGGCAGCCATGTTGGAAGCGACACAGCTCTGCCAATCGGTGGGAACTTAATTCTGCGGTGGTACTTCTGAGAAAAAAAAGGCTCATTAAATGTGGATGTGGAGTAATTAAGTAACTAGCAATTAGCTGATGCCAGTCCGTAACCTTTTTAAAGGGAACCCTGGCTACCAGAACGTCATTTTCCTAAATGATCAGTTAATTTACCAGCTACATAAGAAAGATGATAAAATCTCTCAAAATATCTTAGTTTGTATAAAATTTGAAAAAATATTTTCACTCGTAGGTCGCCATTGTTGTTTACGTAGCAATGACGTCTGAGTAATGACGTCATATGGTTGCACCGGTCTCAATCTCATATAGGATTTAACCTCACGACGCAAAGTCATGACGTCTGTTCAACCATTTCAGTTTGAACCCGAGAGAGACGTCAGTGAAAATGATAATACTGAAAACAGACAATCAAACGAACTTCAAAATGAAGACGAACGAGGACGCGAAGAGGCGAGAGCCGGCCAAAGTCGCTGGTGTGCTTGCGGCTGCTGCGTAGCTATGTCAACAGAGAGGGAGAGCGTCTGCTGTAAGGAGGTTCACTTTCTGTCATCAGCTGTTCAAGGTAACGATATCTAACTGTCATTTGATTAAATTAATGCTATCAAAAATAATTTCAGTCACTAGAATCCTTCGCTGTTGTGTTTTTTACATGAGGATGGCCGACGACTTGATGCTGTCCAATGGAAGTTGTTTACGCCCACAAGCAATTTCCCACAACTTCCTTTTTTTCTTGTCTTTTGGGAAGCTGTGCAGACTAACATCAGTCTCCTTGTTTCCTTTCGACTGAAAAGTGCACCGAAAAGCAGCGCAACGTGGCATTATAATAGTTTTTTTCGCTCCTGAAACCTCGTGACTTACGGTGACTAGTAATGATTAAACGGCGAAATCCAGACGCTCGGCACCAAGCAACCAATCTACGTCATCAACCAAGAATAAAACAATGTCTGCGCCCGTAGGATAGAAACGGTGTTTTAAACTGTATTTTTTTTTAAAGAAAAAACAATTCTTTATGTCTTTTAACAACAAATTCTTGTTTGAGACAAGCAAGTCCTCACTGTCGGGGTTCCTTTTAAATCCTGTTTTGAAGTTCTGCAAGTCAACATGGAGCTAGATGGGGATTGACTATTTTTTGATGCCAGCTCCCAGTGGCCGCTGAAGGAACTGCAGTTTTTTTTTTTTTGTTTTTTTTTTTAAGTTTTGTGTTTGCTTCATGTCTCACCCCAGTGGGAGGCCTCTTTAAGAGAACTCAACTCAACTCAACTCAACTCAACTTTATTTATAGAGCACTTTAAAACAACCTCAGCTGAAACAAAGTGCTGTACATAAAAGTAGTGCAGACATAAACGAGTAAATAAAACAAATAAAACATTAAAACAAAGGTGCACATAGTAAAATAAATTGTTTCATTGTTCTAAAAATAATTAAAACAATGAAACAATTAATTAAAAACTAAAAAAAAAACGTAAAAACACTAAAACATGAGCAGAGTCTCAAGGTGGGTTAAAAGCCAAAGAATAAAAATGGGTTATAAGACTTGTTTTAAAAGCGGACTGTGAGGGGGCTCGTCTTATGTGGAGGGGCAGCTCGTTCCACAATTTGGGTGCAGCTACTGAGAAAGCCCTGGCCCCTCTGAGCTTACGCTTCGACCTCGGTACCTCCAGGAGCAGCAGATCAGCTGACCTGAGACACCGAGAAGGAGCGTGGGGATGGAGGAGCTCAGAGAGGTACACAGGGGCCAGACCATTTAAAGATTTAAAAAAAGAAGGAGAAGATGAATCAACCAAAATGAATAAAACTGGACAGACATGATGGGAATAAGCTGAAGGCGTGAGTGGTCTGCATCCTGCTTCCTGTTGGAAACTGTTTGAGGTAATTAAAGCAGAGGTGAGCTGACGAGGAGAGTGTGGATCCACCTCCCTCTGCTTCGACCCCGCCACCCCCCACCAGGCCTGTTAGATGGGGGTGTTAGTGCATGTCATGCTCAGGGGCTGCATCGATTCACTTCACACTCTGGGCACTATTAATTAATGATCTGCTCTCTGTATCGTACAGTGACTGTCTGTCACGCCGTACCTTCCTCCCTAACTTCTCTCCATCCTCTCTCCTTTCCCTCCTGAGGCTTCTCCTTTTTTATTTCACAAAGACATAACACACCAGCACGAGCACACTTAAAGCATAAACGCTGACACAAACAATAAATGTACCAATAAGGATTATAATATGGAAACAGAATATATGTTTACATGGAACATAAATTCTTGGAGCATCGTTCACAGGCCTTTGTTTTTATTTATTCATTCCCTTTACAACCCAGCAGATGTCTGGAGGGCAGACCGCAATCCTGTTTATGAGGAAAGGGAGAGGAAGAAGAAGAGAAAGGTAGGACGTCAAACCAGAGACGTAACCCATGGCTCACTGCTGCCCCCTACTGCTCCAGCAGCAGAACTCCACCCAATCACTTCCCTGCTGTCAGAAGCAGAGAAAAGCTTGTTTTCTTCATATTTTCTTAGCCTGGAGGCCTGTGTTTGATTTCCCCCTGCATTAAATGTTTCAGCGCACAAGCAGAGCTCTGAAAATAAACAATCAAAGCTGATGCAGTCGTTGGACAAACTGATATTTTGTCTTGATGTTTATTCAACTTGACATTTTCATTCTGATTTGCTGAAATGTCAATAAGCTCACACCGATGTGAACTGTTCCTCGAGAAGCTGACGTGTCTGATCCGCCTGATTTACATGACTGAGACCTGTCTGTGCTGCAGGGGCGCTGGAGCCATCGGACTCTCCCGAGGGCTGAAACAGACAGTGAAGTAAGCCATGAGAAAAATCAGATCACCTTGAATTTGCATAAACAGTCTTCAAACGGCTGCACGGAGGGTGTAAGTGTTCGCCATCCGAGCCTGCATAACTCCAGCCGTGGATTAGTATCGGGTTCAGCCAGGTCATTTAACACTTAAGACGGTCTCCGGGGAGCCTGGTCGTGTTGGACAAATTGTTTTGCTTTTACGGCAGCTCTGCGCCGCACAGGGGTGTTAGAGGAGTTCTGAGGAGTAATTTGCCGCCTGTAGCGAGGGACACTTTGCACCCTGTTCCCGCCATTCAGAAATAAGGGCCATATCAAAAATACTGAATGGAAACAGGGGTAACATCTGCACCAATTACATGGAAATAGTCTCAGCCTGGGTTGAGGTCCCGCAGATGGGCTAAAGACGTGAAGGATAATGAGCCAATCCTCTTCATCTTTCAGCAGAGCAGCCGTTTCCGAGCGCTTTGAGGAAATGTGGAACACAGAACTTTGTGAACCAGCGGCAAAACTTTGCAAAGGTGGACGGAGAGTGTCAACTTATGAAGGGAAGCAGAAGGTTATCAAGGAACCAGGAGTGTGTGTGTATGTGTGTGTGTGTGTGTGTGTGTGTGACCTAGAGAAAATTGCTTTTGTTGGCTCGGGGTCAGTTGAGTCTGACTCCAAAGAAGGGAGCAGATTTAGACATCCCTGCAGCAATGTGCCGAGTGGGATTCACTGGGTGTAAACATCCTCCCTGTTCCACATGATACACACATGAAGGACACGTGAAAGGGTCAGACGTGTTGTTCTATTTCACTGCTTCTCTATGATGGAGGTTCTCAGACTTTGGTTTAAATGTAGCATAAATCTATAGTTGCAAAATACTATAATATACACTAAAGTATTTTGAAACTATAGATTTATGCTACATTTATACTTTCCAAGTGAATTATTCTGTAAACTTTGAGAAAATGCTGACTCAGAGGCAGTGGTGTCCAACAGGGGGAGAGGGTGGAGGTTGGTCAACACCCTCATGGTCCATCTGTATAAAAACTGCATTACTTTTTCCAGAACAGGCGGTCCTCGAGTTACTAAGGAGTTCTGTTTCTACGACGCGTCAAAACCATAGACTGTAAAAAAAAAAAAAAATGGACGTCATCTTGCTCGGCTCGAACTGAGGTGTATAGGTCAAAAAATCAATCTCTCCAGTCATTCCAGATGGGCTGTGGTCAAACTTTAAAAGATAAATACACCTGGTAGAAATGTCTCTCACGTCCGATTGTTGTGGTGATTTGAAGATATCATTTGGCTGCCTTGTATTCAAGTCCTCTTTGTCCTGAAAAGTTTTTTTTTCATTAGTTATACGAGGTTAAAAACGAGGTTTTACATCACATTTAGCAATGATTGACAGCTGGCGTTCTTGTGTATTTTATTCGGAGATTTTAAAATATGTCAGGAGGTAGAGTCAGGAAGTGGTTAGACTCACGAAAGAAAAAAATATATATTATTTTTGTTACTCAGATTCTCCCAGAATCCCTCATTGTCTCTTCTGCGCAGAATCTGGCTCCAAACTGCTACAATGGCTGCGCCTGTGACCGGGGAATTTTGGCTTCAAAACCGTACAATGGTAAATGGCGGAGCCACGCTGTCCACTCTATATACAGACTATGGTCGTAACCCGAAATGCTGCGTAAGTCAGATTTTTACCCCTAAATCTCTGAATAACTATCCAAATATATTTATAATACTTCATATTCATGGGAAAAACATTACAGACAATTAAAATAGACATTTCAATTTAAAAAGGCAATCTACACTATGTCACGACTCGAGACAAAGTGGATGATGCTGTTGACCTCGTCGCACTGCGTAGCTGTGTAGTCATCATAGACTGTACAAAACATGAATGTAGTCTCCACAACATCACCCGTCTGTTTCTGAAACAGAAAATGAAGCAGATCGGCTGTAGCGGCCATATTGGTAGTGGCAAGGGCTTCGCCTACAGCTATAGGGCGCCTGTCAGTCACATGACCCTCAGCTGTGCCTCTTATTGGGGGAGCTCCCGATCTTAATATCCTCTGAACGGCCAAGTTAGAAAAAAATTTACCCCCTGTACAGTGAGTGCTAATAGTAAAATTAGCGACTCAGACAGGAGACGTTTTTTAACCAGGCTGTAAATAGGTTGATTTCTGCTGTGAAAACAGCTCTTTTTGGGTTGGTGTGTTTGTGACTTCTAGCCTCAAGCGAACACTCGAGAAACAGCAGATTTTAGCACTTCCGCAATGTCTCATATTCTTAGACCGGAGGTTGCCGCTTATTCATACACAAAAGCGTCAGACACACAAGTAATGATGAGAACAATCATGTTGACACGTCTCTAACAAAGAGCTGATGCTAAAGTCAACTTTTCAGCAACAAACATCACACAGCTACCTGTGTGTGTCTGTGTAACCTCAGTCAGAGAGGATCTCAAGCAGCGTCTTTGGATCAAACCAACTCCAGAGAGTGTGGGGGATGGTTTTTTAAGTTTGATTGTAAGTCACAAGTAGACGACTTGTTTTGAATTAAAAAATATCAGAGATGACAGGAGCAGATTTAAAAATACGGGTAAATCTGGAGTTATTACAAGTCGGGAGTGAAGATTTAATCTGAGCGGGTCCAGAGCAGTAATTTGGGAAAACTGGAATTTTCAGAATGGAAAAACCTGCTCAAAAACTGACTTCTTTTGCAAAATTAAAGGTTTTTCAAAATAGTAACACAATCATTACTTTCCCTGGTAACTAATTACATCAATGAAGGAGTAATATAGTTGCAGATTCAGTTACTTTTGGGGGGGGGAAGTAACGAGTAACTACAACTAGCTACTTTTTAAAAGTAATTTGACGATCCCTACTCTTTGGAGACAACAACGCATGGTATATGTGCTTGTTTATTACGTCTTTTCGCCCCTTCCCCTCAAAAAGTGTGCACACACCACTGCACCAAAATGTTTTGTTTTGTTTTTTTCATTTGTTGGCAAATATGAAGTGATAGACATATCACGATCATATGGAAAATTATCTCATGGCACAAACTTCATTAGGTTAGAGTATTGGGGAATAGAAGCTGATTTTATTGGTGAAAGAGCTCCCAGTTTTTCATTAAATTATTCAAGCTGTGGTTCGCTGAGACCCCAGTCTGAGAAACACTCCAGGTGAGGCAGCTCTCCATCGGATATTTTTGCAGAGAGCAGTTAAAACAAAACACATCCCATCTGAATCCAGCACCACTGCAGAATAGATTTGTTGATACCTACTTATGCCTTCCCAGTGTAATTTCCAACCCAGCAAAGCCTGGAGTAACACTTAACTTGTGTGGCTTGATTAATGGCACCCTGCTGGAGGCCTGGAAATAGGAGGTGTTGGGAAGGAGCTCACATCGGCAGCATCAGCAGTCTGCAGCAGCTTCTTCTGTCACTGCTCTCAGCCGCTCCCCATAAAAGTAAAATGCAGCGGGTTTGGAAAACAGCCTTGTCCTGTTTGTCAGAGGACTTGTCGTAAATATGTTTGTGGAGCCCCAGAGGAGAGGACTGTGGTGATCGCACTCATCACGACACTGACACTTCATCCGCCGCTGCCACAGACACTTAGAGCACAGGATTGTTTGAGCTTCTGCAAATTCACTGTAACGTAAGGTGATAATCATTTACTCTAAGCTTTATTTACAGATAATCCTCCACTTCTTCAGCGCTACTTTACAAATCTTCTCACTGTATCACTAAGGCTTTATCACATCATGAGCGATGTCTTTAAATTACACAAATCTGGGCTCTTGATGTAGAGAAATTACAAACTGATCCCCCGCTGAGCAGCAGCTCAAGCAGCTAGCATCACAGAGCATCTTTAAACGCTAAATGACGAAGTACTTTTATTACAAAACGCTCGTTTGATGCATCGCCTCTGTTCTCGTTGAATCTTTAATTAAGTGGCTTACTGTAAAATTATAGTTTCATCATTTGTTTCAATTTCACCTCCTTACAAACGATGGCAGAGATTTATCTGTTGATGCAGTCGGTTGGTTGGTGGCTGATTGCGTGATTACCCTCCAGGATTTTTCCATAAATAAAGTGTATTTACGTTGAGTGTTTCAGTATGGAGCTCATGTAGGAGCCGGAGCACAGCAGCTTCACTGAAATCAAACTGATGAGGACGATTAGATCAAATTACAGCAAGAAACATCTGTGTTGAAGCAAAGGCAAGTTCAAGTAAAGTCTCAGGTCCTCAGTGGTTAAGGGTGCGGTCACACAGGCCTTTTCAACCGTGCCGTAGGATTCGTTTTAAAAAGTGATGATGGGACGGTTCAAAGTTGTGCAGTGGCGTAAGCCTGCTGATGGAGACATTGAAGCTGGCTCCCCAGGACAAAACCGTTCAATTTCCTGACCTCTTTTCCTCTTAAAGAGACAATTGACATGCATATTTGAGGCAAAACTAACTTAAAGACATCTGAGAACATTGAACTTGAGCTGGAAGTACAGGACTACCGTGTAGGCACCAAAGTTAAAGGGGCTGTGAGGAGTTTGAAAGTGATCTTGAAAAAGTCTCCTTTCTAGACAGTTGCCTGATTGTAATCCAAACTTAAAAATGAAATTATCAGCGCTAATGTTGCTGATTAAAAGTTATTTTAAATTGCTACTTCTAAGCCTCCAGGTCGGGTCAAACAAGACCCGTCTGATCTAGGGCACGTCTAAGTCTCTATGACAACAGCACGCTGGCTGATGAAGTTTAGTAGAGAGAAGAGAGATCTGTGTTTTTCTCTGCTGAAAACGATTTCTGTGATTAATTTTGTAGTGATGGTGGACACTGGAGCCTAACTGTCAGACAGAAAAAGGACAGAAGAGCAGAAGAAAGAGAAACAGGAGAGAGATAGAGCACCAGCTAAAGACTAAAACTCAAGCTAAATGTTAAAACATGTTCCTAAGGCTTAAACACAAGCTACAGGCTAAATCACAAGCTAAAGGCCAAAACACAGGCTAATTCCAGTGATCAATTTTGTAGTGATGGTGGACACTGGAGCCTAACTGTCAGACAGAAAAATGACAGAAGAGCAGAAGAAAGAGAAACAGGAGAAAGATAGAGCACAAGCTAAAGGCTAATAAGCCTTATACGTTACAGACACGTCTCACAGCACCGGCCTATCAGTAGAGCTACATAGGGATGACTACTAAACTACAAACAAACTGACAGTGTTTACTTGTTTTCACATTAGCCTACAGATACATCAAAGCACTGGGCCGCAGATGTCGCTAACATGTAGCCGGCTGTAACTGTAGCATTATGTTACTGTAATGATAAGTCCCTTACCTCGGCACGTTGCCTCCAGTAAAAAGTTGTCTTGAACAAAAAAAAATTGTTTCGATGCGATCTCCATTTAATTCCAAAATAAACACACACCCTGCTGAAAGTAATTTAGTGTACAGAGGCTCCAGCCACAAGGTGGCGAGGGAGTGCAATTAAAACAAATCCCTCTCACATCATCTTTAAATAAGGTCAGTGTCTCCTAACGATAGTTTGGTTTGCAACAGAAGTTAAGCATACATTCATATTCCTGAAGGGTTTTCTCAGAGATCAGTGGAGGATCACTTGTTTGTCTCTCGCCGTCACCGCCACATTTTTGGGTCTATAGCCATGAAATTTACATGGACAGCTTCCTCTGGATCTAGTGATCCTCACAGTTCAGTCATTTTTCTGATCCCTCCTACCCGCGGAGACTCCGGTCAGAAGGTGGCTAGGGAGTGCAATTAAAACAGATCCTTCTCACAGCATCTTTAAATAAGGTCAATGTCTTCTCTTCCAACAGTAGTTAAACATTCAAACAACCCTGACGAGCACAGTAAAAGCAGATACAGCCCATAAAGCCCGAACCAACATATTCAGTGCTGCAGGGCTGTCCTTTACCTTAACTCATTCGCTGCCATTCACATCTATAGACGTTAAATCACTTACAACAGTTTCCTGCATCTATGGAAATAAATTGTGTTTTTCAGTGTTTGTCAATTAAAATCCTGATTATAAACTACTGTGGGTGAGAGCAGTGCTCTCTTTGGATGAGAGCTCAGCATGGATATGAGGAGAAGATGTGAGATGACAGAGGCAAAGCAAGACGCTGCAACTCAGAAAAGTTCAAGCAGGGTAATTCAGAGAGAAAGAGCGGCAAGATGGGGTTTTTTAAATCAAAAACAGGGAGAGACACACAAAAGAAGAGAGTACACTCTTCTTAAAACAAGATTATTTGGGTCTTGAAGATCGTTTAAGATGCAATGAAAATGGCTGGAAGCTAATGAGTTAATCCGAACACTCAGAAACGGGAAAACATCATGAAACTTCCAAATATACATCCAAGGAAAAAGAGTCTGTCGCCCAAACTCGTGTTGCCCAAAGAAAGACAACCAAGCAACATCTGGTACAGGAGAGACGCCTCACACTAGGGTATAAAAGACGCTGACCCGACCTTGGTCACACTGGCCAAACGATGAGTCTCCAAAAATGAAACAATGATGTTTTTAAACGTGGAAAGGGGCACACTGTCATGAAAGACTTTCCCTGGAAGAGTTGCACATGTGAACATAAACAGGTAAATGCACTCTGAATATTATTAAAACTTCAACATGAAGACAAACTGATGAATATCCAGTTATCATTCAAGGAAGGAAACTGAAATGTGGTTTATTTTGACTGAGATGGCCTCTTAAACTCCTCCACCGGTTCATCCGGTGAGAAACACAAAAAGCTTTTTCACTAAGAATCTGTGAATGGCACTCGTGAATGTTGAAGTTTCATTTCTTTCTGCAACTTTTACAGAAGTTTTAGGAAAATCATGTAAAAGCAAATCCACTCAGAGCAGCTCTTCATCTGCGAGACCTGCTGCACGGCTCCTCTATCATCTTTTATTACAACATAATCAGAAATGGAGCCTCAAAGGACTGAAGTGCCCTCCCGGAAATAAGAACTGGGCTGCTTTTTAAAGGTATCAGCTTCTGAGATGCACGCTCAATCTGAGAGCAAAAGAATGACTCACAGGGCAAGTTATTAGGAAGCTAATTAGCAGAAAGTGTCACCGGGAAAAAAAACTTCTTCATGTGAGTTTTTGAACTGAATTAGCAAGCTGTGCCCTGCAGCAAAGAGAAAGTAATACTTAAATAAACCAAACTTAAAGTCGGAGTTTGGCTTTGAAGAGGAGTTTGTTTTTAAGGCGTCTTTACTCGAGCATGAGTCACCTCCTCCAAAGCTCCTGAGTATTTATGTATGTGTTTGTCTCCACTCGTTATCCTGTTTGAACATTGTTAGATCAAAGAATCAAATCAGACCAACACCCTAAACCTTATTTACTGCAAACTGTGTAAACGTGTGGGAATCGTCTCAGTTTTAGAAAGTGAAGCCAATCATTGAGCGTCTCCCCAGCAAAGGGCAGCTCCACCGTTAATAACAGCTTCATGCCGTCGATAGAGGTCACATCGACTGGGGATGAACGCCTCATATGAATGAAAGTCCATGAAAAACATCAACACCGACTGAGGAACCTGCACATGAGTTTCTGTAGAAGCTAAATGAGGCTCAGACATGGTGGCTACTGCACTGGGAATGCTAACTCCAACTGGCTACTGGTTTTTCTTAAAACTGGCAAAAAGGTGGAGTCAGAGACACTGCCCAGCCTCCTTAATCAAAGCTAAAACAAAAATACTCACTAAAAGAACAATTTTAACTAACTGAATACTATTTTTTGTATTTCTTACAGACAACAATTACAAAACACAACATTATAGATTCAAAATAGAGCCAATCCCTAAGCTTTCAGTCATTCTGCTCCTGATTCCAGGCTAAGGGTCCATTCACGGTGATGATTTCCAAAAGCTACAACACAACGGAAGTAAAAAAGATCAGTTATCCCAACAGACACAAAAAAGGAATAAAAGTAAGAGTGGGAGAAAAAATCCTTGAGCAATATATCAGGATTTTTTGTTTGGCAATAAAAAAACAGTACTCTTTTTTTCTGTCTTTTCTCTTTTTTTTTTTCAAATTCTTAATTTCAGTCTTTGTTTATAAACTGGATTGCAAAAATGTTACCACTTCTCTCCAGCAAAGGGTGAAATGTTTCTCTCTGACTGACATGGTGTGCATTTTATGGGAAAGTATGGCTCCTGATATAGGGGCCATTTACACATCAACGGTTTTGGGGTGAAACGCAAAAGTTTTGTTGCATTTCAGCCTCACGTTTACACGGAAACAGCGTTTCAGCAAACGCCCTCCAGAATGGAACTTTTCTGAAACGCTCCCGACACCGTTGCAGTGTAAACAGAGAGCCGGCGTTTTCAGTGGAAACGCTGACGTCACACTCCGCTACGCGCTAACGCATACAACAGGACAACAGTCCAATTGTTACGATCATCGCAAACTACCGTGTTGAGCTTGTGCTGCTCAATCTGCTGAATCTACTGAGTGTCTTTCAACAAAACGAGCATCTGTTGCTCCACTTCTGTTCTTAGCCTTCACCAACACACCAGATGATCGGCCCAACTCTACTTCAGTGGAGATCTACCAAGAGCTGCTTCTGGACAAGACAGTTATAGCACCACCTACAGGCCTGGCATGCTCACTACAGTGTTTTCAGTCCCTCAGCGTTTCCGTGTAAACGTAGATTTTTTGTCACTGTGTTTCTTGCGTTTTCTGGGGTGAAAGTCGTGCAAACAGGGCCTGAAATGAAATCTAACGTCTACATTTGCCAGCTAGTTTCCGGCTTTAGATATTTGATAATGTTGGATTTCTTTAAGTGACTAACTACTAACACAAACAGGTTATTTGCTCTGTACATATTCAGAAAGCTACAACCTCCACTCTGTCTAATATTTAAGGACTCCTGAAGCATTTTATTGTCTAAAACATTAACTTCTTTGGTAAATACCGTTTTTTTCAGGACCAGCAGAAAGGGAGCCTCTTACGGAGGTCCGGGGTACAGTCACAATCAACAGATGGCGAGCTCTGCCTCTCCCCCCCAGGGCGACAGTAAAAATGAGCTTGTGAAATCTGTCACAAGCCATGGTGGTAAATGTCTCACAGTTCCTCCAAATGCTAATGAAGCTCATGTGCGGTCCAAAAGCGAGCAGGGACGGGCGCAGAGAGATGGAGTCCAATTTAAAAATGACACTGTGTGACAAACCCGTGCTTCTAGAGGGCAGAGAGTTTCTCTGGCCCGCGGACAGACATTCACAAATGAGCGCTGCTCAGAGATGCCAGTGACATTCAGGTCGCCATTGTGCCCGTCTCCTTTGAGATTCCCCCCCGACACGTTCCATCAGAGGCCGGGGACAAAAAACCTGCCAAAGCTGGCAAACACTCGGCGTCATTAGATGGGAATATGGTGATGAAGATAATTACGTTCTGCTGCTTTGAGTGAAATGAATATAAAACAGTGGGATGCACGTACTGGACGTTTGAAAGACCTCCACTCAGCTGGACTTACACTTGAAAAAATGCCCTTCACATAAAGCCATCACAAAGGGATGAGAGTTTGGTTTTTAATGAACATGTCCAGAAGCCCCACTGGTTACAACACACACAGAAACACACGGAAACACACGGAAACACATGGAAACACACGGAAACACACACATTGCACTTTTTAAAAAAGTATGACAAAGTTTCAGATCTATTGTTACACACACTTCTCTGGTGAAATTGCTAAGAGTGTGTGTGTTTGAGGCCTTTAATCTGGACAATAGGCTCTATGCACAGATCACTTCTTCATTAGCGTGAAGTTACTTGAGCATTTCCGGTTACCATAAGAAACTTTAGCAAGTGACAGTAGACGTGTTATGATGGCAGAGATTAAATAAATAAGATGTGAAGACAATTGTCCAGGGATCTGATACAACACCATGTAGCAAGTCATATAAAGGCTTTAAAACATACTTGACTTTATTTCTTTGGCGCTTTGAAGGTAATTAGCTAACAAGAGCTAGCCTGAGAAGGAAGACTTGCTTTCGTGCTCAAAGTTAAGAGCTTCAGGTCAATCATACTTTTAAGAAGGTTTAATCATGTGTAAATATCTCTCACATTATGTGTTTGTCTATCGTTTTGGTAAAAAAAAAAAAAGGAGCTCTGGTTGGGTTTGATGCTAGGTGATCATCACTTTGTATGGTTCATTTGTTGGTTGTGGACACCAAACTTTTTGTGTCTTCAGTGATATTTTTACTTTTTTTTCTCCTGTCTTTGTCTGGAGATCCTACATGGAAACCATGGCTGCATTGTTTACATGTGAAATCAGCTGTTATTAGCCTGTAGCATGTCAATGCTAACTGGTGCAAGGCCGGATGTTTCCCACAAGGTGAGGAGAAGGAGGTGAGGAAGAGCTTCACCTGCTGAGAGCAGACAGGATCCAGGAGACAGAGACTGAACAAACTGCTGAAGAAGCTCAGTCCTGGACCCTGTGGAGGTGGAGGCTGGCTGACTGGACAATGATGGACAAGCTGTCAGCATCTATTTTCTTATGGAGCTTTTTCTATACACTTTCTTACTTTTGTTTTCTTGATTGCTGCTGTGACTCCTCCTGAATTTCCCCTCAGGGATAAATAAAGTATTTTCTACACAAACAAGTATAAGAGACTCATTTCCAATTCGTTAAACATGTTATGTAGCAAAAAATATAGAGAGCCCTTGGCGCTAGCGTGATGCTAAAGTAGATTGGAAAATGTTTTGATATGCTAGCGGCTATCATACATTGATAAAACTTTGTTTTTCCAGCAGAATATCAACTTTCATCACTGGACGCACCAACAAATGTTTATAACTGATGTACATTAACATGAAATCTCCTCCAGCACGTAAAGAATCAGGTCACAACTAACTGTGCATAACACATCCCCCAGAGGGTAACTTCACAAAGTAGAAGAACCCAAAGTTAACAGCAACAGACAAACTGATGATTGGAGATGTGAACAATGTCTCTCTTCTGAAAGCGGTGAAATCAGAGGTTACGTTGCAGACAGCGGTGGTCTGTGAGGTCATTAAACAGCGCAGCTCTTTCCAGTACCAGCTGTTATCTGTGTGCAGCCAGCTGCTCGTACAGTAGCACAGGTAGAGGTGAGGCACAGACCAGGTGTCAAACTCCAGTCTGGAGAAATGAAGCCTAATGCTAACGTTGCTCTTCATTTCATCATTACAGCCACATTTCCTCCCCAGACTTTGGTTCAAGGTTTAATGAGCAGCACAAAGCTTTGTGTTTACAATACATGGCAAACCATCTGCAGCGTTATAAACCCTCCTTCCTGTTCAGCTGGCTTCCTCACCAAAAGCCCTGTGTCAACACGGCCTGAAAGTGATGAGCCAGCTTCTGACGAGGATTATTTCTTGGCTTAACAAAATGTTCCTTCCTCTGGATCGAAGTTTGATTCATAACCAGGAACCTGGAGAAAGTAAAGCAGTCTGCGTGAGTCTAAACTTCCCAAACTGATGGAGACAGTTCATGATCAGCAGAAGCAGCACAGCGGGCCGCAGATTTACCATCACAGGCTTTAAGATGTACAGCTGACTCCTGTGGTGACTACAAGCTGCTGATATGGACATGAAAAACGTTTAGCACGTCAGCAGCAAAGCAGGGGAAGATCTGACCGGGTCCTGCTTCCACAGGAGGAGGTAAACAAGTTTTCCTGTTATGTGCTGTCAATAATGGAGCATATTAGGGTCTGAGAGCCCGGTGGGAAATCACACGGAGTAATGATTAGAGATTCAGAGCCTGTCTCTGGGCGTGGGGATCTGCTGTCTGTGTGTGTAAGGAATACACACTACTTGTACACAACCCAGTCAAATCACGGCTAACCTTAGTGAAGGCGGCAACACTAAAGAGGTAGTCTGCTCACTTTCTGTAAGCTAAACCATGGTTCAAAGTGAGTTTGTTGTCATGTTTCAAACACTATTTTGTCACTTTGCATCCTGGGAAAAGCTGGCTTCAACAAAAAATAAAGACCAGGTGTGTCTCCACTCCGTCACAGCAACAGATCAGACCAGTTCCCATTCAAGTCAATCTCTTAACAGCCAATCTATTTTTGCCAGAAGTGGAGCTGTGACGCATAAATTCAGCGTAGGCAAAATCGAGCAGGACAGGAAGTTGTGACTAGGCCCCATCTACATGAAGCCAAACCGAGGTTTAAACCGATAAGTTTTTGCTGAATCTGCGTATCATCCATATGAAGACGGCGTTTTGGAGGTCTGAAAACGATAACTTTTGAAACCAGGTTCCAGAGTGGAAAGATTTTGAAACGCAGCTTCGTGATTACTGGCTCTCCGCAAGTTTTCAGATACGCTTACGTCATAGTTTCATATCGTCACTGACACGCATGCGCCATACGTGGCGGCAACAACAATGGCAGCATATGTTCTAATGAAACTAGTGACCCTACTATCCCTGATGCAGCAAAAACTCCTTCTTCTCAATCACGTTTCCCACTCATACTTCCCGGCATGGTCTCTGTTTACAACTTTTGCCGCTGTTTTTTCGTCTGTTTCTGCTTTGTTTCCGTCAAATCGTTACAGCGCCCCGAGACGTCTGTCATGTGTTTTACAGCGTTTCGATGTGTATCGAGTGCATTCATATGAGACGCCTCCGTCTTTATGACGATTTTTGGCTTCGTGTGGATGAGGCCTAAAACTACCTGAAAACACCCAGAGACTTTCAAAACAAAACAAACCGTGTCAGCATTAGTACGTTTTTATCTTGAATACGACGACAACTGGACATAATGAGCGGAGCCAGACCAGGAGTCAAAAGGTTTGAGGTTTTACGGCCCAACATGAAATGAGGAGAGGGAAGCGTGGGAACTCCTGGGTCTGTGACTCCAGCTGTCTGTCAGTCATGCAGCTTGTTGGACTGAACACAGAGGCGGTGTGAGTTGACCAACGCAGTCAACACGCAACAGAGCGGAGTCGGACTGCAGATGTTTCTGATGCATTTGAGGCGTTAAAAGTGGAGAACCACTCTCCATCCATTTGCTTCCAAAAGAAACGCACACCATGGCAAGAGTCACGTCCTCAAGACAGTGGGTGATTAAGACTCAGTTTCCCATGAGCACTTTCAGGAAAACACACTACAGATTCAGGGTTCCGGAACCTTATTTTGAAAAAAAACAGAAGCTAGAACCAAAAAAAGTTGGTTCCATGACATCATTGGTGGGCGTGTCGTATTCTGTGTTAATGATAAGCAGGAAGTCAAGGATGTAGGAAAAAGTGGAGAGGAGGGGTGTTAAGTACACTTTTATGCTTTCAAATATTTTATGTTCACCAAATTTATTCACTGCAAAAAACTGAAATCTTATAAAGTTTTTTTTTTTCTTCTAATTTTCAGTAGAAAATGTCTTTTGGATCCAATGTAAAATAGAATAGAAAATACTTTATTTATCCCCGAGGGGAAATTCAGGAGGACTCACAGCAGCAATCAAGAAAACCAAAGTAAGAAAGTGTATAGAAAGTGCAAAAAGCTCCATAAGAAAATAGATGCTGACAGCTTGTCCATCATTGTCCAGTCAGCCAGCCTCCACCTCCACAGGGTCCAGGACTGAGCTTCTTCAGCAGTCTGTTCAGTCTCTGTCTCCTGGATCCTGTCTGCTCACAGCAGGTGAAGCTCTTCACATGTGGCGTTGGTGTCTGTTGTTAGCTCTGTTAGCCATGTCTGTGAATAGCATGATGCTACTCTGCCCTCTGGTATTCCCTCTGTTGCTGGGTTAGCACAGCTAGCTCGTCCATCTTATTGGAGTTAGATCTTATGTTCCCAATAACAATGGATGGAAGGACAGGTCCATGTCGTCACTTCTTACCAGCACATCGTCCTCATCTCCTTCTCCTCACCTTGTGGGGAAACATCTGGCCTAGCACCAGTTAGCACTGACATGCTTCAGGCTGATAACAGCTGATTTCATATGTAAACAATGCAGCCATGGTTACATGTAGGATCTCCAGACAAACACAGGAGAAAAAGTAGTAAAAATATCACTAAAGACACAAAAAGTTTGGTGTCCATGACCAACAAATGAACCACTCCAAATGCAGCAATGACTAATCACAAGAAATAGACAAAAAAAACAGAGCTGCCGCAACAGGCAGCCACAACCAACAGGGCGGCGCCTAGTAACTAAAATGAGCCACATTCACCTGACTAGTCCAGAAAAAAGTCTCATTTCAACTTATTTAAAGACAAAATGAGGTTTGAATTGCTCATAACAAGTAAAAAAGTGTAGAACAGCGTTCATTTAAATTCATCATTAATATTATTAATTTATTTTCTCAGAGTCCAGAGAGTTGTGCAGGTGTGGACAGTCTCCCGGTACCGTGAAGTTTGAGTTGAGACTGTTTCAGCAGAACTTCTTGATCAGTGTTCATTAAAAAGAATTTGACGTCCTGCCAGAGATGGTTTTTATCCAGACGATCATTAAAACAGTTTCACCAAAAGTTCTTCTCATTCCCTCAAGTTTATTACAAAATATTTCAGAAACAGAGCGCTGAACTTTGAGAAATGTTACCACAGGAGAGGATTTGATTGAGTCAACTTTCAGGAGCAGGAACAAACTTTGGAGTCCAGATTCAATAAGCCAAGGTAAAGATCATTTCAGACTTTCTAATCACTTCCAATCAATGATTTATGACGCTGAAAGGAGCGGCCGTATCCACATATTTCACCCAGGCTCTGCTTCTTATTTCGTAGTTAATATTAAGCGAGCGCTGTTTCAATACATCAGGCTTTGATTTGTCTGCTTTGTGTTTTCTCCACAGAAAGTTACCATAAACACAAGACGACTTGAATGTTAATAAACCGTCTCGAGAAAAGAAAAGAAGCAGAAAAACAAACTCTTTCACATCCCGGAGCTTTCATCTTCACTGAAACCTCAGCGCTACGAGGTGTGATGGGTTTCTGCGTTCAGGGCTGAATCTCCATCCAAGGTGCGGCAGCAGACAAGAGGACTGATTGCACCATATTGCCCCTGTAATTTTCTGAGCTGGATGGGGTCATTCAGTCAAGAAAAGAAGCAGACAGTCTTTGGCTCCGAGTACGAGATGTGAATCAGACTCTGGTTCTCGCTCAGAGACGCAACAATGCTGTCCTGACCCCTCCAAAATATAAAGCAGCTCTCAAACAACGGGAAAGTCCCGTCCTGGAGTGGACAGTGTGGAGGAGCAGAGTTAAATCAAATGAGCTATTGTGCAGGAAGAAGCTGTGTCGTTAAAGTTCAGCAGGACCTCAGGTACAAAGAGTGTATCCTTACAGAGGTGAGCTGAATGATAAGAGATGAATAAAGATTCAGGCTGAGTCATCGTCGGAGAGGAAGGGGCCGGAGTGGAAAAATGCTAAAGCTAACATCAGAGAGGGAGGTGAGAAGAGAGGAAGCATGACGGGAGATGAAAGGAAGAAAAATATCAGGCATTAGCGCGAGCAGTGAGACGTATCAGACGCTGATTTCTTTGTTTCCCGATCAGAAAAACTCAAGACAAGGCTTGATGTAAAGTTCCTGTGAGGAGATTTTCACTGATCCTGAAAAAGTCTCCCTTCTAGATATCTGCCTGATCCTAATCCACACTTTAAAATGAGATTATCAGCTCCAATATAGGTTATTTCAATATGCTACTTCATAGTTTACTGATCAATCAGGACCAAACTGATTTACAGCACATCTAAGTCTCCATGACAACACCACACAAGCTGATGAAGTTTAGTAGAGAGAAGAGAGATCTGTGTTTTTCTCTGCTGGAAACGATTTCTGTGATTAATTTTGTAGTGATGGTGGACACTGGAGCCTAACTGTCAGACAGAAAAAGGACAGAAGAGCAGAAGAAAGAGAAATAGGAGAGAGATAGAGCACGAGCTAAAGGCTAAAACACAAAAGTTCAGAGCTCAAGAGCTCAAACACACAAGCTATAGGCTAAAACAGAGGCTAGTGGCTAAACACAGGCTAAAGAATTAAGCACAAGCGGAAGATTAAATCACATGGTATAGGCTAAAACACAAGCTTAAGTCCAAAGTAGGAGCTAAAGGCTAAAAATAAGACTAATTGCTTAAACACAAGCCAAAAGCTAGAACACACCCTTAGGGCTAAGGCATGTGCTAAAGACTAACCCAAAAGTCTCAACCTGAAACACAAGCTAAAAGATAAAACACAAGCTAAAGACTGAAACATTATTTTAAGGCTGAAACTTAAACTACAGGCCAAAACAAAATTCAAAGACAAAAACACAAGCTAAAGGCGAAAACTGAGCTAAAGGCTTATATACAAGCTAATTGCATAAACACAAGCTAAAGGCGAAAACTCAAGCTAAAGGCTTATATACAAGCTAATTGCATAAACACAAGCTAAAGGCTGAAACTCAGGCCAAAGGCTAAAACACAGGCTAAAACACAAGCTAAAGGGCTAAAACATGATTTTAAGGCTTAAACTACAGGCCAAAACACAATTTAAAGACAAAAACACAAGCTAAAGGCTAAAACACAAGCTTAAACCTCAAATACAAGCTAAAGGCTAAATCACAAGCTCAAGATGAAAACACAATCTGAAGGCTTAAACACAAGCTAAATGCTAAAACACTGGCTTAAGGCTAAAACATGAGCTTAAGGCAAATACACATGCTTCAGGCAAAAACACAGGCTAATGGCTTAAACACAAGCTAAAGGCTAAAACATACGCTTAAGGCTAAAACACAAGCTAATGGGTAAAACACAAGCTAAAAGCTAGAACACGTGCTTAAGACTTTAACACAGACTTAGACTATAACAAAAGTTTGAGCCTGAAACACAGGCTAAAGGCTAAAACACGAGCTTCAGGCTTAAACGTAAACTACAGGCCAAAACATGATTTTAAGGCTTAAACACAGGCTAAAGGCTAAACAGTGAGCTACTGGCCAAAAAACAAGCTTAAAGCTAAAACACAAGCTAATGGTTAACACACTAGCTAAAGGCTAAAACTTGGGTGAACCGGCTGCTAGTAGCGATAGGTAGAGCCAGCTTTTGATGTACAGTACAAACATAGGTTAGCTTATTGTCACGTGTCAAACAGCGCTACCTAACTGTGCTGATAAACACTTTACCTCGTGGTGTTGTATCTGGTAAAAAGTTGACTTTCCAAAACAAACACGCCTGGTTAAAGTCACATCTTAACAACAGTGTGTGTGGGACTCCAGGCCACAAGGTGGCGCTGCAGTCACATTAAAACAGATCCTCCTCACAGCATCTTTAACTTCCTTTTATTTTCATTCACAGTTTGAAATGTTTTTTTCTAAAATACAGTTCACATTTACATAAAATTATACAACATTAATTATGAGGATGTTTGGTCACATGTGAGCGTGAATCTTTTAAAACACAGCATTAAACAAATTAAACAGAAAGGCATCATCCTCATTTTTCAAACTTTAACACCTGAACATGTAAAACTTAAAGACGTAACGAGCAAATTCAAAGAAAAGTCTCAGTGTAACTAACGTATAATGTAAAAAACAGAACAGTAAAGTTTCCTCCGTCGTTGGCGTGTCCTTCCTCGTGTCTTGTTGAGGTGCTCTTCTGCCTCTGCTCCCTGTGACTGAGAGTTTTTTCAGCCTGGACTGTTCATTACTGGCTGTTCAATCCTTGATCAGACGTTTGACAAGTGATTAATCAGGCAGCCGGCCTCAGAGGAGCGACTGAAAGTTAATTTCCACACTTCTGCATGCGGAGATGAATTTGAAGCGAGCGCGGGCAGGGTCGCTGCTTCAGTCACGCTCTCAGGGTGACCCCTGCCCCTCACACTCGCCAGGATTACATCCAGTGTGACAGCGCCGTGATTGTCTTCAGCACGCATCAGCACGCAGCGCACATCCGAGCGCTGACGGAGGGTTAAGTTGTGGAATTGGGGATGGCAGGGCGCTACGGTGACGGAGCGTGGAGGAGGGTGAAAGACGGCGTCCTCCTGCACCAGGCCGAGGTGGGTATCAGTGAGGAAAAACTGAGCCAGAGTCTGAGCACGACTTCCTGTACGGACCCGTACGCCTGCGAGCAGCAGGATCTGCACCTCCCCCAGCGGGACCGCGGCGTCATCCATGTTGGAGTGCAGGAGATAAACCAGGTCTGCAAGACTCCTCTGAAACGTGCTGCAAACCCTCAGCCCAGCATCCAGCAGCAGGTCAGGAACAAAGTCCTGCCACCCCAGAGACATCTTCATCAAGTCCTCATGCAGCAAAGGATGCTGGGAAACCCGCTCATCCTCAGGACAAACCACACTGAGTATCTCCAAGCAGAGCTCTTTCGTGAGCTCCTGACTGAAGGTGTAGACGCCAAGGAGGCCGTCGTCTGTGGCGCCCGTCAGACGCAGACTGAGTCCAGCAAAGCCCACCTGGACCTCCTGCAGCTGCAGCAGAGGGAGGTGATGGAGCAGAACCAGGAGTCCAGAGTCATCCCCGAGGGCGTAGATACCGGTTTCAGCCAGGATCAGGAGGGCGGGGCGGGGCTCGGGATGGACACACGTGGCGACGCTCACCCAGAAGAGAGCTAGCATCCTCTGTGAGGTGCAGACGACGGGGTCCAGTGAGGGGAGTAAGTCCTCCAACGGCTGGTTCTGGAGACGTGACAGGAAAGCAGGGAACTGGATCAAGGTTTGAGTCAAGATTTTGACATTTTTTAAGTCAGGAAGAGTCCTCGTGGTCTCCTGAGTACAGGAACTAGCAGACTTTTCACTTCCTTCAGCTTGTTTTTGCTTTTGTGTCGACCCAAGATCCCTGACGCCATCTTGGATCAGCGGCATGTCATTTCGTAGTTCTTCTGCCTTGTTGGAGCTCTGCTTTGGCGTGAGGACTTTGAGCTGTTTGTACTCTGAGCGAACACACTCCAACGCTTCAGCCACAGACTGAACATCCTGCGTTATCTCCACCTGGATGTGCTGGATGAGAGGCAGCTCCTTCATCAGAGAGAAAAGCTGGCTATCCTTAAAGAGGGAGAAGACGAAGCTCCCTTTAACGGCGGTGAAGACCGGACTGCGCAGAACGTTACTTTCCTTTAACAGAGAGGAAACCTGACTGGACAGAGAGGCCGTCAAAGGCTGCAGTCCCTCTTTCCTCCAAAGAAGTCGCCCCGCGTCCTGGACGATCCAAGAAACCGCGCTGACCAAAGAGCCGAGGCCTGACTTCTGAGCTGCTTCGGTCTCTGTCTCAGCATCTCCCTGGATCCCCTCCAACCCTCCACATTCATCCATCTCTCCGCTGCAGCCGCTCCGGCCCTTGAAGGTGGATTCCTCTTGTGGACAGCAGGCTGCCGGAGCGCTGAGAGGCTGAGCGCGGGTTTGTGGGAGGACAGGCGCAGAGCTGCTTCTTCCTCTCTGCAGGTGGGACGCGCCGCCTAATGAGCTCCCACCAGAGCCAGGTCTCCCCTTGTAGCCGTCAGCCACGACACCTCGGATCTCGTTAGCATTCCCCTCTGGCGTGGCGCAGCATCCATCACCCAGGCCCAGGACACTTGTCTGCTGGAGGCTGGCATCCCCTGACCAAACCTCCTCCCTCCTATCACCTGCATCTCCAGCCACGCTCTGAGCCTTCCTCCACAGCCACGCAGACACCAGCCCCAGCCCTGATTTATGTGACGAGCCGCTCTCCTGCTCCCGGCCTTCCCTGGTGCTTACCCCACCCCGCAGCAAGTCTCCATCCACCTCCGCGGTGATGTGAGGGACGGGACGTTTCCACGGTTTGGCCTAGTTTATCCACGGCGCAGTTAGATGAGAAAAGGAAGAGAAGGAGAAGAGACAAATAAACTTTTCTACACAGATCAAAAACACTTCCTGTTTATAAGTTTAAGCTTTGAAAAGAAAAATCAACTCCTTTCAAACTTGCTCCTACTTATGAAATTATCATCTGAATTCGATATTTACAAATCGGGATGATGTCAGGAGACATTTGTCAAATAAGGAGATGAAGATGAGATTGGGTTTGAATATCTTAAGAGCAAACACGGCTGTTCAGTTACGCTGCAAAAACTGAATCTTATCAAGTGTTTTTGTCTGATTTTCAGTAGAAAATGTCTTTTTATACTTAATCTGAGCCACATTCACCTAACCAGTCCAGAAAAATGTCTTATTTCAAGTTATTAAAAGACAAAATGAGGTCTGAATTGCTGTAACAAGTAAAAGAAATCTGCCAATGGAAGAAGAGAAAAGTTACCTGTACTAAGACATTATTTATCTCATTTATTTATTTAAAACAGGACAGTGTACATTAATTGACACCTAAACTAATGTAAATGTACCCAAGTTAGCCAAAATGGCTAATTTTCATTAGCAGCCCCTTTGCCAGGTGTGTTAATTGGCAACATAGAGCAGAGGTAAAATTTATTAAAAAAACCCAAAAACCTGGTAAGTAATGAAATAAATAAAATAACAATAATAACAAAAGTAATGAAATAAATAAAATAATAACAATAATAACAAAAGTAATGAAATAAATAAAATAATAACAATAATAACAAAAGTAATGAAATAAATAAAATAATAATAACAGCAAATTTGTCTAGCTCAATTTCCATATATATATTTTTTTAAATGTTACAAGCAATTTAGTACAGTGGCATTTACCTAAAAAAAAAAATCCACTTTTCATGACATAACTACAAAAAAAAATATGTTTATTGAGATGAAAATTAAAGATTTTCAGAAACTGCTTTACTTTTCAGATTCTTGTTTTCACAAAATAGTATCCCATAAAAACCAAAAACTGAAAAAAATATCCTGTTTTTATGAGATAGTTATGTTGTAAAAACAGGAGGATGTGTTGTTTTATTTTCAGGTGAATGTAATACGCCACCGTACAATTCAGACCTTGCTTTTGTCTTTGAATAACTTAAAACCAGACATTTTTCTGGACTGACCAGTTGAGTGTGGCTCATATAAAACATAATGAAACAATTTTTACTTGAAATAAGACAAAAAAAAATTGATAAGATTTTTTGCAGTGGTGACTTTATTACTCCTCTGTAATAGATGCCGATCTTTAGAAGGCAGTTAAACACACTCATTCTGGTCATGTAGTGAGTCATCAATGTATTTGAAAAACATCTTGTTTTCTGCACACGAAAAACTGAAATCTTATCAAGTGTTTTTGTCTCATTATTAGTAAAAATGTCTGATTATACTTGTTTTTAGCCGCCGATTCACCTCAGGCGGCGTGTTTAGAGCGTTCTGGCGTTTGAGCAGAGCACGCGTTTGGGCAGTAGACGCAAATTCCCTCGAGTTCAAAATATTGAACTTTTGACGCGAATTTGCGTGAAGGCTTGCCGTGGCCGCCAATCAGCAATGACATTCCCCCACGACGTCATTGTTTTGACGTTGGGGGGCAACCGCCGCCTGCTCCGGCTCCAACTCTGCCTGAGGATGAAGGAGAAAACAATCTGTGCGGTGTGTCATTATCCAGAGTTATACGATACAAGGGTGAAAGTCTCTGAGGAGACAGGTTTTGAATATAAGTTCTGTAAATATTCGTTTCCAGCTGGATCTGTCTGCACGGGTCATCACTGAGTCCGACTGCGTTTTCCTCAGTGGAGTTTTAAGCCTGATAGAGAGGAGGGAGGAGCGGGGCAAGGGCAGAGCCAGGGAAAAGATGGAAGTTCTCTGTGCTCCTCTCTTTCCTCCACCCCTTCATTATCCCCAGGGAGACCTCCAGGAACATGGGTCGGGGGTACGGGGGGTCGGAGGTTCGGGGGGTCGGAGGTTGAGATGGTAGGGAACAGCCAGGCAGGGCCAGTGGATTACCAGGGAGAGGCAGCAGGCCTTGATTGTGATCTCCAAAGCTTTCACACACTCTCCTGTCATGCTTTTGAAACCACAGCTCATTGTTTTTCAGATGCTCTTTGGAGCTTTCTGTCTTTAAATAAACGGGCTCTCTACTCTGCATGCGCAGTACCGCGCTAACCCGCGTTCGCCCCTCAGTTTGTCAAAAAAAGTCCAGCGGCGAGACTCGGGCGTTCACGCAGTGCGTGACAGGCCGTTCGCGTTTGGTGTGGCCGCGGCATTACAAGTGGAAAAAAAAAAAAACTGAAAATGGAACAAGAGAAATTTGCAAGAAAATTTGCTTAAAAATGGGGCGAGCTAGTTCAGGCAGACAACTCGAGCTGCACTGCTATGCACATACCACGTGTCTCACACGTCATAACCATCTTGCAATCACACTCTGCCTCTCATTTGGGCGGTCTATTTAAACCAGGAGTCTCCCATCCCAGCAACCACCTGCAGGCTCCGGTGGGGAATTGTGCTCAGTATGTTTTGCTCATCACTCCTAAATGTCACCATGTAAACTTATTGTGAGGGGTGATGAGGCCGGAGCCTGGACGCTGCTAAATAAACAATTCAAACGTGAGTTGTCTGACTGAACTAGAATAATGTCTAAATACAAGTAACTTTTCTCTTGTTCTATTGGCAGATTTTTTTAACTACACCCAAGCAATTCAGACCACATTTTGTCTTTAAATGACTTGAAATAATGTGGCTCATATTAAGTCTAAAAAGACATTTTCTACTGAAAATAAGACAAAAACACATGATAAGATTTCAGTTTTTTCAGTGTGGTTTAATGTGTTGCCGTTACAACAGACGTGCTTTTTCTTTGTTCTCTAGTTTTTTGTTTTGTCTCTTTTTCAGAGAGGATAGAGGATAGGCTTCTCTTTGTGTTTAGTTTTGCAGGTTTTTGTTAAGTTTGGATTTTCTATGTCTATACAAAGCAATAAATGGTTTTGTTTTTTTTTTAAAGTTGAATTATGTCTGAAAACAGAAACGCCGACACAGAAAGTGTCTGCAGTCTAACGAGGTCCGTGTATAAACAAACTTACTTCAGAGTGCCCTTATTGCTTGGTGCTGTCACAAAATGAATGCCATTTCCTTTGAAACCCCTACAGGAAAGTGTAAAAGGGTTTAAATATGTGCATAATAAACAAACAAGCTGAGGGAAGAAGTGTTTCATGCCTCATAAAAATCTGTATTGAACAGAGAGGAGGGGGAATCGACGTTGGCTCTGTGTGTTTTTGTGCGGTGACAAAGGGAGTAATGCACAGAGGCAAAAAGCACCTGAGCAAATAAAATCTGCATAAAGAGAGTCTGTTATCACTGCTCTTAAAGTTTGTTTTTGATTTCCTAAATGTTTCATCACGAGTGCAGGAAATGAAAGCCTTTCACGTACCGTCGGCTCCTCAGTCGCTGCACAGGTCACACATCTCTCCAGCACTTTGGACTCAGCGGTTTGTGCAGAAAGTAAACCCCTCTGACTGCAAAAAACGAAATAATACACTTCATGTTCCATCAGAAAACAAAACCAGCGTCTTGATACGAGGCATGTGCTCTGTGCAGATGTGCTTATTTGCTTATCCGCGCTGCCAGAGTCTTTGTTTTCAAAGCAAATTCAATTATTTGCTGCGCTGCGACTCTGGAGACTTCAAACAGTTTTTCAGGCAAAAGACAAGACTGCAATAACCTCTCAACCCCAGCCTTGACAAAAAACATCCATTAGATTTGAAAAGCAAACAGCCCAAATGGCTGGATGAGATTAGAGCCCCTCTACTAGCTGTGAAATTAAATAGAATCTGTGCATGTTGATTTGGGGATTTACATACAATACTGAGCCCTGGAGAGGAGGGAGCGGAAACCAAATATACAGCTCAGAATGATTTCTGACAGTAAACAGCAGCTTTCGCGCAGCTTTGTGGGCTGCAGCAGGTTGACAGCGAGGGGGGAAGCGGGAGCACTAAAGCAGCGACAGCATCAACCAGAGAAACAGTGTGCAGGTCCTCGCAGCGATTAAAGGATTTCTGCAGATCCGGGGATCAGTGCAGAGGATGTCCTGTTCTCTGAAATGTTTGTCTGCTCACATGAATAAATGGAGGAACACTGATCTAGGATTTCCAGTAAGGAGCTGACCACATTTTCCTCCCTGTCACACGCCGTGCTCACGTGCAGAGGTTTGCTGTGTTCTTACAGGAGGAGGAATGTTAACACAAACAACAGATCCATTAACATCACCACAGAGACTCACAGAGACTCACAGAGACTCACAGAGACTCGCACAGACTCACAGAGTGCCAGGATCTCCCAGCGCTGCTCTCTGTTGATGGGGAGCCACGCTGCTTTCCTTTGAAAGTCGTTTGAAGTCCCGGTTGCGTCTGTTCAGGCTTTCTTGGACCAGCTTCCAGTCCACCTCCTGCTGGTTGAGCTCCTCTTCCACGCTTCTGGTGACACACACACACACACAAATATTTCTGATTTATTTAACGGCTGTTAAATCAAACTTTAACCTAGATTTGTGGAGGACTCTGATTGTTCACTTGGAGTTTTTCTTTTCAGTTGAGGGTCACAAAGAGCTGATGCTAAAGCTGTGAGGCTAAAAACCGTAGTTCCTTAAATGGCCACCAGAGGCCGACTCCCAAAGTGATTCGGACCAATCAGGCTTCAGACCATGGACCAAGGGTCTTCAATCTGCGGCTCTGGAGCCTCACGCGACCCTTTGACTCCTTTTCAGTGGCTCCTTGTAGCTTTAAAAAAAATATTATTTAAATAAAGAATTTTTATTTTTCTTAGAGGGTATTGATGATTAAAGACAATGACACAAAATAAAAATATAGCATTTTATTGAACTTAATATGCATCACCTCTTGCAATAAAGCTTTCAAAAAATTTTTTTTTGACTTTTGCCAATTTTTTGGAAATTCAATTTTGGACTTTTTTTTTACAATAAAGAAAAAATCTGTTTTTTCTTTAAAATTATGCAATTTTTTGATTTTTTTTTTTTTTAATTTTTTAAATGTACCAAATTTTTTAAGACATTTTTTAATATACTTTGCTAATTTATTAAAATTGTCAAATTTTAAAAATGTCTAAATTTTGAGTTTTTTTCACATTTTTGCACATTTTTAAATTTCTTTTTAAAAAAAAAAAAAAAAAAAATCAAATTTTTGAAATTCAAACATTTTGAAAAATTTCGCAACTTTTTGAAGTGTGTTAAATTGTGCAAATGTATGACATTGTACTTTTTTTTTAATATTTGCCAATTAATCAAAATAATAAAAAAAATTAAACATCACATGTACAATTTTTATAAACACAAAAATCTTCTTGCTTGGATAATTATGCACAAGTAATTATGCACTGACTTAAAATCAGACATTTTTCTGGACTGCTCAGGTGAATGTGGTTCATATTTTTTACGGTATTTTATTGTTTATTGTATATTTATTGTAAGTTGCACTGTGTGCTATTCTTATCATTGCACTTCACTATTTGTTTTACTTCTTAGCTGTGGCTGTGTGTGTCAATGAGCAGCTGAATAATTGAATTTCCCTTTGGGAGTAATTAAGTATTTATCTATCTATCTATCTATCCTAAAAAGACATTTTGTACTGAAATTGAGACAAAAACACTTGATAAGATTTCAGTTTTTTGCAGTGTTGGCCAACATTCAATACTTTATTTTTAAATCAATACCCCCTGTTGCCAACCTAAATCTTCAACATCACGACCATAAATCAAGTGGTGTCTTAACACTGGCTACATATTCTTGTTTACAGCCTCTCAGAGGTAAAGTTCAAAGGTCAAACTCTCCAGAGGGAGATATGTGAGGCTCCTCACGCTGCACTCAAACCCAGTGACAGGAGCTCCTACAGCAAAGAACTTTATCCAGAGTAAAAACACTTTTCAGACGATCCGGGCTCCTAATAACAGCCTGTCGGTGGGCAGAGGAGGGAAACAGTTAAGTTGCCACTTGGCCTACTGGCCAGAGACGCAGACACTGAGAGGGATGTCAGATGATGGACTTTCAAAGCTAACTTAGCCATTAAAAGCTGCTCGGGTCAAACGGCCGCTGGCCCGGTCCATCAGTGGGAGCTCTCAGACTTCAGACATGCTGCGTCTGAAAGAGCTGCAATTTAAAGTTGGCTCCAACATACTGTCTCTGTTACACAGTCCATTTATTTAAGAATAAACCAAACACACAGAGGGACAACTTTTCTACGAGTGAGACGAACGGTTAAACTCGATAACAGCAGCACACAACAAAGCGACCCCGCTATTAGATACAAACAGACTGTTCACGCCGCTCCTTCTTCCTCCTCTCCAAACAGAAGTCCACTTTTAATGGATTTCAACACTTCCTGCTTCAGGCCAAGGCCACATAAGAAGATCTGCTCCCAGCCGAGATAATCCACTTTGATACCAACGATATGAAGTGCTCCCATGTTTTCACGAGCGGGTCAGACTTTCTGCGGCCTGAACTCTGCCTGATAACTCACAAGTTGCTTTTGTTACACTGAATCACCCCCTCCAGCCACTTCAGGTCAGCTCATTGATATTTTGTGACACTCCTGAAGCCGAACGGATACCCACAGCCGCAGACTGAATCCAGATCATTAGCTCTTATTTACCGCTGAGGGTTATTTCTGAAATGATTGGGCACATTTAAAGATCAATTCTGTCCTTGCTGCAAGCGAGGTTTATGCTTAGTGAACAACAAGAACAAGGATGGAATAAATATCACAGCAATGAGACGTAAAAAGGAAAAATCGTCCTTCACTACCAAATAAGTGCTTGAACAGATAATAGTCCACGGTGCGAGGAAGAAGAGGAACAAAGAAATCAGATAAAGAGCATTTTGTAGGTTAAGATTTCAGTAAACACTGACAGCCATGAGGAATCACTCCTCTCTTGATCACAGTTTTCTGCAGAGTTACGTGCTGCGTAAACATCAGCAAACTCTGCTTCTGACCAAGGAATGTGTTCTCCATTAGGGGGCGCTGTGGGGAAAATACGTCAGGATGTTTTAACGGCAGGATCAGGATCTCATCAGGATTATTTTTCATTTCAAACAACATTTTTTAGCCCCAAATATTTCTCATTCTGCATCATTTATCACTTTAACCTGGTCTTGTTTTCCTCTAATGCAGTGGTTCTCAACATTTTTCCAGTGATGTATCCCTTTGACATATGTTTTTTTTCTGCCAAGTACCCCCAAAAAGTGCAAAACAGTTTTGGTTAGAAAAAAAGAGATTGAAACAAAACTGATGTGTCTGATTTACCATATATTCTTTTCATCAATAATATTGTTGTTAGCACTGAAAATCACAGGCACAAACATTAAAAGAGGTATCATTAAAAACTATAAAATATTGTAAAAGGTAAAAAAGAGGAGTTTGCCTTTGTTTGGGACTCATTCATGTCATTCTTGACTAATGAAAAGGATAACACTAACTGAAAAACATGTGTAATGTAATGATCCTGCCTTTTTTTTTTTTTTTATTTATTTACTTATTTATTTAGCTTTTCTCTTTATTATCATTTTTATATTATTATTAATTCTATTATTATAATTATTTTTTAACAGTATTATTTTTATTATTATTATTTATTTTTGTGTGTATTTTCATTATTTATTTATTTATTATTATTATTATTATTTTTTTTATCATTATTATTATTGTTATTATTTTTATTATTAGTATTATTATTATTTTGTGTGTGTGTGTGCGTGTGTGTGTGTGTGTGTGTGTGTGTGTGTGTGTGTGTGTGTGTGTGTGTGTGTGTGTGAATGAGCACTTGTTTGAGGGGACATAATTGTAAATGAAAATGAAAATGTTTGTACATTTGATACAAAGTTTGATATGTATCTAAAACTTTAATAAAAAATTGTTAAAAAAAAAAAAAAAAACTATAAGATAAAAATATCTAAAGATGTGTTACAAAGGAAAGATTTCCATAATTTAAAGTGTCCTCTTTTGGTGCCAAAGTAGGGGATTTTCCACAAACCTAATTGATTAACTTCACAGATAGATCAATAAATTTTGCTATTTACTGTTTGCTAATTTCACCGCACAGTAAAATTAGTGGTTGTGTCCTAATAAACCCACTCATTCCTTTCTCACTACTCACTATATAGTAAATTAGATGTAGTGGACTCTACAGTCATTTCGGACACTACTCACTCACTCACCAGCCGCTGACAGTGACAAAATTATTCTAACGTTGTTCACGGACTGCTTGGGATTTACAGTTATCATTTTCCTCAAACACTGCAAAACAGTATTTATTTTAGTGATAACTAATATCATACTGAGCATAATTACCACAACAGCCAAATATAATAGTAACATTTATTACACGTTATTTTTTAAGTAAATAAACCATATATTTGCACAGAACTTGTGCTGTGTTTGAGAATTACAAGGTCAAGTGAAGGCATCACCCACGATGAACGGTTCAGCGGCTACCGTATGGAATAAATTTCCTGCATTTCAAATTGATTTGAGAGCAGTATTTTATTGATTTCATGCTCAGATTTTGTGATATTGTCTCTCATAACTCTGCTCTTGCGCTCAAATTTGCTCTGTGCGTGCTCGAACTGTCCTCGCGCTTGGTTATAATGCTGCTCGCACAGATTTCCTGCGCTCACGCTCAGGTTCTTCCTCTTGGGCTGAGGAAATTTCTGCTCACAGATCTGTCTGCTCTCAAATTTTATGTGGATCAACCAATAGAAGGCCAACTAGTATTGACCAATCAGATTATCCCTGTTTGTTTATGGGGGCGTTCGCTATTCTCTACGGAGCGTCAGATACAGACAGGCACTCTTTCAACCTGGTTTATCACCCCCTGACCTCCGGGCTCGGCTCACACCCGAGTGTGAGCACAGGAAATCTGTGCGAGCAGCATTATAGCCAAGCACGAGGACAGTTTGAGCATGTGCAGAGCAAATTTGAGCACAAGCACTACAAAATGCTGTATAGTGGATAGGGAGCGATTTTGGACACTGCCAGTGTCTTGGGTTTCCACCTTAATTTGCTGTTTTATGGATACGATTTCTCAAAAGTCACCATTTCAGAGTTACACAAACATTTTGAGATGTTGTGAGGAGTTTGAAAGTGATCTTGAAAAAGTCTCCCTTCAAGATATCTGCCTGATCCTAATCCACACTTTAAAATGAGATTATCAGCACCAATATTACAGGTTGTCTCTCTATGACAACACCACGCCAGCTGATGAAGTTTAGTAGAGAGAAGAGAGATCCGTGTTTTTCTCTGCTGAAAATTATTTCTGTGATTAATTTTGTAGCGATGGTGGACACTGGAGCCTAGAACATACATGTTACAGACGTCAGGGTGTCAGCTGTGCTTAATATAGACAGCTACTAAACTAAGAACAAACCGACAGTTAGCTTGTTGTCGCGTTATGGTGCGGCCACACCAAACGCGAATTTGCGGCGCGATTACATACAAAGTCAATGCAAAGACGCGTTTAGCCGCCGATTCGCCTCAGGCGGCGCGATTCACGCGTTTGGCGCGGCGAGTTTGGAGCGTTCACGCGTTTGGGCGGTAGGCGCGAATTCGCTCGAGTTCAAAATATTCCCCCACGACGTCATTGTTTTGACGACGTTGGGGGGCAACTGCAGCCTGCTCCGGCTCCAACTCCTCCGGAGGATGGAGGAGAAAACAATCTGTGTGGTGTGTCATCATCCAGAGTTATACGATACGACGTGTGTACTCTACAGAGACCGGAAAAACAGGAGCAGGCTTGGTTGAAAGTCTCTGAGGAGACAGGTTTTGAAGGTAAGTTCTGTAAATATTCGTTTCCAGCTGGATCTGCCTGCACGGGTCATCACTGAGTCCGACTGTGTTTTCCTCAGTGGAGTTTTGAGCCTGATAGAGAGGAGGGAGGAGCGGGGCAGGGGCAGAGCCAGGGAAAAGATGGAAGTTCTCTGTGCTCCTCTCTTTCCTCCACCCCTTCATTATCCCCAGGGAGACATCCGGGAACATGGGTCGGGGGTTCGGGTGGTCGGGGGTACGGGGGGTCGGAGGTTCGGGGGATCGGGGATGAGATTGCAGGGAACAGCCAAGCAGGGCTGGTGGATTACCAGGGAGAGGCAGCAGGCATTGATTGTGATCTCCAAAGCTTTCACACTCTCCTGTCATGCTTTGGAAACCACAGCTCATTGTTTTTCAGATGCTCTTTTGGACTTTCGGTCTTTAAATAAACGAGCTCTCTACTCCGCATGCGCAGTACCGCGCATTCGCGTGTTCGCGCCTCAGCTTGTCAAAAAAGTCCAGCGGCGAGACTCGGGCGAGTAAATTCGCGTGTTCGCGTTTGGTGTGGCCGCGGCATTAGCCTACAGATACGTCAGAGCACCAGGCTGCCGATAGCACTACATACAGCTGGCTGCTACTATGTTCGCTTGATGTCACGTTTCTTACTGTCCAGTAAAAAGTTGTCTTAAACAAAGAAAATTTGTTTCGATCCAATCTCCATTTAATTCCAAAACAAACACACACCTCGCTAAAAGTCATTTACAGCAGAAGGTGGCGTGGCCGTCACATTAAAACAGATCCTTCTCACAGCATCTTAAACGTGACTCATTCTACGTTTACACTGCAACAGAAATTACTTTCAGCTAATCTGAGGCTCAGTATGAACTCCAAATTAAACTGTACTTTGACTGTTTCTCATCCCACTAATTTGAGTCTATTTTTGAAATGTCATCATGACCCAGAGTGAAACAAATCTGCAGGAAGTGAGGCAAAGCACAGGTGAAAAGATGCCTTTTATGACTGGTGTTTTTCTCCTGTGCATTCTGGGATTTTTCTGTGTATCGCCGAGTGAACTGCAGTGGTTTTGGAAACAGGAAGGAAAGTTCACCCAACTCGAGGTTGTGTTAGGACATAAATTTGGTTTCAGGCCTGCTGTGTTTCCGCGGGCTCAGCGTGGAGCAGATTTTTACATGTTCCCACCTCTGCCCACAGAAAGGCCGCCGTGATTTGTGGCTGTGATTTGGTCTACGTGTCCGATGAAAGCGGCTCAACAGGTGGGCGGCTTTCGAAGGTGGAGTGGGCTCAGTTCAGTGTGGAGAGTTTTTACATGTGTGCTGAAGTCTCACCCTGGACTCTGCAGGATGATCTCAGACCAGGTCTCGGAGGATTTGGACGTGTCGGTCGGGGACAGGCTGAGGGGAGACAGCAGCTCGCTCTGCAGACCAAAGAAGAAGACAGCAGCATGAAACCACACTGTTAGTGACAGCTGCCTTTTTCTCTATTCTGGCACACGTCCTCTGATGTCACTGTTCCTCTGCTCGGCGTGGGAAGCTCAAACACTGTTGAGGTTTTTCTGCTGCATCCTGGGTTTGCAAATGAATATTCACAGTGAATTCAAAAGCTTCAATTTCCAAAATGTCAAAATAAAAAACACCTTTTCAAACTGTTCCATCTGGTCTACCTGGAAAGTGAGATTTTGCAAACTTAGATGAAGGTTTCCTGTCTTCACTGAGCAGATACAACCATGCTCTGTTATTTTTCCCTTTTTACTGTGCTTATAAAAGCAAACAGGTTTTATATTCTCCTCCTATTCTGTGAGGGCGTCTGCTAAACTGGCGTTAGGAAGACAGAGGCTATAACTCACAAACGAGTCCATTACTGTTGCTCCGTGAGTCCTTAAAGTCTATCTCATGCATCAGTTTCTGACACTACATCTAAAAGGAACAGTTATATAATTTGCTGCTACTGAAAAAAGGCCATTTTTAAAGATATGTCTTCGTGCAACAGTAAAACACATTCTGGGTCTGCGAGGACACATTCAGACGGAGCTAACGCGTCACTCTCGGGACCGTCTCATTTGGAGTAAATGTTAAAAAATGAATGGCAAAGGCTCCGCTTGGACCCGCAGCGGGGCCTGGATGTCTCTGCTTTTTCTTGGCTGCAGCAGCGGGCAATTCTCAATAATGCAGAGAGCAGAAAGCTGTCAAAAAAACAGAAGTACAGCTGTGACTATAAAATGGGCTGTGAATCCATTTTATTACATAAAAGGTTATAAAACAGGGGACACAGTCTGAGGTTCAGACAGCGCAGGCTACTCTTACACCAAGTGCTATTTACGCTCTGAGGTACGACTTTTGATAAAAGAAAGGAAACATAAATAGATACCAGACATTTTATCTACCATCTGTACATACTGACACGTTATACACGTTTTTCAATCTCAACTTCCAGTCTACAGCAAATTTATAAGCCATCATCCAAGAAGAGGGGTATCAGGAATTTGTCACAGTAAGAGAAATATTGAAGTAGTCAAACATCCTGCTCAGTCATCTCCTCTGGGCCTTTATACATGTGTCAGTGTCTGTGTCTGCCTCAACCCCCTCCTCTGCCTGGATGTTGATGTTTTGATTATATCAGGACATTTCTAGGCTTGGCGTAATTGTGGTTACAACAGCCCAATCACGGAGCACACAGTGCACACATGGCTTTGCGTGATGATGACAGTGAGTAGAAGAAGCTAATCAGAGCAGCTACGATAGCGGAAGTAGCAAAGAGGAAGAAAAACAACCAAAGTGAAATGAAATACCAAATAAGATTAAGCTTTTTCCTAAACGAGGGTGAAGAGCGATGCGATTTAGCTAGGTTCTTCTTCTAGGTATGTGTCAAATTCCTGTGGTTTGCTTGTATTAACATGTTAAGTCAGGTGCACGGCCCTCGAGTTTCTCCCACATAGAAATTCAGGTGTTTTCTGGGCTACTGAGTGTGTTCATGTAGTCACAGCTGGAGGCTGTGGGTGTGTGCTGCTGCTGGCACTGAGCCAAGGAGGAGGAGCTTAGTTTGAATGTTGTATTTACGAACAAGCCACCAAAAATCTGCACATCCACCTTTAAATAAAGTACAATGAGTTGTTCTGTCAGAAAATCTCACACTGACATGTTTTGCAAAAAATCAGCCAGTTAGAGGAACTTTTTTTGTCCACAGCGGGGCGCCAAAATCAACACTAAGTTTTTTACAGGTGCTTTAAGGACTGTGATAAGGTTTGGTTATCTGGGGGTCTTTTTTATGAGTAAGTCTTGGAAAGGCAGGTATTTCTTTTTCTTTCTTCTTCTTTCTAGTTTTTGTTTTTGTTGTTTTTTATTATCATATATATTAATACTGTTTTGTAGGCAGCTTAGTGTGCACATAAATCAAGCAGGATGATAAGACCTATCCTATTATACTCTATCACATCATACTGTGTCATTATACTAAACCGTTAAGCTAAAACATTTAATGTTTTCATTTTTCATATGTAACTTACTGAATTAAACATAAACTCCTTTAAGGTTTATTCTTTCTCCACTAAAGGCCTCAACACCTAAACTCACCAAGAATTCCTCAACATGAAACATTAATGGAGAGAATAACTGTTTGGGGTTTACATGAGAGAAAAACTGCATTTGCACAACACCTCTTTAAAGAAATTCACATGAAAGTGAATGAAAATCGTTTCAAGCCGGATGAAAAGCTGCCATTTTGAAAGCTGCAGCACCTGGCCTTCTTTCAGGGAAAGCGTTTTTAAGACTGAAAAGAGTTCAGCAGTGTGGAGAGATTATTCACGGTTCACAGGTCTCACTCCTCTTTTCTTTTTGTGAGCCAATTAGTCAGAATGAAACAGGTAAAAAAGCAGGTAGCTGAAAAACAAGCAGATATTCTCAGTTTGATCAGAAACAATGTGTAAGAATCACATCTGTGGTTCAGTTTGTGATGAAAAGAGAAGAGGAAAAAGTTCAACCTGAGCAGCTGATAGATGTGGAAACATAATTGAGCACCATGCTCAGTCGTCTCACATCTTTTCTGAGAGAAGTTCCCTCAGCTCTAAGACAACAGCAGGATACCACAAGATCACAGTGACGCCCGCCTGTGTGTGTGTGCGTGTCTGAGTGTGTGTGTGTGTGTGTGTGTGTGTGTGTGCGTGTCTGAGTGTGTGTACCTGAGGTTTGCCTCTGATCTGGGCAGCTTCAGTCGGGTGGTAAAACCTGAGTTTGGTTCCTCTCCCCAGCTCTATGATGGCACCTGAGGAGAACAGAGGAGGTAACACATTCCTGCTTGATCAGAGTTTTCTAACTGGGCTGCAGTTTTATCCCCTTCCCAGTCAGGTTTGAGGAAAAACCACAGCACCACTACTTCTGCCATGAAGGTAATGAATGATGTCTTAGAGGCCTTAGACAACGAACAGTGCTGCCTTGCTCTGTTTATTGATCTTTCTATGGCTTTCAACACTGGGGATCATAGAATCCTTTTGGACCACCTAAGAGCTTCTGGTTCCTGGGCTCTGGTTCGAAAACTGTCTCACTGGCAGATCCCAGGCTGTCACATCTGTGGTACTAAAAGTACACAGAGGTGTACCTCAGGGTTCAGTTCTGGGACCACTCTTATTTACTATCTTCAACCTGCAGCTCTTTTACTCCTTTATCAACAGCCCACCAACTTTCCCTGCACCTGTGGATAACCTCAAGTTTTACAGCCCTGGGAAGATAACTACATCTACAAAAAGACTCATCTGGAAGAAAATACAGATTTTAAATCTGTGTGGATGGATTCATTTAACTGACAACGTGCCTGCTTAATATACATGATTGATATGTGGCAAGACAAGAAACAAACAGATTCTTCTTTTTTTTAATTTTGAAGGTTTAAAATTTCACATTTTTTTTTACCATGTAAACATTTTTTTTTTGCAATTTTTTTTTAATTTTAACAACTTTCTGAGAATTTTTTTTTCTCCAAAAATATATATTTATCAATTTATTTTAGCAAATCACAAAAAATGATGAGTGAAGTGACATTACCTTTCAAGATTTTGCAGATTTTTACATTTTTTTTAATTTCATGATTGTGAATATTTTTTGATAATTTTCGAAAATTTTAAATTTTTGCTTTTTTTAAAAAAAATAAAAATAAATATATATATATATATATATATATATATATATATATATATATATATATATATATATATATATATATATATATATATATATATATAGCTTTTTTTGAAGTTTAATTTTTTTTTAATTATGAAATTTCCACAATATTTGAGTTTTTGGCACATTTATTAAAAATAAAAAACTAAGACATTATATGTACAATTTCATAAATGAGAAAAAAACTTCTCATTTAGATTTTTGTTAACTAGATTTTAACTAGGTATAGAATTTTCGTCTTTATTGTGAAGATTAAGTAGATTTTGTGGCACCATAGTGACTTTAATCCAGGTGAGCTGAGGTAAAATGGCTCCTATGAAAGTAAAGGTTGTAGACCTCTGCTCAATATTTACTCTCTGGATCACATTGTTCTAAATGGTAATTTTAATTTCTAAATTTTCTTTGCTGACGATGTAGTTATTTATTGCTGTGCCCCTACACCCACACTAGCTTTTGTAAATCTACAATATGCTTTTTATCAAATCCAAGTTCAGCTTAGCACACTGCTAAACTCATGTTGTTTTCATCTGCAAGAGCAACAAAGCAACAAACTGAACACCATCTGAGAAAACTGTCAACATCCACGGGCAATGATGTAATCGTCTTTTTTACTCAAGGAAAACTTGTCTTTTATAGAGCAGCTGCTGCTCGAAAGCTGAAAGTTTTACTTGGTTTTTGCTGGAGAAACTAGTCTTGTTTCTCTTTTATTGTTAAAATTAAATAAAAAAATGTTGCTAGGCATCGCCCTGTTGGTTGCGGCTACCTGTTACAGCAGCTCTGTTTAAGTCTGTTTTTTGTATTTATTTTTTTTCATCTCTTTTTTGTCATCTTTGTATTTGGAGTGGATCATTACTTTGTTTGGCTCATTTGTTGATCATGAACACCAAACTTTTTGTGTCTTCAGTGATATTTTTACTACTTTTTCTCCTGTGTTTGTCTGGAGATCCTACATGTAACCATGGCTGCATTGTTTACATGTGAACTCAGCTGTTAGCAGTCTGTAGCATGTCAATGCTAACTGGTGCAAGGCCTGATGTTTCCCACAAGGTGAGGAGAAGGAGGTGAGGACAACATGTGAGCTAAGAAGTGACGACATGGACCTGTCCTTCCATCCATCGTTATTGGGAACGTAAGATCTATCTCCAATAAGATGGACGAGCTAGCTGTGCTAACCCAGCAACAGAAGGAATACCAGAAGGCGGAGTAGCATCATGCTATCCATAGACATGGCTAACAGAGCTAACATCAGACACCAACACCACATTGGAAGAGCTTCACCTGCTGTGAGCAGACAGGATCCAGGAGACAGAGACTGAACAGACTGCTGAAGAAGCTCAGTCCTGGACCCTGTGGAGGTGGAGGCTGGCTGACTGGACAATGATGGACAAGCTGTCAGCATCTATTTTCTTATGGAGCTTTTTACACTTTCTATACACTTTCTTACTTTGGTTTTCTTGATTGCTGCTGTGACTCCTCCTGAATTTCCCCTCGGGGATAAATAAAGTATTTTCTATGCTATTCTATTTCTCTGCTAAAAGAGACTGGTCTGTACTGAGTGAGTGACTTTTTGCTGTGTCTGTGTAATGCTGCTATTCTTGTTCAGGACTCCTCTGCTCTCGACGGGACTAACCTAGTTAATCAAAGGTTAAATAAAATAAATTCAGCTCTGGTTTGCTGTGGATCATTGCAGAAATCAACACAAGCAATACAGATCATGAAAAAGAAGGTGATAAAACCACCACACAGCTCAAACTGATGTCTGACAGTCTTTGTATTCACACAGAGGCAACAATACCTGCAGTCTCTTCAATAGATGGAACAAATGACCTGAAATATCTGTTTGTTTTGGCCTCCTCCCTGCAGGAAGACCGTGCTCGGGGTTTCCCAGGACGACCTTTGCCCTGCGAGTGGCTCTCACACAAGTCAACTCCAGCTTTGTTTCTGCACGGTTTCACAATTCTGAGGTTCTCAGCTCGTCAAAAAGGTTAAAACGGACTAAAAGGAGAATAAAAACTGCAAGTCTACAGTCTGCTTTCTTGCTAATGGCTTAGTCGTAAGAGGAAGAAAAGATAGCGATAAATTTTCAGGTGATAGTTAAACCCTGAGGCTTTGTCCGGGAGTGAAATTCCAGGTCGAGGCATAAAATCTAAATGACTGGCCTCTTTTTTTTGTTCCCTCAGTCACAGACGATTGTCTAAGTGAAATAAGACTGGAGTGAAATTATAGTCCTACATGAACCACACATCATCCATAAGTTCCTTGTTAAAGACATCTCATCTGGCTTTACGTCTTATAGAAATGCTACACCGCCTACTGAGCTATGCATAGCACTAAAAAGACTGGCAGAGGTACACCAGATCAAACGCAAGCTGCAGAAAAAGTGTAAAGCCTGCCAAGAAGCCTTTGCAGGTGCAGCACCGTATCTGCAGTGTATAAAAAAAGACTTTGTCCAGGAGAACGCTCCTGTCACGGTGAGATTTGCAGCGAACTGTCTCTGCACTGAACTCGGGGAAAAGTTGACAAATTGCACAAAAAGTTCTCCAACATTTTCCTCTGCTGAGGTAAAGTGAATGAATCGCCACGAAGAACACAATCCCCGACGTGATTGGCAGTGACCTCGACCAGGAGGATAATTTACCAGAGAAAATAACTCAGAGGAAACTTGAGAAGTCTTGTAGAGCTATAGAATTGAAGTAATATTAAGGTTTATATATCAGAGCCGTGCTCGTATGGCCACATCCAGAGATTTTCCCCGGGTCTTCTCTCCATTCTCCGCTCTCAGCACAGCAAATACTAATCTTGCTTCTACTAATGACTTCTGACGAGTGACAAAGCACCTGAGAGGGCGGCCTGTGATGGATTCCAGCTGCTGTTGGACTGAAAATTACTATCATTTGTTCAAGAAAATAGCCTCAGATGCAGCCGTTTCTGAAGGGGATATTGGATAAATTGAAATGGTTATAAAGGGGACCAGCGTAGCCGGGGCTTGCGCCGCCTGGTTCTCTGTGCAGGTTTTATCTCTGGGAAGCAAAGCAGTGAGGATGAGGAGGCTGTAAGCGACGAAAGCCCCCGGCCTGGGCGCGCGGGGGTTTGCACGCAGGGTTTGCTCAGGGGGGCAGGAGCGTGAGCTTCGCTTGGCTCCGTCCTCTGAAAGGTTAATGCTCGGGCCCACTTCAAACCTGCCGGCCCTATCGGCTCCATCTGCCAATTAAATGGAGGGCCCGGGGCTTTGTCTGGAGCTTTGTTCGAGGCCTCTCGCCCTTCAAAATGTTTAGTAAGAGAAATGGCATCTGCCCTGTGGAGGGCTGCGTTCACAATCCACTCATGCCCTGAGAGCGCTGCAGTGAGGGACCCCGGGACAAAAAGTGGATTTCATTTGCAGATGTGATGCAGTGATCTCATATAACGGCATTCAAAATAGATGAAAGTGTTATTGCTTCCCACGAGCTGAATAATTGGGAATCTGAGAGACAAATCTTCATCATTAGTCGTGGCTTACCCTCCCTCCTCCTCCTCCTCCTCCTCCTCGGGATCATTACAGAATATCAGGAGAGTACTCGCTCTGCAGACATGCTTACCCTGAGTCAGCTGGCAGCGATCTGTGACCACGGCGCCATTCACTGAACACAGCACTCCATCCTCAGGGATCAGAGTCACGGTCCCAGCACGGTTCTCAAACACACAGTGTTCGCCGAGGAGCCCGGGACTGGAAAGCACTGGGATACAATAAAATATGAAAGCATTAAAATGAAATACTCGCCCAACAAATCAGGCCTGGGAGCGCTGTTAAAAGAATCACGTCATCAGCAGTTGTCTCTAACTCACCGATACCCTGATGGCGTGGTGTTCCTTCACTCCCGATCAGGGTCCTGCCCTCCTACGGGAAGATTGGAAGCTTTTCACACAACGTGTAAACTGAAATTCAAGTTAATTTCTAGGCTAGATAAAGAGATCTTCATGAGTCAAGAGTGAGTCTATAATTAGGGAAACATTTCAGGTTTACAACAAAGTGATATTCTATTTGCAAAGTATAGAGGGATTATTTGTTTATCATCAACGCCGGATGCAAAAGCACTGCAGAGTTTAATGGTTTGTCAACTGACATGGAGGAGTTAACCACCAAAAAACACATAGGTGAACAGACGTTTTTATTGGAGAAATCCAACGTCACATTCTGCTTATGACTGTATCATCCGTGGACACTTACCAGACTGTGACAGACCAGGACGTAAACGTGTCAATACATCAGAAACCCTTTTCTTTAGTTCTTTCCACAAATGTTCAGTTGGATTGAAGTCAGGTGATTGACTAGGTCATTCTAACAGATCGATTTTCTTTTTTTGAAACCATTTGAGAGTCAACTTTGCCGTGTGCTTTGGATGGTTGTCCTGCTGGAAGGTCCAGCCACGTCTCATCTTCATCATCCTGGTGGATGGCAGCAGATTCAGATCAAGAATTTCCCCATACATGGCTCCATTCATTGCTCCGTCAGTTATATGAAGTTTGCCAACACCATGAGATGAGAAACAACCCCATGCCATGATGCTTCCACCTCCAAACTTCACTGTTGGTGTAGTGTTTTTTGGCTGATGTGCAGAGCCATTTCTCCTCCAAACATGGTCTGTAGTATGACAGCCCAAAAGTTCAGTTTTGGTCTCATCTGACCAGACAACATTCTCCCAGTATTCTACAGGCTTGTCAAGATGCTGTTTAGCAAACTTTAAACCAGCTTCAACATGCCTTTTCTTGAGGAATGGAGTCTTGCGGGCTGAGTGTCTGGTGCATTGCCTATTGTTTTCTCTGTAACAATCGTACCTGCTGCCTCCAAGTCTTTCTGGCGCACTTTCAGGGTGGTGCTTGGCTGGTTGAGTCCTCTTCTGACTATCTTTCTGACTCCCTGGTCAGAAATCTTCAAGGAGCTCCTGTGCGTGGCCTGTTGATGGTAAGGTGGTGCTTCTTCCACTTGTGAATAATGGCCCCAACGGTGCTGACTGGAATATTCAGGTGCTTTGATATAAGTCTGTAACCAGTTCCATTCTGATGCTGAGCAACAATCAGGTTGTGAATGTCTTCAGAGAGCTCTTTGCCTTTACCCATCATGAGGTGTGTGCTATTTAACTGCTTGGTGAAAAAAACACCTTTTTTATAGGACCATCAATTTGCTCTAGCCCAGCTGATGTTGGTTTGCACTAATTGGAAGTTCAAGTAATAATTACTGACAGATTTCAGGTGGTATGGTGCATTTCCTGTCCAAAGTATTCAGCCTTTCCATGGTGTGTTCAATACTTTTTTCCTGTGTTATCGAACTTAATTCACCATAATCATTATTTATGGACCTGAACGTTGAGATTTCTTTTCATGTGTGGATTATTTGAGTTAATACCAATGTCTGGGAGAAATTTTGTTTGAATTGCATCTTTGGAAATAAATGTGATGAGAAAAAAGTGGACACTTTCAATAATTTATCTTCCCCACTGTATCTGGAATCTATTGAATCTATTGAATCTATTTATTAGCAAGCTTAAGCTCTAATGAATTCTTAAATATTTAAGTCAGTGTTTTCTCACTGTCCCAGGACCCCCAGGGGTCTGTGAGCTGTGAGCTTAGCTAAATAAAAGATGAAACCTGTTCACTTCCTGTATAAAACCACCCACTGTGGACTTGAAATGTTCCTCTAATTAAAGAATCACTCTCATACAAATTAGATCAACTCACCTTCAAATAAAACAGGGTGACTCCATAGCTCAGCAGGTCTTCATCCATGCCGATCAGATGAGGTAACGCGCAGTCCAGGACCACTCCGCCCCCCTCCTTCCTCAGGGCCACAGCTTCGTCCTGTACGACACACGAGGACGAAATAAACAAGGATCTCATCCAGCAGCCTGTAGCAGGGACGCCACACGATATGAAATAAAAACGCTGACGGACATTTAATGGCAACCAGCAGAAAACTGAATTCTTTATGACGGCTCTTCCTCGCCTGAAGGCCGAGCGGCGGAGCGCCCGTTACCAAGCATGTGTCGCCATGGAGCAGGAGAGCAGCTAACGGCGAAACAGACGCCGTAAATCATTCAGGTTATGGTGGCGAGAGTCAAACTGTACAAACTGTACAAAAAACTCTTCTCGTCGGATAAGAGCTACAAACTCCAGCTTGTCCCTGGTCTTTCACCGTGCAGCAGGTCAAACTGAAGAGGAAATCTCCACTTTTCTTAAACACCAGGCTGTAAAGTATGAAAACACCGGGGTACTAAAGCTGCTGGGTCCTCACGGACTCACATGCAGGATCTCTTTGGATACCATGACTGCTGGAAAAATCACTGGAGTCTCATTTTGTTTCTGAGAACAAAGATGCTGCTTTCTGTGAGTCTCTTTAGGCGTAGAAGATCTTTGATATATGACAGTTTTCTTCACGCTACGCTGCCCCCAGTTGGTGTTCGTCTTACTCTCCTGTCAGTGCTTTTTCTTTGTGTCTTTATATAAATGAGAAAACTGATAAATACAAGTCTTAAGAAGAAACAGCTCACTGTAAGACAGGGGAAAAGTAAGATTAGAGCTGTTCAGAAGCTCTTACTCGTATCATTAACAGCCACAAATCTATCAACAGAAACTGAGGCCTCAGGTACAAAGACTTGTGTGGATTTCCAACTACAACTCGGCATACGCTTAAATTCAGAAAATGACGTATGCACAAATATGTCCAGAAGTTTGAATCTAAGCACATTTCCATCAGGGTGGAATTGGGTTTCAGGCAACCCTTAATTTTCCCACCTGTAACTTGTGAAAGTGCAGCCAAACTTGTAACTTCCAACCCTTGAACTCGTACCAGATCGATGTACTCCAGGTTACAACTTGTGACGCCAAGTTTCTGTTTCTGTATGCGCTGTTTCCCCTCCTACTCAAACGTGCGAGTTGCAGCCTCTTTGGTGATTGAAATTATTACAAATTATCCTTATAATGTCCGCCTTGTTGGTTTGTTTACATACCAGAATTCCTTGCGCTCAGACCGCAGTCATAATTCGCTTTCCAGTCAGAACTCTTAGATTTCACCTGGGAAAAAAGGTGAGGCTGACATTTAACACTTTACTCACTGGGTTATTAACATGAATACTGTGCACACAGAGAGGATCAAGGACTAGTTAGAAAGGTCTTGAGCTGGAGCGCAGATGCTCTACTGGTCTGGGTTGTGCTCTTAGTGAGCTTCGCCCACAGGCAGGTAGCCTGGGTTCGAATCAGTGGCAGCTGCTGGTCAGTCAAGGAGGAGAAGCTCATTTTATCCAGCCTACATCATGAATTTTTTTATTTATTTAAACGTAAATTCTACCCTCCATGTCAGCTTGTTATCAGCTGGAGCTGCTACATGAGACTACGACAGGCTGTAAGTGTATTGGTGAAAAGAGAGAGAATCTTTAAACACAACGTTCGTCGTTTTTAAGAAAAGGTAAACTCACCTTAAGAAAAGGTAAGCCTCTGGAACAGTCCAGAACAACTCAAAAGATGCTCCGGTGGAGGGTTATACTTCAAGATCTCTGACTGGCTCATTTCACTGTCAATCAAAAAGGGATTCAGCCTCAGACAGATCATCCAATCATCATGTAGAAGCCCAGCGTCCAGGCCAGCCCACTGCCTCATAGACCCCCAGAGACGCTGAGTGTCCGATGGGCGGGACAAAGCCCAGCGTTTATCCAATGACCGTCCAGTTTCCACAGTGGAACAACCCACTCTACGCTTCCCCGCTGAAGTCAGAAGACGCTCAGCGTCCGACTGTGTTAAAGCGCTGAGACGCTGCGGGGATGAATGAGAAGGAGGTGGAGCCAGTTACCTGTGATAGGAGCTGATTCTGAACTAAAGATGAAGGAATTCTAGCTCAGATTTTATCAATGAAATGTTCACACAGCAGAACATATCAACACTTTTTTAGGGACATTTTAGGGGAAGCTGAGCTTCCCTTGCAGTCTTCCCTTGCAATTTCCTTTCATAAGATAAAATAAATAAAACTGAGGAGCATAAACAGAGCAGAATACGCAGAGGACGGTGAAAAACTGCAGTAACATAGATCATTATAAAACCATCTCATACGGCTTGTTTGATTTCTTCATCATAAAGCATTGCATGTCGGTGTATTGATACCAAACCTGAGAGGTAATGATGGAAAACTCTTTCACAGCCATTTTTCACACATTGATTTATGCCGTACTGTAGTGTCATTCTGCAAAATTACACTTACATCTCAGCTCTGAACAGTCTGCCAGGAGGAATTAATGCACAGATCCATCACTTTACCCGACAAATCTTTGCTAAATATGCATTTAATGGTGTATCAGCGCGGCTCTGTGTGAATAGGATATGTAGAAAATTGATTCAATCCTTGAAAACGATTTTCTAAAGCAACTCTTTCACCTTTGATGTCAGCTCGGTGCTATTGTTGCAGCTGCTAAGTAGAAGCACGAGGCACTTTAAAGCATCTGTCTGTCAAAGAGTGATATCCCTTTAACTCTGAATTAAACAGCGTCAACTATTGTTTTATTTCCAACACCCCTGAAAGAGTAGGAGTTAAGTTTCAGATGGGAAATAAAGTTTTTTGAGCGATTAATTCTGCAATTATGCACAAAAGAAAAGAAGCACTCAGCCTGGGATGACCTGACACGTTGAATTAAGCCACACAGAGAAACTTCACTCTCTTAGAAAGTGTTTTAGGCCAATAACCTTTCCTACCCAGGGCAGTGGCTGCGGTTCAATAACCCGGAGCGTGAGTGGCCCTATCAGAAGTGTTCCTCTGCTAAGCTGCCGGACTAAACCTCACATTGCCATGGATTATCATAAGTACCTCCCCAAGAGGCAGAAAATCTCACATGTGGAGGATTCAGAGGCAACACTGCACATAAACCAGTTCCCCTCTCGTATGGACCGGACCGTGCAGAAAGACGTGTCCGCCAGCAGCGCCTCCTCACTCATTGGCAGCCGCGAGGAGGGAGAAATCCTTTTTTTCTAATGAAGAGGGAGAGGCATCGACCCCAGCCTCTGCACTTAATTAAAAGGGATTCTTCACAGACTTCATTAGAGGTGAGGAGCAGCCCGGCAGATTAATGCACGATGTCACTTTCCTCAGACAACAGGAGCAGATCCCTTTTTCTCCTCACGTCTGCACACACACACAGAAAGCTGCCGTCACCCGGTCACACTCAGTCTGTCCGTCCGTCAGTTTATCTGTGAGGACCATAAAAAATCATCTCAGATTGAGGCAGCTGGTGAACATACTGTAATTAACTGTGGCCCAGACCAGCAGCCAGGCTCAGGCAGCGTTTAGGCTTCCATTAAAAGCCATCATCTGTGGTTGGGCAGAATTTTTAATGGATTTTTCACAGCACTTTGACAGTTCAGGTTCCCAACTTAGTTAATATGCATTTTAAAACACTGCCATACTGAAGGGAACCAATCTCTCTTTCCTGACGGCAAGCAGCGAGTGTGGGAGCGACTTCTGACCGGCCGAACACGGAGGCCCACACTGAATCCAGGATGAAAGAAAACGATTACATTTGAATACCCTGTCACAACGAAAGGTTAATTTCCTCGAGAGAGTGGGATTTCTGGCAATGACTGCTGCTTTTATGCAAGTTTGAATTAATACATCTCATGAGGAGAAGGCGAAACCATGAGAAAGTCTTACTTACTTATGACTGTTAGCCTTTTTCAGTGAAGGCAACTGGTGTAACTGGTGTTCCAGTAATAGATGATTTTCAACCAGAAGGTCCAGGAACTTTTAGTACCTGGTAAAACATTCCTAGGAACCACATAGCTCCCATGGCCCATTGTTCGTTGGTGTTTTCATTACACCCTCACACCAATAGAGGGCACTAAGACATCAATGAAGGCCACTAAGCAGAAATCACACCACAGAAGAAGACAGACAGGCCGTCGTCTTACACTACAGCCATACTTCAAATGGATTGGATGGTTTGGAAAAAACCCGAAACAGTTTTTTCATCTAAGGGGCTTACATAACGAGCCTGTTGATTGACAACTTTCAGGAGATGCATCCTTCTCAAACACTTTTAGATCGTCATCAAATATTTATCAGAAATTTTGACTTCTCCTGCGTTTGAACAGCCGTTGTAAACCGACACGTTCAGCTGAAGGTCACCAGTTTACAGGGTCACTCTTTAAACTGGAACACCGGGAGCTGACAGAGACATATTCACACTATCAGGCCAGTTAGACCCGTTTCCACCAAGCGGTTGTGTTTGGTTTGTCTTGGTATCGCACGCATTTTACAATGTTTCCACAAACTAACCTTGGGACAGATCCCCAAATAACCGAGACAAACCGTCACTTTTGGGACCCTTCTGTTTGGATGCCAGACTAAACCGATCCAACCCCAGAAGGTGGAGCTAGAAACACTACAGACTGTTGATAGGTGGAAAAAATGGTCACTTCCTGTGGGACAGTGGCTGTATTTCTCCTGGTGGCTCACAGACTTCTCTGAAACAAAGTTTGATTAACACATAGAAATCACAAAGAAGACAAATTGCTGGATTGTCTTCCATTTTTCGTTTATCTTCTTTGTTGGATTTATTAACAGAGATGGGTACCTTTCACATCAGAAATGATATGGTACCAACGGCTGGTACCTGCCAATCAGTACCAGTACTCAACGGTACCAATTTTCAGTAGTTTTGTGTTTGTTTAACAATAAAATCCCAGAGTTTTTCAATTTAACATGTTTATTCTTCGTCTTCTTTTTCTGCTCTCAACGAAGGCGGACGCTTTTCTTCTCGTTCCCTCCTCCCTATCTGTCCTGCTTGCTCTTGGTCTGTCTCCGTCTGAACTATCTGAGCCTCTCTTTGGATCCTATCCAAAACCTAAAACCAAGGATCTGATCAGCTGGTCTCTCAATGCAATTGATAAAATCTTCACAACGAGGAAATTGGGCAATGTTTGCAGCCGGGTATACAGTCAACCACTGGGGTACTTGGAGGACTGTATGCCTGTTGATTCTTTCCGTCGAGAGTGTTGAAGATTTCTATATATTTGGAATTATGATATCAGACTTTCTGCTGTTTGGAGCTGGCAGTTTCCTGATTTATCGCAAACTTCAGAAGACACAGGCAGCACTTTTGGCTTATAAACTGCCCAGGATTGTGCAGGGCTGTCAACACTCAGACTCAAGCGATATGCAAACTTAATCGCAGGCAGGATGTGATTCCTTGACTTCTTCGCAGGATGGATAACAATTTGTAGTTGTCAGCTCGGCTTGGTTGTAATGGGCCACCAAATTAGGTAATTTGGGACGCCACAAAGTTGGGACCAGTTGGGACTGCCTGACCCAAACAATCTTTATCTCTCTTTCGGCTCCTCCGCGTCAGCCTTGGTAGGCTAATAACGCTCTACTCTCCTGGATGGAATGCAAACAGATGCTCTACCCAAAACCGTACTGATCTAAACCGGACAGCTTGGTGGAAACGGGGCTGAAGAAGACCAGGGTTTGGGAGGTACTAAACCAAGTCCATCACAGCTGGGGGTCATCTTATCATGGACAGAAAGAGAGGGAAATAAAAACACAGTGGGTGCTCCACCAATCAGAAACATGCAGCTGGAAGGCCTTCTCCAGACATCTGGAAAGTGGGCAAAGCCATTTTCAGGGCTAAATTCAGGCCTGGACCACACGAATATGGCGAACATGGCGATTTCACCGACATAAACATAGATTTTTTTAAACAGATAAAAAAGTAGAGTTATAAAAAAAATCCAGTTCAGTGGATCCCTGTAGCAATGTGAAACAGAGCTGGTGTCAAGCGCCTAGCAACAAGTCACCGTAGCAACAGTTGCCAACAACAAGAACGATGGCCAATATTTACCGCGCGGTTTCTGTTTTTTGCACTTTTAGCCCTCAATACAGCTCTACGGATGAATGTAATGTTTTTATATTTGTTTTTATATTTTCATTGCTTCTTCTTCCTGTTTTTGACTGCGCATGCTCATAACGTTCTTCTTCTATGGTTTTCACATTTTGCTAACCTGCCACTTACAGGCTGGGCATGGCATTGCAGGCTTCAGAGGCGATTGTTTTCAGTTTTGCCTCTCCGTATGGATAGAGATTTTTTTTTTTAACGAGGACAAAGATATCAGGTCAAAAAAAGATCTATATATGTGTGGTCTAGGCCTAAGACCCAAGTAGTAGGTATGTAATCCAGATCTGTTTACCTGAGGGAAAGGGACTCTATTGGCTAATTTAGCTTTCCTCCCATTTAATCAAGAAATGCAAAAAATTTGCAAAGTTAAGTTGTTTCAAGAAAGTATCATGAAAACAAGCGAATGAAGGCTAGAAAAAGAAAACCTGACAAAAACAAAACTTATTCTTTAATATCCAAGTAGATAACAAGTTCACTTGTGCTGGTATTTCTTACTCAGTCGATTATTACCAATTGTGTGTATGAAATAAAGAAAATCTGGGGTCGGTGTTTGTGGAGAATCAAAGACCAGAAGCTGGTAAGAAAATGTAAGCGTCATGAAATGTTACGAAGGCTTTTTGTGATGAAGAACAGCTGACAGAGGGAGGTACAGTGACATTAAACAGAGCCAGGCTCGGAGCGTTTAAGGCTCAAGTTTGTGTCTTTGTGCTGATTGCTGCATGTTTGGGAAACACAAAGAGGAGAGGGATCAAAGAAACTGCTTCATTTAGTCGTAGTTAAATGGAGGTTCCTCCCACCACGTTGTGCAACAAGGAGACCTGAAAGGGAGGCCAGGGGAGCAGAATAACACTCCTACTCTCCAAGTGTGTGTGTGTGTGTGTGTGTCTACACAGCCCTGCAGAAGAACAACATTTAACTTTACCCTCATCCTGCCTTTTTTGTTCTCCCAATCTGTTGCCGTCTCTGTCTGGTGAGAGGCTGCTGAGGAATCCATCTCATATTAATTACTTTCTCTTTCCCACATGCCCTGTAACCAATCTGGGAAGCTGACGATGAATAACTTTGCATTTTAAATCTGCTTTGAATACAGAATTCTGAATTCTGTTTACACCGCTCTTGGTCAACTTGTCTCCTTAAGGCCCGAGCAAAATTTCTTTACTTGGAGCTTTCAGCAGCAACAATAGAGGAGAGTAACTGAATCTAAGAGGCTCGTCGAGCACTGCTCTTAATTAAAAACACTCAGGAGAGACGGTGTGCACTCTGTTTTACACTGTAAATATTAACATGGAGGTGGAATCATGTTTGAGAGTTAAACACAGTAAATGTATATTTAGAGAAGGATTTTACAGCATGATGTGAAGCACAGAAAGTGAAACAGGCTGTTAAATCAGACAACGTTAAGGTTTGATGCATGTGAAAACTGCTCCTTCATCCTGGTCTAATCCTCCATCACTTTTTTATTACTTGAAAAAATTAAAACGAGGGTTAAGGGTCATTCAACCAACATATGCACGTCTTACTCCTGAGCGCTGCTAATTAAATGATGGATGCAGATTCTGGTAGACCTCATTTTGTCCTTGCTGTGAAACTTTTGATGCAAACATCTTTGCAAAGCTAAGGCTGTTTCTGGATGAGAAAATTCCTGTTAAATAAAGCTTGAATCTTTATTTATGGAAGCAGTATTACAATAACTGTCAACATTGTTGGTTAACAAAGTTGAAAACTGTGTAGAAAGAAAGGACTGAAAGCAGCAGTGGCAAAAGCAACACGTTATACAAAGTAGGGCTGCAGGAAGAGTCACAATGTTTTGGAATTGAGACACAATTCATTCATGAAATGTTAATAACACGGATGTCATTCATGGGTATGGATAAGATGTTACTGATATCAATTAGGGATCTACCGATAACGATCCTGGTATCTGTGCCCCTCAAAGCTAGATTGGTATCGGTGGGAAAGGGCCAATCCAAACAACCAGTTCGCTACTTGATTTGAAATGTTTCCTCTGATGCACTTCCTTTGTTTTTTGCTGCATTACCAGTCTACAGGGTATAAATGTTTACAGTTGAGTAGGATCTTTGAACATCCTGAAGCTTTGTTTTTATCAAACTACTGGAAAAAATTAAATATGTTAGAGTTTAGATAAGTATTATCTTCAGTGATTCTTTCTACTCATTTTTTGCCTTTTATCCAAAACATTACCAGTCTTATCCAACAGTAGGACATGCAGGTCATTATTTAACACTGGTATCGGGATCAGTATTGGTAGATACCCAAAGCCCAGCTATTAGTATCGGTATCAGACCCAAAAAAGTTGGATCGGTGCATCCTTAATGTCAATGCCCTTATCAATCAGATTTTTCATCACTTACATTAATTTCAATTTCTAATTTTGAAGTTTCTGTGTACAAAAACATTTTATTTATTTATAAGTAAATAAAAATGAAACTAGTCACTGGATCTGGATATCTCTGGACACAAATAAATAAAATAAGTAAAAATTGCACATCACGTGACAGTGATGCATTGTTTTGATATAGAGGGGTTATCAGTCTACGTCATCATAACGATGCACACATCTTGACTGCACAAGCAGCTTTTAGCCCTATTGTTTTTTAAACATTAAATTCAACCTGTTATCAGCATCAAAATGTTCGGTTGTTCTGTGGTCAGATTTTAGAAATGATACTATACAACAGAGGCAACGTCTATCACGTTTGGACCATCACAGAGCAACCGGTGTTTTTGGAGTTAATAGCGACCATGCTAACTGGTGACTCAGAGAATCAGTGATTGAGGACCAAGTCACCGGTTTACAGGGTCACACTTTACACTGAAACACCAGGGATGAATAATTAACTCTGGATGTAGTTTCTGATTCTTTCATTGTGAACCTGGTCTCAGACTCAGCAGTCTGTGTGCTCTTTTTGGTCTGGGAGGTTTTCTGATTTATTGACACATGTTTACGTCCTGGTCTGTCACAGTCTGGTAAGTATCCACGGATAACGCAGTCATGTGCAGAGTGTGACAGTTATGTGTTTAAATTCCACTCTGGGTACACACCAGATTTCTCTGCTAAAAGTTATACCCATGTATGCTAACAGCTAGCATGCAGATTCCCAAACACATTAAGCTAGCGTTATATTTTGAATATCTTTTTTAGTACATTAGGGGATGTATAACGTGTTGAATGTGATTGAACAGGAATCTGGTGTGAGGGAGTAATGTACATTTCTTTGTGTGTTCAGTTCGTCAGAAAATCCTGATTCAGAGTTTTCTTTGGAAACCGTTTTCATCTGCTAAGTTAACGTAGCTAGGGCGAGTAGTCAACGTACATCTGGCATAATGTAAAGAAACATCAAGGGAATCGTTAGGCATAAAGGATAAAGGTGCCAATGGACTAAACCATTTCTAGTCTATTCCTAATAAGATCTGTTTTTCGGTGCCCATCCTTGGTCATTCAAGCAGCATGAGCAGCACTCAGTCTTTCCTCTTCAACTACAGCCAGCAGCTGCATTTGTTTACAACGCAGCCCGGGAAATAAAATGCTAACGAATCGTCCGTGTTTAGGAATAAGACCACGTATACGTGTGAATCCAGATTGCGATCCAGACATGTAGTCCAGACAATATTATTTTATTTCAGCACCCACTCAGGCAGCAACAGACACTTCCTCTATGGTCTGGATTCTGGCCTTGAACTGGGACCCAGCTGCTGGTTGAGATTCTGAATTTGAGGCCCTTTTCTCCTCCAGAAAGTCTTTAAGTCTCAACAGTACATCTGCCCTTGTCAGCCAACATAGATTTATCCAGGAGAGGAAAAATCCACCTTTAATAAATCCCTACATGCAACCAGACTTCTATGACTCGAGCGTGTGCGCTGCATTTTAAAGACGGCCACTCTGAGCCGGGGCTGCTTGTTTTTCTGCACTGAGCAAAGACACCACCTGTCCTGTTACACTTCTTCAGCTTTCCGTACGAGAATACTGCTCATCATTTCTTATCCGTGCAGAATGCAAATGCACGGGGAGACAAATGTCAAATCCATAAAGTCATCCATCAAACACTTAAGAGTTTCGGCATCACCGGTGTACACGCCGAGCACAAGTCCTGTGGCCTTTTGTGTCCGAGTGTCACCTTGTTTCATGCATCATCACAGGTGTTCCCACAGCCCTGCAGAGGTTCCTCTGGTCGCGATGCTGCCTCTGAGCATAAAGTAATTACAGCTTGAAAATGCAAATAGATTTATGACACTGTAACTTTAATTAATATGCCGGACAGTCAGAAACAAAAGAGCCATATGTCAATAACCAAGACCTCTTAATTAGGAGCACTGACAGCTGCTAATGAGCTCCAGTACACTGTCAGACCACTAAATGTCACCTGCTAACCACCGAACAGAGCCAGAATGTTAATTATCTATCTTACACATCTATAGCAGACAGTCATTTTAGCTTTAATACAGCGTCTTCTGAAAGTATGCTGGATGACAGAGCTCCCAGAGCTTCAGCCCCGCTGTTTTCTGAACAATCAGAATCTAAAAAAATATGTCATTCATCTACTTTTTGCTTCTGTGTGACGACAAATAGAGAAAAACATGGATAAAGATGATCACTCCAGTCAAATTCTGAAATATGAGCATATATACATGTGTGTCAGTGTCTGTGTCTGCCTCAAACCCTCTCCTCTGCCTGGATGCTGATGTTTTGGTTGAATAATTATGTTTCTAGGCAGACAGTAGACATGGTTACATCATGTCCCAGTGCGCCAGTGACTTTGTGTGTTGATTAGCGAGTGGAAGAAGCTAATCTGAGCAGCTACGATAGCGGACGTAGCACGGAGGAAGAAAAACTCAACCAAAGAGAAACAAAACGACAAACAAGGGCGAAGCGAAGCTCGACTTTCACTCACTTTCAGGAACTTGGAGAGCAGCACGGGACAAGGAGCGACGCAAGTTAGCTTTCTGCTAACCAGGTATGCGTTAAATACCCGTGGTTTGCTTGTGCTAACATGCTAAGTCAGGTGCACAGCTCTCGAGTCTCTCCCACATAAAAATACGACGCTACAGGTGGTTGTCTGGCTAGTGTGTGTGTTCACATAGTCACGGTTGGAGGCTGTGGGTGTGTGCTGCTGCTGGCACTGAGCCAAGGAGGAGGAGCCTAGTTTGAATGTTGTGTTTACGAACAAGTAATGAAAATTCCTGCAGACCCTACTTTTAACCCTTAACATTGCAAGAGCAGGGGAAGCAACTTTAAACCAGGAAGTGAACAAACATGGACGACACATTGTGAGCGGTGTCTTAGCAGCAACCTCTGGTCTGCAGGCGCTGGAAACCACATACAGCTGTTGACAAAATTAAACATTTTTACAGTCTGGCTGACCCCATCCTCTCTCCTTCAAACCACACGTCAGAAACAAAACCAAGACATCATTCCTCCACCGCTGTAACACTGCACAGCTCAGACCCACTCTCCTCCTCTGCTGCAGAAACAATCACACCTTCCTAATCCCCAGACTGAACTACTGCAACAGCATCCTCTACAGCCTTCCCAAAACGACCTTCAAAAACTTCACTATGTGCAAAACTCGGTTACACACTCCTGCTCCAGAGCTCACATCACACCCATCCTTTGGCACCTCCACAGCACCGAATCCACTTCAAGATCCTCTTACTCACCTACAAAGCCCTCAGCTGACACCTTCTCAAACTTAACTCTCCAAACATCAGATGCAAACCCCCTCAACCCCATCACCAAGACAAAGCACGGCACCTTTGAATAACAAATAACAAATTTCTCCAGGTCTTAATTGCTGCATTTTATTGAACTTAACCCATTATCAACAACCAGTTTTGACAACTTTTTGAAACATGACCATTAACTGTCCTTTAGTTCCATAAAGCAAACTCAAAACCGAAATAACTCCAACCTAAACTGAATAACTGTCAGGTCAATCCTTCGCTGAGGGGTATTACTGCCTTGTGCTCATTTATGTTTGGCAATAGAAACAAGTGGGCTAGCCAGGAATGTGTAGCTAGCTAGAAGTAGCTAAATTTGTAGGTAAACTATAAGTTGTGAAATTTAGACTAAATTACGACACATTATACCTTAGCCTTTGTGATAGTGAACCTAATCACTCAGAAACTGATTCAAGAATCATGTTTACAACTTCTTCTGCACTTCAGGTTCTGTTTCTTCTTGAAGCAGCCGCCATCATGAAATCTTGGCAAATTGTCCAAGTCACACATTTTATCCTAAACAATCCAAACTTTTGACTTAGGCTAGAAATAAAATGGCCAACGTTGACTAAGGCCTAGTGATGGGTACCTTTAACATTTGAAAAGATACAGTACCAATGCCCGGTACCTGGCAACCGGTATCGGTACTCAACGGTACCAATTTTCAATACTTTTTACCAAACATGGCGGTAGTTCAGACAGGCCATGACGTCACGCTCTAACAGTTTAGCTGTCATCGACGGTGCAGATCAGCTGATTGTTCGGCTGACTCCTGTGTCCGCTTCCTTTCAGAAAATTGCATTCAGAGCGGGCTATTTAATACGGCTCTAGCCCAACCTCCTTCTTACTTCGTCTGCTGGCATTTTGCAACCCAGCTCCTTCTGTCAATGTATTCATGCTGATTGTTCTGCTCTGTCTTTTTTTTTTCAATGTAACATATTTTTTCTTCAATATATAACCTTATAATGCTTTGTTAATGTCCAGCATCGAAAATTGCCTTCTCTTCTACTACCTCACAGTCACAAGGATGCGTTTAGGTGCCTAAACATGGTACCTTTTGATTTTTCATAAATCGGTACCTGGTACTTTTGACAGGCACCTAATTCCGTACGCATCCCTACTTAGGACATTTTCCTATAGGGCATAAAGAGCATGATCCTATTGGCTAAAGCCTTATGTGATGTAACATGGCCAGCATGATCAAGAGATGATTCCTCATCAATAACCTGTGTATGTGTGAGGGTGTGTGTATGTTTGTGTGTGCGGGTATATTTGTGGGGGTGGGAGGTTTAGGGTTTTTATGGTATTCCTTTGTTTCTTTCTTTTCTTGTTTCTTTTTTCTGTTTGGCTTTGTTTTGTTTTTGTTTTGTTTTTATCCTCTGTGAGGCACTTTGTGTTGCTAAATTGCAGGAAAAGTGCCATATAAATCAAAAAAAGTTAAAGTTATGATTTAGGCCAACAAACTTATTTCCATCAAAAAATGAGCTAGGCCATTAATGTAATAGAGTAAAGATACTGAAAAATAAATATGTTAGATTGAAAAACTTTGACAAAATAAAGTTTAACGAAAGAAACTTTATTTCTTCTTCTTCTTTTTCTTTTCTTTTTATTTTATTTTATTTTATTTTATTCTAATTTTTTATTTTTTCATTTTATTTTATTTTTTCATTTTATTTTATTTTTTATTTTTATTTTTTATATTTATTTTTTCATTTATTTATTATTATTATTATTATTTTTATTATTATTATTATTATTATTATTATCATTATCCTTTTTTGTAAATTAAAATGACAATGAAAATAAATGGTTTAAAAAAAAAAAAAGAAAAACTTTGACATTTTATCATTTCACAAACTAATATTTGTTAGCATACTATAAACACACAAAAGTACCAAAAATTGGTACCGTGGAGTAACAATATTGATCGCCAGGAACCGGGCCAACCATAGGTCACGTTGAATCAGAATTTCCAATATGGCGACTGCCAACAATAGGATACAAATCTCAGCCGCAGAAACACATGAGTGATCTCACACAGACATTGTCCATGCAGGAGCCTACATATGGTTTAAGTGTGACATCATATTTAACCAGATGTTATGTTTAGTTTGCACAATGCTGTAAAAAGACAAATACAAATGACTTCCTTTGGTCACATGACTGCTGAGGTGATTACATCAGGACATGAAACGGCCTCATGCTCTGATTTTCTGCAGACCAGCTGAATTAAGTATCTCTGGCTTGGCGCCATCATGAAACCCACAGATGCACGGACTCACCTGTGGGTCTGCTGGTTAATCATCGTACCTCCCACTGGTGCTTGGACTGTTTCTGCTCTTTACATCACAATGGAGTAATATGATGGTGGTTTGGCCTTTGTGTTGTTCCTGTTGTTGGATTGGTTGTTAGTGCTCAGGCATAGCTGTGAGCAGCGATTAACCACCTCCAGGTGCGGCGGGGGTCACCAGTCTGTTGCGTTGTTATTTTGGGGGCTGAGCGCTGAAAATTTGGGGATCTTATGTCCTAGTCGATGGTCGTGCTTTCTTTCTTTGGGCACATTTTCAGACTGAAACATGAGGTGAGGTTCAGCTGCTTTTGCACAGAACCTCCGTGAGAGTGATGCTTTACTTTCGGAAATTTCAAGGCCTTTACTTCCACTTATCATTCAGCAAAGAAGTTTAACCATGACTCTAAACAAAATCATCTTTTAAACTCAGTAAATTATGTATTAGCTTTTGCTACATTTGGCTGCAACAAGTGGGAAATTCACCACGGCTATGAAAACATTGACTCCAAGCCAAGATGGTCACAGATGATTGAAAGCATTAAAAAAAAACAGCTCGAGGGAGAGCACTGCCAGCATGTATAATTAAGGCAGGAGGTCACCTCATACTTTGTGAGGGGCGTGTTTCACAGAGCATAATGCAGCAGGCAGCTTGGCTAAACACAGTGATTCCCAAACAGATGACATTTGGTGTTATTTGGGAGGTTGGGCACAAATTCAGCAGGAGAAAGTGCTCGGTACAAACTATGGGTTGGCAAAAGTGTCAGTTTGAGTTGCAGCTTGGGGTCTGTCCCAGCCTCAGAGAAACCATATGGGGTTGACAAAGACGGGAAGAACAGACATGCCTGCGCCGTCAAACTCCCCAAACACTTCCTCCCTCTAACTTCAGGATCATTACGGAGCTCAGCTCAGCTTTGGGATGCTGTTTGAATGTAGATGGATGGAAAATTAAATTTAAATGCAGGTTGACTGTACTCATACTCCCCCCTCTCTGCTCCATGAAGCTGGAGTGCTCGCTTTGCAAGACCTGCAGTGACACCATGTGGTCATATGTGTGCACTGCAAACAGCAACGTCTGTCAAACGGCTGCTAAAAGCTCCTCACCTGAAGTCAATGTTGGCAGGGGATGAGCTTACAGCTAATTTTAATCCATCTGATCCTCTTCACAATCTAGAGTTAACACAAATCACTGAGGCAGTAAACCATGGGAAAAACAAAAACTACTAACACTGTGCTGTCATATTTACCTTTATACCAAGTTTCAGTTTTACTTCCCTCTTCAGCAAAATGCTCCAGAGAGCAGCACAGGAAGTCATTCTTCTTTGTGGAAATCAAACTCTTCAACTTGTCTCTGAGCGTCACACACTCTGCACTTACTCCCTTCTTCTCATTAAATCATAAATGATGCATTTCTACGTCTGATTCCATTTTACAAGATTCATTAACCCTGAGGTTTTGCATGTAGTCTTACCCCAAAAGCAGAGGAGTGAAAAAATATTGATACAACAACATATCATGAAACTTTTGCCTGTGGTACAATATCAATATTTTAACTCTTAGTAATAATGTTTTGGCAAAATAAAAATTCATATTTAAGCCAAGTCGGGGGAAAAAAAGACTTGTGCACCTCCACAGCAGCAGATGGCGCAGAAGAGCTACTTTGCTGGACGTCGCCCATAAACCGTATAATAAATTCTATCTGGAAATATACTCAGAATATTTTATTTCTGAACTTGATAATGTGAATTTTAATGTAGACAATGTTTTCTTTCTTTTTTGGGTCAGTTGGTTTAAAATCATTTTAAGTTTTACAGTGTAGCAGACTGATAAAATCAAATTTATATGAACATTTTTGAAACAAATGCCAGATTTTTTTATGAGACACATAGATTAAACCAATTGACATTTATCAGTTTCACCAACTGATCACGCCTTTCACCAAATAATTTCTTTTCAACATTAGTTTAATGTCACAGTAGTTCTAGTGACAAATTTGACGCATTTATGTTTTCACGTTAAGTGTATGTATGAAACACTGCATCTGACTTTTAAGTATCAACAGTAGTAACACAACAAAACTGTTTTGTTTTTATTTTTGCAGCAGTTTTGGGCTTTGGGAAATGATGACCAGAAACAAAGAATGAAACAAACTCTGTAGTTCAGATGTTAAGCTTCGCCTTCATCTACGTGGCCTGTAAGTGTCTGCCAATTTGCAAAAAGCAAAAACATGAATGCAAGAGCCACAAAAGAATGAAAGTTGGGACAGTTATCCTAACCTGTTTTTTTTTCCCTTCAGCTATGATGACTACATGAGGTCCTCGACTTACGTCGTTTCAACTTTACGACGCCAATAAATATATGAACGTAAGAAAATAGGTTTCAAAGTTACGCCCCTGGAGTGCTAGTATGATGCGTACTAGTTTTTGACGTGTATAAATACACAGCCACGCAGTGCTACGCGGTCATCAGCATCATCCACTTTGTCTTGAGTCATAGCGTTGATTGTTTGTGCTCCGTAATTTTCTCAGTATCCTCACATTTTTCGCACCATGGACACAAAAAGGAAAGCAGGGTCTTCTGTTTTCTGATGAATATGAAGTTTAATACATATATTTGGATAGTTATTTAGAGGTTTAGGGGGTATTTGGGGTAAAAATCCAACTTGCGCAAAATTTTAGGTTGCGACGTGTTGCAAGAATGTAACTCGATCATTACTTGAGGACCGCCTGTATCACAGATGAAGTTAGAGAAAATCATTTACTGACTTTCTGTGTCCCTTAGGATTTTGCACTCGTGTTATGGCTTTTGCAAATCGTCTGACGCCCACTGGCCACTGTATTCTTGAATTACTCTCAGAGGATATAAAACTTTGACAATAATCCATTTCTTTCTGAGATGAAGTATTCCTGCTTTCCATTTTAACTTCATAAATTTACTCCAAGCAACAAGATTAACTCTGATAAATGCATTTAATATATGCAACTTCTGAAATGGTATCACATATTGGCTCTATGGTTAAAACACAGCCCATGTCAGGAAGTTTCAGCTCTCGGATCGACTGAAACCTTGATCCTTTGCTGCACATTTTCCTCTGCTCTTTTCTCCACTCTCTGTCTGTCCTTTCTAATAAACCTTAAACAGGCCTAAAAACAACTTCAGCAGCTCCATCCTGCAGTTTGTTTTTTTTTCCTCTCTGGATGTTTCAATAAGAGCTGATTTATTTAAAAGGGACTAAAGGAAAATTGTTCCACTTGGACAAAGTTAAAGCTGTTTCCTTCAGTTCTTGTGTGACCTCCAAGCTCAGATCAAAGATAGAAGCCTACAGCGTCGAGCTTTTGTACGTCACAGCAACAGATGTTCACAACTTTATTTCCTCTTTTCCCTGGCGTGATGTTTATTCTGAGGGGTTTGATGTTACCAGTGCTCTGTTTTAGTGTTTAGCCTCTGTGTTTGAACACCTGAGTGAATCACTGCTTTACCTGCAGGATACTCTGAGTCTCGCTCCACTTCCTGGTCCACTCCCTGGTCAGAGCCACAACCTGAGGGAGGATGAGAGATGATAACAGGTGTTTTGTTTAAAGAAGAAGCATCAAAACAGCTGTTCTCCATCAGCAGGAGATGACTCACCTCCTTTTCATTCTGATCCAGCTCCTCCTCCAGCTCCACGGAGGGAGACAGCTCCCCGCAGGGAACCTGGAGTAGAAGAGAAAATAAAGCTCAACCTTCCCTGTATCCATTAATGTAACCCTGTCAGCCTGGGTGCGGTTGGATCCTTGACGTGTTTCTTTGTGTGAGGTGCATCGTACGCAGACCTGGCCGGCTTCTTCCAGCAGTGTTCGGAGTCGGGTCAGCTCCTCCTGCAGCTCTCGGATCAGCTTGGTGCTGCCGTCTTCGTTCACCACAGGAGTGTTGACGATGTTTTTAGCCCGGCTGGCGTAGCGCAAAGTGCTCATGGTCTCCACGTAGTTCAGATGGGCGGGAGAAACAGCTGCAGCGAGAGGTTAAAGAAGACGGATATAAGAGTTTGAGGGAGAAACCGGAGCAAAATTTAAGTTTTCAGGATGACAACTATTTTAATTCATCCTCAACATTTCAACACGGGTCTTAATTATTCACTATTTGCATCTTAAAACAAGGATCTGAGTGGTTCCAATGGTTACGGGTCAGTTTTACCCAACAAAGATCTCCATTTTTAATCAAAATACTTAAAATGATACGAGATGCCATTCCTCATCTGTGTTTCTTTATATCAGGGTAGTACAGCATTTATCCAGAGCGTCATGGTGTGTCCCATTAACATCAGAACTGGAAAGTGAATGAGGTCATCTCAGAGTTAAAAGCGTCCCAGTTGCCAAGTTGGGAAAACTTTCCATAACATCAATATTTCTATATAAACATTGAACAATACTATGTATACAGCTGGTACACTAGTCAGAAATACTAAAATTAACAGAATATAATGGAGCTTAATTACTGTTTACACCCAGGGCGGCCATCTTTGATTGTAAACTTGGGGGTGGTGGGGAAATTTCCCACTTGGAATTCGTAAAATCCAACTTTGGGATGCACCATCAGCCCCTGCTAATGGCCAGTTAGCTAGTGTTTGCACTGATGTCACAATTTGGGTAGTTACCTGGATGTGCGGCCATATTGGAGGTACACGAACATAAACATTGAATGGACAGAAGTGCGCTATAAATTATGATTTTTAGATCTCTTATCTGCCAACAAATGTGGAAAGAAACACATAGAGCATGTTAAACCTACAGTAAAGCAAGAAAAAAAGGGATATTTTGAGTTAGCATCTGAACCATTATCTACCCAAAGGTATGAAAACATGGATGTTACTACTGTAATTTTCATGGGAGAGGGGGTCTATGAAATAAATTACATTATTTTAGGAGAGGCCCACTTTACGGCACTTTAAAAAAAAGCCCCTAAAAGACACTAAGTTTTACTGCTGTCCTAATAATTCCCAAGAATTACCTCTTCCTCACTTTCCTTACTACTTCTTACTTTAACCAAAATGTGACATTGAGGTACGATGGACAGAGAACATGACCTCCCTGACAGGAAATGCTGTGAACAGACTGAGATAAGTGCTGTCAGGCGATTAAAAAATTAAACTAATTAATCACAGGATTTGTAATTAATTAATCTAATTAATCTAATTTTATTCTAATATCTGCTTTAGCTTCCCAAATAATAATATGAATTCTAGGACATTACAAAATTATAGTGCATGAATAATTAAATGAATTCATCAAGAAGAGACCAAAATTGTGGCCAAAATTAAAATGTTGGTGTTTGATGCCATTAACACTGATAGATGTCAATTTGATTCCTACCGTTTCCAGCGTCTATAGAAGTAAATTGTGTTTTTCAGTGGGGAGAGGCAAGGTATCCTGTTATATCCTGCTCGTAAACTACTGTGGGTGAGAGCAGTGCACTCTTTGGATGAGAGCTCAGCATGGATATGAGGAGAAGATGTGAGATGACAGACATAGCGAAACGCAAGTCAGAAAAGTTCAGGTAGCTCACGCTCCAACTGAGGATGTGTCGGGGTAGTTCAGAGAGAAAGAGCGGCGCCATTGTGAGAAAAGATGACGGAGATCATTGAGAGGAACAAAGGATGGAGCGCCCAAGATGAACGCAATCTAAAAAGTATGTTTTGTCTGTTTTTCGGACCAAAAACAGGAAGAGAGACATAAGGGAACTGAGTCCACTCTTCTTAGGTAGTTTTGGTGTTTACATAGTCAGAGAAAACAGATTATTTGGGTCTTGAAAGATTGTTCAAGATACTCTGAAAGTGGCTAACTACAGGAGGATATTTGAAAGTTTATATCATAAAACTGAATTACCAAGTTTTTTTCACTGGAACAAACTGAGTCTCTGAAAGAAGATGAAGATTTTTAGAGTTGCATGAGTGTTTCTTTTTGGCACTGATATCTGTTCTGCTGGAGAAAAGACTGTGTGCTCCTTCCACCTCGAGTGATTAGATTAAACATGACTCAGACAAAAGAAGTACACGGCTAACATTTCTTCCTCTACCTCCTGGGACATCTTTTTGAGCATGTGAGATGCACATTTGTACCGTCTTTGTGTCAGCAGCGGTGTGATTCACAGGACGTACTTGCTATCATCGTGGTCACAGAGTTTCCTCCCAGGCTGTCTTTGAGCAGCCAGGTCAGCACAGAGCCTCTGTAAGGAATAAAGATCTGCTTCTTCTTCTTCTTCGATGGCTCTCCTCCCCCGCTGAGGTCGGCTGAGAGGTCGCAGAGAAAGAAAACAATGACTCAGGCGAACTGGAAACTTCCTGAGTTTATGAACAGCTGGAGAAACAAACTAAAGACAGCTGCAGAGTTTAAATATGTCTCATGATGTAACTAAGCTGACGGCTGAATTACAGTGAAAGGCATCGTGAAAGGTGTAACCATCATTACCCAGAGCTGAGATCACAGAGCCCAGAGTCACCAGGGATTTGTTGATGTTTGCTCCTTCCTTCAGTCGGCTCCCCGTCGCGCCCGTGGCGTCGGCCCTCTCGCTCCCGGCCAGGTCCACCAGGTGAATCTTGCTCAGCGTCTCACGAGGCAGCTCCGAATCAAACCACGTCTGAGGAGGCGAAGACAGCATTACTGAGCGATGCTCGTTTAGTTCAAAAGAGGAAACATCACAGAGGAATACTAAAGCGTATCTGCGACCAAAAAGCTGCTTAAGATGGAAAAAAGCAAAAGACTTTGAAGATGAAATAAGATCCTGACACAAAGCGGATAAACACGACTAATTAGAGATCCTGAGGGACGACGTTTACCAACATCCAAAGAGTTTCACAGGAAACTTTGAGAAATGTTTACGCACACACAAGCAGCAGCAGGGAGATGTGTGAGTGAGTTACTACGAAATAAAACAGATCAAACTTTATTGATCCACTTTCTGATCAGAGTTTTTCTCGTGTATTAAGCGTTTTTTTTTCTCTTTTCTTTGTGTGATGGTTGTAAAATAAATTGCTCCTTGGAGATGATGAAGATATCTTTGATCATTAGTGACTGAAGGACACAAATCATTACAAGATCAATCTCAATCTATTTAATACGGCTAGATCGTAGTAGAGTATTTTTTTTCTATTCTATTTTTAAATCAATTTATTTCATTTAACTAATTTACTTGATTTATTTTTTTCATTTGATTATACTTATTTATTCAATTTATTTAATTTATATAATTGTATTTATTCATTTACTTAATTTTATTTTATTTATAGATTTAATTTTATTGATTTAATTTTATTTATTAAATTTTATTTATTTAACTTATTAATTAATTTAATTTATTTATCTAAATAAAAATAATAATTAAATTAATTTATTGATTTATTTATTAATTTATTTATTTAAATATTCATTATTTCAGAATTTTATTTTTGTTACATTTAAAAAAAAAAACTAAATTAAAAAAAAAAGTTAGTATTGTACAAAAAGTATTGTATATGTCCTGTAAAATCCACAAAATTACCCAGAATATTAGTAATAATACAAATAAAGAAATAAACAAAAATAATAAAATAAAATAAAATAAAATAAATATATACTCTAAATCTTCTTCTTAATCATTTGACATTTAGTTACTTTCATTGTAATCCTTTATTTTATTTTTCAACATTTAAAGAAAACTGTTCTCATTTTATCTTTTTCAAAGACACCAAACCCCCTTATTTTTTTTCTCTTAATTTAAAAAAATATTTTATTTTATTCCCTTCTTAAAAAAGTATTTCTGGTGTTTTTAAGCTTACAATATCTAAGAATTTTAAGGAGCAAGACTCTATAAATAATTGGCAGTTCCACTTTAAAAAAAAACTTTTACTTTTTCTTGTAGCACTTTGAGATTTCTAGACATGAAAACTGTGCTAAAAATACAATTTGTTGTTATCTGTAGTAGCAGAAGTAGCACTGCATATTAAGCAGAATGTAGCAGGTGTGAGTGTTAATAATGTCTATGTTTATGTGAGTGTGTACTGCAGGTACCTGTGTGAAGCTGATGGTGAAGATGGCGTGGGAGCGGCTGCTGCAGTCGTTCATTCCCGTGCTGGCTGTGGTTCGGCTGCAGTTTCCCAGATGGATCAGGCACTCCATGTCACAGTGGTTCTGAACCAGGTGCTTGGAGAGATCTACGTGTGTGTTAGTGTACTGGTTCTTTTTAGCTAGGCTTAGCTAAATGAAACAATCGTCATTACACCTGAACTGAAATGAAGAATTTAATTTCATCCTTAAATCAATGAAATGTGTGATCAAAAATAAAGTTGATCTTACTTTTAGCATCACATTTGCATATTTAGCTGCACAGAATAAACTCTTTACAGTGTTCTCCTTCAGTAATCCAACAAGTAGTTGCAGCATGAAGAGTTTCATAAAGTGGTTTTGGACAGACGCAAACAGAAATGTGTGTGAGGGGCTGTCTGAGCGAGCCGCTCTGTCTTACTCTCTACGTAGGGTCCGTCCCTGGGGTGCTCTCTCACTCTCAGGCCTCCAAACTCTGTGGACCCAGATCTTTTCTGTAGCAGGTCCAGGACACGTTCGTTATAGATCTCCAAATAACTGGTGCCAAGACAGAAACACAGCTAAAAATCTGATCCAAGATTACAGAGAAAGGCTCAGAGGCAGAAATAACGCTGGGTTTCAGCACCGACGTACGAATGGCACAAAACCAAAGAGGAACAAAACCAGCTCCTTTTCACTGCCGACTATGAAAACAGATGCACCTGAGGTGGAGAGCCACATTAATGTGCATGCATTGTTCTGCTCACACTGGCAACGAATAAACAGGTATTTGCAAAATACAGCGCCTTAATTACTGATGGGGTGAGTGTGTGTGGTGAGCAAATAGAAAGAGAAGGAGGAGGTTCAAAAACAATGCCATGCACGGAGCAATTAGGCTTTACACAAGCGTGACAATGATGAGCCGACAAAGAAAACCTCAGTGCAGGTTTGTTTACCACAGGCACAGTTTTGGAAACTGAAACAGGTTTTGGAAATAACAAAAAAAGCCACACAACAACAATAACAATAACAGAGGAGAGAATTTAGCCAGTTACAGGAAATAAAAAATTTGTATTTTTCTTACAGTGGGCATTGATGATTAAAGACACTGACACTAAATAAAATCATAAATTAACATTTAGTTGAACTAAATCTTCATCCCATCTGTCAATAAAGCCTCCCACCGCTCTACTTCACCTCCTACAACATCAACAGCCCACCAACTTTCCATGCACCTGTGGCTAACCTCAAGTTTTACAGCCCTGGGAAGATAACTACATCTACAAAAAGACTAATCTGGAAGAAAATACAGATTTTAATTCTGTGTGGATGGATTCATTTAACTGACAATGTGCTGGATTAATATACATGCTAAATATGTGGCAAAACATTGGCAAACAACAAAAATGATGACTTAATTGATCAATATGTTATCAAGTTGGAGTATTTCAAAAATTTCAAAATTTTGGATATTTATTTATTATCATACTTTTTCAGATTTTTCTTAGATTTTTGCAACTTTTTGAAATTTCAAAATTGTTTGAAAATGTTTGCATATATTTTACATTTCAAATTTTAAAACATTTATATATTTTTTTACAACTTTTCTAAAGTTATTTTTCATATTTATTAAAAAATTTTAAAAATGAAATATTTGCAAATTTCTGCCTTTTTTATATTTTTTGAAACTTATTGAAATTTCAAAATTGTTTGAAATGTTTGCAAATATTTTTTACATTTAGCTTTTTTTGGTAATTAGGGGGATTTTTTTTTTGCTACTTTTTGAAAATTTGAAATTGTTTGAAATGTTAGATATTTTTAAGTTTCTTTTATTTGCAAATTTTTGCCATTTTTTTTTTAACACTTCTTGAAATTTCAAAATTGTTTGAAATGTTTGCATATTTTTTACGTGTCAAATTAAAAAAAAATCCTTTTTTTACTTTTGCAACTTTTTGAAACATCAAATTTTTCATATTTATTAAATTTAAAAACATAAAATATTTGCAAATTGAAAGAATAAAAAAACTAAGACATCACATTTTTTAAATTAAAAAAATGTCTCATTTACATAATGATTCACTAGACTTAACTATTCATAGAATTTTATACACTTTGTTTTTCTTGTAATTAAAGTAGATTTTTGTGGCTGCTGATTGACTTTAATCCAGGTGAGCTGAGGAAAAATGGCTCATATGACAGTAAAGGTTGCAGACCCCTGCTCTAATGTGTAGCTAGACAAAAGCTAGCGTTCTGTTTTTTTTTTTTGTTTTATTTTGCTGGAACATTTCTGAAGCAGACTCCTGCAGAGTCGGTGAAATTGAGTCATTTTTCTAAAGCTTTGTGTTCTGGCAGCAGTGGTTTCAAACATTAAAGATATATTTTACTGAAATGACTGATCTCTTCTTGTTTGCTTTCACAGGTCATAAAAAGACATCTGCAGGAATTTCTGTCTCTGTCATAACTCCCATGGCAGCTTCATGAGGTTTTTGATTCTTTGGACCAATTAGTAACTGCTCAGTTTCATCACTCCATAACTTTTTATGTGAAAAACAGCATCACAGCATGAGTGAGCGTCCCTTACCTGACCTCGGTTTGGAAGGACACAGCATCGTTTTGGCATCTTTGAAACATCTCATCGAAGAGGCCTTCACAGATCCGTGGGATTAATCCCTTATCCTCCTGTTGGATAAAAAAAAACAGAGCAAAATCACATTCAGACCACCGTGTCACACAGCGAGCTCTGAGATGACAGCTTCATTTCGCTGTGTGATATGTTCTGTTAATGTGAGTGTCCGTGCTCTAGCGTGACCACAACTCAGCACATGCAAAGACTGCTGAACAACAAAACAACGGCTCATCTGATACAGACTCAGCCAGGCATAAAAGCAATTCCACTATGAGCTGCATGCCCTCTTGTTTTAATTACAAAGTAACAGATAGCGAGCATTAAGAGCCATATATAATTATCTGGGATGTTGACAGCAGCTCTGCTGATGACCTTGCACAAGTCTCCTGGTAGACAAGCAGAAACCTCCCCGGTAATGTGAAATTTCCATTGCTGTGCAAGGTGAGGGGAGAAAAGCTGCGGGCTGCTGCACTCATCACATTTTCTGATTAGAGGGGAGAAACATGGAGATAAATGAAGAGGAGGGAGAGGAAGGGGAGGACGTCTGATGAAGCCGCCATCCGTCAGTTTCTAATGCAGTGGGAAGGGAACGCTACGTGCACACAGTGAGATCTGCTCGACTGTTCTGCAATGTAAGCTTTTGTGTGGCAACATTATGACATGCAGGGCATCCCTGCTGATCGTAAAGGTCATTTAAAGGGCAAGTTTGTTGAGTAAGTTAACAATTTAGCTCAAGTGGAAGTGCTGGGAGGGCTGACCTGACTGCTGACCTTTTCAAACAACAGTTCAAGGGCCAAATCTGCCCTGAAAGAGCACTAAAATACAGCTATATAGAAAGTTTTAATGGCCTTAAAAACTAATTGATCCAGTAATAGCTTTACAACGCAAACTGTGGATGCGCTCAAAGTATGGAACATCAGTTTGTTAATCAGAAAATTGAGTTGCAATTGGAAAATCATAATTTATTGTCCTGCTTTGGAGCAAGTTGTTGATTTATTTCTATTCCAGAAATTAGCTCTTCAGGCAAAAATACAATTCAGTTGGAACAGTTCAACAACAAGTCTGTCCTCTCTGCACCGAGAGCTGAAGAAGTTGTTTATCTCTGGTTTTGATTTTCACAGCACCACACCTGTCCACCTGGATCTGACACAAACGTCAACTTTTTCACAAGCAGCCCCACAAACAAAGATCCTCTTATTTATTCTCCACCAAGCTGCTGCTAATTTTTACCATCAAGTTATATCATTTTTAGAGATAGTTGGCATCAGACTGACTTGAGAAGTTTTGGAGTTGAGTGTGCCAGTCCTTTTTAATAGAAAAGTGTTGCCAGGCTTTATTTACGTGAGCCTCCAAGCACCAATTCCACCAACTCTACCAGATTAAACCATTAGATTATTAAGAAAAACAATTACCCACACTCTTATCTCCTTACAACCTGCCTCTTCTATGAATAATTTAGCAGATTTTACTTACCGGGTTACCCATCATGGTGTGAGATTTCCCCGAGCCTGTCTGGCCGTAAGCAAATACACAGGCATTGAAACCCTCAAATGCAGCTTTCAGGACATCAGTCCCCAAGTCACTGTAAATCTAGAGCAACAGAGATTGGACGTTTATTTACAAGAAGAAGTCATTTTTAAAATCAAAAGACTGAAAAAGAAAGCATACCGTCTCCTGAGAGGCATATGTAAGGCTTTGGCTGTCACTGGAATCATACGAGAAGTCAAAAATGAAGGTCTTCACTGTGTCCTTGTGATTGTCTCTTTGAGGCTTTGAAGGCTAGGTCAAAGGTCAAACATATTTTGATTATACCAGGAGAAGATCTGTTCTAAAGAAGCTTATTGCATTCACTTGAAGAAAAAATAAATCAACTGGTTTTTCAGAGTAATTTATTCTTTGGTTAATTTTTTGTGGTAATTAATTTTGTTTTTCTGATTAACTTTTTTTATTGGTTTGTTTTTTGTTATAATTATTGTATTGATTTGTTTTTTGTTATAATTATACTTCAGGAAAAAAAATTACTACTAGAAATAGGAGGAAAAAATTACAACGAAAAACAGCAGGTCGAGGTTCGCGCCGGATTTCAAAGTAGCTCGAAACTTCAGGAAAAAAAATACTCAGAAAAACAGGAAAAAGTAATCTGAAAACAGAAAAAAAAATTACTCATAAAAACAGAAATAATTATAATAAAAAACAGAACAATAAAAAAAAATAATCAGAAAAACAAAATTAATTACCACAAATGAAATTACTCATAAAAACAGACCAATATAATAATTATAACAAAAAACAAACCAATAAAAAAATATTAATCAGAAAAACATAATTAATTAACACAAAAAATTACTCAAAAAACAGAAATAATTATAACAAAAAACAAACCAATATAATAAGTATAACAAAAAACAAACCAATAAAAAAATATGAATCAGAAAAAACAAAATTAATTACCACAAAAAAACAAACCGAAGAATAAATTACTCTGAAAAACCTGAGTTGTTTTTTTTTTTTTTTTTCTTCAAGTGAATGCAATTCGCTTCCGTACTGTTCAACAAGTCAAATTTGAACGAGATAAATTCTCAAATGCACAACAAAGTTATATGGATATATTTGCTCCTACCTTATGTACAGATGTAGCATTTCCCTTCATGTGAACAATCACTTTGGACGATAGCTGCTTTTCTCTGGTGGGGGAAAAACAATCAATGTGGGTGATAACAGCTCAAATTTACTGCTTTACCTGTGTCTCACCTTTTGTTTAGGGGTCGAACTCGTACTGCAACTTTTACTAAAGCCATAATTAACTTAAAAATCAAACAGGACGCATCTATTAACCCGTCCTGCAAACTATGATCCCCTTCTATCACATAGATGTAGGAAAAGCCCGAGTGCATTACTGAAACAAGCTAGCTAATTATCACACCTGGGGCCTGTCATGTCCATGTTATCTTCATGCACTACACAGCACAGCCGCTAGGAAGACATCACCAAGTGGACAGATATTCAGAGGATAGACGTGTTTAGTGGATAATTCCAGTTTATATCACCAAATTACCTGTGGACATGATCAGACCGTAACATGTCATAACATAAGCTAACGTCAATATAGCAGAAACCGTAGTTTTACGTATAACGTGTTTCGCATAATCGGGATTTAAACTTTCACTAATTAAAAATCCTCATCAAACTATTTTCTATTAACAATTAAAAAAATAAAAAATAATTTTTGAATATAGGCGATTAATATTACTGATTTGTGGAACACATTTGATAACTCAGCCACAGACGTCGCTGGTGTTTCGGTGTGAAGTGTGACCCTGTTAACTGGTGACTTTCAGCCGACAGTCACTTGTTAAATTCTGTGAGGTCGCCAGTTAACACGGTTGCTTTTAACTCTAAAACACCTAAACGAGAGAATTCACTAGAAACTAACGCCATGTTGTGGCATCGTTTCTGTCAACCGGTCTCAGAAGAACTATACATTTTTATGCCGCTTTGAGATTGAATTTAATTTGTAAAGAACACCAACGCTTATGAATTTAGCTAGACGTCACTTCCGTCATATTGACGGTAAGCTAACCGCTAACCGAAAAATCATTAGGGAACACATTCACACACTTGTCCTCTAATTGGTTATGCGAATTAAAATTTACATATCCACTGGGTTAAAATAAACCAATATCAACGCTTATGTGTCGCTATGTTGACGTTAAACTGTAAATCACTGCCTGTATTTCGTCGTTTAGAAGCATGAGGAAATGGCTGAAAAACTATAGCTTTCGTCGAATAAGTGATGATTGAACATCAAAAATAATCATCCTTACAGTTGAAGCCACATTTCTTTAAGGATAGTGGATTCTGGGATGTTCTGATACGCAATTTACAGCCACTTTTTAAAGATGAACTCTTGTTTTCCTGTTTTTCATGGGACATGAATGCAACACTACGTCAACACTACGTTTCCCGTGATGCAATGCGGGCACACCCGGCGGGGACATTCAAAACTATGGCAGAAGACTCGATAATCATTAGAACTGTTTTAAACACAGACGATGGGAATAATAAAGCCATTAACAACAGCGGAGACGGTAAGACAAGGAGACGCCTTTCCTATTCGTCAGAAAATGATGTTAGCAAACAGGAAGAGACGGCGTGTAAAGTTCTAACGTTACAAAATGTTCCGGACGACTCGAAGTCATGCCGACTTTCTGCGGAAATGGCCGGAGAACTCTCACCGCTACCTCAAGATGTAAACTCCAGCTCAAACACGAGAAATGTAAAAGACTTGAGCGATTTTTCCTCTGGTGTAAAACAGCAGAGTGTGGACAGCACTGAAGACAAGGAGAATAGTGCTGTGGCCTCTACAAACAGCTCGTCAGGTAGGAAACTACTTCTGTTGAGATACTGGACACTGGGTTGTAATTTGTATGATGTTCCCACTAAAAAAAAAACACATAAAACGTGGGTAGTAAGTTTCTTCATTTTTTATTTTTTTTTTTATATATTTTATTTCATTTATTTATTCATTTAAAGATTTTTTATTATTATTATTTTTTATTATTATCTAATTTAATTTTTTATCATTTATTTTTTATTTATTTTTATTTTATTTATTTAAAATTTTATTTATTCATTTATTCATTGTTATTTATTTACTTTTTTTCTCTCTCTCCCTTTTCCCCTCTACCTATACTCTGATTTGTATGTGTCATTTGCTGATGTATCACAGTATTATTCTATCATGGGTTAAAGGGTTATATTCAAGGAGGTTTGAATCCATTCGAAGCTTGTAGAGTTGAATGTGAAACTTGCCCTGTATCACTGTCCTGATTAATCTATACAGATCCCCTTTTGTTATATTTCCTATGCTTTGTTTCTTCATAAAATGGAAAGGGAAAGCACTGTTGTACTAATGTGTAATTGTATTCCTGCCCTTTTCTAAAGAAAAATAAAATAGAAAATAAAAACCACATAAAATAAAACATTCTTAAATTAGTATTTGCTTTACAAAATCAATACCTTGGGAAAATGTGCATATGTGTTTTCCCATGCAAAAACATGCTTCATTAATTTCCTTTTACACTGCTTGTAGGAGCTTTCTCTGTTGGAGAGTTTCTAACTAATGTTTATGTTGTTTAATTCTCTCACCACAGCCAGAAAATAGATATATTTTGAGCAATGAGGGGAAATTGGATAAATGCCGCTAGCCTGGCTGGATTTCATTAACATTTAATAATCGAAAATTGAACAAACCAGGTCAAATGCTCACTCTAATCACATTATTGTGTTCCCATTCGGACAGATGACACCAGAGAAGCAGGCACGTCAGGTCAGAGAAATCTGCAGGATTGCAGCGTGACTGCCAGTAAACAACACGCGGACTCAGAGGATCGTGATGCAGATGTGATGAGGAGAGCACAGCAGGAAGGCCTGGTGAATGTGGTCTTCCCTGGAACGGTTACTCAAGAAGGCTGCTGCCGCTTTGTCAGCGAGATCCTCAAGTGCATCCTGTATCAGAGGCAGCAGCTACCCATGACGTACGACCAGCTGGTGTACTCCCAGAAGAAGCAGCAAGCATCAGCGCAGGTAAATAAGAAAAGATACACTGGTGCATCTCCAGTAAGTCAGGGGAGTGTTTATACCAGGTGTTCTCATGCTTCCTGGGTGATTCTGTCCCAGCAAAAAACTCTGAGTACAACTGTGCACAAAAAATGCCAAGGGACCACTTAAATTAAATAAAAACCAAACCGTATCTTAAACTGATCTTATCTTATTCTTACGCATCTGGGCACAACTGCCCAGGATCATCCCGTACTGCCTCTTATCTTGACTTCCTGGTACCATCAGAGAGTGGCTGCCAGTTACTGCAGCTCTTGTACAACAAAACAAATCCTAAAGGGGGTTATGACCTATACAGCTATCAATACAGAGAAGCACAGTCTGCACAAGTTTACACACATCGTGTTTTAGCTTGCTCTGTTTGGGTCAAAGGCCAAATGACTGCATAGAAGGACATTTGATTTAGTAAACTTAAGGTCACTATTTAAAAAGTGTCGAGTGTCTTTCTCCTTCTCCTTCTCCTTATGTTGTTGCTCCTGTCTTGTTTTCTAGTGTCTTGAAAGTCCATATAAGCCCAGCACTCCTTAAAAAGTCCTAAAAAGTCTTAAATTCATGTATGTAAAATCAAGGCCTTAAAGTGTCTTAATCCATTAAAAATGTTACATGCTAGTCTCAAATGAGGTCTTACATTTTTCGGGCCAGGACCAGTTAATGTTACATATAAAATTTTCCATGTAGGCTACAGTCAGAACTTCTATAAAATAGAATAGAAAAATACTTTATTTATCTCTGAGGGGAAATTCAGGAGAAGTCACAGCAGCAATCAAGAAAACAAAAGCTCTGTTAGCTCGTCCATCTTATTGGAGATAGATCTTACGTTCCCAATAACGATGGATGGAAGGACAGGTCCATATCGTCACTTCTTAGCTCACACCTGAGAACCAGCACGTTGTCCTCACCTCCTTCTCCTCACCTTGTGAGAAACATCAGGCCTTGCACCAGTTAGCATTGACATGCTACAGGCTGCTAACAGCTGAGTTCACATGTAAACAATGCAGCCATGGTTACATGTAGGATCTCCAGACAAACACAGGAGAAAAAGTAGTAAAAATATCACTGAAGACACAAAAAGTTTGGTGTCCATGACCAACAAATGAGCCATACAAAGTAATGATCCACTCCAGTTGCTGTCTTACTTTTGACTTGTAATACTCCTGTAAATACTCTTTGACAGTATGAATAAAAATAAACTGTGTAAAAAGGGTCAAAGAAAAGGTTTTGTGGATGCAACATTAACAAAAAGCGTCATGTTTTTCAGGATAAAGACTCAGCGACTCGGAGGCCGTCGCAGTCTGAAGACATGGACTGGAGGAAGTGTCAGCAGACCCTTCAGGAGCTGGAGGAGGTGCTGCAGCAGCTGGAGGTGCTCTTCTCCATCAGCAGGGTGCCACGTGTGCTGCTGCTCATGGGCGGCTCCGTCGTCCTCCCCAAAGAGCTGTACGAGATCAACATGGAGAACCTGGAGGTGGCTGCTGGAGACCAGTGCCTACGTGTCTCCTCGTGCTTGAGACAACTCTTCCGGACTCTGTTCGTGGCCGACCTTTTGTCTGACAGCAAACCGGTGCGTTTAATGCCCACCACGGTCTTAGTGCTGGCTCACAGGGACTGTGGTGTCGAGTGGTTCAGACCTAAACTACAGTTTAAAGTTCCAACGCGTGTGAAAAACCAGGTTATTGCCCTCTCAAGCACCGGTCAGACTCTGAGGGCTGAGGGCTCGGACTGGGAGGATTACGTGTGGTTTCAGGCGCCCATGACCATCAAAGGCTTCGGAAAGTGAGTCAGGAAATTACTTCCTCATTTTAACAGATGTTCAAATTCATTTTGAACAATTATTTTTCAGCGATTTAATGAATTATGGATTCAATTTTTCTAATTGTAATTAAAAAGTGTCATGTGAAAGATACGTGGTGCTTTGACTTCAGTAATAAGGTGAATTTTTTTATTTAAGTCTTGAAAAACGCTGTTTTGTTGGCATGACATGAAATCTGTGAACATATTTTTATACTAATGAGGGATGTTTGACATGTTTTGTAGAAATTAAACACAAAACAACATGCATAAAGTCAGTGCAATATCTTTAATTATCAAAACTTTAAAGGTTTAATGCATTAAATTGTTTTTAAATACAAACTATGGACACATTGGAATGCCAGTACATCTGTGTATTTGTTTACAGTCATCATAATCTAAAAATAGCTTCATTGTGCAGTTGTGGATGCAGACATGTGATGAGATACACCGTGGTGTAAAAACAATTTAAGGGACATGGATTGTTCATTCTGTCCCCATGAAATGATTAAAACTCATCATGATTAAACTGGTTTTTCAGTGCATTCAAATGTTTTTAGAGCTTTTCCACTTTCTTGACAAACTGAATGATGTCATCGGCAAGCAGCTGCGGCTCCTCGAAGGCGGCAAAGTGTCCACCCCGAGGCATGTAAGTGTAGGAGTAGATCTTTCGGTACCTGAGTTGTGCCCAGGATTTGGGGCAATGAATGAGCTCCCCGGGGAAAGCAGCGAGTCCGGTGGGCACAAATATCCCTGTCCTGAAACAAAAAAGATGAAATTGAACAAGATTTTACCAAAAAGGGTCAAGATGGACAGAATCACTCTAAAAACCTGACTTCCCCCTGTTGTGGAAAACCTCTCCTAGTCTTAACAGTTAGAGCTTCCCCTCCACTGAAATTCTCTTTATAGACTTTAGAAGATGTCAGCATTTTGTCACATACTTTGCATCCACCCTGTTTTCAGGATTTCCCTTGAAGTTCTCTTTGTAGAAGCGCATGGAGGACACGATGGTGCCCGTGGTCCAGTAGATCATGACGTTAGTCAAGAGCTCATCCAGACTGAACTTCCTGAAATAACAACATACATTAATTAGCCAGCAACCATCACACAGATCCTCATATATTAGCTTTATCTCGTACCTCTCCAGCCCACCATCCTCCAGGTTTCTGTTTTTCATGTCAGTCCAGGTCGAGAACTTCTCCAGGATGTAAGCCGCCAATCCCACAGGAGAGTTGTTCAGCCCGCAGCCTGTACACACGATAGAAAAACACTGATGTGACATTTAGCCAGGAGTGTGTTTGTTTTGGAGTTAAAAGGAAATCAGATTAAAACTAATTTTCCTGGTTGAAGTCAACTTTTACTGGATACAACGCCACAAAGTAAGGTATTTATCAGTACAGTTAAGTAGAGCTACGGTTTGAAACATGACAACAAGCTAACTTTGTCAGTTTGTAGCGTAGTTTAATAGCCAGATATATATTTAGCTCTACTCACAGCCAGGTGCTCTGAGACGTGTCTGTAACGTGTAACGTCAGTAAATCCTGCTTATGTCCTGCCAATCATCTACCAATCAGAGCTAATGTAACCTCACTCTTCATTTTATTGATAGACTCTCAAGTTTGAACAGACCACTGCAGAATAACTGCTGACTGTGGGTTGGAGTCAACATTAGCACAAACAGGTTAGCCCCTTTATTAGCCTTTTGCTCGTGTTACAGCCTCAAGCTTGCGTTTTAGCCTTTAGCTCATGTTTTAAATATTAACTCTTCTTTAAGCCTTAAGCTCATTTTTGAGCCTTTAGCCTGTGTTTTAGCTTCCAACTCATGTTTTAGCCCTTAGCTTGTGTTTCAGCCTTTGGCTCATGTTTTAGCCTTTAGTTTGTAGTTAAGCCCTTAGCTTGTGTTTTAACCTTTGGCTCGTGTTTTAGCCTTCAGCCCATGTTTTAGCGTTTAGATCACATTTTAGCCACCGACTCATGTTTCAGCATTTGGCTCTTGTTTAGGCCTTAAGCTTATTTTTGAACCTTTAGCCTGTTAATATTTAGCCTTGAGTCTGTGTTTCACCTTTAGCTTGTGTTTTAGCCTTTAGTTTGTGTTCTAGCCCTCAGCTTGTGTTTTTTAGCCCTTAGCTTGTATTCTAGCCTTGAATTTGTGTTTTAGCCCTTAGCTTGTGTTTTTTGCCCTTAGCTTGTGTTTAAGCCCTTGGCCCTTGGCTTGTGTTAAAGCCTTTAGATTGTGTTTCTAGCCTTTATCTTGTTTTTTAACCTCCAACTCATGTTTTAGCTTTTAGCTCTTATGAGCCTTAAGCTCATTTTTAAGCCTTCAGCCTGTTAATATTTAGCCTTTGCCTGGGTTTTAGCCTTTAGCTTGTGTTTTAGCCCTTGGCTTGTGTTTTACCCTTTAGTTTGTGTTTTAGCCCTTAGCTCATGTCTTAGCCCTTAGCTTGTGTTTAAGCCCTTGGCTCGTGTTAAAGCCTTTAGATTGTGTTTCTAGCCTTTATCTTGTGTTTTAGCCTTCAACTCATGTTTTAGCTTTTAGCTCTTATGAGCCTTAAGCTCATTTTTAAGCCTTCAGCCTGTTAATATTTAGCCTTTGCCTGGGTTTTAGCCTTTAGCTTGTGTTTTAGCCCTTGGCTTGTGTTTTATCCTTTAGTTTGTGTTTTAGCCCTTAGCTTGTTATTTAGCCTCCAACTCATGTTTTAGCCTTTAGTTTGTGTTTTAGCCCTTAGCTCATTATTTAGCCTCCAACTCATGTTTAAGCCTTTAGTTTGTGTTTCTAGCCTTTAGCCCATGTTTTAGCCCATAGCTTGTTATTTAGCCTCCAACTCGTGTTTTAGCCTGTAGCCTTTTTTTAGTCTTTAGTCTGTTGTTTTTTAACCTTTAGCCCATGTTTTAGCCTTAAGCTTGTGCTTTAGCCTTTAGCTCATGCTCTATCTCTCTCCTGTTTCTCTTTCTTCTGCTCTTCTGTCCGTTTTCTGTCTGACAGTTAGGCTCCAGTGTCCACCATAACTACAAAATTAATCACAGAAATCGCTTTCTGAAGAGAAAAACACAGATCTCTCTTCTGTCTGCTAAACTTTTCGTCGCCCGGCGTGGTGTTGTCATAGAGACTTAGACGAGCTGTTAATCAATCCAATCCCAACCTGATTGGAAAGCTAAGAAGTAGCATTAAGGAATAACCTATATTGGTGCTGATAATCTTGATTTAAAGCGTGGATTATGATCAGGCATTGTAAAACTTCATCTCCTGTGGTTTAGAGCGTCCCCACCTGCAGTGTCAGGTTTCGTGGCCTGGATGTGGAAGTAGCCTGATTCCCTCAGAAGTTCCCAGACATTTTTCTCAAAGTAAGGAAACAGCCGGCGAACATCTTCCCGAGTTAAGCCCACCAGGAAGGGTAGATAAGGACCAATTATGAGGGACAGAAGCACTTTGAATCCTCTGTTTGAATTAATCATGTTCAGGTGGAGTCCTCTCACACACCTTGTTAAGAGAAGAGACGGACTGTCAGAATAAAAGTCACATCACAGAGTTTAACATCTTAATCTGCAGAGGGTTTGATTTTCTACTTTCAGTGCAAGTTTTTATCGTGTTTTTCTTCCTGCAAATCATTATTCAAGCACCACAGTCTGCAGAAATGTATATTGTCAGCAGTTCCTGAGTGTTTAGCACACTGCAGACAGGGTTTCACAATTTCAGGAAGAATGTCACAATGTTCCCTTTGTAAAGACAAACGGTCCGGATGGGAAATTCCACCGCAGCAAAATGTTGCAGCTTGTTTTTCCAGTAAGGGCTCGTGTTGTTGTTGACTTACTCGGGCTTCAGCTGGGCCATGTTGGTGGTGATGAGGGAGCCCCAGTCTCCACCCTGCACATAAAACTGTGAGAATCCCAAACGCTCCATCAGGGTCAGGAAAATCCGGGCTGCAGCGATGGAATCAAATCCTGGAATGGACAGAAAGCACATATATGAGCTTAAACATAATTCAAGCATACTTGTTTTAGCTAAGATTACCCAGAGTTTTTGAACCAGGTTAATTTCCAGTCAGTGGTGTCGCTTCCCATGTTTTCTGTGTTTTCACCACTGACTACACAAAGATGGACGATAACCCCATCTTTACCTACCGCACAAAATTCAAACCAGAATAACTCCACAGCTGCCAGCAAATAACAAAGACCTTTAAGAGGAAAAATAGTCTTAAGACTTTATTTAGACACTGATCTTTTTGGTGAGGACACACTGGGTCCAGAGTAAACACAGCTTTACATCAAAAGTCATGGAAAAATTATTAGACCACATTGTCTTTTTGTTTTCAATTTCTTGTTTATTTTAATGCCTGGTACAATTATAGGTACATTTGTTTGGACAAATATGATGATAACAGCAAAAATAGCCCATAAGAGTTTAATTTAAAGGCTGACACTTCACCCTTTTTATGGTTTTCTTGATAAAAACCTAAATCACTGAGGTTCCTACATTAATAGCTATGGCATTGTGCTGAAAAAAACAGCTTTCAGGCTGTCTATGTTTTTTCTGTCTGTTTCAGTCACATAAAACACACAGGAGCTTGCATTTGATTGTCTAACCACTATTTTTGATGACATGCATCTTGGCGTTCTCTCCACCAGCTTCTGACTCTGTTCTCCATTTGGAGTTTGATGATGATCCACTGGTTTTCAGTTGGATTAAAATCTGCTGATTAATCTGGCCAAAGCAGGGTTTGAACATTCATGTTCTCCATCCAGGCTCTAACTGACCTCGCTGTGTGGTATGGGGCAGCGTCTTGTTGGAAAATCCAGTCATTTGAATCAGGAAAGAGTTTTCCAGCTGATGGAGGAAGACTGGTTTCAAGAGTAGCCCTGTTCAACCCAGACTGAAACAATCCCAGACCATCACTGATCCACCTCCATGTTTTACTGTAGGGGTCAGACAGTCTAGTTTGTAGGCTTCTCCAAGTCTCCTCCTAACCAGGAAGTTGTCTGGAGTGGACATCAGCTCCAAACTGGATCCATCCCTGAATAGAACCTTCATCCCAACAGTCCAATCCTTGATCCCTAGCAGAGAGTACCTGGGTCTTCCTCTGCCTCTGGTTGATGAAGAGCTTCTTCTGTGCCCTGAGTGTCTTCAGACCAGCTTCAAGAAGTCCGTTTGTGATATTTCTCATTTTAAGCTCCCTGGAGGTCTGACCACGATTCCTGACTCAGGAACGATGAGTGCTCGGTCATCTCGTGGGGTAGAAAGACGTTTCCTGCTTGACCAGCTAGCAATTTGGTGGTACCATGTTGGGCTTGGTTTTTCTTGGAGATCTTCAGTTTTTTGGCTTCCTGTCTCTCACTCAGGACGATTTCCAGCAGAGCCAAGATGGCCGCCTTTCAGGCTTCACTTAAATCTTTTGTTTTAGTTCTCTTAGTCCTCTGGGAAAACAATAAAGCTTAAGCTTCTGGTAATTTACCGTTAGGGATACCAGACATTACAATGAAGAAGAAATTGAAGAAAACAAAGTGGTCTAATGATTTTTCCATGACTGTACTTCCCACCCACCTTGTTTATGAGGCGCTTCTGAGAACCCATAGCCAGGGATGGACGGACAAATGACCTCAAACACAACATCATCCTGGCTCTCTGTGAGGAGAGGCAGGATCTTGTAGAACTCAAAGAAGGAACCAGGCCAGCCGTGGACGAGCATGAGGGGCAGGACCCTCTGATGCCCACGGTGAGGAGGCCGCACGTGGATGAAGTGCACGTCCAAACCTGCGAACAAACACGGTGGGTGGTGTAAAAATCAAGTAAGACGGAAGTAAAACATCCAAATTGTCAGGACTTTGAGTACCTTCTATTTTCGTTTTGAAGTGTGGATACTTGTTGAGCACGGCCACCTGTTTTTTCCAGTCGAACTTGTGTCTCCAGTAGGAAACCACGGTCTTCAGGTAAGTTGAGTTGAAGCCGTACTGGAAGCACGCGTCCTCCAAAGGATCCGTGTAGCGGCTTTTGTCAATGCGCTCATGAAGATCCTGCACAATAACATATTATTTTCTAATTATTTACAGTTAATTTGCTCAGTGTTGATGTTTTATCGCATATTCATTTGGCAGCCATATTCCTCTGTTGTTAAGCTTTAACAGTGGTTTGAGGAACATAGTAGCAGTATATAAATGTGGTACATTGGGGCTAAATGAACCTGGATTTCTTCATCTGAGGTTTCCACTTCAAAGGGTTTGATTGTATCATCTTCTCTCGGGGGTTTCTCTCCAGCTCCCCACCATCCTTCAACGAGGGGAATGGTTTTCACTTGTTTTCTTTTGTGGTACAGGTATGCCAGTAAACCGCCTGCTGCAACCACTGAGCCTACCAAGGCCTGCCTTTGGACCAGATCCAGGGCAAATAAAGTTTCCCTGAAGAAATGTGACACAATGCAGTGAGTGAAAAGTTATTGTTGGTAGTTACTGCCCAGAAATCTTTAAAAGTAGCTGAAAAACAATTAGCTTTCATAACAAGAATTCAAGAATGTGTGAGCTACTTACTTTAAAACCTGCAGTCTTTGCATGGTGCCGTTCCAAAGGTGAAGTGATTATTAAAAACCTGCACTGGGACAGAGGTCAGCAATGTTTTATTTTCCACATTAGACATGGAGAACAACGCAGAAGCATGTCGAAACATTACAAATGAGCAATATTTCAGCATACCTTGTTTGCTTTTTGCAGATTACCCTCAGGTTAAGGTAGAATCTGGGTAAAACAGGACAGGTACGGGGTTCACAGGTACCAAAATCGAGCACACAAGAGTCGAGGCAAGCTGTCTCAACAAAAAGTGGTATCAGTGATTGCATTCAGGTAATGTCGGATATCTGAGTTCCTAGAGGAAAAAAAAAATCATGAGCACTAACATGACGCTAAACATTCCAGATCAAATATATTTGATGGTTAAAAGTTTTTTTATTAAACCAGGAGCTATGGATCAATTGTAATTGGCTCATTTGGATCTCATTACATTAAAAGAGTCAGACGAAGTTCCACAATACAGGTAGAAATTATATAATAATATGAAACTATCTCGCATTGCGTCTTTGTAACTCATAATCACATTGTTCTTCTTTTATTTTACCTTTGTCCTACTGTTGACCATTTCAGCAAATGAATTACAATTGTACAAATTTTATTTCCTAGTTTACTACAGTTTAGATATTTATTCTCATAGCTATGATCCTAAATTTTATGATTTAATCACATAATCTTGTTCATCTACTCGGTTTATGTTAAATATTTTAGTTTTATTTTTAATTAACACCAGTGTGACATACAGCAAGGTTGTCAACTTTTTAATAAATAATAAATAAAGTAAATAAAATAAATGAATAAATTAAATTTACAGGACACTGAGAAAAAAAAGTAATTTTTTCCCCACCATTTATATACTCAAAAACAAAATACATTTGCTCTCTTGTCATACTTCCCATTATCCATAAGATAAATTCAGTAAACGAGATAAATTTTATATGAATTACACAGTTTGTGAATACAAAGCTCATTGAAAAGTGTAAATAATAATATGGCAAGTTCACAATCACAATGAATAGTCGATTGCCAGCTGTTAGGAACAAAAAAGTAATTTTCATTTTAAGTTGTGTGAAATATTTTGCATTAAACATAGCTTCTAAAAAGGAGTTATATATTTTCCGCGAGACACTTGAACGCACCAATAGCAACAGAGATGTTTGATTGGCTGAGGGAAATGTCACTCAGTGCGTAGAGCGTCGACAGTGACGTTGTTGATTATATAACAGGGAGGGAGCGCGGAGGTGTTTTGTTGTTTTGGCGCATTCTGGGAAGAGGAGCGATGTGGAGATTTGTCGTCCCCGTTGTTCTTGCGGTGCTTTGCTCCGCCGAAAAAGGCCGCCTGCTCGGGGGAGCGATTGACGTAGATCTGAGTGGAGATGCGGGGGCTCAGAGTGCTCTGAACTTCGCTGTGGTTGAACACAACAGGGCGAGAAACGGTCTGTACCTCACCAGGCCAGCAGAGGTGATATCCGCGACGAAGCAGGTCAGTAAAGCTTGATTTAGACTCATAAATGTTAATAACAGGATGATTCTGATGCTATGTTTGCTGGGGGGTGAAACTAACAACTTAAGTAACGGTAGGCCAGTGAACGGCTGTACAGTGTTTATCCTGACAGTGTGACGTCAGACAGTTAGGATGGCACTGATTTAGATAATCAGGCCTGTACTGATTATTATAGTGTTCTAGACAATCCTAACCCGTTTATTTCGATCATCGACAGAAAAAATACTTTGATGTGGTTACTAATTCTCTATCCGGGCCATGGACCCAAAATAATCCTATTATGATTGGAATTAGACTCTCAGTTCTCAATCTTTAGGCTAGTGGTTCCCAAGGGGGGTCGCTAAAGGCCTTCCAAAATCAAAAACTGCTTATGATTGCAAGTTTTATTCATTATTGTACAGAGTTAAAGTAAATAGGGGCTATATTTTACATCAATCCAAGCTTCTTTTTTTTTTTTTTTTTTTTTTTGATTGTCCCATGAAAGTATTAAGTTTTTTTGTTTTGTTTTTTAGCACTGGGACAAAATTTTGAGGATGATGATGATGATGTCTACAGAGTACAGAGCTGTCCTAAACTTTGTGTTTTTGCTGCTGCCTGTCTTGGCCAAGTCTCCCTTTAAAGAAAAGGTTTTTAATTTCTGGTAACATAAAGGTTAATTTTTTTTAATGAAGGATTGAATTTTTAAAAAAAGGGTTTTGAACAAAAAATCCTGAAATTTGATACATTGTTGTTGTTTTCTTCCACCCCTATCTTCTACAATTATTTTAATCATTTATTACATCTTTTTTTGTGTTCATTTATTTCCTACCTGGACTTTGGACCCACTTTAATCTAATTCTAAGTGACATTAGAAGAACTCAGTCATTCAAGCTTTCAGATGCTGTCTTTAGACTTTTAGACAATATGAGTGGTGTTTTATCTATGAGAAAATATGTAAAAGTCACTTGGAAAACAGTGGAAGAAAAATACTGACATTAAAAGAACAGATATGATTATTGAACCATGCTAACCATCACCTCTTCTTCATTCTCATCTTCCTCTCTCAGCTGGTTGCTGGCTACATGTACACCTTCACTGTGAGAATGGGGACGACCCCCTGCAGGAGGAACGCCGCTAACGAGACATGTGCCGTCCATGCGGACCCAGCGATGGCTCAGGTAGAAACTTTATACAGGATCAGCTTCAGCCTCAGGACATTATTATTTTTATTTATTTATTTATTTATTTATTTATTTATTTATTTATTATTGTTTTTATATTTCACTTTTTAAATGATTTTACTGACAAACTGCAAAGGAGAATGATAATAAACATTCATTAAAACACTTGTCTAGAACAGACCAAATTAAAGACAGAGGGGATAATAATAATAATAATAATAATAATAATAATAATAATAATAATAATAATAATAATAATAGTAATAATAATAATAATAGTAATGATAACGATAATAATAACAACAATAATAATAATGACAATTATAATAAAAATGATAAAACAAAATGAACCAATGGGACATTATATTGTAGGTTTATCAAACAGTAGACTCAGTCAGTCTGATTGTGAAACCATCACATCCTTCCCCTTTTTTAAAGCTCTTCTAACAAGACTGGGTGAAGGGGAAAAAAATAGTTTGCAGATAAGTTGAGTTACAAACGTGTTTCCAGAAAAACTGGGGAAACAAACAAATCTTGTGAATGTTTTAATTGCTTCTGCACAAAGAGTGGGGGCTGATGAAAAAATATTGTGCATCATGTCCTTAAAAAATCCAAAACATACGTTTTCTTCGAGTCTGACCACGTCTGAGAGGTTGAATGAACTGGCCGTGCTCTAACCGAAGTGTCCTCTGTCTTTCCTCAGCCTTACCAGTGCGAATTCAAAGTGTGGGACCGCCCATGGATGAGTGAAATCGAGCTGAAGAAAGAGGAATGCACATAAGAGAAGCGCAGGGGGGAGTGTTTTTCCAGTGTTTCCATTTTTCCAGAATCACTTTCCTACTGAGTGAAATTTCCTGCAGCAAAAGCACAAAAGTATTAACACTTCAATTAGCTGCCTCTGCTTTTTAACTCTTAAGCTCAGCTGCATCCTGTTTCTGATGTGAGGGCATCCTCCAGCAGCAGTCGTGTCAGTGTTACCCATTTTTACTGAAACAAGCAATTTCCTGTAGATGCTCACTGAACTTTTTGATAATCCCTTTTTAACACCATGCTGTGGTTAGAAATGAAATAAAATTTGTAGCATGAACTCCAATACATGTGTGTGTGTGTGTGGTTACTTTGCAGGTTTTAATCTCATTTATTCTTTGTGAATTAACAAGATTCATGTGTTTTTTAAGAGTTCAGTGTAGGAAGAGAGTAGGTGGTAGTGATCTGCAGAAACTCAGGCAAAATGAGGAAATGTGAGGTACATGAATTCATTTCCAAAATGTCCTGTCTGTAAACACACTAAACATGTTATAAAATACCATAATTTTCATGTATCAACATCTTGTCTTTTGTGTAAAGTGATTATAATAACAACAAGTGGGAATTAATGGTTCAAATAGTCATGATTTTGAGGTTGGTTATGTTTTTATTCTAGTTTATGTAATGTAAGATGTGTTATCTATCACCCAGACCTGGCTTTGACAAGCAGTAACATCAAAATTACTCTTTATGTAGATCAGTATAATAACTTTTCATTTAATTTCTATTTATTATTGATTTATTTGTTTGTTTTTTAAAATTTATTTATCTATATATATTTTTTTAATTTGTTAGATTCATTTATTTTTATTATTTATTTATTCATTAATTTTGATTAATTTATTTTTTCCTTTTTTATTTTAAACATTTTTGTGGACTATTACATATCACTAAATCTTAATCTTTATCATTATTTGTTACAAAAAAAGGAATTCTTCCTTGTTTTGAACAATTGAACGTACTGAGTGGGCATGCGCGTGCGGTGGGTGAGACCCGCGAACTTTCAGCCTAGGTCTGTGACGTCAGTGATGCTCATGTGATGATGCAGGCGTCAAACACTCCACAGGCAGAGAATGTCACAGCCTTCATATATATCTATGGTCACAGATATCATTAGTTAGCATCAGGTCAGGAGAAGGAGATGGAGTGGAGGCTCATACTCTTCGTTCTCCCGGCACTTTTCGCCCTCAGCTGTGGCGATGCGGGTCTGCCTGGGGGTTTTAGAGACGTTAACATCGAAGAAGATGTGGGGGCTCAGAAAGCTCTGGAGGCAGCGGTGGCATGGCACAACAAGGTTACCAACGGCATTTACCTCACCAAGGTGCGAGAGGTGAAAAAGGTGGAGGTGCAGGTGAGTCTGTCGGCTGCTCGTCATGGTGGTTGTGTCTTTGGTTAAAAATAAGCTGTCTCCTTTCAGAGAACTATATCATTTATTGAAAGTCTTTAATTTTTTTTTTTAAGGCAGTATACCTTACCTAGTGTCTAAACAACCTTCTCTGATGCCCTATTTACAAACATTCACACACAGCAGGTTCAGATGGCGCCATAGTTCCCCTCCAATGAGTTAAACCTGTTAGCATCTTCTGTAAGGAGTTTTTAAGTATGATGTGGTCCAGTTTGGGGGATTTACAGGGTATATATTTGAACAAACTGGTCTAAGGGGAACTGTATGATGTATAACTGATAACAGATTTTGGTGATAGTAGATGAATATTTTCCATTTGCATGAGTTTTTATCAAACTTTCTAACCATGTTGGATGTTTATTTATTTATTTATTTATAAAGGCAAAACCTTGAATACTTTGTGCACTCATTTACAGTGCCTAAACTAGTCCAAATTTACAAATAAAACAAATATTATGGACCAACCACACCTGCATGCGAACATTGCCTCTAGAGAGCCCTCCTTCCAACAGGAAATGACCTGCTGAACTCTCTACTGTTCTCTGTTTCACAATTTTACTGTAAATGTTTTGAGGAAGGGCTGCCAGAGTTTGATAAACCATCACCCCTCACACTGTGACCTGTCAGTAAAGGTTGTGCCCCTATCAGCATCCAAAATCTGACACCTCACCATCAAACAAGAAGTTGATACTGCTTCATCATACAGAGTTCTAATGATTGTGAAAAAAGTAAAGATCTAGATGAAAAATCCAGGGTTATGAACTTCTTTCACAAACACCAGTCCCTCAGTCACAGAGATTATTCATAAAGAACAGGAACATCCATGTCTCTATATTGTTTTCCTGAAACAAAGATAATCTGATGATTGCAGCGGCTGTTGGGTTTTAAATCTGCTGTATGTTTGCTCTTGAGATTATCCATGATCTGTATTTCACATCTTTTCTTTACAGGTGGTTGCGGGCCTCAATTACAAGATAACTGCGATCATGGCCAGAACCTCCTGTAAGAAGGACGCTTCATCTGAAATGTGTCTCTTCTCTGAGGACCCAGAAAATGCTCAGGTGATTTCTGAAGTTAGATCTGAGATGTTTTTACTCCAGTATCTTTAATTTGAAAAAGCAGTCAGTGCTGACTGGGTCAGTACATGGATCAGCTGTGATCCGTTGCATCATTGAAAACACCTGCTTATTGTAAACATAGGGCGTAAGAGTTCAGTTTTTATTTTAAAGTCATAATGTTGATTATCTGGATCCAGATCATGACCAACAGGAAGTGGTACAATTGACTGATTACTCTGGGGTTTTTTTTTCAGACTTACGAGTGCACATTCAATGTGTGGGTGCGCCCATGGCTTAAGAGCCCCCCAAAGGTGACTCAGCAGTGCTCCTAAGGGAACAACGTGGGAAAAGATCCTGTCAAAGGAGATTTTGCAGAATCAACCTCAGACAGAGACACCTACCCATGAAATTTCACTGGCCAAACTTTGTAATGCTTTGTAATCACTTTATCTACCACCTAACAATAAAGTGCTCAGTGAAATAAAGCAAATCCGTGAATGTGTCTGTGTCCGTGAATGTTGGTATAAACTTTCATGATGCAGAAGTTTTATATTTTGTTCTTTGAGCTAAGAGTGCATCATCATCATCATTATCATCATTGCGAAACGTGTGCCATCCATGAGGACCTAGAGAAGGCTGAGGTAAAAACGTTATACAGTCACAACTTCAGCCTCAGGACATTATTATTACTATTATTATTATTATTATATTGATATTAATATAAGTTTTTTTTAGCTGATTTTATTGACAAACTCATTGGAGGATAACAATAAACATTCTTCAAAATACTTGTTTAGAACAGACCATTTGGGGTGGGGGGGGGATAAATAAAAAAAAAATCAAATAAAAATAGTATCAATAGGAAATTATTATAGATTGTTTAGATCATGGGTGCAATCTCAAGTGAGGGGTTTAATTTGCGAAGAAGTTAATTCAGGAAGAGATTAATGTATGTTCTGTAAACACACTGAACATATACTACATGCCATAGTTTTTATGTATTTACATCTTTTCTTCTGTGAAAAGGATTTATTCTAAGATGTGTAAACAGATGGTTCTTAAAATCATGTTTTTTTAGTTTGATTATGTTTTTGTTCCACTATATGTGATGTATGATGTGTAATCTATCACCCAGTCATTAATTTGACAAGCAGAAACAACAAAATTCCCTCATTAGTAGATCAGTATAATAATTTTTCAATTTATTTTCATTCATTATTTATTTGTTTGTTTTTCAGTTTATTATTATTATTATTGTTATTATTATTATTATTATTATTATTATTATTATTATTATTATTATTATTATTATTATTATTATTATTATTGTGGACAATTTCATATGACACATTTATAGAACTCCTGAATCCCTGAATGGCCCAGGTTTACAAAAGTAGTCAATCCTCAATATTCAAAGTTAACTGTTACAAATACAGGAATTCTTCTTTATTTTAAACAACTGAGTGCACCGAGGGGGCATGCGCGTGCGGTGAGACGCGCGAACTTTCAGCCAATGACTGTGACGTCAGTGATGTTTATGTGATGATGCAGGCGTCAAACACTTCACAGGCCGTGAATGTCACAGCTTTCGTTAGTTAGCATCAGGTCAGGAGGAGCAGATGGAGTGGAGGCTCATACTCTTCGTTCTCCCGGCACTCTTCGCCCTCAGCTGTGGCGATGTGGGTCTGCCTGGGGGTTTTAGAGACTTAAACATCGACGAAGATGTGGGGGCTCAGAAAGCTCTGGAGGCAGCGGTGGCATTATACAACAAGGAAAGCAACAGCGACTACTTTACCAATGTGCGGGAGGTGAAAAAGGTGGAGGTGCAGGTAAGTCTGTAACTCACACGCGGAAGTGAACCGGTTTCGTCTGGCGAGTGGTTTTTACTCTGAACCCAAACAGAGTCCTCCAGCTTATAAAGGTCAGAGCCTCATAAGCAGTTATAAAAACCACAGTTAAATGTACTCACAACGCGATTTAGGTGACAGAAATCATTTGTCAAGATGCCTGAAACTACGTGTTTCTTGTTGAAACTCAATATAAAAGATCTTGATTGTTAAAAAAAGAAAAAGAAAGTAGCAGTTTGATCGTATCTGTGCTTTAAATCTTTCTATAATAAGCATTTCAGATGTTTACAATGTCATCCTGATGCTCAAGAATGAACATTTGGATATTTGTATTGTTTGCTATATACCTCATCCAGTGTCTTAGCAAACTTATAATGCCCCATTTATAAACATTCCCACACACAGCAGGTTCAGATGGCTCCCCTCCAATGAGTTAATCCTGTAAGCATCTTAAGGAGTTTGTAAGTACGATGTGGTCCAGTTTGGGGGATTTACAGGGCACATATTTGAACAAACGGGTCTAAGAGGTATTGTACAATGTATGGGTGATTAGAGATTTGGCAACAGAAGGAAAACATTTTTCATCGCCTGAGTTTTTATTAAACTTTTTAACCACGTTGGATGGTTGTATTTTATTTTTTCTTGAGGCAAATCCTTGAATCCCTTCAGCACTCATTTACAGTGCCTAAACTAGTCCAAATTAACAGGTAAGACAACATATTGCCTCCAGAGAGGAAACTCCAGTGACCTGCTGAACTCCCTACTGTTCTCTGTTTCACAATTTTACTGTAAATGTTTTGAGGAAGGGCTGCCAGAGTTCGATAAACCATCACCCCTCATACTGTGACCTGTCATTAAAGGTTGCGTCCCTATCAGCATCCAAAATCTGACACCTCACCATCAAACAAGAAGTTAATACTGCTTCATCATACAGAGTCCAGTCTCTTTCAAATGTCATACTCTCTACAAAATGCTACGCTAGCTAAAAAAATAAATCAACATTCTGCGTGGATCCTTTTAAATTACTTCAACTTTGCTTTTATTGTGTTAATGCCAATTATGTAAGAAGTAAAGGTCTAAATGTGTAATCCAGTGTTGTGAACTTCCCCACAAGTGACAGCCTGGTCAAAGTCATAGCCCCACCTAGTGGTAAAAGCTAAAGCTAAATTGTTGATGTATTTGAAACTACACATGTACACTAACCGCTTCTGTGTGAGATCATCCATTAATCACAGAGATAATGTATGTATGCTCCTGAGATTATCTATGATCTGTATTTCACATATTTTCCTTACAGGTGGTTACGGGCCTCAATTACAAGATAACTGCGATCATGGCCAGAACCTCCTGCAAGAAGGACGCTGCATCTGAAATGTGTCTCTTCTCTGAGGACCCAGGAAATGCTCAGGTGATTTCTGAAGTTAGATCTGAGATGTTTTGACTTGTTTTCCACAGTATCTTTAATTTGAAAAACATCATTAGAAACACCTGCTTATTGTAAACATTGGGAGTAAGAGTCCAGTTTATATTTAATGTCATGTTGTTGATTATCTGGATCCAGATTATGACCAACAGGAAGTGAAACATTTGTCTGCCTCCTCTGTTGTTGTTTTTCAGACTCATGTGTGCACATTCAATGTGTGGGTGCGCCCATGGCTTGAGAGCCCCCCAAAGGTGACTCAGAAGTGCTCCTAAGGGAACAACGTGGGAAAAGATCCTGTCGAAGGAGATTTTGCAGAATCAGCCTCAGACGGAGACAGTAACCCATGAAATTTCACTGGCAAAACTTTGTAATGCTATGTATCACTCCAACTACCACCTAACAATAAAGTGTTCAGTGAAATAAAACATATCTGTGAAAGTGTCTGTGTGACAGTGAATGTAGGTACAAACTTTCATGATGCAGAAGTTTTATATTTTGTTCTTTGAGCTAAATCTGCATCATCATCCAAATATTTAAGGTAAACTCTGACAAGTCTTTTTTAGGAGGAGATCATTACCATTTTTTAAATTAATAATTCATTTATTTATGTACGTATTTTTCGTAGAAAGCGAAAATGGCAATTATAAAAAAAAACGAGCGAACGCTCGAGGCTTTTATTTTGAAATCAAGAAAGGAAACGTACGGTGCATTCACTTGCTTTGAGAATAATCAGAAAAAAAAGAACTTATACATTTAGCTCTGTTTACGAGAATTTTAAACAACTAAAGGAAGTTGAGGAAAGTATTGACAGTAAAAGCTCACTTGATTGATCAAATTAACTAATATATACATATAAATATGTTTGTGGTCGACCTACTGCGGACAAGCCAACGCTGCAAAATAGTATAATGCGAGAATTTTCGTATTTACGTACTGCGTCTCCAACCGTCTGTAGTGCACCTGAATGCAGCTCGTGACTGGGTCAGACAGCATGAAGTAAAAGTGGTGACATGCAGGGCTGTAAATGTTTTATAGAGAGCATTTGACAAAGACTGAACTCCGTACACATCTGTCATTACCCCGTAGTGAGTGGACGAGAAACCTGGTTTTTCAAACACAACTGAAAACATGAAGATTCTGACTAAAAACGAGCTGCAGCTCGCCGAAGAAGCTCTGATCAATCACTTTCCAAAGAGTTTAAAGGTAACGTCAAGTGTGAAAGTTTAAACAAAGAACATCCTGTTGCTTTAATACGTGCAATTAATAGTTTTTCTCTGTTTGTTTGTGTTATTGCTGTTATATTTTTATCATGCACTCTGTGGCTTTCATATTTGGAAGTTTGGGCGTTTTTTTGTAAAACATATGCTAAAAAATTTATGTCGGCAAAGCTGTGTAAGCATATTTTAAGTTTTGCAGTTGTCTGTAAAGCATATACGATACATAAACGATTTTTTTTATTTCACGCTTCAACAATGTTTCGGTGTTACGCCAAAAAGCTCGTGAACACAACGAATACGAAAATTTCCCGACTTCACCGCCAGGGTAATGGAACAGTCAGAGAGGCACTTGAATGCAACACGTGTGTTTGTCAACGTCGTGATAAATAATAATATTAGATCCATAAAGGCACGATTAAAGGTACGACAGGTGTTCACTGTACCGAAGGAGCAACATGAAGATCCTTAATGATGACGAAATACAGATTGTTAAAGGAGAAATGGTTAAACACCTGCCAAGAAGTTTGTAGTAATGTAGATCAACAGTAATTTGTATTATATATATATATTATTAAGTTTAGAAAATTACTGTTCATTACATTGAGCTCTTGTAGTATCTTGATTTATTATTCATTTTATCATCATTATTTATTTATTTATTTATTTGGTCAATGGATTATTTCCTAATTTTTTATTTTTTTTCCCAAGGTTTACGGTTTCCTCTATGGCATCAACAGAAACAGACCAACTACCCTGGAGGTGGTTGTGGATAGCTGGCCGGATTTTAAGGTTATTATCTGCAGACCAGACCCAAAGGCAAGTTCACTGACTACTGGAAAATTCAGTCACTTTTTAGGATTTTTCAAGTTGTGAATCCCTAGTAGGACTTTGAAGAGACACTTTCGGACATTGGAGGCTTACATTGCACCCTGTCATTCCCATAATACTCTTTTAACCTTGTCAGATTGTTTGGTGTCAGTTACTTTTAGTGGGATTATTTCAGTAATTTGTGAAAATATTAATAGTTCAACAAAGAGTACTTAAATAGACTATCTAAAACAGAATAAAACTAACAAAAAATAAGATTTCATTGATTTAATTTGTTCAATTAAATGTGCAGTATACCGTTGAAAACCATTTTAAGTATGAAGGTTTGATATTTTTCTTGAAATGTTTTTTTCTGGTAGTTGTCTGTCACACTGTTACTTAATACTGTTTGAGTTAAAAAATAAAATGTAACTTTAAAACTCAATTATAGTGACTTCTATGATGTTCAATAACTTTTAGTGTCCTCAACATTAATTTACCAAATGAAGTTTACAGAGAGTGATGTAAAATGTTAAACTTAAAAAAAAAAGTTTTTAGGAATATCTTACATGTTGAATTTAGAAAGTTGCTTTCTTTTATTTCCTCTGATTAACTCATTTTTATATTTGTAAGATTGCTGAAGACACCATTTGTTAAGGCAAGTCGTTGGTAATTACGTTCCCATGAAGTACTCGGCCACCCTAAGCAGCTTAACAATCTGTAAATGTTTGTTGTGGAGTTAACATTTCTCGGCACGCTCAGTTCTGGATATCCAAACGTTAAAGCGATGTGTAACAGAACAAGAACTTCCAAATAGACGATCTTGTCTTTCATGGTCTGTTTGCTTTTGTAGCTCATAAATAAACACCACCTTTAAGTCTCTTGCACAACTGGTGAAAATTCCTCACAGGAGCTTTAATTTTTTTGTTATTTATTTATTTTTTTTTATGTAATGTTTTGGTGAAAGTTACGCTCATAATGAACAAGCTTAAGATGAATTCACAAACCCAGCTCTTTAGTCTTCAGTCTTGACCACTGGTCCCTCTGGTAATGAGCAGAATTTGTCAACAAACTTTGTTTTTACTTCACAGAACAGACGAGCTCTGGAGTTCATGAAGAAGGTGACGTATTTCTGCATGGATGAGCAGATTTTGAGGAAAATGCTGACAGAGGAGAACGCCATTGACTGGAGCACTTATTTCCTCATTGGGGGTGAGTCGAAACAGGTGTTTTGTTTTGTTTGTTTCAAATTTTTCTCCATGGTAGAAACTTTCTGCAACAAGTATTTACTGACCAGTGCAAAGATTTCCTGGCAACCTCTTTGCCAATTTGCAGCTACGTTTCATTTTAAAAAGGCAATAAGAAGGTGATACTTTGTGAGACTTTGGGGCTTTTTTCTGTCTGAAACCAATTTTAAAATTTGATACTTCGAAAGCAGCAAATTCTAGGACATGTGGTGGCTTTTTAAATTCACCCTCTTAAGATATTCATGGCTTTGGTTTTATTTGCAAGAAATGAAAGTATGAGATGCCTGTATGTTATAAACTTATATTTCTGTAGTATCTTTTTATAAACTTGAATTATCAATGTACAACACTGATATTTATTTTTGGTGTAGTTTTATTTTCCTTTAACTTTTTTCTTTCACAGCATATGGGCAGGATCTTAAATTCTTTTGTCATTTTAATCTGTTTTAATATTTATATTGTTTTTATTTTCCTGATTTTTTACTTTACTTTACTTGGGAGTGGTTTCTTTCATTCCTCACATTTCTCTTTTACTCCTCTTTTATTTCTTTTACTGTTTGTTTTATTTTGTTCAGCCCTTTATAAAATTGCTTTTGAAAAGTGCAATACAAGCAGAGTTTGTAATAATAATAATAATAATAATAATAATAATAATAATAATAATAATAATAATAATAATAATAATAATAATGATAAGAACATATATTTCACAACAATAATAAAAAATATAATAAATATATTTTCATTATTATTATTATTATTATTATTATTATTATTATTATTATTATTATTATTATTATTATTATTATTATTATTATTAAATAATCAGACCACAGTTAAATGGTTAAGCTATCTGAGCTTTAATGCTGACAGAAGTGACTTTCAGACCTGAACTATGATGTGGCATTTCAAAAAGCTATCTAAAGAATAAAGAAACTTAAACTTGTCCATGATCCTGTTGGTTGAAGAGTTGAAGATTGCTTTAAAAAATGATAATTAATTCACCACAGAGGTGAAATTTTTCTCCATCATGCAGAAAAAAACAACACAATGTATTAAACATAATTTCCTCCACCAGGATTTGACTCTTCACACACCTCAATGCTCAAAGAAGTGTCTGCAGAGAGAGAAGTCAACAACAGAGGCTACACTTTGGTGCATCTCATGTTTTTACCGGACATCAGCAGACTGCGCACGCCAGAGATCGACAGGTAGAGTCTAAGTGATGGTAATAAAGAGAAGTAAAGTGAGGTGAGGTCTTCTTTTTTTAGAAAGTTATGCACAATTTGAAGGCCATTTATACACCCTGCTTTTGTTAACACATGATAAAACATGATACACTTCCGTGGAGGCTGAAACACATTAATGCAGAAAGTAGAAAGAGAAAAAAAAAGATATAATCTGTTTTTCCACAGTGAGCTTGAATCAAGGATCTCATCTCTGGACCCCTCCCACACTGAGCTGGTGAATAACACCTGGAAGTTTGGGAAGAACCAGCAGGGTTTTAGAAACATTAAAAACCTCATCACTAACTTCCCATCGTGCTGCATCACCGACACTCAGGGGGAACCCGTGTCCTGGATCCTGATGTATGATTACTGTGCTCTGGGTATTCTGTACACGCTGCCGGAGCACAGGGGGAAAGGCTACGCCAAAGTCCTGATCTGCTCCATGGTGAAGAAGATCCATGCGGAGGGATACCCGGTCTACTGCTTCGTAGAGGATGACAACACACTCTCCCACAAGCTCTTCACAAACCTGGGCTTCACTGAGGATCCCTCATACAGAGCAAAGTGGGTTGAGTTCAACTTTTGACCACAGTCCATTTTAATTTTTTTAAGTATTTACTTGAATATGTTGCTGAAGTAAACGTCAAAAATGGTGAAATAAGGTTTCATGAATGAAGTGTAACTCAAATGTTAAGTTGAAGGAAATTGATAATTTATCTGTCTCTGCTTCTGCACTTTTTTGTTTTGCTTGTTCAACCTTAAGAAGGTTTTATTTACCAGTCGTGTTTTAATTTAAGTGGATTATGAAGTGCAAATCTATTGAACTGCTTCAAAAGTCTGTGATTGTTATGTAATTGTGAAGTAAGTGAAGGGGCCATTAACACAATCATGCCGGTTTTTCGTACTTACAGATTCAGGTGTAACACTTTATATTCCATACAGATTAAAAGCTTCATACACTTTAAGGATTAAGTGTTTGTTTTTTTGTTTTTGAATCACCTAGTGGTCATCAGGGTCTGTATAAATAATGTGCAATTCAGTTTTTAGTGTGTAACTTGTCAAATCTGACATTTCTTTATACCTAACAGTATCAAGACAGAACTGTCACAACTATGAGATGTGGTTTTAAAACTTTACAGACATCTACGTCACATTTTACATATAGATAGAAAGCTCAGCCAGTGGAAATAAGTCTAATTTTTAACCGGTATTGCGATAAAACAACAGCCAAGAGGCTTATTTTGTGTGCGCGTCTTTCCAGAATGCCCCTACCAATATGGCGGCGACGTGTGCAACTGTCTGCTTTTAAACATAATTTTTCCCTAACACGTGCATTCAATGGCACAATCAGCATGTTTTATCTAGGAACAAATCTTTGTTCATGAAGGAATGGATTGATAAGGGTATCATCTTTGTTCTGGATATGCTCACTGTTGAAGGCAACTTCTATTCATATGAGGACTTTATCCATCACAAAGGCTTAACTGTTTCTCAAAGAGAATTTAAATGTGTGACAAAAAGTTGCTCTCCAAAGCTACTACATTTAATTCAGAGTGCTTTGATTAATGGTCCCCTGACTGGAATACTTCCTTAACTTATTATAGGTGGAAAAAAACTTTGTGATCGTCTGTGTAACAATCACCATAATAGAAGAACAATGACCTCAGAACATAGTCTATCACCCAAATCATCATCCATATGGAGACTCTCATTCCCAAATGTTTCAGCAGAAATGATCTGGTCATCAGAGCCTAATAAATTTCTCATTCCTAATAAAGTGAAAGAAATTCATAGGAAAATATTGCACAGATTTTACCCCTGCAACAGGGGAGACTGGGGACAGTTGCAACAAGGGACGGTTGCAACAAGCCTTATTTCTCCAATCAGAAACATGCTAGAGTGATGACACTCACACTGCACATGCTCAGTTAGACCCTCTACCCACCAAGAAGAGAGAGGCCATATTGAGCATCTGGTCCTGCTTCTATCAAGTAAAGTTGTTTTGGAGGTATGAAAGTAGCTTTTTTCATGAGCTGTGTTTTTGTCATACTGTCCTGACCTTATGTATGAATGAATCCAAACCTTTCTAGTTTGAATCACTGTTTGTTGACTATTAAATGACATGGTGAGCATGTGTCAATGTCAGTGTGGCTAGCTCGCACATGGCGTTTTGTCATGACTGGCACCATGGGGACAGTTGCAACAGTTGCAACTGTCCCCGTGCTATTAGGTCAGTCATATTAGAAGAGACCACACAACCATATTTTTAAAGATTTTTAGTTCAAAATAGGCAAAATTAATATGTTTTATTGCTCATGATGAACAGAACAGGCAATCATATGGAGAAACTAACGCTAATGATAAACAGAATAATTCCCAAATAACTTGTTAAGCAAAAATTAGCAATTAGTTATTATTGTATGTTGTATGTGTCATATAAACTTGTCATATAGTGAATGAATCATCTGAATTGAGAAATTGTAAAAAAGAAATAATTCCATTCTTTTTGTCCCAAAATGCAATATTGAGTTTTTATAGCTCTAGTAACACCTGCACATTGGCTCAAGGTAGGCCCATGTTTTAAACAAAACAAAACAAATTAAATACCTTAAAGCTGTACAGAAAAGAAAATTGAATTTGAGCCCACTCTGGGTCATAACATTAGTATTTGTCCTATTTTGACAAAACACTGAGGATAATTAGTGAAAAATTAATGTTTTTAATATGTTGCAACCGTCCCTGATCTGTGTTGCAACTGTCCCCAGGTTTGGGGTCAGTTGCAACGTCCGAATTCCTCTATTCAAATTAATATTGTGATTATTATGTTATATGTAGCCATCTTTAAATGGTATGGGCATTTAGCAGACAGATGTAGGTTTAATATGTAAAGATTTGGTGAGACTAGTCCAAATATTCTCTGAGTAACTGAGGGTAATGTAAAAAGTGTTGCAACTGTCCCCAGTCTCCCCTACTTTCTTGAGTAAATTCAAAGAAAATTTCTCTTCATTATGCTCTTTTTGCAATATTGAAGATGAATGTTTACAACACCTTTTCTACAACTGTCCTCATGCTCATACATTTTAGGTTGAAGTCTCCATGTTGATTTATCATTGTTTTAATAGATTGATACCTATTACAGAAGAAATGGTTCTGTTTCTACATTATGTATCTGATTCACATCACATTGATAATGCAGTAAAACTTTGTTGTATTCTTGGAAAAATTCATATTCACAAAGCCAGAATGTTAAAGTTCATTCCAAACATTTATCTCTATCGCAATGAACTGAAATATTTAGCTGAACTATGTCTGGACTGACTACTTACAAAAAAGCTTATAAAACACACCAAATTTTAAATGATAACCCAATTTGTCTCTTAATTTCTTCATATCTTAGTTATATGTGTACCTTTATATTATACTCTATGTTTTTTGTTTGTTTAATACATGTTCCGTGGATAACTATAAAGCTGTTTGTTCAATACACTTTAAATTGAATTGTTTCAATTAAAAAAACAAACAAACAAAAAAAAAAAAACTGTCGTCTTTCCTTGAGCGCAACCCAAGGCTCAGAGGGATTAATTATACAATTTATTGTTATAAAATTATTTAATTACAATTAATTAAACATGTATTAATTCATCTATTTATTAAACAGTCTACGTTGCGGGCACATTCAGAAAGGGGAAACGAAAAACAGAACAGGGGGCAGTTACCATGGCAGTTACCAGTCAACCCACGTGTTGCTGACAGCCAATCAGATGCCGTCTTTTACCTGACGCTAAAATTCAGGATGTGTCCAGACATGTGTTGCAGAAGTGTGAGCAGGATGATACTATAGCCTTAAACAATATGATTTAAAGACATTATTTCTTCTGAAGTGACCATGGAGCTGAACGAGGAGCAGCTGGATGTGGCTGAGACCGAGCTGAAGAGACATTTACCGTTTTCACTTCCGGTGATTTACCGCCACTTTACCTACTCCTCAGATTGAGACTGAAAAGGGAGTTACAGTAGTGGTAGACGGTTAATACTTTTAACTTTTGATTATATTGCTTGATAATACAGTTGAATTACCATAATATTGATATTTGCTGGTAATTTAAGATTTGGTAAAAAAAAAAAAAATAATAATAATAATAATAATAATAATAAAGGTTTAATAAATGCAATAAAAAATCATGCATTTCTCAAAATACCATCCAATATGTATCTCAGAATTTTATAAAAATGTCTAATTTAAATTTAAATGTCTGTGTTATTTCAGGTTTATGGTGTTTTGAAGCTCAGAAAAAGACTCACAACAAACCGTGTCACAGTCTTTGTGGACAGTTGGCCTAACTTCTGTGTTATTGTCTGCAGACCACATTGTGAACAGGTAACTCAGTGCATAAAGTCACAAAAGCCTCTGTTTCTCTGCACATAGCCTATGATAATCATTTATTTCTCTTACAGAAAAGTGATTTCTTCAAAGACATTCTGGTTTTTGCAAAAGATGAAACTCTCCTGGAAGAAACCATTAGGAAGCCCTCAGTTGTTGACTGGAGCAGGTACCTCTGTTTTGGTAATAGCAAATTTCACTTGGAAAGCATATCATTATGTGGCACGCAAGAGTCATGGCTTCATCTTATGCCGTATAGCTCCACTACTAAAAAAATAAAGGGCAAAGATCAACCTACTGGTGTCGTTATAGTATCTGAATTATTAACCCACAGGAAAGTGTCAGTAAACAAGCGGGTAGGTCAGAAAGAGGACAGGAATCGGAGAAATTAGATACTTTAAGTTTGCTTAAACAAGATGTTTTTTAATGAGACATTAACAGAAATATAAAAGATGGTCTTGGTGTGACATATTTGCTTTGCTAACAGAACAAGTCTTTATTTTTGTTTGTTTATTTGAAATTAAAATATAGTTCCAGGCTCAAATAAAAAAAGTTCCCCAAAAGACAAATATGATAAACACACCACAGTGCAACACGTGACACTGTCTTTGCTGTTTTTCTGTCCAAGGTTTCAATCGAATACACATGAAGACGTTCAAAGCTGTTGCCGCTGAGAAAGCCGTGCCCTGTCGTGTGCTGCCCGTGTGTCACATGATGATTCTGGAGGATGTTTCCAGCCTTCCCTCCATAGACAGGTAGTGCTTTTACACCTTCACCTTACACCTTTTCAGCACTCAGCTCAAACACTCACTGATTTGAAATTTCCTGCAGCTCAGGGATCCGACTCGGCTCCATGGATCAATCCCACATCGGCCTGGTCAATCAGACGTGGCAGTTTGGAGATAACCCTGGAGCTCTCAGGATGATTCAGAGTATGGTTGCAAACTACCCGTCCTGCTGCATCCTGGATGCTGAAGGAAAGCCCGTGGCCTGGATCCTGGTGTACAGTCACTGTGCCATGGGAATGCTGCACACACTGCCAGAGCACAGAGGGAAAGGTTACGCCAAAGTCCTGATCTGCACCATGGCCCAGAGACTCCACGCTGAGGGGTACCCGGTCTACTGCTTCATAGACGAGGGCAACACACTCTCCTACAAGATCTTTACAAACCTGGGTTTCACTGAGGATCCCTCATACAGAGCCACATGGATGGACTTCAATGAGCTCAAATAACTGACACACTTTAGTACGTTTGATAGATTCATATTTTAAGGAATAAATTGGATGCAATGAGAAAACTGGCATCGCTAAACATGCTCCCTTCATACCAAATCATTTTCTGTTTATGTCTTACTGTTGCTTTTTAGGAAATCTGCTGAAAAGTCCTTATTACAAAGTCCTGCACTGTAGCTTTTTTTTTGTCATATTTCAACTCTGTTTTTGCTTTTTTTAAATTTTTTTTGTTAGTGATTTAAAATGAACTTAAATGTCTTGTGTTAATGTTTCTTTTCCTTTTTTCCAAAAAGCTTTGACACCTTGTGTGAAGCACTTTTAGTCACTTTGTTGCTGAAATGCACTATAAAAAAATTGCCCTGCCTTGCCTCATATTTAAATTTCAGACACTGAATCTGTAAATAAGCAACTTGCACAATAAATATGATTGAAGTATTGGTTAAATTTGTTTTGGAGTACTAATAATAATAATAATTAGTATTATTATTGTTATTATTTGATATATTTAGGTATGATTTTTGTGTTTAACAATCTAAATTAACATATTTTACAGCCATTCTCATGAGATTGATTCAAATTGTCAAATTCAAAATAAATTTATAAGCATGAAGGTTTTTTTTTATTAAAAAAAAAACATATATATATATATATATATATATATATATATATATATATATATATATATATATATATATATATATATATATATATATATATATACACATTAGAAGCAAACACATATTAAGAACAAAATGACCAATAAAATCAATTGAAAAATAAATCAATCATAAAATAATATAATATTAACAATAAAAATTATATATATATATATATATATATATATATATATATATATATATATATATATATATATATATATATATATATATATTTGACTCAGTAATAAACTTGATAATTACTTTAAAAAGTTTGAAAAACTGACTTTTCCCACTTGATCCAAGCAAAGCTTTACTTCTCTGTGAACTGGTACCTTTAAAAATAATCATTACCATTCTGCTTGCTCCAGTGTTTTTTTGTATATGTGTTATTGACGTTGTGTTTGACCTTTGTATGAAAAAAAATCAATTAATATATTACGACCAAAAACAAGTTTGAAATAAACCAAACTCAAATGTTTTAACAAGGAACAATTTCTATTTAATAATTATGTACAGAAAATAGAGCGTACTTTTGAAATCAGTAAAAGACTCATATAAACCCACACAGACCTCTTGATAATCTGCACACTCTGCTCTTCTTACTGAGACACTGTTATTGTCTGACATGACACGTTTAAATAAAGTTACAGTGAAAAAAAAAAAGCAGGAACTGACTGCTCCTCGTTTCTAAAGTGTAAACAGGATCACTCCTCGTCAGTTTGTTGTTGTTTTGAAATGAAGAGAAAGTGAAGAGACATGGAGCTGACTGAGGAGCAGATCAGAGAAGCTCAAACTGAGCTGAAGAGATTTTTACCTCGATCTCTACATGTGAGTCCAAACAGGTCCATAAGTCATGAGTTCTTCACTTTCTATCTGTATGATCTGTTTTCTCATTCATTTTTGAATACATCTGAACATTTTTATTACTGAAAAGAACAATTCACTGTGATCATATCTGACTGACAAATGTTTTTATGACACTTCACTTTCTTTTTTTCAGGTTTATGGTTTTTTGCTGCTCAGAAACTCAGTCACTCCAGAGTCTGTGGCTGTTTTCGTGGACAGGTGGCCTGACTTCAGAGTTTTAGTTTGCAGACCACAAGCTGAAGAGGTAATGTCAGAAACTCCAGGTACAGTGGGACGGTTTCTGGAGCAGACTGGACATAGTTTTTATACCTGTAGTCTTACTACACACATTAATAATGAATTTATTTCTATGTAAATAAAAATATTGTTCATCATAAACAAACCAACACCAGACTTAACCCTGTGCATTGCTACGATTAAGGTTAAGCCTCCAAGCTTCTATTTCAGGTCAGGATGAAAAAAGATGACTTTACAATCCCGACTGTAAAATAATGAGACAGTAAATTAGAATTATGTAATAAAAACTAAAAAAAAAATACAAAAACGAAGGTTATGAGATTATTAAGTCCAACAATGGGATGAAAAAAAAGTCATAACAAGGTTAAAAAGGTGAGTCCCATAATAAATCAAAATCATATAGATTTTATGATTTTATATATATATAAATATATATATATATATATATATATATATATATATATATATATATATATATATATATATATATATATATATATATATATAATTTAAAATTATAATTTTTCAAAAGTTATATCTGTAAGATAAAAATTCATGTTTTTTTAATAAAATAAAATTATGGGATAAAAGTTTGTATATGTAGGTATACGTAGAATATGTAGGTAAGTAATAATAATGAGATAAATCTCATTATTATGTGACAAAATATGAATAATGAGTGAAAAGGTCACAACTGTAACCTAATTTCTAATATTTTCTTGACATTTTGACTTTTTATGTCATAGTTATGACTCAATATTTGGATTTTTTTTATTTATTCAGAGCAAACATCCCTTTTTTTATACTTGGCAAAAAAAGGGCTTCCAGAGCAACTAGAGCTGTATGTTTTTGTAACAGACTTACAATTTGATTCTTTTACGATTTTTGGGGTTCTGATTTGAAATTGTGAAGCTTTGATATTTTTTATTTTTTGTTTTCTTCTTTAACACCAGACAATGTGAAAAAAGTCGAATGATGATGTCTTCAGACTTTATCAGGAGCCGTATTTTCCCTAAAACAGCACATCACATGAGTCAGTTTTTGAAATTTATTCAAGGGATCTGACATCTTAACTTTTTTCGAACCCAGCTTTTAAACAAAGATTGTAATCAAGAACTTCAGTTTGAAAAAACTGTTTTCAAAATGACAGAAAAACCTCTTTGTTCCATCTTTGGCCGTGTAATGAATGTATTTAACAAATAAAGTGGTTTTTAGCCTACCTGCTGTTATAAATTTACAGTGTGTCTGTTGTTTTTCTTACAGAAAGGAGATTTCTTCAAAGACGTTCTCGTATTCGCCAACGATGAAACTATTCTGAAGGAAATCATAAAGAGGCCGAACGTTATTAACTGGAACAAGCAGGTCTGCTTTGGTAAAAAAACACTTTTTGATTATTTTCTTTTTCTACTCGTACTTAATGACACCAATGAACATCATGTTAAAGCATCTGTTCGCAGCTTCTTTATTTAGACTTTTTTTTTTTTTAATTTGGTTTAAATTTGATATTCAATGCTTAGCTTATGAAAAGTACATAGCAGAGTATTAATTATTTCCTCTCTACGTGGCCTGAAATCCTTTCTGTGACTGAGAGGACTAAATGGCTCCTGGTAACTAAATCCAGACCCTTGACCTAAAACCGTATCTTCAGCACTTTAGATATATAATAAACTTTATTGAGTTCAGAGTCCTCCAATCCTCAAGGTGAATCTGTCATTGATCTGAGAAAGTTCTGGTGCCATCCCACTTCATTTCTCTGCTATAACACGCGTGAATAATTACCTGGATGAAGATTAGACTGAATGAACAGAAACTTTAAGTATCCTTTAATCAAACACCTTTAAAAGTGGAAAGAAACACAAAAACAACACATTTCAAAGCTGTTTGAGGAAATAAACATGATGGAAATGATCTTAAATGAAATAAATAACATCTTGGTTCCGTTTTAGGATTGAATCATCAACACATGGAAATATTCAAAGCTGTGGCGTCTGAACACAAAGTGCCCGGCTGTGAACATGCAGTGTGTCACGTGATGATCCTGGAGGATGTTTCCAAACTTCCTGCAATAGACAGGTAAAGGTTTTCCATCCAGGGATTCCTTAAAAAAACACAAATCAGTCATTTAAAAGGCCAAACTAAGAGTAGAGGAAAAAATCCTGATTCAACAAATCTTATCTCTGCATTAAAAACTTGTGTTTCTGTCTCCTCCAGCTCAGGGATCTCCCTCAGCTCTCTGGATGAATCCCACATCAGCTTGCTGAATGAAACCTGGAAGTTCGGACAGTGTGCTGAAGCTCTCAGGATGATCCGCAACAACCTCTCCAACTTCCCGTCCTGCTGCGTCCTGGATGCTGAAGGAAAGCCCGTGGCCTGGATGCTGATGTACAACAGCTCAGCCTTAGGCATGTTATACACGCTGCCAGAGCACAGAGGGAAAGGTTACGCCAAAGTCCTGATCTGCACCATGGCCCAGAGGCTCCATGCTGAGGGGTACCCGGTCTACTGCTTCGTAGAGGAGGAGAACGCGCTCTCCTACAGGATCTTTACAAAGCTGGGCTTCACTGAGGACCCCTCATACAGGGCTGCGTGGTTTAGAGTAAATGAAGATGGAACACCTTAGGACAGGTATTTTACAGGTGTTAGGTAATATAATGTAAGTTGGGGAACAGTTGGGGGAGCTGGAAGCAGCCGCTGAGATCTCTCATCTCTCTTCTGAAGGAGTATTGGACGCTTGATTGGATCTGAAACCACAAGAAAATAAGAATCATCACATCTATCACCAACGTGTAGAAATCAAAGACACTTTTTGTCTGAGTTGTTGAAATCAAAACTGTGTTTAAATATTGGGAGTCTTTCATACTTTTGTTCTTGTTAATCAAATAAGTGACCAATAAATAATTGCTGAAAGATTTTATTACTTTTTAGTGTCTTCTCTTTTCGGCTTTGTATCAAATTTTTCTCATTTTCTATAAGGTTTTGTGTTTTGCTGTTTCTTCTATTTGTAGTTATGTCTATACTGAATTAGTTGTGCCTGTCTTGTTTATATCTTTGTTTGGGACCCCCTCATACACAAGATGATTCATCTGAAGGAGCTTTCCCATCAAGAAATAAACTGTAAATGTCACTTTTAAAACTTATAGTTCTGGTATATTTTAAAAGTCACATAAAGAAAATGTAACCACATGCTAATGAAGCAGTACACAAAGTTTAATTTGTTATTTACTTTTCAGTTTTTTTTAATTTTCTACTCTTTAATGTAAAATAAATAATCTATATATTATTCATTATAATTGTCATTATTATTATTATTTTCATTTTGATTTTTTATTTTTTAAGATATTTTTGGGGGCTTTGAAGGCTTTAATCAGAGAAAAGAGAGGTATATATATATATATATATATATATATATATATATATATATATATATATATATAAAAGCCCAAAATAATAACTTAAAACAATAAATAAATATATATAAATATATATATAATATATAATCATATATATAATCATATATATATATATATATATATATATATATATATATATATATATATATATATATATTTATTTATTTATATATATATATATATATATATATATATATATATATATATATATATATATATATATATATATATATTCATTATTATTTAATTAATATTATCATTTTATTTATTTATTGTTTTAAGTTATTATTTTGGGCTTTTATGCATTTAATCAGATAAAGGAAAGGAAATGGAAATATATTTTATTATTTTTGTTATTTTTAATTTAATTTTTTTTCTAAGTTATTTTTGGGCTTTTAGGTCTTTATCAGAGAAAGTAGGAAAACATATTTACATATATATACATATATATTTGTTTAGTATTTTAATTTTCTCTCTTTCATGTAAAATTAATAAATATATACATATATTCATTATAATTATCATTATTATTTTGTATATAAATATAAATATATATATATATATATATATATATATATATATATATATATATATATATATATATATATATATATATATATATAATTCATTAATATTTTATTTTTATCATTTTTAAAAAAAATATTATTTTAAGATATTTTGGGGGCTTTTATGCCTTCTATCAGAGAAAGGAGAAAAATGGATTTTTATATAATTCATTATTATAGAGCAGGAAACCAGGTGATGAACCTCATGGAGTGCAACCTGGACCAACAGGCCGTCTTTGCTGTGGATGCTACAATATTTTGTCCCCAGATTATTCTATTTTAAAAACTCCCAGATTCTCTGCTCATCACATCCTTCATGCGTCTCCATTTGTCAAGACTTGACTTGTCTGTCAGTGATAAAAAGTAGAACTCACAAGTCGAGTAAATGATGAAAGTATTGAAACAAATCAATTCTGGTGAGTTTCTTTGAAAAAGGGAAAGACTCGGTGCTGAGACAGCAGATGACTCAAATGCTGCCAAGAAAAAGAAAGCTGCATTTCTCAGGAAATACCAGGAATCCTACTTCATATACAACCAAACTGAGTATCACTGTCTCCTGTCACTTCAGATTTGACTCAGAGCTATCACTGCTCCTGTGTTATAGTGAGTTATGTTTTTAAATAAAGGATATAAATGATTGTTTTTGCTTGCTTTCATGCTAAATTTGACGTTGCATCAATACTTGATGCTTCCTCATGGTGGCACTAAAGACATCATTCCTGAACTTCACCCATCTGGGGCATTTTTGTCCGTTTATGTTATTCATGTTCTGGGTGTATCTGTGTGTGTGATATTAAAGGGACGGTGAAACTGTGAGATGTCTTTACCTCTGCTCATTAAACTTCTCTAGACGAAGCAGCCAAGTCTTCCAGTTTTCTAACATCAGCTCAGAGTTCAGCTGATGAGCGTGGCCGGGGGATCCGTCCTTGTAGGCAACAACAATCAGTCCATTTTCAACCTGAGATTAAGAGATACCAGTGAAGAACATACAGCTATTACTCCAGGAGAAGAAAAGAGATTTGTGTGACACACATTAACACTCTTGTAAAAGTCAAAGTGCGATTTTCCCCTTCTTCAGGCTTAGGCTAAAATGTTGAGATTATTTTAAGAGCGTTTGTACTTCTTTACTTCCTACTTTTGGTGGTTATGAGGTTTTCTTGTGTAACAGTTTACAATCAGAGAGCACCATATTATCCACCCCTTCACATTACCTGGTATTTGTAGTTGCTATCATTGTTCAGAGCCCCTGCGTAAGCTGCCACCTGTACGGGGTTGTCGTATGTGTTGCTCAGGAATGGTTTGGGCTTCTCTGACGTCTTCCAGTCAATCACACAAAGCACACCCCTAAAGACATTAAAAAAAGTTGTGAGAGCAAAGTCAAATCGTGTCTAAATGAGAGAATGAGAAATGAGATTAACTTCTGTCTTTGGATGGTTAATATACCTGTAGCGAGCGACACAATCAGCAATCCCCAGGTAGTTCAGCGCGTCGTGTTTCACAGTGCTTTCAATGGCTCTCACTGCGCTGACATCCTCCAGAATGTGAGAGACGCTTTCCATGTAGCCCTGCACCTCAGGCGGATACTTCTGAGTCTCTGCTGGATCTTTATTCCTCCATGTTCCTCCTGAGGACAAAACTTCCTCCAGCGCTGAATGGAAAAGCCTCCCCTGCCTGAATAAATCTGAGAGAAAAAAAACACCTGTGAGAATGGATCATAATCTGAGGTTTCTCTATCTACAAAAAATTATATATAAAACATTTTTGCCAGAACTTAAGTCTATCATATCTCCAAAACAACCATATTTTAAGTCTGATCTTCCCAAATTAAGAATAATAAGGTTACCAAATGTACAAAATCAGGGCTTATCACCCCATTATCCTATAAAAATGTGACTTTTAAGTTTTGGTGCACCACAATAGACTAAGACATGAATAAGACAAAATAAAGTTTTGATAGATGCTAAATGTATGGAGGTTTTTTTAAGTGTGTCTCTCTTTTCAGCTTTTTCTCATATTCTGTAAGGTTTTGTGTTTTGCTGTTTCTTCTATTTGTTGTTATGTCTATACTGAATTAGTTGTGCCTGTCTTGTTTATATCTTTGTTTGGGACCCCCTCATACACAAGATGATTCATCTGAAGGGGCTTTCCCATCAAGAAATAAACTGTAAATGTCACTTTTAAAACTTATAGTTCTGGTATATTTTAAAAGTCACATAAAGAAAATGTAACCACAAGCTCATGAAGCAGTACACAAAGTTTAATTTATTACTTACCTCTCAGTTTTTTTAATTTTCTAATCTTTAATGTAAAATAAATAAATCTATATATAATTCATTATAATTGTCATTATTATTTTCATTTTTATTTTAATTTTTTATATATTTTTAAGGTATTTTTTGGGGCTTTTATGGCTTTAATCAGAGAAAAGAGAGGTCTATATATATATATATATATATATATATATATATATATATATATATATATATATATATATATATATATATATATATATATAAAATTATTATTTTATTATTATTATTTTATTTATTCATTGTTTTAAGTTATTTTTTCTGGGTTTATGCTTTCTATTAGAGAAAGGAGAGGAAAATGGGTATATATCTTTGAATATGATTGCTATTTTTATTTTTTTATTTTTTTTCTAAGTTATTTTTTGTGTTTTTATGCCTTTAGCTAGTTTTAGTTTTACTTTGATGAAAGCTTCAACATTTAGACATTTTTCTGTTTATTCTGCCATCATAAATTCAACATCAAAGAATATAAACAGGACTGGAAAGTTAAAGTTACTGCTTTATATCCGCATAAGTGTTCACATTTAACTCATTCTTCTTTGTGTTTTGAAACTCAATAGTGATAAAGGGAGTTAAATCTTAATGTTGCGCAATAGAAAGCGAAACTCTTATTCCTGAGAAATGAAACCGAGTAAAAAAAAATCGCAAATACTATCAAGAAAAAAATATAAAACTGTGTTATGACTCAAGTTCTGCTGGAGTCAAAATCTATTTTAAAAAATACAACTTGATAAAAACATTAATATGTTTTGAGGGAAAGAAACAGGTGTTATAATAAAGATATGATTTAATAAACACCCTTTTTTCTTGATAAACTTACTCTGGCCGTACTCTTTGAATCCATCCTCTCCAAGCTCTGCGATCATCCTCTTCTTCCACCTCTCCAGGTAGAAGACCTGCTCCGGGGACAGGGTCTGCTGGAGGACACGGGTCACACTCGGAATCGAGAACCTGCCCTGGTTCCTAGTTAACATAATCCGAGCTGGAGGTCCTGATTCTGGCTCCTCTAGTTCTTGATCATCCTCTGAATGTGAGAAAGGATGAAATACTTTTGGTTCGCTCATCTCTGGTCTTGGAGCAGGAGTTTGAGCTTTGATAACAGGTCCGTACACTTGCTCGTCCTCTGCCAGGAGCGTTTCTGGGGTTTGGGAGCTCACCCTGGCTGACATGACGGATTTTACTAGAGAAGAGTAGCGTTCACTGTCCACAGAGCTGTAAGGGCTTTGTCTCTTTGAGGACTTTAGGCAAAGGCACACTGATAAATACCTCACAAAGAGGGAGGGGTACTGAGGTAGACTGGTGCCTCCAGCACGACACAACACGCGTGTAAAAGTAAACATTTTGGCGACTATTTAACAAAAACAAAGAAGAACTACATCGGGTTAGATTCGAGACTACAGTAACAGGCAGTGGTTTAGATGTTTAAACGGTACATATAAGGTTTTACAGTCATATTGCAGGGGGTACTTGCCCTAACATGTTCCAGATAAACTCGCTTAGTAAAAGAAAAACTGTTTCTAAACGACGCGCCTCTTCGGTTGCACACACTTCCGGTTTGTTTTTTTCAATAACTTTATTACTCGTTTGTTACAGGTATCGATCTTTTGATGTGTTTTTATTTTTTGAAAAAAGTCTTTCATAGTGTTTTGTTGATTTTCAATGTTTTTTTTTTTAAATAATTTTCATGAAGAGGTTAAAAATAAAAGTCGATATTTTTATAACATAGACTAGCCTCAATGGTCAGCGGCACAAACATGCCATGAAACGCAAATAAATAAATAAATAAATAAATAAATAAATAAATAAATAAATAAATAAATAAATAAAATAAAGTAAAGTAAAACAAAATAAAAAAAAAAAGTTTTTTTATCTTTTTGACCACATCTCTTTTTGTCTCAGTACAAAAAAATCTAGTCTTTGAAAAAAGTCTTTTTTAGTCTTTTGTTGATTTTTGATGGTTTTTTTTAAATTTTTTTTATTCATTTTCATTAAGAGGTTAAAAATAAAAGGTCGATATTTTATAACACAGACTAGCCTTAATGGTCAGCGGCACAAACATGCTATGAAACGCAAATAAATAAATAAATTAAATTAAATAAAATACTACTACTACTACTACTACTACTACCACTACTACCACTACTACTGCTACTACTACTACTACTACTACTACTAATAATAATAATAATAATAATAATAATAATAATAATAATAATAATAATTATAATACTAATAATAATAATAATAAATAATAATAATAATAATAAACTTCACATTTCTTTGTGAGCAATGACACATTGTGTTATTTTACCTATACTTTTTTCTATTCATTCAAATACTATAGTCATGTTATTCTGTGACTATCATAGACTGTAAAAAAAAAAAATCTATATGCAGTCTATGGTGAATATGGGCCTTAAGCCAACTCATAACCGTTATTGTAGGGTCGTAAGTATAAATAAAAACCCAAGAAATTACTCAAATCATGTCTCGACACAAAAGGTCATCAACATTGTTTTGTAATTAAATTCACAAAATCAAGGTTTGATGATAATGCGGGGCAAGAGCATGGTCAAAATATACTCTTCAAACAGTAGTGTATCAACAAAATCATCCTCAATAACCATAAAAACAAGTGAAAAAACGTAGCCAGATAAGGGAAGAAATAATATTTGATAACTGTACTTCAATTTTAATAATGTTATGCTTAGAGCTGAATGTTCCACTTTCTTAGCACCTGTCGAACTTTAATAACTACATTACCCACAATCTGCAGTGTATCGTTTAAATATGTCCCCATAGCTTTGACGTCATGATGGTAAATTATCATTACTCCCATCAACTTTTTACACCGTTTTAACACATTCATTGTTATGTGATGGTCAAAAGATAAAAAACGTATTTTAAAATCTTGAAGAAAAACATTTTTCATAATGCGGTCAGCCTTCTCAAAACTGCTCAGAGACACAGACAGAGTGTTACTGATAATATAAACAGCCAATCGGAGTGTACGCAAGCTCAACACCAACCAATGAAAAACTCAAAGAGGCGGGACTTAATATTTTAGTATGGGGTCAAAAAAAACGTTTTGACAGCTCAACAGATAGCTAACCATCCAACGGAGGGAGAGCTTCCTGCCTCAATATAGTTTTTTTATTGGATTGGTGGCCTGGTTTGTGTTTCATTTAATTAAATATCCATCATGTCATCCCCCGTTGACGACAGCGATAAGGAAAAGGTAAGTTAAAGTCAGCTCTAGTTGCGGTAAACCACATTAGCTAACATTAACGGTTGCTTGTAGTGAAGTTATTGCCGCTTACTTGTGTTGTTTTCTGTATGCTAGCTTCTTGCTAAGCTAGCTAATCGATACTCTATTGATATTTATTTATATTATTGAACGCATTGTGTGAGCTGCATATGTGGAAAAAGGGGTTGTGTTTCATTTGTATCCCATTTCCTGGACGTGTTTCGACATGCAGCACAGATTATCAATTGAACCGTAAATTACGTTGAAGTTACACGAAAGTAAACGCAGTGTTGCACGGGGGCAAGGGGTATAATTACAAAGGGGCACAGCACATTGTAGAGGGCATTGTGGACTTATAAATATTGGTGATTAACGGATAAACAAACAGGATGAAATCTCTCTAATGCCAGAAAATCCAGTCTCTGTGGCAGGAAAAGGCAGGCCGGTGAACTGAACATTCGTCTGAATTCCTATAGTCAGTTAAACCGCTTCACAGAGTAACTGTTTTCGTGGCCGTGGGATGGTTTTTGAAAAAGACACGTCGTAAGTAGGTCATCTGCAAATACAAATGATAATCCAGTTGTAATTGCTGTTTGAGACTTTGGCTACTTACAAAACTGTGCAAACATCCAGTTCAGCTTTATGCAGGAATGGAAAAATAGTTATCTTACTTTCTTTATTTGTCAAGTTATTTGATTCCTATATGAATAACTAAGGGCAGGAAGTGTTATTAATCCACAGCTATAACTGCTTAATTTGGGGTTTCCGTTACTTAAGATGAATGTTTTTCAAAATTTTATGTTATATCAAAAGAAATTTCCTTTGAACAAAACATCCACATCATCTAAACATTAGGTAGTGTTACTTTAAAATGCTGCCTAGATGCACAATTTCAGTATTTGCACATTCATGTAGCTTTGTAGCTTCTTTCTTTTCACTCATTTTGTTGTTTATATCATTCATTTTATTCCCGCACAGTTGTCGTTTGGAAGTAGTCCTCCAATATACTTTGCTGCTTTTATTTAAGACCATTTTTGTGTTAGCTGTTGAGGACCTAAAATCTCGAGCATGTACACCACCCTGGTATTAGGCCTGTCACAATAACAAATTTTGCTAGACGATAATTTTCCAAAATATTATTGCCGATAAATGATATTATTGTCGATATTCTTTTGATTTTTTTCCATTTTTTCATTGATGTAATTATGATAAATGGGATAATAAAGTGAGTACACTCTATCAAAAGCAAGAAACTTTAATTTCTTAAGAGTATTTAACTGTAATTAAAAGGTCAGGATCTTTTAAATAAAATAAATGAAACAAAAAATATAATAAATTTAACAAACAAGAAAGAGAAAAAAAAATACAATGGAAAATGAAATGGACTCTCTTTTGGAAAAAAATAGATGTCAATGAAAATAATTAATACTAATCAAAAACAATAAAACATAGACCTTGTCTCTAAAGAAAAAAACAACAACAATAAAAACTATAGCCTAAATAAAAGGGAGTTTATTCAGTTCCTGAATTGTTTGTAACATGTACTTTTCCCCAGTCAATCCGTACTGTCTGTCAAACATTTTTAACATTTCTGGATTTCAACTGTATTGACGGGCTGCATTTCTTTGGCAATGTAGCTGTCTTTGATCGCCACCATTTGGCACTTTTATTTCTATTTACTTTGCCGACCAAAAGCCTCAGTAGGAGCGGATTGTCAAAGAACAAGGCTCCGCTGCACCTCCCCTTCTTCTTCTTCGTCGTCACTATTTTCAAACAAATGCGACATATCAGCTCGTTGGTGTTCATGAGCTCACACTTTGTTCATTCTGATAAAAAACTAAATATTCCCACACTGGGACTGTGGCAGGCGGCTTAAGAACCGTATCTTTCGTGCCATCACTCATATTAACGTGTGTTTCCTCCTTACCCCTCAGGACGCTCGCTTCAGCTCTCTCCGTGTGTACTTGTGAGCAGCCCTGTCTTCACCCCAAAGATCGCATTTTTGACAGATGCTCACTCCGCTATAAATCCGCTAAATCAGCTATAGAACCCATACACCCTGATGTTAGGAAAGATAGATGTAGTGAGCCTTCTTCTCATTCAGCCTCTTTGGTCCAAAGAGAGGAGGAAAACAAACATGCATGCACGCGTCAGTTTATCGAGGCTGGCAAACTTACCGAGGACGTTTTTATTTATCGGGCGGTTAATTGATTTATTGATTATCGTGACAGGCCTACCTGGTATCAAAACCTAAATCAAACTACTGTTTTTATTCTTATCTACAAGTGAGTGAATCTTCACTGCAAGCAAGGTAGGAGTCTTTTCCCACCATTAGATACAAAACTAACGGCCTCTGGCTATTGCAAACTCCACCAACCTCCCACTCCCAGCTTGAAGCTCATGAAAAAGAGATTTGTATGAAGAGTTGTGGATTTATGAATTCAGAAGGCCTCTCTTCACAAAAATGTTTTTTTCTGGATGATGAAGAAAAAGCAACAGGTCACAGACTATATTTGAAAAACTTGTGTTTGGATCTTCTTGTCTATTTTAACTTCCACCCAAGTTGCCCTCACCCAGAAGAGACCCAGCTTATTTTGATGTTTTGAATTAGACAGAGAGGAAATTTATTTTCTGGGGCGATGTAGCAGAACATTCCTCTGCAGTGTTTGTGTTTTGTTTTGACTCCAGAAAATAAGTATTTGCATCCTTGAGTTCTTGAAAGACACCTTGAAACTGTATTTTCACATGATCAGTCATGTATTTTATGTGCAGACATGAGAGCTATGTGCATTTTTTTCCCACATTAGATGCGCTCTGTGTCTGTGGATCTAAACAACGATGCTTCTCTTCTCATTGACATTCCTGATGCGCTCTGTGAAAGGGACAAAGTCAAGTTTACTGTCCACACCAAGGTAAAGCAACAAACTGTGCATTCCTCCACGCAGACGCTCTCCTGTCCTTGAAAGTTTTAAATACACAATGTTTTCAAGTAATGTTACAGTAAACTTACGTCTCCTTCCAGACCACGTTAAACTGTTTCCAGAAGCCTGAGTTCTCTGTCCCCAGGCAGCACGAAGACTTCATCTGGCTACACGACACTCTGGTTGAGACAGAGGACTACGCAGGACTAATAGTATGTTTGTCTTTTTGCAGCCTTGACTCGAATAAATACCAAGTTGGTAATGTCACTATTTGTCTTGAGGCATGTGTAGTTAAGAAAAGGAAGGAGGAATTTCAGTTGCGTCATATTTTAAGAGACCTCATATGTCATTCTTGTTTTTTGGTATTGAAACAGTCAGATTGTTTATCGTTCACAGATTCCTCCAGCGCCCCCGAAGCCTGACTTTGAGAGCCCGAGGGAGAAGATGCACAAACTGGGTGAAGGTGAAGCGACGATGACAAAGGAGGAATATACTAAAATGAAGCAGGAGCTGGAGGCGTGAGTGTGTACTCAAAAATACAAAACAAACAATCCAATCTTTAGCACGCTGCATCTTTTTTTAACATGCGGCCTGTTGTTGTCTTTTCAGAGAATACCTGGCTGTGTTCAAGAAAACGGTTCAAGTGCACGAAGTCTTCCTGCAGAGACTGTCCTCGCACCCTGTTCTAAGCAAAGACAGAAACTTCCAGATCTTCTTAGAGTATGACCAGGATGTGAGTTCCCCATAATGCTGACTTCCTGTCCTGAGCAGTCGGTTGGAAAGAGAGGAAGTGGAGTTTACTGGAGCCTTGTGACACACAGCTTCCATCCTGCTGTGATCAGCAGTTCTGCTTATCTATAAAGTCTTTGTCAGTCGTAGCTCAGAGTTGGACACTTTATTTACTAATATGCTCGTTTCAGACAAGAGGTGGATTCATGTCAAACAAACTGAAAAGCTTAAAGATTTAACAAAATGCTTTTTAAATGTTGTCATTTCAGCTGAGTGTGAGGAGAAAGAACGCCAAGGAAATGTTTGGCGGATTCTTTAAAAACATGGTGAAAACAGCTGATGAGGTCCTTATCTCAGGAATAAAGGTGAGGCCTCCTGACTGTCCATGCATGACAGAAGTCACAGGTGCATGCTCGTCACCTTAACCTTTGTGTGTGTGTGTGTGTGTGTGTGTGTGTGTGTGTGTGTGTTTCATCTTCAGGAAGTGGATGAATTTTTTGAGCAGGAGAAGACGTTCCTGCTCGACTATTACAGCAAGATAAAAGATTCAACCGCCAAAGCAGAGAAAATGACCCGCTCACATAAAAGTAACAAAAGTTTCTTACCTCTGTCGAGATAAAATGCACGTTAGCTAGAATCAAAGATGAACGGACTAGTGTCTTTTTCAATATATTTCTCAATTTAACAGAAAAGACCAAAGTTAAAGTAATCATATGAAATAAACAGACTATCAGTGCACCAAAGCATCCTTATGTTTTGATAATTTCCTGTTTTTACAGACATCGCTGATGATTACATCCACGTCTCTGCCACCCTGAACAGCCTCTCTGCTGACGACAGCACCGCAAACAAGAAGTAAGCGAACATATTCTTATATATCTGTTCAGAAACATTTAATGATAACTAGGGCTGTCATTTTAATGCATTAATTAGATTAGTTAATTACTAGTGCTGTCAGGCGATTAAAAAATTCAATCTAATTAATTACAGGATTTGTAATTAATTAGATTGAATTAATCGCATTTTAATCTCATATCTTCTTAAGGTCCCAAAATAAAGAATTTGAATTCCAGGACATTAAAAGACATTAAAAAACATTTACTAATAAGGTGGGAATATAAACAACACATTTTTAGGTACCCTGATGCATAAGGAACACATGAAAAAAGTTTCATGGTTCTGTCTTTACAAAATCTACACAGTCCTGCACCTAAGATAAGCTGATTTGATTTTTAGGACGGTTTTTGCTTCTGTCACATTTTTACTCGATGTGGACTCGATTTTCACTGCAATATGAACTTCTATACTTCTATGAGGTCAGGAGAACCAGGGCTAAAGACTAAAAACTGTGAGGAACTATGTACAAAACACTTTATTCAAGTCTTGGATCAAAGAAAAGTGAAGTATTCTCAGTTTAACAAGCTCTGAACACAGAAACTGTTGCTGATTGGTGCAGAGCAGCCCCAAGCTGAAACATGACACCAGGAAGATGGAAGGAAATTTTCAAAGAATTCTTTAGATTAAAATACAGGATATATATCGATCATTCAGGGCTTGTTTGATGCAGTAAAGAGTGTAGAATTATCTGTGTTTTACAGAATTGAGCAAATGGTTGATTTTTTGCAGATTTTCAAAAAGGACGTGTGAATAAACGAGATGTGGACGGCAGTCCCCCAAAAATCACCCCCCGGTTTAAAGCATGTTGCTGACGTCAAGTGTGATTTGAATCAAAAGCAAAGCTGCTAATGTTTAATATTTTGGCTCTCCTGTTTCTTCTCAGGCACCTGGAGAAGTTGGCCGACCTGTTTGAGAAGCTCAGGGTGAGGAAGACTTTGATCGACCTTCTGTAAATATTTGTTCTGATTTATGTTTGCATTCGCTGCCATGGCGTTGTTTGTGTCCCTGCAGAAAGTGGAGGGGAGAGTAGCGTCTGACCAGGAGCTGAAGCTCACAGAGCTGCTGAGATACTACATGAGAGACATCCAGGCCGCCAAGGTCAGACATATTTATTTGATTACTTCACACGAGAAGCACAGATTCATGTCTAAGTTTCATGCTCTGGTGTGTTTTAAACATGCTGAACTGATTTCCTGATCAGGGTACAGTTTTATTTCTTGTTGTGTCTACGTCTGCAGCATTTTCTTTACACACAGAGGCTTTAATATTCAAGCTATCTCTACACCCCAGGACCTCCTGTACCGGCGAGCCCGGGCATTAGCTGACTACGAGAACTCCAACAAAGCTTTGGACAAAGCTCGACTGAAGAGTAAAGACATCCCCCAGGCGGAGGAGCACCAGCAGCACTGCCTGCAGAAATTCGACAAGCTCTCAGAGTCTGGGAAGAAAGGTTTGTGTTTTTCATAAGAGATGCTGCCTCGCTCTGTGCTTGTTTTAGGTTTGTAGCACAGAAAGCACTGTGTTGTGTTTTTTATTCACCCGATGACGATGTTTCCACAGAGCTGACCAGTTTTAAAGGCAGGCGTGTCGTGGCCTTCAGGAAGAACCTCATAGAGATGGCTGAGCTGGAGATAAAACACGCCAAGGTGAGCAGTAAAATGCACCTGACTGAGACATGCTTTTGTTTTTTCTGTTCTGGCTATGAACACTTACAGGAAATAATTTCATATTCAGGTTGACAATCCACCTTAACTGGAGAACAAAGTTTGTTGTGGTCAAAGTTGAAAAAAAAAGCTTCACTGTGCCACTGGAAGCTGTAAACAATAGATTTCTTTATTAAGTTCATCTACTTCCTTTTCTGCTCAGTGAAGTTAATCATTGACACTTTATTGCCCCCAAAGACAATATCTTACATTACAGAAACAAAACTCTCTGATTTGAAAATGTGCTTCCTCTTTTATCCTTATCTCTGTGACTGTATTGTGACATTTTGCAGATCTTTAGAAAGTTTCTCTGCTGCCACACTTTGATTTTTGTGTGATTGACTTTTCTAAAACATTAAGCTTCAGATTCATCAGTTTTTGCTTTTAAGGCCAGGAAATGCGGTGAAAAAATGTACCTGTTTTTAGGAATTTGAGATCATGAACTGAAACTTTAACGCAGTTGTGACAAGGGATGCATCGATAAAGCTGGATCGGTGTCGGTGGGAAGGGTCTAATCCTTGGTGCCGATCCAGGGAAACAGTTTTCTCCCTTTTCTTTTTTACTGGTGCTCTTGGATACTTGATTTGTAATGTTTCCTCTGATGCACTTCATTTGTTTTTTGCTGAGCACCAGCCTTACAGGGTAAAATTACAGTTGAATACTAATGTCTGCACATTCTGAAGCATTCTGGGTTTATATTGAAGAATAAGTATGTTAAATTGAAAAAAAAAATATATATATATATATATATATATATATATATATATATATATATATATATATATATATATATATATATAAATATAGATAAATATATATATATATAAATATATATATATATATATATATATATATATATATATATATATATATATATATATATATATATATATATATATATATATATATATATATATATATAGTTAAAAAAAATGATATTTTTTACCACACAAACACAAAAAAGTACCGACTACCGGTTGTCAGGTACCAGTAATCGGTACCGTATCATTCGGAATGTGAAAGGTAACCATCCCTAGGTATCGGTATTGGTCGATACCCAAAGCCCAGGTATCGGTATTGGAACCAGAAAATTTGGATCGGTTCATCCCTAGTTCTGACTGACACTGTTTTTTTCAAAATCACCCAAATCTGGTAAAAAAAGAAAAACAGATCAATATTCTTTCTGAAATTCAAACACACATGCTCCTAAAGCTGATTATACCATGGTCTGGGTGAATACTCGATTCTGATTGGGTGCTGGGTGTCTATTAAAAAGTGTTGTGGGACACCGATAAAAAAATCACCTGATTGTTCTTAATAATTGCGCTGCCTCAAATGCTACTTAAATAATCAGAGCGATCATTAGTTTAATGATCAGAGGATGCCAAACAAATTTTCCCATCATCCTTTGACTCACATAAGCGATAAGAGATGGACTTGCCCTCTGAAATGATACTTTATATCACGTAACATAACATTAAGCATATATACCAGCTGCAGCCGACTGAGCTGCAGTTTCTGTGGCCAGAGTTGGTTACCTTGGCAACGCGTCACAATGAGAGATATTAAATAGTCTGCTCAGCTGCTTCTTGAGAAAAACATAAATTTTTAATTGTAAAAAGTAACATTAACGTATAAATAATTGATTTAATATTTATTTCTCTCTAAAGTGACCATGGTATAAGCTTTCTTACTTATAGTTGGAAATAAAAATGTGCTGATACGTCGCTCCCTGATCTAATCTGTTTTTCTCTTTCTCCACAGAACAATGTGACTCTATTGCAGGGATGCATCGACCTCTTAAAGAGTAACTGACGTGTTTTGCAGTATTCCTGTCCAACCATCACCAAGTGACCAGTCAAAGCAAAAGGAAATCTGGCATCCCGGGGCCTTGCACAGACAGAAATCCAAGCCCTCTCTTTACCCCCACCTATGGGTCTGATGCCACTTTTAAAACCTGCACGAGACCAAGTATCTTGTGAGCAGAATGTCTCCGTGTTTACAGAGTCCCTGCAGCCGCTCTTTTTCCAGTTTTCATGGAGTTTAATTAAATGCCTTTGAAGAATGAGGCTGCCGACATTAAGGACTTTCGTTACTTCGCAGCACAAAGAGAGGAGATTTTCTTTTTGGCACAAATCTCTTTCTTTCTCATTTTTATGTTGTGAGAAAATGAAAATTGCCTTTTGTTCATTTTTTCTGCCATGCACACCCAAAACGCTTCAGGGTTTCTTTCATAAGCTGTAACTATTGCTTAATCTGTTGGAGCTTTCTGCGTTTGCTATTGAAACAGTTTACAGAAGCAAATCTTGTGCCTGTAAAAACATCCTCATGCTCCACATTCCCCCGGCTCTGAAATTAAAGTACAACCAAACAAACCCTCAAGTACAGAAAAACTTGTGAAAGATCCGATTCAAGCGTTTAAAAATAGCAGCACTTCACCTCAGGAATGGACAGTTGGATCCGTCTCCACATTCTTGTTTGTAAGAAAACGGCCTCAGATCCCACAGATATCACAGACGCACACTAGTTTAGCAGATTTTGGATGAGTCAGAAGATTTCAGCGAGCGGTTGCGAAGGAGGAGAAAGTGAAAAAAAAGATGTTTCACATTTTCAAAGGGAATTTAATGTTAGTTTTATTTGCACAAACCCCCATGACACCCCCTGCACTTCCTGTCTGCAGCTTCTTCACCCATCAAGCTCTGCTCTTCCTCTCTGGACTTTTGCTTTGTGTCATTTCTGTTTTCTGATGTATCCTCCTTTGGTCTCTGATGTATCACACCTGATTTATTTACCAGAATCTTCTTTTTATTTTAAAGCATTATATATAAATATAAAGAAAAAAAAAGCTGCACTAAGAAAACAACAAAAAAAATTACTCTAAAATCACGACCAGGCTCAGTGAAGTGTGAAAATGCATCCTAGTTTTTTAAGAGATTGAATGTATTTCTAACGGATTCCAGCTGTGTTTCCTTCACATGCTCCTTTCATACGGAATATTAGCATTTTATAAATTTGTAATAATGGCATTGAATAAATACTACTTTCCCAAAATTGTTTGGCTTTCTCTTTTTTTTATAATTATATTTTGCTTTTATTTTGAAAGAACTTCAGAGAAACAGGAAATGTGGGGCAGTAGCCTCTAATTATGGGTCAGCGGCTAAACCAACTTTAATTTTCCCACTTTTTCAAGTGTTTTTTTTTTTTTTAGTTAATTCTTTCACTTTTCTTTATGATTAATTTAGGGCTGTGACTTTGACGCGTTGATTCGATTAATTAATTACACCGCACATTAACGTGTTAAAAAAATAATCGCAAGATTAACTCATTGGCTGCCAGCCATTTTCAGAGCATCTTGAATTATCTTTTAAGATCCAAACAATCTTGTTTTCTCTGACTATGTAAACACCAAAGTTACCTAAGAAGAGTGGACTCTCTTCTTTTATGTCTCTCTTCCTGTTTTTGGTCCAAAAAACTGACATTTCAAACTTTTTTGAGCGCTCCATCCTTTGATCCTGTCCATGATCTCTGTCGTCTTTTCTCACAATGGCGCCGCTCTTTCTCTCTGAACTACGGCGACACATCCTCAGTTGGAGCGTGAGCTGCCTGAACTTTTCTGGCTTGCAGCGTCTCGTTATGTCATCTCACATCTTCTCCTCGTATCCATGCTGAGCTCTCGTCCAAAGAGCGCAATTTTAAAAAAAAAGGACTGACAAATCTTCTCTTTTTCGTGTGTTTATTCAATTAGTCAAGCACTATCATTTTGTAATGCCCTACGGTTCAAATTACTTATGCGGGAAACTTAAGCAGGTATGAGATTAAAATGTCATTAATAAGATCATTTAATTACAAATCCTGTAATTAATTAGATTATTTTTTAATCGCCCAGGAGCACTATTTACCACATAACGGCTGATGAATATATTCGAAAGCAGTGTTCACAAAAAAAACATCTTCTGAACAAAATAAACAGGATTTTGTTGTTTAAACTTGTGTACGAGAATATTCAATGACTTAGTCTTCTACCAAAATCTGTTTGAATCAAAAAGCGTTGCTTCTGATGTTGAATATTGATGTGATTAATTACGATTAATTAATTACGAATGGCATAATTCATTCAATTTTGTTTTTAATCAAGTCCCACAACTAGATTAAATATTTAATAGAAAGACACTATTTGAATCACTTCAAATTATTTATGTGGGGACCTTTAGCAGATATGAGATTAAAATGCTATTAATATCAGTTATTTACAAATCCTGTAATTAATTAGATTATTTTTTAATCGCCTGACAGCACTATTTACCACATAACGGCTGATGACGACTCGAAAAGTAGTGTTCACAAAATAAACAGGATTTTGTTTGTTTAAACTTGTGTATGAGAATATTCAATGATTTAGTCTTCTACCAAAATCTGTTTGAATTAAAAAAGTGTTGCTTCTGATGTTGAATATTGATGCGATTAAAATCTGTTTAATTATGATTAATTAATTACTAATGGCGTAATTAATTCAATTAATTTTTTTTTAATCAAATCCCACAACTAGATTAATTATTTAATAGAAAGACACTATTTGACTCACCTATAACTTCTATTTGTGTCTGTACCACTAGGGGGCGATGTCTCTCCAATCTGGACTAATAACAACTATCTGTTAATCTCTTCCAATAACAGTTCCCACTTCTTAAAGGTGTTTATTTTTCTAGAAAAAGAACATGAAAGATGGAAATCACAGGTTGAGAAACTAAAAAAACACAGAACTTGACAGAAAACGGTCAAAGAAAAATGAGTCCTCCTGGTTTTTTTAAAGTTGTCAGAAAGATTTCTCTCACACCCACTGAATCCATCAAAAGACATACGATTGGACATTGAGCACATTAGCTCATATCCTCTGTTCTCGTGTGTCCTCTCAGATGTAGTGCAGGGCTCCTGAATTTAAACACAGCTGTATGTATGTTAGTGTTAAATCCATTGAGTGGACTGAACGCTGGGATGGGGCCGTGTGAGGCGTTGGGTAAGCTTTGAGGAAATGCCTCAGTGCTCAGGAGAATCACTATGATGCAAAATTGAAGCTTTACTTTTATGAGCGTCACTCAGCAACGAGACCTAAACAGAAAACAAGACATTAATCAGTTTCTCCCTGGAGGTCTCTGTATGAGAGAAACATCAACCTCAGTAACATTTGGAGAGCTTTCAAGACGCTTCATGCATCACTGCATCCTCTTATGGGAGGAATCCTGATGCTGCAGGTTTAGTCTCTGAAACTGAGGCTTGATCAGACCGGACTCAGAGGGAGACGTTGGTGTTAATCCACACACACACACATCTGGAAAAGGTCACACAGGATGAGGAGAACACATAACGTTTCATGTGTGTAGGTAGAGTATACCGTACCTGTTCATGAAAGACGTGTCAATATTGACAGCACTAATAGTGCAGGCACTTTGACTCAGATTCGGGTTCACTGATTGGATGGATCCAAAAACTGGAGCCAATGACATGGTAACACACTATCAGCTCAAACACCAGAGTTTGCCAAGAAGGATCAGAGCAAACAAAATTTGAAGGCACGGCATTAAAGAATGAATAACGACAGGTGATTACACGGATGAGTGGGTTTTGTAACAGGGAGAAGAGGAGCATGAACTTTTCCTTTCCTTTTATTTATTTATTTTATTTTTTGTTAGTTTTTAAATCAATAAGGGAAGTTGATTTTATTCAAGTCTGTTAAATAGTTTTGTTTAGTGATGTTAAAACTGTAAATATCATGATTTATAATAACATAAGACAACAAAAACAGATAAGGATAAGAACAATTTTCTACTTTATAAAAACAAATCCATGAGTACGAATTGAAAAGTGATAAGTAAACATACTGAATTAATAATAAATTTAAAGATAGATGATTTTTTTAATCCACCCTTTAACAAAGAGTCATGTTTCTCCTGATATAGAGATTTATCTTTCCGCCACTATATTTTACTTACAGGATTTCATATTAGCGTTTTCATTGTTTTTATTGATGAAATGAACTAACCTGAGTAATTTCCTGTACATTTTTTCCCATCTGACTCATATATTTGCAGGACAGATGTAGGCATGGTACTGAATTAGCTACTTTTTTAAGGTACCAACTGAATTCTGTGTCTAGTACCGAGTATTCACATAAAATCAAACGGTACCATGTTACCAAGAGTAGATGATTTTCCATGCTGGACATGAACGCAGCATTTCAAGTTTATAAATTCAGAAATAAATATATGAAGTTGAAAAAGTTTGAGATTTTATTATTAAACAAATTGCTTAGATTGCTGAAATGCTAGGCGCCGCCCTATTGGCTATAGCTGCCTTTTGCAGCAGCTCTCTCTTCTTTGTCCGTTTCTTGTAATTTTTTTGTCTGTTTTTTGGAATCTATGTATTTGGAGTGGATCATTACTTTGTTTGGCTCATTTGTTGGTCATGGACACCAAACTGGTTTTGTCTTCAGTGATATTTTTACTACTTTTTCTCCTGTGTTTGTCTGGAGATCCTGCATGTAACCATGGCTGCATTGTTTACATGTGAAATCAGCTGTTAGCAGCCTGTAGCATGTCAATGCTAACTGGTGCAAGACCGGATGTTTCCCACAAGGTGAGGACGACGTGCTGGTTCTCAGGTGTGAGCTAAGAAGTGACGACATGGACCTGTCCTTCCATCCATCGTTATTGGGAACGTAAGATCTATCTCCAATAAGATGGACAAGCTAGCCGTGCTAACACAATAACAGAGGGAGTAGCATCATGCTATTCACAGACATGGCTAACAGAGCTAACAGCAGACACCAAGGCCACATGTGAAGAGCTTCACCTGCTGTGAGCAGACAGGATCCAGGAGACAGAGACTGAACAGACTGCTGAAGAAGCTCAGTCCTGGACCCTGTGGAGGTGGAGGCTGGCTGACTGGACAATGATGGACAAGCTGTCAGCAGCTATTTTCTTATGGAGCTTTTTGCACTTTCTATACACTTTCTTACTTTTGTTTTCTTGATTGCTGCTGTGACTTCAGTTCTGTTGTACTTGTTACATTAACAATAAAGTATTTTCTTTTCTATTTCTAATTTCTATTACCACATACCATGGGTACCATGTCATTTCAAATATTAAAGGTACCCATCCTGAGATAGATATTTATAAATACAGCATGAAAAAAGTGTTTCTAGATCCTAACTGGGTAGAATATTATCAGGCTAAAGAATATTTTTCATTATAAATTGAATAATAAAAATAGTAGTGTATGATAATATCCAGATCCTTCACTTCAGTGTGCAGATCTGTTTGTAACTTAATGTTTGGGATTACTGCATAAACTCAGGAGCCCAAAGTGAGCCCTTGTTGGAGGTCATGGCCAGGTGAACTTTAAAGAACCAGCGTATCTCACTTACACTAAGTGGGCCCCTGAAACCACCTGTCTGGAGTCCCACAGCCTCTCACTGCTGAGGTGTAACATCACGATAAAAGCAGACAGAAACCTTGAAACAGGACCAGAGGCATGAGGCAGAAACCGTGTCCTCGGAAGGTGCTCTGCAAAAACAGAAGAGCACTTTCAGGGCCTGCTGATGCAGCTTTACTCGGTGAAACACAGTGGGGTGCTGCTTGATTAACTTCACACAGTTACACTTCGATGATTGAAGCGATTTTAAATTATTATTAAACTTGTCTGTGAAGGTGGAAGCTCTTGATTATTTTGTCCTTGAAGAAAAAGTAATATAAGAACAGTATAACATAAATAACTTATGAAATGACAACTGTATTACTTTTCTGCACTTCTCTTCACAGAGGGATGAGTTTGTGTTTGCATTTTGTGCACGAAGTGAAACGTCAGACTAAGGGCAGGGCACACTAACCTGTAAATGTGTCTGCCTTTAGCCCCTTCAGTTTTTTAAGCCCTGTGCGAATGAGAGAATAAACTCATACTTCTAAACTCAACTTTAAAAGATGCTAAAGGATAGTTTTAGACTTTCACTTCATCGCTAATGTCCATGAGCAAAAGGAGAATATCATAATGCTCAGATTTCTGAGTGGAATTCAATTTGTAACTGCTAGTTTTACTGTAATAACTTCATGAATGAATGCAAGTACATGCTAAGTCCAAATGTTAGCGATGCCCAAACAGTTTTCTCAAACAAACTGCAGTAATGTGTGGAAAAACAATGACGGATAATAAATCTTCTACTAAAACAACACTTCATCTGTTCAAATATCCTTATTATTTTTGTCCTGCAGTGAGCCCTCACGCACAGCACAGATGATAGTTAGCGTTTTTAGTGCGGTTTGGTGACGATGGACAAGTGCAATCTGTGACCTGACCTGTGCAACAAGTGTCTCCACCTCAACAGTTTGATTCACTGGTTTGAGGAGAGGTCATGTTCCAGATGAATGACCAGGGTGTGGACAGAGAACTGATCTATTATTAGTTCACAAGTGCTGCATGTTTCTGAAATAATTACCCCACACGCCACACTTATTGGCTTACACACAATGATACACTCGCTTCACTTTGTGTTGATACAACTCCTCGAAGTGATACAACTACAATGTTACTGAACGAGTTTGTGTAAGGAAATTGGATTAAGAAAAGGTGTGGTTAGCAATCCTTCAAATAACACTGTCAAAACATGGGCAATGCTATCCTCCAGCTTGAAGGGCATTCCTTTGCATATTTAGGCTTGGCTGATGATAATTGTTTATGAAAGCCTCTAGCCTTGCTTGAAGGAATAATTTTTGGTTATGAAATGGTCCTTATGCAAAAACATAAAAAATAAACAGAAAAACATTTGAATAGATCCTACTGTCAACAAATGAGCTTGGTAAGACCAGGGATCAGACAGTGTTTGATTGCATACATTACAAAATGATAGTCAAATATTTGATTTTTATCATTCAAACAAATATTGTGAAGTAAACATTGTGCAAAAACAACTCAAAAATGGTACGGTAAATTAATACACTGACGTGAGATTAAAATATATATATGGGGCATTCTACCCAAAATGTCCAAATTGCTGTCCCCTGAAATAAAAAAAACAAACAAATAAAAAAGCAGACAAAAATGTGTTCAGTCATATATGGTTGCAAAGGTCTTTTTATAAACTATTTAAACAAAAACATTTAAATGAGATACAGATAAGCTAAAAATATTTTAAAAAATAATCTTTTATTTTTAAGATAGGCCTACTTTCTATTGTGAAGAAACTGTTTCCTGCCCAGACCTCTTAAATTAATTCGTGTAAACAACACCAGAAACATTTTTTAGATTTTTTTTTAAACAGATATTTGTGATTAAGTCTAAAAATGAGTTGAAAGATTTACATCTATTGTGGAAATAAAATTCAAATTACTTTAATATGCTGAAAAAAGTGTCCCCAGATTTTATGTCACAGCCGAAACACAACAGTTTGAATTCATAGTTTGAGTCTGGATTATAGCTGCACCCCTGAATCTTTGAGAGGGGGAAGCACTCTGAAGCCCTGCACCTAATGATTGCATGGTAAATTGCTGATTGCTATCATTTTCTGAAATAAATGGCTTCTTAAGTCTGAAAATCAGTGTGTTACATTAAAACATGTCACGACCGTACATATGTTTGCTTGAATTTGGGTAAAAATCTTGTTTATTTTTCATCAACACATTGTGTTTTTCTGTGAGAACAAATCTTCAAAGTATGCTTACTTGCCATGTGCTTGCTAGCATACTGTTGTTATGCAAAGAATTAGCTAAAAATGTCACAACCGAAACAGTCATGACCAAAACATCTGATAATGTTTCGGTCATGATTTTCTCACCATAGGCATAGCCTACAACACAGAGTGTTTTGTAAAAAAACACAGAATATTGAGTTATAAACTAATATACTAACACACTAATTTGTTAACTTTATGTTCTGTCTTGTGAAATATTAACTTTGGAAACAATTGAATAAAAATTAGACATTTTACAAAGAAATATTGCATTGTATTTTTGAAGAATTGTAATATATAAACTTTAAAATTTTTTAAAATATTCGTTTTATTGATTGAGTTGTGAAAACTGTCCTGAAAAAATTTGAAAATGTAAATCTATAGACAACAGAATAAAAAAAATCTTAAAAGGTTGATATAATATTTTTTTTGTATAGTTTAATATATGTTTTGGTTGTAAGAAATTTTGGGAGAGGTAAAACATTGCATAACATTCTAAAAATACAAAATAAAGATTGACTGTTCTTTTACTAGATCTGTGACCTTTAGATATGGTACAATATATACTATTTGATTTTTATTATTTAAACAAATATTGTAAAGTAAACATCTAGAAAAAAACAACTCTAAATGGTACGGTAAATTAGCAGACAGACGTAAGTTTAATATATATTTAAAAAATGGTGTTCTGGTCTAGATAGTCTCAGAGAGAAATGCTTCAGAAGTTTTAATTTTCTTACTCTCCTTTGGCTAGACTACATCTCCCATGATGCTCGTGTCTGGGTCGAACACATTTCAGCCAATCAGAAGCCGCTTCGGTTTATGGTAGCTATCTGGGGCACGGGGCCAGCACGTCTAGCCAGCTCGAAGTGCCACGACTTCACAGCAGAGCACGGATTCTCCAGCGGAGTGAGGAGGGGGACAGGACTGGAAAAAAAAAGCTAGTGAGCGAAATAACTGAGCAAACAGTCAGCTTTGCAGGAAACCCACTTCTTCGACAACTCCTAACGTTTTTCAGCCTCTTCATCCCCGTTAAAGCAAGCACGTAGCTCCATCACAAGCGAGGTGAGTATTTGTTTTATTCATTGAGACAGCGTCAGCTAGCATGGGGAGCTATCTTCTGCTAACTCCTGAGCTAACTACTACTCCACACAGATTAAAGTTAAACAAAACAATCCCATGTTTTTCATTTCATGCTGTTGAGTGGAGAGTTTTGATTAAGCTTTTACGGCGTGGTTTTGTTATGTTAACCGACACTTTGTACCATTGTGGGCAGGACGATATCCAAGTTCATTGATTCAAACTGTTAGCTGAAATGCTAGCTTAAGGAAAATTAAAATAACGACTGAGAAAAAGTGAAAATAGATACTATCTTTTTCTGTTTGAATGCATATTTAAATCAGTAACAGCAGGCTGTCTTTAATGTCTTGAGGTGATATTTAAGTTGCGGCAGAAGTGTGAAGATTTTACCTCTGGCTTGATAGAAAATTAGGAGTTTTTGCGTTTGTGTTTCGTTTTACAAGAAAAGTGGTTATTTATTACGACAGATACGATGTATCTGAAGCTGTCTGATGCAAAGAAATTGTTTTGTCTGATTTAACATTTCAAATCTGGCTGATATGATGTACAAATATACAAGAACACTAAAATAGGACAATAGGGAATAGAATATGTGAAGGAATGTAAATAAAAAATAAACAACTGATGATAAAGCTGTATTATTAGAGAATAAAGTGATGTTATTTAAATTTCATTATAAAAGGTGTAATAGGAATCTAAAGGAATAACTGAAAACTTGCTCAGATTATTTTGGGCTGAGATGCACTGACGTGTGATTACAGAGATAAGGACACATTTCAAACTTTTCCCTTTGGCTTCCAGCTCTCAAACCCTGCAATGAAAGAGGACTCTGGACTCTGTTTTGATTGCTTTAAAGTAGCTCAGCAGTTTTTCTGTACTATAACACAGTGTGGCTTCAAGTTAGCACCATTGTTTTATATTTATGTTTTTCTTTACTGAATGAAACTCTAATTCGTAATATCATATCAGACTAGAAAATGGGTTTTAGTGCCCCACAGATTTGTTTGACTCTCCAACTTTTCTTTCATTTCTGACAGGCGCTTTGAAGAGCCTTAAAGGGACATTTTTCAATACAGTACAGGAAATGAATGCAGAAATTGAGCCAGCAGCTGCAGAGTTTGGCAGTTCTTGTTAACTTTGTGTACTTTGCCCATTCCTCTTTTTTTTTTTTTTCAACATTCTTTTTTTTTTCTATTGAATTTTTGGCACAAAGTTACCAGAAATTTACCATGCATTACAATGAATGCGTGTATTTTCGCATTGGAAAATCATAACATTATGAAGAAAAAAAGGTATGCGTATTTACAAACATACAAAATTGTAGACATATACTCATATAACCCCCCCCTCCAAATATATATATATATATATATATATATATATATATATATATATATATATATTTATATATATATATATATATATATATATATATATATATATATATATATATATATATATATATAAAACATACATAAACATAAAATTTTTCAAAATAAAAGAAAATAGAAAAAATGACAGAAAATAATACAATGAAATAATAGAATATTTAAAATATTTAGAAAAAAGGAAACGAAAATAATAAGCTATACACACATACATACAAATACAAAGTAATAGTAATACCAATAATAACTAGAAAATAAATTAATAATAAAATACCGTTATAAGAAAGGTATGCGTATTTACAAACATACAAAATTATAGACGTATACACATATAACCCCCCCTCCCCCAAAAAGGTCATATCTTCATAAAGTTTTTCAAAAAAAGAAGAAAAAAAAAACAGAAAATAATTCGATAAAATAATAGAATATTTAAAATTTTTAGAAAAAAGAAAAGAAAATAATAAGCTTTACACACATACATACACATACAAAGTAATAGTAATAACAATAATAACTAGAAAAAAGATTAATAATAAAATACCGTTATAAGAATTAGAAGAGTTAAGTGAAACAATTACAGTTAAAAAAAAATGTACATATTATAATAATAAAAATATTTTTAAAAATAAGGCTTAAGGCTTTGAATTTATATTCAGGTTATTTACTCACATTTCTGTTGCCTTTACTTGCCTTCAATGCCTGACACATAGACCTCCATGTGTTTTATTTAAGTTTATTTAAGTTAAATCTTTCTGCTGTACAAAATTAAAGCTTTAATTAAGACCATTTATCAAGCATCAACTTTCACTTTCAACTGTGCAAACAGAAAAACAATAAAAGCAGACTTAAGCAAATTAAAATGTGATATTTGCATGAGGATTTTCTGTATTGTATACTTAAAGGGAGGTGATTTTTATCCTGGTGCTTTTATCAGGTTTGGTGTTTACTTTGGCACAGCTTGTATTCATGCTACTCTTTACAGTAAAGGTACATTTAAGCTGTATGGACACGTGTTTCATCTTGAGTGGGCTTTAAGCTGCTGATATTTGTTGACTTGTGTGCTGATAAGATTTGCCCCTTTGCTTCCTGCAGCTGGTCTTATGCCTAAAGTTTATGGACCTAACAGTGACACCCTGAGGCTGCTGAGGGTAAAGCCTGTGGCTGTTCATCCCACAGCTTCAATCCAAAATCTCATCAACCGCTCTTTTAATCCAGCCGCTTTCAGATCAATCTATAAAAAATAATCACTGAGCTTTGGTTTAAAGTAAGCTTTGTGTTTTTTCATTTTTAGGTCAACTGAAACTCAACGATGGATATCTACGACCCCCAAACGCTTGGGATAGTGGTGTTTGGTGGATTCATGGTGATCTCTGCTCTCGGGATCGCCCTTGTCTCCACTTTCTCCATGAAGGAAACCTCATATGAAGAGGCTTTGGCGAAACAACGGCGGGAGTTGGGTAAGATTCAGCCTGCTCGCTCCGACAAGAAGAAGAAGGACAAAGTGTCTGAGAAGAAGAGCCGCGGTAAGAAGAAAGAAGAAAAGCCAAATGGGAAGATCCCAGAGCCTGAGAAAGTTCAAGAGGAGGTTGAAGCTGAACCAGTCATCGAAGCCGCTGCTGCTGCACCAGTTGCAGCTGCTGCACCTGCTCCTGCCCCCGAGCCTGCTCCTGTCGTGGAGGTGAAACCAACTGCAGCCCCGTCACCAGCAGAAACTCAGGTCAAGGCTGCTGCTGAACCAAGTCCTGCTCTCGCTGACCCCTCTCCTGCACCCTCTCCTAAAGAGAAGAAGAAGAAGAAGGCCGCCAAGGTTGACCCAGCTCCTGCCCCTGCACCAGTCAAGTCCTCTGCAGCACCTGTAACATCCCAGACTCCTTCCACCACCCAAGCAAAAGCAACCACCCAGTCCTCTGCCCCTGCAAAACCTGCTCCTGCATCAACCAAGTCTGCTGCTGCCCCTCCATCAGCAAAACCTGCCCCTGCAGCAGTCAAGTCTGCTCCTGCGCCATCAAAATCTGCCCCTGCACCATCCAAATCTGCTCCTGCTAAGGAGGGGAAGGCAGCTGCAGCCCCGACCAAGTCTGCAGCAGCAGCAGCACCAAGCAAGACCGCCCCAGTCCTGGAAGCCGTCACTAAAGAGGTCCCGGTGCTGGCTGTGCCCCCTGTTGGATCCCAGCCCCCGGCTGCTGCTGCAGGAAAAACTCAGGAGCCCAAGAAAAAGGCCTCAAAGAAGAAGGCTGAGCCGGGTGAGCATCTAGGGGTTTAGTTTTCTATTAAACCTTGGTTCAAACAGGTGGTTTCATCAACGTATGAGGTGAAAATCTAAAGGTACTCCCTGTAATTTTAGAGTACATGAAAATATTTGTTCAGCTTTAAAGTGATGGAACAAGTTGGGTCCTATCACAAGGTTTAGGGCAGAAATTACCAAACACCCACTCCCTGCTCCTCTGCAGGTTTCCTCTGCACTCAGACGGGGCCATATTTTACTTGACCAAAAACACAAATAAACAAACTCCCACTGAAAAAATCTGATATCGGTCTGCATTCACGCTTTATTTAGAGAATTTTCAGCGCGTTACTTTCACACAAAAACACCGCTAAATAAGGCTCTAGTTCTCATCGTGTCGTAAAACGGCGCTACCTATGCTGCAGAGCCACAGCTGGCTACGACATCTGCCAGGACGAAGAGACACGATGAGAACTAGAGCCTTATTTAGCGGTGTTTTAGTATGAAAGTAACACGCTGAAAATTCTCTAAATAAAGCGTGAATGCAGACCGATATCAGATTTTTTCAGTGGGAGTCCGTTCATTTGTGTTTTTGGTCAAGTAAAATATGGCCCCGTCTGAGTGCAGAGGAAACCGGCAGAGGAGCAGGGAGGGGATGTTTGGTGCGAGCCACAAAAACACTGCTGTAGGGGTAATCTCTGCCTTAAACCTTTTGATAAGAGCCAACTTGTTCCATCCCGGAGTATCACTTTAATGCTCCCAGAGTTAATCTGTGATCAACGACTTGGAGAGTCTCTTGTCATCACTCTCCCGTTAGCATCTTGATTAAGTATTTATAACTCATGTTGGTTCGAGATATGAACTCTCTTATACCACTGTTTTAAAGGCTACATGCACCTCGTAGCTGCAGGTGTCGTACATAGATCACCTGGTGTGATTGTGCAAAACTGGGTAAGAATATTTTGTTTGGGCGTCTGTGAAAAAGTGGTGAGTTTTGAAAAAAATCATTAAATAAATCAATCACGTTTATTTATATAGCACATTTTAAAACAACCAAGGTTGACCAAAGTGCTGCACAGTCTTAAAACACAATCAAATAAAAGCAAGTTTAAAAAATAAAAATGTGTTAAAAGAGAATAAAAACAGTAAAAACAACAAATAGACAATAAATAACAAAAGAGGACACCATAATAAATAGAAAAAAAAACAGACAAAAAACAATGAAGAAAAATGAAGGAGAGCAAATTAAAATTGTTTGTGAAAATGAAGTATAATAAAGTACCAGTCCCTCCTGCCTCATGTACAGTTTTAATCCTTGTTACAAAGTCAAAACGATAACAATAACAATACTAAAAGGGCAAAACACCCAAAAAAATCGAAACAAAAATTATTTTATTATAACAAAAAGGCTTCATGGATTTGAAAGCAGACACTCTTGTTGAAGCATTAAAGTCTGGGAGCAGTCGATGACCACTTCACCTGAGAGCTCTCCAAAGATTGTTAGAGAGCAGCAGGTCTGATCAAACCTGAGTAACTCAGTGATAAACAGGTTGTAACTCTGCTCATAGTGTGAATGTTTTCGCTCACAGCCCTCAGCACTTCGACCCTGTCAGGCCTGATGAACTTCTCGCTGTGTATCCGTTGAAATTAGTGCCAGTGGCAGCTGTAGGTAACGTCTGGCACTCAGCTGTGGAGGGCACAGAGCACGCCAGCTTGTCCAAACACCACTGCCCTGTTTTGTTAGCTGACAAAGCCTCTCAGTGCCCTGACAATGGGTGGGCAGGCGGGGGCTGGGCTCCCCTTTGCCTGAGGCTTGTCTCCGCCTGGTGCCACAGTGCCCCGTCATTTCACCGCACGCAGCCTGCCAGGCCTGCAGACCCACAAGACAAGTTGCAACCTTGTCCTTTTCCTGCGTGTGTGCAGGAGTTCAGCGCTCACAGAGATGGCCTGATGAGCTTTCTCCACAGTTAACCATGAACTCTCTGATCATTTCTGCGTCATGTTGTGTCTCCCTCTTCAGCATCAGCTGTGGACTCTGTTGACGCCCCTCTCTACCTGCCCTACAAGGCGCTGGTGTCCACCGTCAGCAGCATGGTGTTCAATGAGGCAGAGGCTCACAGGCTCATCGAGATCCTCTCGGAGAAAGCCGGCATCATTCAGGACACCTGGCACACGGTACGAGACGCCACGATGAGTGAGGCTGAACAGCTTCAAGCACACAGTCGATTTATTTTTACACATTTTTTTTATTTCTCAGGCCACTCAGAAAGGAGACCCAGTGACTGCTCTGAAGAAGCAGCTGGAGGAGAGGGAGAAACAGCTGGCAGCAGAGCAGGAGGACGCCTCTGCAGCAAAGAACCGCCTCCGAGAACTCACCAAGGTTAGACACTCTCAGGGTTAGGCTAATATCCTGCCAAAGCACATCATCTGGTCTCATCTATTACACATATTTACACTGTCAGCTCAAAATTTCCCTAAAACCTCCAAAAGCAGCCGGCTTTCTGAGCAACTTCCTAAGAAACCCATTGTCGTAAACATTTTCGGTGAAGTCTCAAGTTTGGAGAAATCAATCTGCTGACAGGAGGAAGCCACACCTCTAATACTGCACAGGTTACACCCATGACTTTTATTTGGTTTGGTAAAAATAGTCACAGCTGCATAACTGACTCATTAACACATGGCCTGAAACTCAGCATCAAAACTGTGTCTGGTTTTAGTCTGTTTTTCCTCTCTGTTTTGAACATCATGCTCACCAATAAAACATTTTGATTCTTCTCAATTAAAAGTCCAAAACCAAATATTCTGTTTGAAACATTTAAGAGGTAAAAAAGTCTGTTTTTATTTTTAATTTACTTTTTTTTAAGTTCCTGTTGAGAGCAGAAAACTCTTAAAATCAAACAGCAACTGAGTTAAAAATCTCTGCTCCTCAGTTTGGCCTGTAGGTGGCAGCAGAGGACAAAGTATTTCTGTTATCTGTCTTAAAAGGGGCAAATTTTGTTGAGTTTGAGCTTGTATCTCTATTTTTTTTGTCCTGGAGGTGGCACTAGAGGACATTTTTTAAAGAAGAAACAGAAACAAATTGTTCTCACTTAAAAAAAAAAAGAACAAAAGGGCAAAATTCATCCTCAGGCAGATGACGTCTTTGATTTTTAAAGCCAGTTACTCCACAGAAATTCCTCCCTGACCCTGTTTTCTGCTTCATCAGGAGCTTTCTGCTGAGAAGTCCAAGGTGGCCAATGTGGAGACCAGACTGAGTGCCCAGCTCAGCAAGAGGGAGCAGGAAATGATCGCCCTGCAGGCTCGCATGCAGGCCAGTTACCAGGACCATGTAGCACAGACCCAGGCGCTCAACGCAAAGGTAGGTTCACACACTTTCTCATTCTCAGGCATGAGGGTTTTGCTACTCCAGGGTATCCACGGGGTCTTAAAAAGTATTAAAAGTTGATAAACCAATTTGGGGAAAATGAAGGCCCTTAAAAAGTATTAAAAAGTCTTAATTGCGGTCTTATGAGATATTATGTTTCATAGGTATTCAAGTTTTGACCCCAAAAAATATCCATGCATATTTATTTTCCTCCTTGCAACTGTCCCCTGATTGGGACGTTAACAGGGTTCCCGCGGATCCTTGAAAAGTCTTAAAAGGCATTGAATTCATAATTCTAAAAATAAGGCCTGAATTGGCATTAAAAAGTCTTAAATCCAAATTTCAAAAGTCTTAAAAATATGAACACATTGGTAAGATTTATGTTAGTTTGCAGTAAAAAAAAAAATTAAGTAACGTTTATCTATTTTTCTAAATAATTTCCTGATTTACTCCCGTGGCAACATCCCGTAATCACAATAGCGGAACTAACAGAACAGTGATGTTGTTGCACCAGGAACTTTTAAAGCAGACGCATGTCTTGGTTCTACCTAGGGGGCCTGGAGAGAGAAAAAAATTGGCAAAAAAATCCAAAAGTGGCTTAGGGAAATTAATTATGGCAGCAAAATTGAGAATTAAATTTGAAATTGAATTTCAAAAACCATGTTAAAATTTCAAAAATGGTTGTGACAGTGGCCAAAAGAGATGAATGGGGGCAAAATAGGCATAAAGTTGTAAAAATGGGGTTAAAAAAAGGTAAAAAGTGATGTTTTATGTAAAATAAACATTGGGTCAAAATAGCCTCTCACCCAGGTAATTCATGTGGTGTTTTTGTTTGTTAGTTTTGTTTGTTTCAACTGTGGTTCGTTATCGACTTGTTTTAAAATTTGATTTCCAACGTCATTAAAAAAGTCTTAAATTTAACTTACCTTGAACTGTAGGAACCCTGGTTAAACAAACAGCCAATAAAGTTCTAAAATAGAATAGAATAGAAAAGAATAGAGTTACTTTATTGATCCCAAACTGGAAAATTGTTGTGTTAACAGCAGAAATCGATGGAGTCAGTAGAAAAATACAAAAATAAAAAAGAATAATTAAAAAAAATACATAGACTCTAGTTATAATAAAATACAACAATAAGGATTGTGAACACCAGCTATAAATTAACGTCATTTCTAGTTTCATAAAGAGAAATTAAATACAACGTTAAAGCAAATCACACAATCTCCGGCACATGTCCTAAATCTTAAAAATGATTAAATAATTTCTCATTTTCTTCAGCAAGTTGGCCTCAAATAACTGCTGTTCCTTGTTGGGGGAGTGTTGATAAACCTGCCTTTAGTTTCATTTCTTCTTTCAAGCTTTATTTCTCTTTAGCTTACATCATTTCTGTAAAAATTAGTGCTGTCAGGCGATTAAAAAAATTAATCGAATTAATTACAGGATTTGTAATTAATTAATCTAATTAATTGCATTTTAATCTCAAATCTGCTTAAGGTCCCAAAATAAAGATTTTAAATTCCAGGACATTAAAATTACATTAAAAGACATTAAAAAAACATTTACAAATAAGGTGGAGATATTTACAACACATTTCTAGGTACCCTGATGCATAAGGAACACAAGAAAAAAGTTTTTTGGTTCTATCTTTACAAAATCTACGCATTCCTGCACCTAAGATAAGCTGATTTGATTTTTAGTGTGATACATTCAGGGACTGTCGGAAATTTGAAAATCTGACGAGAACGCCTCTTTTTCCAAGAAGGACAAACGGTTTGTAAATGCCAGACATTTAAAAATAGGTGCGTCTTTGAACGCCCCACGAGTTTGGGATCCAGATTAATCTGCGTTAATTTTTATAACGCGTTAATATGCGGTGTAATTAATTAATCTAATTAACGCGTTAAAATGACAGCCCTATTAAAAATGTAAACTGCAACTGTTAAAAAGTGGATGCCAACAACAACTGAAAGTTGCGATAAAGGCTTAAAAATTTTTTTAAGGTTTTTGAAAAAGTCTTAAAAGGTATTGAAACCAACCTCAGGATTTTAGCATATACCCTGTCCTCACTAGGGTTAATAACGCTCTGAAACTCTTGATCCCACAGATCCTCAGCCTGCAGGACCAGCTGGAGAAAGGCCCGAATGCCCAGCTGGCCCGTCTGCAGCAGGAGAACTCGATCCTCCGCGACGCACTCAACCAAGCCACCAGCCAGGCCGAGAGCAAGTGAGTCGTTTCCTGCTGAGTTTCACAGAGACATGCTGAAAACCATTTCATACTGAGACATATTCAAGGTGACTCTTTTTCTCTCCCCCCTCTCTTTGATCCCATCCGCAGACAAAACGCAGAGCTGGCCAAACTGCGTCAGGAATGCTCAAAGTTAACCAAAGAAGTTGGAGAGAAGACAGAAAGTCTGCTTGCTGATGAGCACATCAGGAAAGGGCTGGAGGCCAAGGTCTCCACCGCAGAGAGTCAGCTCTCAGTGCTGCAGGTTAGCGAGGCCACGCGTCACATCATTGCTGCTCCTTTTAAAACATTATTTTTGTTTTTAAGTTTGTTTTGCATGAAGATCGAGTTAACAGGGGCTGGGACTTCAATGCAGAATCAACCTCCTGAAGTGTTTTCATGATATTGTAGGAGTCTTTCAGCAGCATTTTCTCATCATTTTTTCCTTGCAGCCGTGAAAAAGTGAAGCTTTCTTTCTTTTCTCAAAAATAAAGAATGCTTCCCTTGCGAGCCAGCTTCTTTCCCACCTCTCAGCGAGCCCTCTAATGTTACGGGGAGGTTTAATTGCCTGGTAATCACAGAGCCTAGGGCTAGACTGGAATGCAGCCATACAATAACGGGGCTGCAGGCGGCGTCTCAGCAACAGCTGGAATGCGTGCGTGTCTGAGCACCTCTCTCTTCTGCATCTGGCTGTGAAGGAGGAGAACAGTGTGAGCCTTTTTGAAGTTTGTCTCAGTACAATCACTGCTTTATCTGAAGATGTTCTCCACAGCATGCACAGATTAGCAATCTCTAACGCAGATTGAGTCAAATGTTCACGCTGGTTAACTATTTCTTAACCCTCCTTCCTAAAGGTTCAGGGTCTTCAGAGGTGTTATGTAACAGCTCAGACCCTCAGACTGGATAGAAACGCACACATATGATATGTATTCATGTTTGAGCTGTTTGGCTCGAAGGGACTTTGGGGAACTTCTGTGAATTACTGCTCTATAAGAGCATGAAGCGCTCGTCAACGACCGGCTGCTTTGCCTGAATCTGTCTTTCAGGCTAAGAGAAACTCGACTTAAAGTTTTCCTGAAGTTTGAAGTGCTTCTTGAAATCCAATCCAAATGTAATCCTAAGAAATTCTGAGATAGGCTCCTGAAATATATTTTGTTCCCCCGTGACAAAACCACAAGCCAAAATTCCTGTGACTTCTTCTCTTTTTTTAAGTTTTCAATAAAGGTTTGAGAGACCAAAACCTTGATCCTAAGTCAAACATAAAAACCTTTTTTGACTCCATGGCGCTAACGAGAGTCTGTCCTTCTCGTCTGAACCCTTTTTTGCCATTTTACCAACCTGACAGACTTTAAGGTTTTCAGTTTTGCTGTTTCTTGTTTTTTTTTTTTTTTTTTTTTATTTATTTATTTTATTTTTTTAATTTAATTGCTTATTAACAAACATTTATACATATTATCCATTTGTCATTTGACGTTTTTGTCTCATTTTTTTCCTTTCATTTTTTCTCTTTTCTTTTTTTTCTTTATTTTTGTTTAGATTTGTTTTCTTGTCTTTCATTTTTTCCCTTCTTAAATTTATAAAAACATGAAGAGTTTCACCGTTTCATCAGTTTTGATTTAATTCGAAGACAATTCTTTTTTTTTTTTTAATTTTTCCTCTTTTTTTGCTTTTTCTTTCACTTTTTCTTTTTGTTTTTTTGTTTAGATTTATTTATTTATTTTTTTCTCTGCATAAATTTATAAAAACATGAAGAGTTTTGCTGTTTCAACAGGTTTTTTTAAGACTTTTTTTTTCATTTTTTCCCTAATTTTTCCTTTCATTTTTTCTTTTTCCTTTTGTTTATTTATTTTCTTGTATTTCATTTTTTATAAATTCATAAAAACATGAAGAATTTTTCTGTTCAACAGTTTTGATTTTATTTGTAAGACATTTCATTTTTTTCGTCTTTTTTTCTTTTCCTTTCACTATTTCTTTTTCCTTTTGTTTCTTTTTTTGTTTAGATTTATTTTATTTTCTTCTTTTCTGCCTAAATTTATAAAAACACAAAAAGATTTTTGCTGTTTCAACAGGTTTGATTTTATTTGTAAGACTTTTTTTTTTCTTTCTAATTTTCAGGGTGGGGTTCCCTCCTTGACTAAAACCCTCAGTGTGTCAGAAAACTTCAGTGATATCACAGTCTTGGTTTCCTGTAGGTGTAACATCTGTCACATCTGCTGAGATTCTACGTTTCCACGCGTTTTAAGAACAATCTAAAAGTAAAGAAGCATTAAATGGAAGAACCAGAACCAGGACAGGAGCTGGTGTCTCCATGTGAATCAGTGCTGCAGAACGGTGTGATTTGGTGACTCTTTGCTGCCCCCTGCTGCCATTTTTGACTCTTTTTTTTGTTTGTTTTCAGGCCAGCCATGCTGAGAGTGAGCAAGCGTTACAGAAGAGGCTGGAGGAGGTCAGCGAGGAGCTGAGGGCGACACAGAGTAAAAACAGCAGCCTGCAGGAAACTCTGGACAAAGCCCAGCAGGACAGCAGCTCTCTCTCAGGTCAGAGAACGGTGCAACGGCTCTTTGCTGCAGAAAATAAAATAAATTTTTATCAGGCGTTACAAGAAATGTGGGACCAGGAGTTCTATCATTTAATATGAAACGCAGATTAAGCGTCAGTGTTTTGATATCGGTCTTTATCCCTGCAGAGTTTCAGGTCACCATTGGGACGTTGGAGGCTGAAATCAAGGAGCGCTCTGCACAGATCGATGCCCTCACAGCCCAGCTGGAGGAGACGCAGGCGGAGAAAAACCAGCTCGTACAGCAGGTGGCCTCCATCAACTCTCTGCTGGAAGCTAGTCAGACCAAAAAAGAAGAGGAGGAGAACAATCAGGTAGGACAGGATGTGGGTCTATCTTTACTGAAATGACCCGACCCTGAAGGAGCTCTCTAACCCATGTTTGTCCGACCCAGGAGGTGAACACAGAAGAGCTGGAGCAGCTGAAGCTCAGGTGAGTGAGTGAGTCGACACCCTCAGGTGTCAAATTACACGTTTGTTACGTAAGTGGAAAAAATCTGGTAAAAGTCCTGTTTGAGCTCAGTTGCACAGTGAAACAGTTCAGGCTCAGAGAGATTTTGAGCATTTCTGCCTTTTTGTGCAACACTTACTAAACTTTAGCTCCTTTTCAAGAGACTGTTACACTTATTTAACATTTTAACATTTTTTTTATCAAATTTTTCTAAAGTATATAATCTTACTCTATTTGCATACCTTTATTTTTAATTTTTATAATTATTTTTATTATTATATTTTTATATTATTATTTTTTTATATGTTGTTGTTATTATTTTTTAATTTTTATATTATTATTAATATTATTATTTATTATTATTTATTTTTTCATGATAATGGATATGTTGGTTTTTCTCCATTTTATTTTGTTAGCTTTCTTAGTAATTTATTATTTTATTATTTTATCAATATGTGCATATTTATACCTCTAAATTTTAAGCCAAAAATTAAATTAAAAAGAATATTTTTTATTTATTTATTTTATTTTTTTGGAACATAATGTTTAATTTTGATTTGGATTTGCCACAACATGGAAAAAAATCATTTTTTTGGTCAGACATGGACCATTTAAACACTTTAATATAAATTCATAAAAGGCAAGGACACACAAAAAAGGAAACAAAATAAATAATTAAATTAATAAATTACACCCTAATGTACAACAGTGTGGCAGAATATTCTTTTATGAATCCTAAATTGGGGAATTGTTTTTTGCCACAGCAGCTCACAGAAAAAGTGTGATAAATGCAATAACATTAAAAAAACAGAATAGTAATAGAAAAAGAATATGAAATAAAAATTTGAAGAAGAATAGAAAAATATTACTATTTACATATTTACATAAAAACAAATAAGTACAGTTCAAGATCAGCATTCGACTAAATAAATATAAATAAATTGAAAAAAGTGGGTAAAAATACACATCTCTTGCTTGTTACCTCTTTATCTGAAAATGCTTTTTTTAACAGTTTACATTTTCACATTATTTCTTCATATTATTTCATGGTCTTCTGCTTGAATCTTGTGGTTTTGGAAAGGTCGCAATAATGTAAAACAAAAAAATCCACCAAACACATTAAAGCTAGAGTAGTTAGCTTTTTAAAGAGTGCACAGTGATGTTTGTCGTAGATTTTGTGCATGGCGTGGAGCAATCTCTGTGATTTGTGAGTGTGTCTGAAATCAACGCTTTCCTCTCTGCAGCCTCCAGGAGAGAGACGCCCAGCTGAGCACACTTCAAGATGAAATGAAGCAACTACAGGAAAAGCAGGAAGCTGCAGTGAGTCTCAGAAACAAGCTATTGGGCAACAGCTGTTTCTCAGTCTGCAGAATATTTTTTCCTTTTTATTCTTAACAAAACGAGAACAGAAGTGTTAACCACAAATATGCTGCTGTTTTTTTTTTTTTTTAACAGGAGAACACTATTGTTGAACTCGAGCAGAAAAGTAAAAGGTATCAAGATTTTTTTCCTCCTCATCTGAGCTCAGGTTTTCTTCATCATCAGTTTCTGTTTAATTTAACTGTTATTAAATTGTGTGTTTTGTTCAGTGAGGACACCAGCCTCATCACATCGCTTCAGGATGAACTGAAAAACCTCAAAGAAGAGATGTCACAACTCACCAGCACACCAGTTAGTTTTCCACCACCAATTAAAGAGACGTTAAATCAGCATGCATATTCACCATCTCAGCGACATGTGTCTTCTGTTTTTCAGGCGTCAGATAACTCTGCAGAGGTCGCACAGCTACAGACGAGGTACACGAGTTAACACAGCTCAGAAAAAATGAGTCTTGTACAGTTTCAGTCTTTTATTGATTTTTATTTTTATTTTTTTTTATCTAGTGTGACAGAGAAGGACGCCCTCATCACATCTCTACAGGAGGAGCTGAGAGAAGTCAGAGAAAAGACAGACGTTGATGCAGTAAGGCCTGTTTTTTCACACTTAAAGCTCATTAATTAAATAAACTTCGCTTTAATAACCTCCCTGATTCTTCGATCTTTAGCAGAACTCTGTCGCTGACCTGACGACTTTCCAAACTCAAACCAAAGAAACTCTAAAGACGCTCTTCCCACAGATACAAATCGAGACAGAGGAGGTAGGAAAATTTCTTTTAAAGGATCATTTCACTATTTTTGGAATGAAGTCGATTTATGCCCCACAGTTGATCTCCTTAGACATCATTTGTTGGTGAAAGTGTTTTTAAAACTTAGTTTCTGCCTTTCTCCCTCTGCAGTCTGACTGGTTACAAGTATTCACACAGAAAGCTCAGGAGGCGCTCAGCCAGCAGAGCCAAGAGTCTCAGTCCAGCACAGCATCACCTGTAAGTCCAGTTTTCTCACGTCTACCTCTATCTGGGTAAAACTGTTCTGTGAAACTCAATCCTGGTTGTGTTTTGTTTATAAATTTTGTTTCAGGAGCTGTTAGAAAAACTGAAGGAGGCCGAGGAGAGCCACGGGTCCCTGCAGGCGGAGTGTGACCAGTACAGGACGGTCCTGGCAGAAACTGTAAGACATACACATGAATAGTTGTTGTTATTTGTTTTTTTAGATACATTTTAAAGTTTTGTTAAAGTTTCTTTTCTCTTCCAGGAAGGAATGCTGAAACACCTGCAGAAGAGCGTGGAGGAAGAAGAGCTCGTATGGAAGTCCAAGATGGCAGACTCAGAAGAACAGCTGAGGGTGGTAAGATCTTTTTTAACCTGGGTTTACTGTTTGATTTAAACACGTTTTGGTCTCACGTTTTATTTCCTGAAACCTCACACTGCTCTCTTTTTCTCACCCCTCCAGGCTTTGGAGAAGGTCAGCAAACTGGAGGCAGAAAACCAAAGTGTAGAACAGGTGAAAACTTCCTCGCACTCAGTTTGAATCACGTTTTAAGAAAATCCAGAAAGTGAAAATCGTCTTCTGCTGCTTAGAAACTGTTTGTTTTCTTTGAAGATGAAGGAACAGATGATGCTTCTGGAGGCTCAGCTAGAGAAGCAGTCTGAAAACCAGGGGACGTCAGAGGAGACGGAGCAGGTACATGAGCAGGTGGAGTTTTATTGGTTGCACAATAAAGACTGGACTGATGGGGATTCAGATTTTAAGAGCAAGTTCCTTTATAATCTCCCACAGAAACTCACAGAAATGATGTGGAACTGTGAAGCTGGTGTTTCCATCACATGGCACATCTTCCTGTTTTTCTAAGGTTTCATTTCCTGGTTCAGACAGCAGCTCAGGGCAAATTGATACCTATTTATTGCATAAATAGAATGATTATTAAAACTTTTTCAATTTATTTTTCAAAAATGTCAGATTATTTTTTTTTTAAAAAAGGCTAAACTTGTGTTTGGTATCTTCACAATCCCATGTTTTTAAATTTCTATACCTGGAGTCTGCAACCTTTACTTTCATAGGAGCCATTATTCCTCAGCTCACCTGGATGAAAATTATTGTGAAGCCACAAAATTTACTTTATCTTCACACAAAAAAAGATGATTAAGTCCATAAAATTCTTCACATAGTTTAAATCTAGCGAACTCTTATTTAAAAAAAAAAAATTATGTGATATCTTGGTTTTTAATTTGTGATAAAAAAAATTTCAAAAAAAAAAAACCTTTAAAAATAATAATTTTCAAAAATAAAATATTTTTTGCATCAATTTAAAACATTTTTGAAATTTCAAAAATAAGCAAAAAAAATCACAAAAATATGAAATTTAATAAATATGCAAAAATTAATACCATACATAGATAATAATTGCAAAACTCATCATTTTTATGTTTTTTGCTAATGTTTCGCCACATATCAAGCCCAATATTAATCTGGCCCATTATCAGTGAAACAAATCCATTAACACAGAATTAAAATCAGTATTTTCTTCCAGATTAGTCTTTTTGTAGACGTAGTTATCTTCCCAGGGCTGTAAAACTTGAGGTTAGCCACAGGTGCATGGAAAGTTGGTGGGCTGTTGATGTTGTAGGAGGTGAAGTAGAGCGGTGGCAGGCTTTATTGACAGATGGGATGAAGATTTAGTTCACTTTCCTCCTAAATTTAAAGGTTTCAGCCCTCATGGTGCATTTGAGAGCCTCACCTGTCTGATACCTGCTCATTTCTGTCCACAGCTGAAGCTGCAGCTGTCCGAGTGTCAGAGCCAGCTGGATTTGGCCCAGAAGGAGGTCCAGGCACACAAGGAGGAGCTCACACAGGTAACTCCACTGATTTTACCTCTTTTTCATCCTCAGGGCGAATAAACTGACTTACACACACCAAGCTGAGGTAAGATGAAGATTTAATTAGAGATTATGATTAAGAGATGTCACTTATCATGAGGTTTACAGAGCAATCCTCCCTTTACCTGCACAACCGGTTTGATGAGGTGTCGTGTTTCACTGAAGGGGTTAAAGTTATGTAACCAGTGACGGCTTCCTGTTTCAGGTCAGAGAGCAGCTGGGTGAGATCACGATGAGGGCTCAGCAAGAGCAGAATGGCCCAGCTGAGGCTCAACACAGTCAGGTCAGGGTGCCGAGGTCTCAGAGCACCCTTCACGATCACTGTGGGGGGGTACTGGACTCCGACTGGAAATTCTGAATGATTTATAATCTGTTTACTTTCTGAATGAGCGTGATTCAACGTGATGCAGATTTTCAAAGAGCAATTTGCAGGTTGGGGAGTCTGCTGAATCAATGATGAAATCAATAATGGGGCTGTCTTTTGGTCTTTAATTTTTCTTTATATTTTTTTTTTTAATTGCATGTGTCAAATTACTTTTGGATTAATTATTTGAACATATTTTGCTCTGTAACCATGAGCTAAAGGTAGAGACAGCAGCAGCAATCAAGACGATGTTTTGGCAGCATGACTACGGTGTGCATGAAAGGACAAAAATTTAAAGAATCAGACCTCAGTTTGCTGATTTCACTTTTTAAATATATAATTCTAATATTTTATTAAGAAATTTCAGTGAAAGCAGGAGAAATGAAAGAGTAAAAAAGCCTGAGTGAGTGATTCCTTGTTGATACATGCTTGTGTTGTCAACATCAGCTCACTGCTTCAGCACCCAAAGCAGAACCAGAGGTCTTGAGTCCGTCTCTGTGGTGAAAAAGTGATAAAGAAACAGTTTTAGTAACAGCCTCGAGATTTGACACATTTATTTTGAAAAATAGGATTGAATGAAACTTTTTCTCAGTGGTCAAAGTCAGACAAGATTTAACGCGATTTAAAAAAACCTGATCTTGCAAGTTGCTCTTTTCACGGATCATGTATTTGTAATTCTTCATGACGAATAAAAACATCTTGTGCTCTGGGTTAGCATGTAATCATACCTCTGCTCTGAATGGAGGATGTTGCCTCAGTACACGGATACTGGGTCACACATCACGCGTGTGAAGCAGAGCTGCATTTCCAGTCTTTCCAGTACTCCTCTGACACAGCAGCTGTTTGTGCTAACCACCTTTTTCACTGACTGCGTGGACGTGACTCTAACCACTTCATTTTCTTTGGCATGCCCACCTTAACCTTCTTTAGTTTCCAGATATTTGTTTGTTCAACTTTTAACCACTGAAGGAAGTTTGTTTGACTTTCACTTCATGTAGCCTGAGAAGAAACTAACATAGCACACAAGCCGAGCAACTTCCGTGTGTGTGTGTGTTTGGATGTGTGTGTGTGCTCTTTAGCTGCTGCTTTGCCACAGGAGAGTGTGTGTACGCTCCAGCGTCTCAGATGTTTGTCTCTGTGAAGGCTTATTGTGTGTTTGCTGTTGTTGTCTGCCGACAGGTCCAGAAGGAGCTGAGTCAGACGAGCGAGAAGCTGCAGGAGGAGGAGTCTCAGAGGCGGCAGCTTTCAGAGGAGTTTGAGCAGGTCGGATGATCATTAGCGTGTTTGTTTTAGGTCAAGGAGGGTGGTTCGTCAGCTCTGTGGATTACATCATTTTGTCTCTGTGTTTTCAACCTCCAGGCTCAGAAGACTTTAATAGATCTTCAGGCACAGCTGGATCTTCAGAAGGATTCTGCTGAGTCACCACAAGCAGACACAGAGGATGTAGCTCAGCTAAAGGTGTGGGAAAGTTTCCTCGTGATTTCTACTTTGTTTCTCTCAGTCCTTTAACGGTGCACTGAGATATGACTAAGCACAATGATTCAGCAGAGCAGTATCCTTATTCAAACATTCAAACTAGGCTTCTCCTCCTTGGCTCAGTGCCAGCTGCAGCACACACCCACAGCCTCCGACAGTGATACATGAACACATTCACTAGCCCAGCAACCACCTGTAGCTTCACGTTTCAATGTGGGAGAGACTCTAGAGCTGTGCACCTGACTTAGCATGTTAGCACAAGCTAATCACAGGTATTTAACACATACCTGGTTAGCAGAATGCTAACTCACATCTCTCTTCATCCCGTGCTGCTCTCCAAGTTCCTGAAAGCGAGTGAAAGTCGAGCCAAGCTCCCCCTTCGTTTCACTTTGGTTGTGTTTTTCTTCTTCCATGCTACATCTGCTATCGTAGCTGCTCTAATTAGCTTCTACAACTCGCTAATCAACACGCAAAGTCACTTGTGCACTAGGTGTGATGGGATTTTGCTGATGTAATTACACTTTCATGCCCAGAAACATCCTGATACAACCAAATAATCAACATCCAATAATTGCAGTAAAAGTCCAATTTTATAAAATTTGCAAAAAAACAAACAGAAATGTAAAACATTTGCTAAAATCTCAAAAGTTTGCTAGAAAATAAATAATTTCATAAATCAGAAGAATTTCAAAACCATTTGTAACTTAAAAAAATGTGCAAAATCCAATTTTTTAAGTAAGCAAGTTTCAAAAATCTGCAGAATTTCAAACAATTGTTAAGTTTGAAAAAATATAAAAAATGTAAGAAGATAAAATGTTATAAATTTACAAAAAATTCTGAAATGTTAAAAAATTACTTAAATTTTAAAAGTGTGCAAGAAAGTAAATTTTATAAATCAGAAAATTTTTAAAAATATTTGAAACTTCAAAAAAATACAGTCCAATTTTATAAATTTGACAAAAAAAAATCAGAAATGTAAAACATTTGCTTAATTCCAATTTTTTTTTTTAATATGCTTGAATTTCAAGTTTACAAGAAAATAAATAAAATTTATAAATCAGAAAATTTTAAAAAATATTTTAAAATTTTACAAAAATGTGCATTATCAAATTTTATCAATAAGCAAAAATTTCTGAAATTTAAAACATTTGCAAGTAAATAAATTTAATAAATGGGAGAAATTTCAAAAATATTTGATACTTCAAAAAAATATGCAAAATCTAATTTCCTTAATTTGCAAAAAAAAAATATATATGAAATTTAAAAATTTGCCTGAATTTCAAAAGTTTGCAAGAAATTTAATAAACTTAATAGATTTGCAAAAATTAAAAAAGTTTTGAAAGAACACTTGAATTTGATAACAGTATTGATAACCCCGCTTTACTCATCAACTTCACATCCTCCTTTCAAGTAGGAGAAAATGTGAATACAATAGACTAAAATGAGTAGAGTGTCAGATGTCTTTTTGGTCATTTGTTGATTTTTTTTAAACAGAAATGAATTCATAAATGAATTTCCCACTCATCTCATGATAATAGCCCAGAAACATCCTGATACAACCAAAACATCAACATCCAGGCAGAGGGTAGGGTTCAGTGCAGACACAGACACTGACACAGATGTATAGACGGCCATAAGAGACGACTGAGCAGGCTTTCTTCTGTATCTTGCATCGTAATAATTAGTCTGTCAGCTCTGGAGTGACGCTTGCTTCTGTTGTGGGATCAGGAACGTTTGGAGAAGGAGAAGAAGCTTTCCAAAGACCTCGGCCAGGCAGCCACCAAGCTCCAGCAGCTTCTCAAAGCCACACAAGAGCAGCTGACCAAAGAGAGAGACACAGTGAGGACGCTACAGGAGCACCTGGATGGAAAGGTAACCGTACACACTCACTCACTTCTGCACTCAGAGCATTCAGCTCTCACAGTAATAACTCTTTTCTTTCTTTCTGCTTTTAGGGAGAGTACGTGGAGCTGAAGGAAGGAACGTCCGTCTGAGAAGTTAACTGCAGACACTACAAAAAAACTGCCAAATATGCCTTATGATTACCATAGTTATGCATTCCAAAACTATTTTTCTTGTACTGTAGTTGATTGCACTTGTTGCAACTGTAGGAATCAAATGTTTGACATTATGAACATTTCAAAGTAGGATCAGAGGAGCGAGTCCTTCTACAATCTTTATTAAAACCCACATTCCATCAACGGTCTGGCTATGCCAGGAGTTATTTATCCCCTGCCTTATATTCCAAACATTTCCCCATAGTTCAGTGTTAAAAAGGGAAACCGACTGTGCGTCAAACGTACATCAACCTGTGCAATTACTTTGTATGTCTTTTCTATGTGGGTGAATGATGGGAACATTTTATGGTTCGATGTGTCACTACCGCTACAGCCTGCTTTCCTCTGTAGCTGGCTGCCAGTACCATGCATCAAATTTGTATGAATGAATAAACTACAGTGTAGCTCTACAGCGTTTCTCTCCAGTGTCTGTGTCGCGGTGAGTCAGGGTGTAGTTCACACAAGCTGGAAGTGATGTAAGTTAGCTCGTGTGAGTGCGTTGGTATTTTGACATAGTTTCAGCAAATCTGTCTTAGACATCTTCCTCATTTAAAAGATTGACAGTTTTCTCATGATGATAAAAATGAAGTAACATCCTGTTGGGTTAAAGAAACTCAAATAAAGTTGTTTCCCAACTGCTTTGAGGAGAACATATTAAGTTTCATACAGGAAGTGTTACCCTTTCCTTACAGAGACCCATGATATCAGCACACAGGAACATGATTTGTTGAAAATGTGGCATTTTTTAAAACAAAACACGAGTTCAGGTCAGCACTTGTTACAGATGGGAGGTTGTCTGTTGATCATGCTCAGGGGTTCGCAACCTGTACTTTCATAGGAGCTATTTTTTCCTCAGCTCACCTGGATTAAAATTATTCTGGAGCTGCAAATTCTACTTCATTTTCACAATAATTAAAAGGTGTATATAATTCTGTACATGGTTAAAATTTGAGGAGTAATTATCTAAATAAGAAGGGTTTTTTTTTTTTTTATGATATTTAACATGTAATGTCTTGGTTTTTTAATATTAATTTAAAAAAAAGTTACAAATATTCACAAAAAATTCAAACAATTCTGAAGATTAAAAATACCAGCAAAATTTCAAAAATATTTGAAACTTCAAAAAAATGTGCAACATCCTTTTTTAATAATTTGCAAAAATATTCTGAAATAAAAAAAACTACTTAAATTTCAAAAAATTGCAAGAAAAAAAAATCATAAATCAGAAAAAATTCAAAAATATTTGAAACTTCAAAGAAAAATACAGTCCAATTTTTAAACATTTGAAAAATATTTTAAAATTTTAAAAGATTCCCTAAATTTAAAAAGTTTGCAAGAAAACATATTTTATAAATCAGAAAAACTTCAAAAATATTTGAAACTTAAAAAAATGGGCAAAATCCAATTTTAAATTTGCAAAAAAATCAGAAAAATAAAAAATTTGCTTGAATTTCAAAAGTTTGCAAGACAATAAATATATTTTATGAATCAGAAAATTAAAAAAAAATGAAACTCATTTTATAAATCAGCAAAAATTTCTGAAATTTAAAATACTTGCAAGAAAATAAATAAATTTTATACATTGGAAAAATTTCAAAAATATTTGATACTTTGAAAAAAAAATGTGCAAAGTCCAATTTCAGTAATTTGCAAAAAAAAATCTGAAATTAAAACATTTCCTTTATCTTTAAAAGTTTGCAAGAAATTTAATCAATTTTATAGATTTGCAAAAATTTAAAAGTTTTGAAAGAATACTTGGATTTGATAACATGTATTGATAACCCCGCTCAACTCATCAACTTCACATCCTCCTTTCAAGCAGGAGAAGATGTGAGTATAAAAGACTGAAATGAGTAGAGCTTCAGATGTCTTTTTAGTCATTTGTTGATTTTTTAATAGAAATAAATTCATAAATTAAATTCCAGCTTATGTCATGATAATATTATAAACTGAATGTTTTCATTGATGTAAAATGTGCAAATCAATCAAATGAGCTGGCTGAGAGATGTTCAAGTAGATGGTGAGTTGGTTTTCCATGTATGGACATGTTTCTCTGAGTGTTTCTATGCGACACTCTGCACCCGCCACACCCACAAAAATAAAAAGATCTGAGTCAGAGGGTGGGTCTCAGTACCAAAACATTGAAGCGTCACTGCGTCACAGTGAGAGGTTGTTTAACCAACAAAACCCGTGAGATAGAGGGCAACCTTCAACATTAGCAACAAGACAAACAAACAAGTAAAAAGCAATAAAAATGATAACAGAAAACATTTTCTTTTGTGATCCAGGTGTCATAAAGTTTTTTTTCAACCCAGCCTTTACACAGTTAAACACCATTTCAAACATTTAAGCACAATTTAGGAAAACTTTTCATCCTTAATTTTAAGAAAGTCTTACACTTTCTTCTCAGCAAGAATTAGATTCTTCCCACAGCACATGAACGCACCGCCACAGAGCAATTTTCACTCCAACAGTGGTTTGGAGATTTTCTTACAGCTTAAAGTAGGAATGCTCTGCTTGTGAAGGGGAGAGTGGGTTGCATTGAGACATTTTTCATCTATGTAATTTATGTTAGATTTAAAGATGTTTTAACTGGACTGTATCGCCACCTTCTGGCCTGGAGTCTCACACACACTGTTGTAAAGATGAAACTTTTAACCAGGTATGTGTTTGTTGTGGAACAAATTTTGTTTGTTCAAGTCAACTTTTTACCAGATATAACACGGTAAGGTATTTATCAGTACAGTTACGTTGCACTTTTGTTTGACAACTAGCCAACATTGTAAGTTTGTACCGTAGGCTAACATGACAACCCTGGTTCTGTCCTGCCAGTCATCTACCAATCAGAGCTACCGTAACCTCACTCTTCATTTTATTGATGGACTCTCAAGTTTGAACAGAATGAGCATTAGCACAAACAATTTAGCCCCTTTAGCCTATTAGCTTCTTGTTTTAGCCTTTTAGCTTGTGTTTTAGCCTTTAGCTTGTGCTCTATCTCTCTCCTGTTTCTCTTTCTTCTGCTCTTCTGTCTGACAGTTAGGCTCCAGTGTCCACCATCCAGGGCTTGACATTAACTTTTTTGCCCACCAGCCACTGTGGCTAGTGGTTTCCCAAAATTACCAGCCACTCTGCATTTTCACTAGCCACAATTTTGTTGTTAGATAATTATGTTTAATGTGATTAAAGCTAATAACGAAATGCTAAAATTTACTTGAACTAAATTTACGACATTTTTAAATGTAAATGACCCCTGTTTATACTCAGTTAAAGACTACATATATGTTTAATGCCACTTTTGAAACAGTCGTGTGGAGGGTTGTGCTTCTTTAATGTGAACGTATGCCAACCATTAAGACAAAGTCATAAAAGGAGTAGTTTATTATTGCATTTGATAAAAGTTGTGAGATTAAATGTGTATGTATACATGAAGAGGCAACCTCCGGTCTGAGAATATGAGACAATGCGGAAGTGCTAAAAATCTGCTGTATCTCGAGTGTTCGCTTGAAGGCTGGCTCCGGAAGTAGCCGAAGTCACAAACACAACAAGCCAAAAAAAAAAAGGGAAAAAAAGCCGTTTTCAAAGCAGAAATTAACCTATTTACAGCCTGGTTCAAAAAACCATATCCTGTCTGAGTCGCTAGTTTTACTGTCAGCTCCCACTGTACGGGGCTGAATTTTTTTCTGACTCTGCTGTTCAGAGGATATAAAGATCGCGAGCTCCCCCAATAAGAGGCACAGCTGAGGGTCACGTGACGGCCGGCGACCTATGGCTGTAGGAGAAGCCCTTGCCACTACCAATATGGCCGCTATAGCCGTTGTGCCTCATTTTTCGTTTCAGAAACAGACGGGTGACGTCGGCGTGACTACGTTCATGTTTTATACAGTCTATGGTTTACATATACAACATATATAAGTCACACTGGACTATAAGTCTTATTTATTTAGAATGATTTGGTTTGTTTACAGTATTTTCACATTTGGAGCTTTGAAATATTGTTCCTACAGCTCCTCATATCTGTGACCAGTTTCTCCTCCTCCTCTCTCCTGCTCTAGGTGAGTGTTGCTGGTGAGATCGATGCAGTGTGACCATAGACTGTAAAAAAAAGGGTTAGAGGACCTTAGATGACCTTAAATGAGCTCTATCTGATAGACGTTCTCACTTTTAAAAAGTTACGGGAGGTGGTGTTTGTGTCTCTTCATTTAAAGAAGGAAGAGATTTTACTCTGCACCTCCACCTGACGATCAGGTAGGATTTAACATCTGATGAACGCAGCTCTAAACACTCCTCGTGAATATTATTTATCACTGAAATTAACTTGACTGCAGGACAGAACCGTAACACATGGAACAAATTCCCATCTTGTCTGCACTCATGCCGATAAAGACTTGAAGCACACGGGTCAATAACATGAACTGGACGAACAGCTTTATCACTCTACCTAATAAATAAATGAATAAATAAAATGAATAGAAGGAGACACAGTCCAGGAGGGCTCTCCACCTCTCCCCACAGACAGCTGGGATAGGCTCCACTACCACAACCCTGAGCTGGATAAGTCAATCAATCAATCAATCAATCAATCAATCAAACAATCAATCAAACAATCAATCAATCGATCAATCAATCAAACTTAATGTATAAAGCACTTTTAATACGGCACATTGTAATACAAAGTGCTTTTCAACAAATAAATAAATAAATGAAATGAAATGAAATGAAATAACAAGAACTGGGATGAGGGAGAAAATTGCATAATTAAAAAAAAAAAAAAAAAAGAGAGAGAGAGAGAAAATATAAGACCCTGCAATCCCCCCCCCTCAAACCAATATACATACACACAAAGACATAAAAAGGAAATTCTGACAGGAAACATGAGGAAACGCAGGAGCTAAAACTAAAATAGTAATTAATTAAAACATTGAAAATAAATAAACAAAAATAAAAAAAATACTTAAAATACTAAAGGTTAAGAAAGGTTAATGTGTAAATAAATAAGAAAAAATAATATAATGATATCAAATAAAAGTTGTAAATAATAAATAATATCATAAAATGAGAAAGTTTAATGTCAGGTGTTTAGTAAAATCATCAAAAATAGGATAATAAAAGGAAATAAAAGGAAAAACATTAAACAAAGAATAAAATTCCAAATAAAAAATCTGAACTAAAATGTATAAATTAAAAAAATTAATATTTAAAATATAATTTAAAATATAATTTAGAATAATAATTTAAAATAATGATATAATAATAATAATAATAATAATAATAATAATAATAATAATAATAATAAATAAAATCTTCTAAAACAGGATAATACAAGGAAAAACATTAAAGAATAAAATTCCAATTTTAAAATCTAGACTAAAATGTAGAAATAAAATATATATATATATATATATATATATATATATATATATATATATATATATATATATATATATATATATATATATAAAATGTAATTTAAAATAATAATAATAGTTATTATTATTATAATTATGATAACAATAATTGTTATCATAATAACAATACATAAAATCAGCCTAAATAGGATAATACAAGGAAAAACAACAAAGAATAAAATTTTGATCAAAAAATCTAGACTAAAATGTAGAAATAAAAAAATATAAAATACTTAAAATGTAATTAAAAATACTACTTATAATAATAATTATATTATTATTATTATTATTATTATTATTATTATAAGTACAATCAGCTAAAAGACAGATTTAAAAGTTAGGTCTTGAGTTTTCTTCTTTTTTTAAACAAGGAGTTTTTTATGCTTTGCATTGATCTTCCAGAAGTATGAGCCCTGGAATGAATCCAAGATTATATGGTTAACCTAACAACCTGCCTTCTTTTACCTCTTAGTGCCAGGACCAGCTCCTCTCCCTCAGGGCATTTTAATACTCCCCTAACAAAAACACAATGGAAAAAAATGTAGGGATGTTCTGTTTAGAGTAGAAGAGAAAAGAATCAGAGGAAAACAGTTGAATTCATTGCATCGAGTTTATTGGATAGTACAGTGCAAAGACTGCTCCATTTCCAGTGAAACGTGACTTTTTAAAGTTGGAAAATTTCTACACAGGTGACCAAAGCGTAGCAGGTCCAGTTATTTTGTCACAACAAATTGCTTAGTTTTTCTGTCCTTATACACCAGTCCATACAGATTATTGAAAGCTCCTGTGAGGAGGTCTTGAAACGACCAAAGAAGACCAGCATTTACAACAATGAGTGTTTCTTTAGAGTTATTTTTAAAGCTACTAGTGGGGCAAGTGTCAGCCTTCAGCCTTTAATTAATTTATTTATTTTGTTATTAAGCATGCAGAGGATAAATCCAGCAGAAATCACTATGGCTACAGGGGAGGGACACAATACAAAAGTTTTCCACAGGAGCTTTAAGCGGCATAATAACAGCAGATTACAGATTTGTGAAATACAGATGTACAAAGTTTCAAATAAAACAGACATTTAAGTTTTGGCCATAAATGGATATGACTGATAGAAATCTTTTCCACCCCAGATTCAAACCTTCCCTTTGGCAAACTTTTGAACCATCCCCGCAGCTCCCTTTATGCTGATGTTTTGATAAAACAGAGGGAGGACTCTGGTTTTGATCCATTTTATGCCTTCATCTTCGTGCACACACATGTGCCCTCTATGTCTTGGAGACCTTTCCCCACTTGGCCGGCAAAACTTTTATGGTCCAAGATGTCTGTACGATCGCTTAACTCCATGTGGTGCTTGATACCTGTGGAAGACAAACAGAGCCATTAAACAATGACAAAACAGCTTTCTGCTTCAGTGGCGGGCTGTTTAATTTACATTAGTTAAAAAAACAAACCTACCATGCATGATTTTCTTTATACTACATTTTGAAGAGGCGTACAGCATTTTTTTTTTGACGGCACAAGTGTCAGGAATCCTGTTGGGAAGGGAGATCATTACACAAGTTTCTACAACAAACAGACTGAAAAAATAGTATCTACCTCTGCGCACAGCTCTTCCCCCTTACACTAATAAAATGCAGTTTAAATAAAGAAAGTGCTGAACCCTCAGTCCAAAGTTAGCTGAGGATTCAGATAAATCAATCCAAATCAGGGACTTACCATGACCCAAAGATGAGCACTTCTTTACCAATCCCTTCATGGTCTTTGTAGTGGCAGTCGTACAGGAAATAGAAACACTCTTCATCCTTGAGCTGTTCCTTGAAAATCTGATAAGCATCCTGTCCCTTCTTGGTCACCTCTTCTTGGGTGACCTTCAGGTCCACATTAATTACGTCACCCTGGATGGTAAATGTCACAAGTCTGAGACGCTGGTTTGAGTCGTCATTGTTTTTGACCACTTTCATCTCATTGTAGATTGTCGTGACATCTGTGTGGACTTGGATTCCAGATGCCTATTTGGAGAAAACACACAAAAACAACAAAACAAAACTGTCATTATCAAGTTTAAAAACCAGGAAAAGGACAAAACTGCTGACTCATCTTGCATCGTGAAGTTTGAAAGATATTTCTTTCTTTCTCATGTTGTGAGACAACTCTGCGTAACTGATGATCCACCGAGTTTAAACTGGACTGAACACAGAAAAGTGCAGACCCGAGGAAAAGGAGTAAAGATTGCTTTTTTTAATGGTGGCCACACCTTTAAAATCAAAAACAAAATATTTTCAATTAAGTTAAAGAAAGCATCACCCTTTCCTCAGGGGAGAGACTTCAGTGAATCAAGTGAAAAAGGAAAGAGCAGCTCAGACTCACTGAGTCACACGTGGATATTTCTCAGAGAGGAGCTGCTGACTCTCCTTTGTCCATGTTGTGTTTGAGCCCCTTAAAATGTGGGATTGATTAAAATAAGCAACACAGTGCGAGCGGTTTGTCTGCAGTTTGCTCTTGCCTGAGTGACTGTTGCTGTCTTGCGCTTTTGTTTTCGGGAAACAAAGCAGAAAAGAAAGATTAAGAAACAGGAAGTTGTTGAAAAAGGCAGCGGAGAGATGTTTTAACACTCTGTTTTCTGCCATCTTTTGAAGCAGTAACATGCTGTGGGTGTAGTTTCCCCAACTCTCAAGGCCTCGGCTCTGTCACATTCCAGTCATTGTGGAACAAGTTAGCGCAAGAAAGACCGCCCCGAGGGATTGTCTCAGAACAAGTTTGAAGCACAGACAAAGCTCCCTCCATTTTGGAGGCAAAAACCACACCTTGAACAAGCCCTTTTCACTAACACAGAGCTCCTTTCACTCAGCAAACAGTCCCCTCAAAGAAACATGAAGTGAAAATCCTGCATTCCTCAGACATTTGCAACAAGTTTCCTCTAACTTCACTCTTTTTCTCTTTCAAAACGTGTGGTGTTTAGAAATCAGGCTGAGGCTTTCTAAAGTAGCTCCATGTTACACAACCAGAGTGGCACACAAGACACAAAGAAGAAGCTGTTAGCAGAGAAATGAACAGAGCTCAGCTCTCTCAGAGAGTTACTCACCATTTTGCCTCGAATGTGAGAAGGACACAAGCAGGAGGGAGAAAATGGCAACAGCAGTCAGGCTGCTGGAGGTTCATAAGGAAGGAGAGCAGGTTGACTCATAGAGGAGGAGCCGGGGCTAAATGAGCACACCTCCAAAACTCGGCACCACCCCCCTCCTCTCAGGTGTGAAGGTTTCTGCTGCAACCTCAGCATTTCTGATTAGAAAAATCACATGTTAAGGATAAAACAGCAGATAAATTTGCCTTATTATCAGGGGAAAAGGAAAGGGGCTTTATCCTGCTTTCAAGTCTCAAAAATCTGCTTCACATACAAGTCTTCCTCTCCAGGAGCAACCTCAGGTATGCTTGAGACAGTCTCAGGTGGGAGCGGCACTTGACACCCTTATATGGACAACAAACCTGTCCACATCTTTGAGCTAATCTGCTGTGGAGAAGCAGCTCAGTGGCCTTATAAGGCAAAGTTAGGATCAGAGCATTGATGTGACTTATGGATTTATCAATCAGCCTCTGGACAGAGAAAGCGTCTGACCCGGACTCCAATACTCGTCATCCGTATTTACAGAAGCAGTAGCCTTCTTTGGGTTTAATCAAATCTCTGAACACAGCTCAAAGTACACCATCACAGACCAGTCAGACGAAAGGAATTTCAAGTGTGAATTTAGGATGTCAGCTCAGCGTCTTAGTCAAAACGCCACTGTTACACCACGGGTCAGTGCAGCGTATGTAAAGTAGAGACATGACTAACAAAGTGACAGCACAAACTCATTACCATCCCGCTCTTCAAATTAACTACAAATAAAAACAGGAAATTGTAGATAAATAATAGTTTATCTTTAATTGGACTCAGAAATCACTGAAGGCAGGCCCTCAGTGAGGAAGAGCAGAAAGAAAAACAACAAAAACAGGTCAGTAGTTAAAAAAAAAACACACCAAACAGCCAGATAACACACATACAGCTTTGGTTAGCTTTGGTTAGCTTTGGTTAGCCTTGGGGCTGATTTAGTGCTTGGATTGATCAGCTATTTAGCTAGACTTCAGGCTAGCTTTAATGAACCAATTAGATGTTTTTTGGGGCTAGCATTGATACGCTATCAGGCTGGTTTTGGGTCCAGTTCTGATTTGCCATTGGGTTGGTTTTCAGCTAGCTTTGATTAGCAACTAGGCCTGGTTTGGGCTAGTTTTAAATAGCCATTGGTTTGTCTTTTGGCCTGCTTTGACTAGCATTTTGCCTGGTTATAATGGGCAAGCTTCAATTAGCCATGGCTTTTTTTATATGGCTAGCCTCTACTAGCTGTTGGCTTGTTTTGGTCAAGCTTCACTTAGCCATTGGGCTTTTATACAGTGCTAGCTTCTATTAGCCATTGGCTTGGTTTAGGGCTAGCTTTGATAAGCCATGGGGCTTGGTTTAGGGATTTCTGTGTTAATCCCTTAAGCTGTATTTTTAGGCAGCATAAATGAGGTTTCAAGCTGGGGAAAGGGCTTGCCTTAATTAGATATCTGGCTTGTCAATTGGTTAGTGTTGATTAGCCATTTCAATGTTTTTTAAGCTAGCTTTGATTAGCATTTGGGCTGTTTTTATGGGGCCAATTTTGATCATCCATTTGGTTGTCTTTGGGCCTGCTTTGATAAGCCATTTGCCTAGTTATGATGGGCTAGCTTTGATTAGCCTTAGCTTTTTTTATGGCTAGCTTCTATTAGCCATTGGGTTAATTTGGGTTAGCTTTTATAAGATATTGCACGGTTTTAGGGTTAGCTTTGATAAGCTATTTGTCTGTTTCTAAGGGGCCAGTTTTGATTAGCCATTAAGTTGGTTTTTGGCTAGCAGTGATAAGCCATCTGACTTGTTTGAGGTTAGCTTTAGTTAGCCATTGGGTTGTCATAGGGCCAACTTGAATCAGCTATTGGAATGTTTTGGGGCTAAATTTAATTAGCCAGTGGGCTTTTTGCAGGGCTAGCTTTCTATTAGCCATTGGCTTAATTAGGGCTAAATTTGCTAAGCCATGGGACTTTTTTTAGGGCTTACTTTGTTTATTCATTAAGTTGTATTTCTGGGCTGCATTGATACACTTTTATGCTGGGTATAGGGCTTGCCTTGATTAGACATTTGGCTTGTTTATGGGCCAGCTTTGATAAGCCATTCGGTTGGTTTTTAGGCTAGCTTTGATTAGCTATTGGGCCGTTTATAAGGGGCCGATTTTGATTAGCCATTTGATTAACCATTGGGCCTGCTTTGGTTAGCCATTAAGCTGGTTTTTGGGTAGTGCTGATAAGCAATCTGACTTGTCTTGGGCTAGCTATAATTAGCCATCGGGTTGACTTGAGGCTAACTTGAATTAGCCATTGAAATGGTTTCAGGGCTAAACTTTTTTTGGCCTTGGGCTTTTGACAGAGCTAGCTTCTGTTAGCTGTTGGCTTAATTTGGGCTAGATTTGATCAGCCATGGATCTTGTTTTAGGGCTTTATTCATTCATCCATTAAGCTGTATTTTTGGGCAGAAATAATAAGGTTTTGTGCTAGGTATTGGGCTAACCAGTTTTGATAAGCCGCTTGGGAAGTTTTAAGTTTAGCTTTAATTAGCCATTTGCCTTTTTCTAAAGGCCCAGTTTTTATTAGCCATTAAGTTGATATTGGGCTAGGGCTGATAAGCCATCTGACTTGTTTTGCGCTAGCTTTAACTATCTTTTGAGTAGTCATGGGGCCAACTTTAATCAGCCATTAGAATGGTTTTGGGGCTATGTTTAATAAGCCAACGAGCCCTTTACAGGGCTAGCTTCTATAAGCCATCGGCTCAATTTGGGCTAGCTTTGATTAGCCATGGGGCTAGTTTTAGGGCCTAATATGTTTATCCATTAAGCTGTATTTTTGAGCTGAATTGAAACGGTTATGTGCTTGGTATAGAGCTAACCTTGATAAGACATCTGGCTTGTTAAATGGTTGGCTTCTGTTAGCCATTAGGTTGGTTTTTAGGTTAGCTTTGGATTAGCTATTGGGCTGTTTTTATGTGGCCAATTTTGGTAAGCCATTGGGTTGTCTCTGGGCCTGCTTTTGTAAGCCATTTGCCTGGTTATTATGGGCTAGCACTGATTAGCCATGGATTTTTTTATGGCTAGCTCCTATTAGCCATTGGCTTAATTTGGGCTAGCTTTAATTAGGTATTGGGCTGATTTTACAGGGGGCCAGTTTTGATTAGCCATTGGGTTGGTTTCTAGGTTAGCATTTGCCTGTTTGCCTTGATTAGACATCTGGCTTGTTAAATGGTTAGTGTTGATTAGCCATTGGGTAGGTTTTTAGGCTAGCTTTGATAAGCTATTGGGCTGTTTTTATGAGGCCAATTTTGATTAGCCATTGGGTTGTTTTTGGGCCCACTTTGATCAGCCATTTACCGGGGTATAATGAGCTAGCTTTAATCAGCTTTAAAAAAAAATTTGGCTAGTTTTTATTAGCCATTGGCTTCATTTGGGCTAGCTTTGATATGCAATTGGATTAGGTTTTTTTTTTAGTCTAGCTTTGATTAGCTATTTTGCCGATCCTATGGAGTCCACTTTTAACAAGCCACTTGGTTGGTTTTATAGTTAGCATTGACAAGCTATTAGTCTGTTTCCAAAGGGCCAGTTTTGATGATGAATTAAGTTGGTTATGGGCTAGCGCTGATAAGCTATCTGACTATTTCTAGGCTAGCTTTAATTAGCCATTGGGTTGTCATTGGGCCAACTTGAACCAGCCATTGAAATGGTTTTGGGGCTAAATTTGATTAGCCAGTGGTTGTCTTTGGGCCTGCTTTGATTAGCAATTTGCCTGGTTATAATGGGCTAGCTTTGATAAGCCATGGAGCTAGTTTTAGGGCTTACTTTGTTTATCCTTTAAGCTGTAATTTTGGGCTGCATTGATACGGTTTTGTGCTGGGTAGAGGGTTTACCTTGATTAGACATCTGGCTTGTTAACTAGCACTGATTAGCCATTAGGTTGGTTTTTAGGCTAGCTTTGATTAGCTATAGGGCTATGTTTAACGGGGCCAGTTTTGATTAACCATTGGGTTGTTTTTGAGCTAATTTTGATGAGCAGTCTGACTTGTTTTGGGCTAGCTTCCAATAAGCCTTACCCCTCACTGAAGCACCTGAATTAATCTGCAAAGTATTTCCCTTAGTGTGATTTTTATGTCCCTTGTATATCTGTTTTCTGCTTCACATAGTTAGTTTTTTTTTATGAAAATTACAATATAGATTTGGATCATTTCACTTAAAAACACAGCAAGCATGACTGAACTGCTAAACTGGCTCATGCAGCGTGGAACTCCTCATTTTTAGATGATACGTGCTAACTGGATACTTTGTGCATCGTAAACCGACCCCCATGGTGACTATTTTAAAATTCAGATACTCTGTTTCAGCAGCACAGTGGCTTTTCTTTCCCTCTGTGGATTAGTGGTTTTCAGGGTCAGAGTCCCACCCAACATCCGGACTCTTGAAATGTGCAGAAATGTCTGCACATGTCATAGCTTGCTGACTAGGTGCTTACATTTTATACCCAGGAATGTGTGACTTTAGGAAGAGAAGTCTCTCTGAAGGTGGATTCAGACAGCTGACGGTATGTTTGGAAAAAGAGTGACAGAGTTAAGGACAATGATCTCACATTTTAGTGACCTCAGGGATTAATGGTAACAATGGTCGGGCCTGCCAGTCAGTGCCGTCGGCAGCCAGCAGTGAAGAGGGAAACAGCTCTGAGCCACTCAGAGCAGGAAATGGCTGCTACATAACTCTGTCAGGACAACTTCATGCAGCTGCAGGCATCAGTTTGGTAACACTCGCTCTGTGATGTGGAGTGGGAAACTCAAAACTGAGAAATATCTGCCCTCTGCTGGAAGAGAACTGAGACTGCAAATCTGTTTTTGGGGGTTGTGTTATTCTGAAGCCACAAAATCTACTTTATCTTTACAATAATACTTTGAAGTATACAAAATTCTATACATAGTTAAAAACTAGTAAATAATTATCTGAACAAGAAGTTTTTTTAATGTATGAAACTGTACATGTGATGTCTGTTTTTTATTTTTGATAGAATTGCAAAAAAAATAAAAAAAAATAAAAATAAAATTAAAGTTCAAAAAATTTGCAAAAAAAGCAAAAAAAAATGTTAAAATGTTAAAAATAAAATCTTTGAAATGTCAAAAAAATTGAAAATTAAAAAAAATCCAAAAATGTTATAAATAAATAAATAAATAAATAAATAAATAAATATAACTTAAAAAATGCAAAAATTCTAAAAAAATAAATAAATAATTAAAAAATGAAAAAAAATAAAAAAAATAAAGACATGACAAAGCAGAGAGGAATGACCAGCATATCAACACACCTTCTTTATTTATTTCTACCTATTGTTTCCATTTCGTAGCATAATTTTAATCAAACTCGTGAATTATTTTCCCTCAGCATCCATTGATCACGTTATACATAAGAAACAAACAGAAAGCAGCCATAAACCACACAGTAAACCTTCAGGCAACACAACTCTACAGGTGCAAAGATTCATCCACCGTGATTGATGAAAACTTCTCTACAACATCGCCAGGTTCAGCCACTGTGAATGGAAACACAAAAAAGTCAAACAAACTTCTGTCTGTGGATTGTCACTGCTTTTTTTTACATTTTTTTCCACAGATCGGTCTCACCTCCATGAATCCTAGCTCTATTTCACCAGACCCATCCTTGTCCAGCGAACTGAAGGTTTCTAAAGAAAAACAACACACTTTTAGGTGAGTCCTGCATTTATTTTTAACTGTTTTATAAAGTAGATTAAGGTCAAAAACTTACTGAAGAGTGACTCTAAGCGGACCAAGCAGCACACAAAGTTGTCAAAATCAATGCTGAGGTTTGGGTTGCTGTAGCGAGCCACGATGATCTGATGCAGCGGGTTGTTGAGAGAGAAACCTAACACAGAAACAAACACAAAATGTTGTCAGAGACATTTTAATGTCACACCATTTTAAAATCAAACGTCTAAGGTGTTAAAAATATATCCTCATATCTTTAAACAAGGGTTTGATACTAATACTAAACATGTTTGTGCCTGTTGTTGGGCCTATTTCAGCCCATGGATCACACAGTAAAAGACTCAAATGTGAGTTGTGAAAAAGCTTCTCACCTGCAGCTTCAACAGCCATCCGCATCTCAGAGGAGTTCATACACCCGCTCCCGTCCGCGTCCCTCTCTTTGTACAAATCCTGACAGAGAGGTCGAAAACTCAGTATCTGCTTCGTCAAACTGCTGCTCAGAGACGTTTATGTTGACACTAGTGATCAGGAACCTACCAGGAACTTCTCAATCTTTGTCCACAGGGTCTTAAACTCCACCAGCCCAAGCTTGGCGCTTCCATCTTTCTTTAAAGGAAGTGTTAAAGAACATTACTCACACATATCGACTCTCAAGTTTGAACAGACCACTGCAGAATAACCACTGACTGTGGGTTGGAATCAACATTAGCACAAACAGATTAGCCCCTGTTAGCCTTTAACTTAAGTTTTTGCCTTAAGCTCAAGTTTTAGGCTGCAGTTAACATTTTAGCCTTTAACTCGTGTTTAAGGCCTTAAGCACGTGTTTTAGTTTTTTTCCCATTCGTTAGCCTTTAGCTCATGTTTAGCTTTTGTTTCATATCCAAGCCATTAGCCCGTGGTTTTGCCTTTATCTTTTTTTTAGTCTTTAGCCTGTGCGTTTGCCTTTTGCCTGAGCTTTTGCCTTTAGCTTGTGTTTTAGCTTTTAGCTCATGTTTCAGTCATTAGCCCTGTGTTAGCCTTAAGCTCGAGTATTTACTTTCAGCTCAAGTTTTATGATGTAGTTCATGTTTTAGCTTTCAGCTCATGTTTTGGTCTTTAGCCCATGTGTTAGCCTTAAGCTTTTGTTACTAGTCTTTAGCCCATGTGTTAGCCTTTAGCTTGTGTTTCAGTCTATGTCCCGTGTGTAAGCCTTTAGCTCACATTTTAGCTTTCAGTTTGTGTTTCTTGTCTTTAGACAGTGTTTTAGCTATGAGCTCTTGTTTAAGTTTTATTCCCATTTGTTAGCCTTTAGCTCATGTTTAGCTTTTGGTTTGTGTTTAAGCCTTTAGCCCATGTTTTTGCCTTTAGCTCTTTTTTTTAGTCATTAGCCCCTGTGTCAGTCTTTAGCTCAAGTTTTTGCCTTTAGCTCATGTTTCAGTCCGTATTTGATGTTTTAGCCTTTAGCTTGTGCTCTATCTCTCTTTCTTTTGCTCTTCTGTCCTTTTTCTGTCTGACAGTTAGGCTCCAGTGTCCACCATCACTACAAAATTAATCACAGAAATCGTTTTCAGCAGAGAAAAACACAGATCTCTCTTCTCTCTACTAAACTTCATCAGCCAGCGTGGTGTTGTCATAGAGACTTCATGTGGTCCTTTCTGGCTTGATTTCAGAAGTGTCATCTATTTGAAACAAAAAAAGTTGGATAAGTTTGTGTCACCATTACTGTTGATTTCTCCAGCAGTTAAGGAAGTAACATAAGGAAGGATACATCCAGTAGATTGACCATGTTACGGCAGGTTGTCAGGCTGAAGCCGTCTGTCTTGATGTCGTCTCCTGTTGAAGAAAAAAAAACAAAGATTCACGTCTGTCAGCGTCACCTTCACATTGAACTACAGCTGTCTGAGAGGGTAAACTCTGCTTACTCCGTGCGAGCACTCTGTTGAGGATTCGCTGCAGCTCAAAAACACAAATCTCCACATCCTGAGGAAAACACACACACACACACTCACACTTTATGACTTATCAGTTATTTGACAGAAGAAGTTAAAGTAGTTTAGTCGTAGCGTGCTCACATGTCCGGCGAGCTGTCCAAACAGTCTCTTGAATCTGTCGCAGATGTCGTCTTCATCGATATCAATCTAGAGGTGATGGAAAGGTCAGATTGTTTAGAGAAATGTTTGTTATTAAAAAAAGGAGAATATTACAGGATACTGCATGTTTTACCTCCTCAACATGGCACTCAACTGGATCATCGATCTCACTAAAAGCAGCAAGACATAACAGTTAAATGATCATTTAGTTTCATTGTTTCAGCACAGCTCATAAACACAAACTTTCCTGTCAAAAGAAGAAACAACGTACTGGAAATCTGCCTGTTTCTCAGAGAACACCCGCACATAAAAGTCTCCGTTCTTGTTGGGCTCGAACGTGGACGGGATGATGAGGTATTCTCCTGGAGGGAGACAGAAGTGGTTGCAGACCTCTCGCAGGTTGATGAAGGTCTCGGAGCGTGCCGCTGATCGGTTCCTGAGGAAGAAGTTTCTCTTCAGGTGCACCTGCTTCATGCCGGAGCACTGAAGAACGACACAGTCACCTGAGGTTAGCCTTCACGTGAACGCTGAGGGAAAAATATAGAAAGGGTTTTAACTCACCTCCTCAGGCAGCTGGAAAATAGACCAGAAATAGAAACATTAGACAAGGAGACGAGTCAGACGGATATAACACATTTTGACATTTCTGCACCTGGTGTATTCAGATTGAAAGCTTATCAGCGACATTTCTCACTTCATATATGGCAAAGCCGATGGTCTCCATGTCCTGCCCCATCTTCCTCATCCTGCGCCTGTTTTTCTGCATCAAACCCACGATGAAGGTGCAGCCCTCCTCACCATCATAGGGGTCGTCATCCACTTCCTCCAGTTTAATGTAAAACTGAGGATTCATCCAGAAGGTATCTGCAAAGACAGCGGCAACGTTAACTCTTTGTTGGTTTAGAAACAAAAGCGCAAGATAAAAAACCCCACATGGTCTTACTTGGGTAGTTCCTGCATCCACCAGCAGTCGTGCCTCTCCTCCACGACTCCTCGAACTCCGTCTCCGCCCAATGCTTGAACTCATCGCCAGTCAGAGCATCAGGGGTGAGGTTGCAGATCTCAAGACGAGAATATTGGCGAAGGAAATCAGGATATGACATCCTGTGCACAAAAATCATCCCTATCAGATTATCCATAACAAAGAGCAGAGATTAAAACATGAGGTGTGGCTTCTTCAGGGTTTACCAGAACTCTCCGTCCTCACAGCGGTCACACAGCCTTCCTCGGTCTTCGCTGCTCACAGATCTCCACTCATAAGACCTGGAGAAGGTGTCAGAAAGTTTGGGGTCAAAATTAACTGCCACTGGTTTGGCTCGAAGTATCTGTGGAGCTCATGTTTTAGCCTTTAGCCCCTTTTTTAGCCTTTAGCTCCTGTGTTAGCCTTTAGCTCAAGTTTTTGCCTTAGCTTAAGGTTAAGGCTGTAGTTTATGGTTTAGCCTTTAGCTCTTGTTTTGGTCTTTTGCTCCTGTGTTAGCCTTTAGCTTGTGTTTTAGCTTTTGGTTAATGTCTTAGCCTTTAGCTCCTGTTTTAACTTTCATGTCATGTTTTATTCATCAGCCCCTGCGTTAGCCTTTAGCTTAAGTTTTTGACTTTAGCTCAAGTTTTAGGCTGTAGCTAATGTTTTAGTTTTTAGCTCATGTTTGAACTTTTAGCTTGTGTTTTGGTCTTTAGCCCTTGTGTTAGCCTTTAGCTGGTGTTTTAGCTTTCATCTTATGTTTTGGTCTTTAGCCCTTGTGTTAGCCTTTAGCTCCTGTTTAAGCCTTTTGCTTGAGTTTTTGCCTTAAGCTTTTGTTTTAGTCTTTTGCCCCTGTGGTAGTCTTTAGCTCAAGTTTTTAGTTTAGCTTAAGGTTAAGGCTGTAGTTTATGTTTTAGCTTTTAGCTCATGTTTAGGCCTTTAGCTCTTGTTTTAGTCTTTTACCCCTGATTTAGCCTTTAGCTCGTGTTTTAGCTTTTGGTTAATGCCTTAGCCTTTAGCTCCTGTCTTAGCTTTCATCTCATGTTTTATTCATTAGGCCCTGCATTAGCCTGTAGCTTAAGTTTTTTACTTTAGCTCAAGTTTTACGCTGTAGCTAATGTTTGAGCTTTTAACTTGTGTTGTAGTCTTTAGTCCGTGTGTTAGCTTTTAGCTTGTGTCTTAGATTTCATCTGTGTTTCATTCATTAGCCCCTGTGTCAGCCTTTAGCTCAAGTTTTTGCCTTAGCTTAAGGTTAAGGGTGTATTCTATGTTGTTGTCTTTAGCTCATATGTAAGCTTTTAGCCTGTGTTTTATCTCTAAGTTTGCTTGTTTGAGCTTGAAGTTTTTGTTTGTTTGTTTGTTTTTTGTCTTTAGACAGTGTCTTAGCTTTCATCTCATGTTTTAGTCTTTTGCCTGTATGTTAGCCTTTAGCTCGTGCTTAGCATTTGCTTTGTGAATAACACTTTAGCCACTGTGTTAGCTCATGTTTTAGTCATCAGCCCATGTGTTAGCCTTTAGCTCAAGTTTGTGTCTTGGCTCAAGGTTAGGGCTGTAGATGGTGTTTTAGCTTTTAGCTCATGTTCAAGCCTTTAGCTTGTATTTTAGTCAAGCCTGTGTGTTGGCTGTTAGTTTGTGTTTGAGCTTTCAGTTTGTGTTTTTTGTCTTTAGACCGTGTTTTAGCTTTTAGCTCTTGTTTTAGTGTTTTGCCCATATGTTAGCTTTAGCTCCTGTTTAGCATTTGGTTTGTGAATAACCCTTTAGCCTGTGTTTTTGCCTCTAGCTCTTGTTTTATTCTGTATCTAATGTTTTAGGCATTAGCTTGTGTTTAAGCCTTTAGCCCATGTTTTTACCTTTAGATCTTGTTTTGGTCTTTAGCCTAGGTGTTAGCTTTTAGCTCCTGCTTTAGCCTTTAGCTCCTGTCACTCCTGTCAAAGCCTTAACTCCAGAAGCCACGACTCTTTCTGCAGCACACTGAGGTTTTAACTCTGAAACAAACATCATCACCCCCTCTTACTGACTTTAACCTGATGCATTCTGGGATTGGCTAACGCTAACTGCCTTCAAATTTGTTTACAAGTCTAAACGTTAACAATTTCAATCTTATCAAGTGTTTTAGCCTTTAGCTTGTGTTTTAGACTATAGCTAAAAGAAAAATTGGCAACAGAGCAAGAGAAAAGTTACTTGTATGAAGACATTTTTCTAGTTTTAAGCAAATTTTTGAGCAAATTTCTCTTCTTCCATCGCCAGATTTTTTTTTTTACATGTTACAAACAATTCAGACCTCTTTTTGTCTTTAAATAACTTGAAACAAGACATTTTTCTGGACTGGTCAGGTGAATGTGGCTCATATCAAGTACAACTAGACAATTTTTCCTTAAGACGAGACAAAAACACTCGATAAGATTTCTTTTTTATTTTTTTTTGTAGTGTAGTCTCATTCTGCAAGAAACAGGAAGGTGAACTTACTTTATTGCTGGTTAAGGAATTAGCCTCAGGCTCTGGCTGTGAAATGTTTGTTACTTCCTGTTTGCCACCTCAGATCACACAAAACCTACATGAGTGGTTCTCTAATTAAAGAACATTTCAGAAAGTTTTTTTTTTTGTACTTTATTTTCTATTTGTTTGCAAAGTTTAAACCTGGAATCTACTAAATTTATTTATTAGCTTAAGTTCTAATGAATTCTTGAATATTTAAGTAATAAAAAACTTTTTTCAGCATAAATCCATATTATGCTGAATTTAGAGTTATTCAACATTTCTCTGTCAGACTACGCTCTCTAGAAATGTCCCTCATCATTTATTTCACAGTTTAGACCAAATTTAAAGAATTATGGCTCAAAAATCACAGAAACCACCTGACAGGATAAGAAGAGAGAAACCTGTCTCTACAACTCTACATTTAGTGACGCTAACACAGTCGACATTTCCTCCATGTTTTGTCCCTTGTGCTAACTGCAGACCTTGAACATGGCACCACCTGACCTCCAGGTTCACACCAAAAAGGATGGGACCTCAGCTGATTTGGGTCATGTGACTTTGGAGCAAACCATTGCTGATTTATAGGGTTTTTTTAATGGGTAACACAGTTGATGTAGATTTTTTTTTACCTAAATTAATAAGTAAAATTGATAAGTTTACCCTATGGACTTTAAATGTTCCTCTAGTTATAGGAAAACAAGACTTAGTAACAGCAGTCAACAAACCACCATATGGCGTCTTCGTGACTGTGGATTTCTTTAGTCTGTGCATGAACAGGATGTACTGCACACACACAAAGTGCACACAGTACACCTCAGAGCCCGAGTCTTTAAAACAAATTAATTACCACAGGTATTACCAGTCATTCCACTGGGTGTGTTTGTCTCTGTGTCACATGTATGACAGTAACACGTCCACGCTCTGTGATGCTTCATATAGGCTGGGTCATCTTTGGAGCAACACCAGAGGAGGAGCTTAAAATCTGTCTTAGGGTTTGGGATGTCCACTTTACATCAAACTTAACTTTTAAAGGTAACATTAAGCATTTCCCAGCCGGAGGACTGGAGTGTGCCGTACTCACTTGTCACTCCAGGCGCCGTTCCACTCCACCTGACCCCATGGGTTTCTAATCCTGACCAGCTCCACCAAGTCCCCATTGTACTCCACCTGACCAAAACACAAGGTGGCATTAATATAAGTTTATTGTATCTCATCAGAATTAAAATCAGAACAGCCTTTATTCTCTGGGTATCTTTGAAAAGAATCCAACCTGTACTCTCTCTGTTCAAACATGGATGAATCAGTGTTAAATATAGCAAAAGGAAACAGATTGAGTAAGTAAAAATTTAATTTTTATATCATGTTGTATCCAGTGTTGGGGAAGTTACCTTTTCAAAAGTAGTGTTTTCTAAATTTCAAAGTGAGATTTAGTGTGCTTATGTGTGTTTATATCTGTATTTGGAGCCGTGTCAAAGACAAATGCCTGTTTTTACTGCAGAAAAGACAAAGTTCCATCTATCTATCTATCTATCTATCTATCTATCTATCTATCTATCTATCTATCTATCTATCTATCTATCTATCTATCTATCTATCTATCTATCTATCTATCTATCTATCTATCTATTTATCTATCTATCTATCTATGAGCACATGAGCTATAAAGAGGAGCACATGTAGAGAAGAGAAACTGAAACTTAAGTATCAATCTCATCACTCAAGTATTGCTCAATACTGATCCCAATTTGGCATCAGTATATCAATATTTTAGGTTGATTGATACACCGTTACTCAGAACTACATAGTGGATAGAAGAGCTGCACACCGAAAGGCAAAGAGCCACATGTGGCTTTTTATGTTACTCGTTACTTTTACGTTACTTTTACGGTGTTCGACTTTGGGCAGAACCCCATCTCATTTCCTAGATGTGTATAGGTCTACATAAAGTTATCCTATGGAGGACATAACAGATATTTCTTTTGTGCCCTTTATTTTGAAAAGTGTCACAGAGACTTGACAAGAAAAATAATAATGCCATGATGACTGACTGCTCTCTGCATGCTGCTGCAAGTAATTCTTTACACCAAACACTGGTTGTATCTTACAATACAACATTGTGTCTTATCCTATAGAATATCCTATAGAATATCCTATCATAGACAACATAACCTGATGTATCATACTGTATTGTATTGTAGCATATCACAGTATCCTATCATGTCTTATTTTATCTCTTGTACCTGGTGGAGCTCTATTCTAGCAGACTTTCCTATGTGCACATTTAAACATCTTTAACCAGCCCAAAACAGCTCATGTCACCCCGCTGTAAATCTTGCTTTACTGGCTTCCAGTGGCAGCTCCAATCAAATTCAGAGCTCTTCTTCTGGCTTACAAAATAGAGACAAAAACAGAGGGTCTTTCATCTAGGTCTACACTCCTTCTCTGCTTCTCTGCAACGGGCTGTTTGTGAAAGACCCCTGGTGCTCCCAGCCCAGTGCGGCTCCAAATCACTAGCCAGACTCTTCTCCTCTGTTGTTCCCAAATGGTGAATGTCTGAAGACTCATCTGATCAGGGAACACTTAGACCCTTAATCTAAGCCTTCTCCTCTTTGTCCACAGGGGTAAAAGGGTCAGAAGGTCTCCGACTCAGCTGTTTGTCAATAATAAGCACTGATCAGGTTGAACCATATTGTTGATGTTGATTTTTGACAGTGGTTAGCTGTGGCTGCATCATTTTAGGCCTTATACACATGTACTCTGGCATTTCCACAAACAAATTTCCCCTTATTTGTTTTTAGAAATACTTTTGTCCACACATAACCGAGCAAATCTGCCGACCCCTATTTTGCGGTGTATCAGACGTGAAACCTGTACCAGCCAATCAGAATGAACCCCAGTCATCAGCTGTGATGCCTGTTTCCCGTCGCACACATAAAACCTGAGTTTTCAGAAATCTAAACTTTGGCAGGAGTTTTCAGGAAAAGATGTTTTTTTGTGACGTAAAACTGTGGACATGGCTTTAGAAAAAATGCACTTTTTCTGACACTAGATGGCAGCACCTGTCTGAATAACTGGAAGCACTTTGTCGCACTCACTAAGGTTTCTCCTCCTGTCTTAATTCTTGCTTGTGTTGTACATCGCTTTGGACAAAAGCATCTGCCAAATGAAACTGTAGAAATGTATCTAAACTAATCGAAGGCTTCATCCTTTACAGTATCATATTACATCAGATTCAAATGTGATTTTCTCTGTCACCAACAGACCAACACAAAGACTGAACTCTGGACTTTACAGAGGGAATCTACCAAACCAAAGGGTCACATCAAGGTCGGTAAGTCTGTCAACTATCTTTGACTCAGTCATGAGCATCCACGTACCCACTCTGCTCCTGTCAATGAATACGCATGTCCCTTCACCAACTTCCGATATGTGACAGCCTCTGAGTCTGCCGCGTCCGTGATCTACGATAAAAGGAAAACGTTTGAGAGGTTAAAACAAGATAACAGGGAGAAACCATCCCCACAACATGAGGGTGAAACAGCCCAAACGTACATCGATGGAGCATCCCAGCAGGGAGCCTCGCTCCAAAGCTTTCCTGATGATTTTGAAGAGGTGGGAATCGGGCCTTGAGAGGTCGTGCCTCTCTGCGATGCCCCCGGTGAAGTCTTCAAAACCCTCAGTGGTGCTGCCTCCAGAGAGCGCCTCGTAGCATCCGTTGATCCTTCAGAGAGGAAGAGTGAGTGTATAAGAGCCTGATTCAGACAGAAAGGATTAAACATGAAGATGTGCTGTCGTTACTTGGCGTAGGCCTTCTCCAGCAGCGCGCTCCAGAACTCTGAACCTTCTGCAGAGTGAACAAACAGCAGCTCTCCATCCTTGGTCGGCAGGCGATCGTCCACCACCACATCCACCCATTCACCAAACTGCCAAAACTGATGGAGACAAACACAAACCTGAATGAGCAGCTTCAGCTCTGAAAGAATGAAAATGAAGTGTTTGCAGAGGTTTACCTCAAAATGGAAGATTCCAGCGTAGCCTTCGTCAAAGCTCTGGTCTTGGGGGACGACGCGGTGCAGAACCTGTTTGCTCAGAGTCAGGGAGGCGATAGCTGCCAGGAGCCAGCAGTCACCTGGAGGCAGGAGTAAAACACGTTAAACCCTGTCAGTGAATCCTGATTAAAACTATGAAACACACAGACCCTGGTGTTAGCTTTGATTTCACCCGTTTGAGATGATGGAACAAGGAGGTTTGAACACATACAGGGCGCGGTCACACTGGTTATCCGAACCGTGCCAGCGGTCACACTGCTCCACTATGAGCCAGACTTTAGCTGGTATCACACACACACGCATAGTTCGCCTACGCCATCGTGAAGCATCTGTTTACATGAAGCGAGATCTGATCAGAGTGAGCACAATGAGACACAGAGAGCGCTGCTACAACTTTAGAGACTTCTAGACTGATGTTCGTGTCGTTTTGGCCCGACACTTGGCTCTCTGACACCTCCGCTTTGTTTAAAATGAATATCGAGGGATGCGCTCGCGGTGATCATACATCGTAGATCACACACGCTGTCCATGTGCTTGCACTTGTGCGTCTTGTAGCATCACATAAAGATGCTACAAGGTAGATCTGTTTTATTGTGACTGCAGCGTCACCTGCTGGCCCGTGTTTCAGTCTATACCCCGTGTGTTAACCTTTAACTCACGTTTTCGCTTTCAGTTTGTGTTTTAGTATGTAGCTCATGAATAAGCCTTTAGCTCGTGTTTTAGTTTTTAGCCCAAGTGTTAGCCTCTAGCTCACATTTTAGATTTTGGTTTGTGTTTTTTGTCTTTAGCCAATGTTTTAGCTTTTAGCTCGTGTTTTAGTCTTTTGCCTATATGTTAGCCTTTAGCCTGTGTTTAAGCTTTCAGTTTGTGTTTCAGTCTTTAACCAGTGTTTAAGCTATAACTTGTGTTTATGGTAGCCTTTAGCTCAAGTTTTAGCTTTCAGTTTGTTTTTTAGTATTTAGCCAGTGTTTTAGCTATAGTTTGTACTTCAGTCCAACCCCGTGTGTTAGCCTTTAGCTCATGTTGAAGCCTTTAGCTCATGTTTTAGTTTTTAGCCCAAGTGTTAGCCTTTAGCTCACGTTTTAGCTTTCAGTTTGTGTTTTTTTGTCTTAAGCCAGTGTTTTAACTTTTAGCTTGTGTTTTAGTCTTTGGCCAGTATATTAGCCTTTAGCTTGTGTTTTAGCTTTCAGTTCGTTTTTGAGTCTTTAGCCAGTGTTTTAGTCTATAGCTCATGTATAAGCCTTTAGCTTGTGTTTTAGTTTTAAGCCAAAGTGTTAGCCTTTAGCCTATGTTTTAGCTTTCAGTTTGTATTTTAGTATCTAGCCAGTGTTTAAGCTATAGTTTGTACCTCAGTCCAACCCTGTGTGTTAGCCTTTAGCTCATGTTTAAGCCTTTAGCTCCTGTTTTAGTTTTCAGCCCAAGTGTTAGCCTTTAGTTCATGCTTTAGCTTTCAGTTTGTGTTTTTTTGTCTAAAGCCAGTGTTTTAACTTTTTGCTTGTGTTTTAGTCTTTGGCCAGTATGTTAGCCTTTAGCTCATATTAATGTTTGTTTTCTTATTTAAGCCTTTAGTTTGTGTTTTTGCCTTTGGCTCTTTTTTTAGTCTTTAGCCTGTGTTTTAGCCTTTAGTTCAAGTGTCGGGCTGTAGTTAATGTATAAGCCTTTAGCTCATGTTTAAGCCTTTAGCTCATGTTTAAGCCTTTAGCTCATGTTTTGGTCTTTATCTAGTGTGTTAGCCATTAGCTTGTATTTTAGTCTTAACTCGTATTTAGCTTTTGGTTCTTGTTTAAGACTTTAGCCCGTGTTTTTGACTTAAGCTCTTGTTTTAGTCTGTCTTTAATGTTATAGCTTTGAGCTCGTGTTGTAGTCTTTAGCCAGTGTATTAGCCATTAGCTTGTGTTTGAGCTCTTGGTTTGTGTTTAAGCCTTTAGCTGGAGTTTCTGCCTTTGGCTTGTGTTTTTAGTCCGTATTTACTGTTTTAGCCTTTAGCTCATGCTCTATCTCTCTCCTGTTTCTCTTTCTCCTGCTCTTCTGTCCTTTTTCTGTCTGACAGTTAGGCTCCAGTGTCCACCATCACTACACAATTAATCACAGAAATCGTTTTCAGCAGAGAAAAACACAGATCTCTCTTCTCTCTTTTAAACTTTATCAGCTGGCGTGGCGTTGTCATAGAGACATAGATGAAACAAACAGATGATTCATGTTTTTCTTTTACAGTTCATAGACATGTCAGTAGCTACTGGCCCTGTTTGAAAAATGTTTGGACACCTTTGGTTTAAAGATTCAGGATCTTAGGTTTTCACAGGTTAGCCTCATTGGTCCACATCTCTCAAACCCACTGAGCACGCAGTCCACGTCCCCGGATTCTCACAGACTGGGTGTGGACGGGGAAGAGCCAGGGAGTTGTTGAGATGTTTTGTACACAGTGACAGCTGATCTCACTGCAAAGGCATTTACTCTGAGTTTTGAGGTTTGATCGGCATCTTAATGGTTACCTAACACGAGCCAAAGATTCTGGACCTGCAGGATGATCCTGCAAAACTCAACAACACTGACAACACTGAGGGAGCAGGACAGCTGGAGATAAACATGCAAAACCTCACGATCAAATTAAAACAGATGGAAATGAGCTTTATCTAAAAATTCAAAGACAAGATAAATGAAGCTGTGTGTGTCTTACCAAGGGCTCCTTGGCAAATATCCGTCCTGGTTGCATCTTCTACGATGAATTTTGGATTTGAACAAATTTCCTGCAAACAAAAAAGAGTAAAATTGATTTAAATTACAATTCTTTATCACATTAACCTTGTCTTTTTAATGTCTGATAAAGTTTTCATCCACAGCTAGAAGATGACAGAGTTAAAGGTATTTGATGCAACATGCATGTGCCAAAAAGATGGTATAAATTAGACTCATTAAGCTTTGTAAAGGCACTAAAAAATGAAGTTGGAATAAACAGGAACAACACATAAGCTGCTGTTTGAATCCAGAGTAACACGCCCCAATCACCTTACAGTTATCAGTCAGCAACACGGCTGCTCTGAGTCTAAAAACAGGCGTCCAGAGTTTCATCTTTAAGGCTAATTTAGCCCCAGGTTGTTTTTGATTCATGTCTTCCTCCTTCACCCACCGTCGGTCTTTTCCAGGTGATTCCTCGAACTTTGTAGGAGTTTGGTCCCAGCTCGTTGAAGCCTAAAGATGAAGGCTCAGCATCAAAGTAGTCGTCCACATACAGCCGGCCCCTGTCCAGACAGTCCCTCCTCAGACTCTCATAGTCCTGGTTCAGGTACTTCACTGCATGGCAGTTTGTCCCGATGCCGTGAGCTTTGTCTCGGTTGTGCTGAAGTTTAGCTGCAATACCGGACATTTTTAAAACTCTTCTGCGAGTGTTTTAGCTGGAGGAGGTGTGTGAGTGTGTGTGTGAGTGTGTGTGTGTGGTTAGACAGGCTCTGTTTCATTAGTGCAGCTCAACTGTCTCCACGCCCTTCATTGTTCATACCAGACACCAGCCTCTGAAGCTGAGGCTCACCTGTTTCACACAACCTGCTCTGCACCTGCCAGGATCTGTCAGGACCAGATGTGGCCCACGAAGACCAGCTGGTCAAACTTGTGCTGGTCCAGGAAACAAAAAAAAGAATCATTAAACTTTTTTTTTTCTCATGTTGTGATTTCAAACATCAAATTTCCTGAGATCACCTTCAGATATTTTAACCAGGAACCCAGAAAATTTACATAAACACACCCCACAGGAAGTTTTCTTCCTCTGACTTTTTAAGGAAGTGCTTTGATGGTTACTGATAACCAAGAAATTAAAGCTTCTTTTGTTATTTTCTTTCCACTGTTAGAAGAAAAAAGAGCAACAAAACAAACTAAGGGAGCAAAAGTTTCCCTGCAGAACACAGACAAAAACTGTGGAGATGGATTAGAGAGAAAACACCGCTGCTTCGTTTAGAAATCTACTCTTTCGAATCATCAACTGAGTAAAAATCATCTAACTAACAAATGCAGTGAATAAAGCAGGGGTGGCCAACCAGTCAGAGACCAAGAGCCACAAAAATTACTGTGGCACCACAAAGAGCCACATCACACACACACTTCCTCTCACACATAAAAAAAGGAGATAAGATGAAAATAAAAAGATTTCCAAATTTTGAAGTGACATTTATCGCGTTTGTAAGAGTTTCAATTCGTACCAAGAGCCGTGTCAAAGACAAATTTTTTGTTTTTGCTGCAGAAGAGACAAAATTTCATCCATTTATCTATCTAGATAGCTATGAGCACATGTGCGATGTAGAGAAAAGAAACTGAAACTTAAGTATCAATCTCATCACCCAAGTATTGATCAATACTGATCACAACATCAGTATATCAATAATTTAGATTGATTGGTACATCACTGCTCATAATAATAGTGAATGGATCAAAGAGCTACACACCGAAAGGCAAAGAGCCGCATGTGGCTCGTGAGCCGCAGGTTGGCCACCCCTGGAATACAGGAACACATAGAGAGGATATTTGGGATGTACAGTAAAACATGTTCAGTCATTCGTGTGATGTTCAAAGGGGGACACAGACAATGGTAAAGGAGGACGCTGGGATTTATTACAGAGAGTTTTTAAAGAGCAGAAATCTTCAAGATGTGTGTTGTGCTGCTGAGAAGCCAACGTGAAGTTGAAGGAACCAGAGAGAAACCTACACCTGGTCAGGGGAAGACCGGCAGATACCACCAAAGACTCTTAATCACTGACCCAGAGCAGAAACTAAACTCAGGAGGATCTGTTTTAATGTGACTGCAGCGCCACCTTCTGGCCTGGAGTCTCACACACACTGTCGTAAAGATGTGACTTTTAATCAGGCGTGTGTTTGTTTTGGAACAAATTTTTTTTGTTCAAGTCAACTTTTTACCAGATGCAACGCAACAAGATGAGGTATTTATCAGTACAGTTATGAAGCGCTATTGTTTGTAGCATGACAACAAGCTAATGTTGTGAGTTTGTACTGTGCGTTAGTAGCCGGTGCTACAACATAACTGTAGGCTAACGTGACAGAAAGCTAAAAGTCAGTTCATACAGTAGTTTAGTAGTGTTTAAAAGTAGCTCTTTCAGCCGGATCCTGTGAGACATGTTGGTAATATGAATGCTAATAAATCCTGGTGCTGCATGGAAGTTGGAATCAACATTATCATAAACACTTTAGCCCTTCTAGCCTTTAGATCGTGTTTAAGCCTTTGTGTAGCACTACTAGCAGTCCGGTGCTACGATGTATCTGTAGGCTAATGTGACAACAAGCAAAAACTGTCAGTTTGTGAGTAATTTAGTAGTTGGAATTAACATTATCATCAACAGTTTAGCCCTTTTAGCCTTTAGCTTGTGCTCTATCTCTCTCCTGTTTCTCTTTCTTCAGCTCTTCTGTCCTTTTTCTGTCTGACAGTTAGGCTCCAGTGTCCACCATCACTACAAAATTAATCACAGAAATCGTTTTCAGCAGAGAAAAACACAGATCTCTCTTCTCATTACTAATTAGCCGACGTGGTGTTGTCATGGAAACTTTGACTTTGCATAAATCAATGTTTGACCCAATCAGGAAGCTAAGAAGTAGCATTTTAAAATAAGCTGTAACCTGTTATGTTGGTTTTAGGCAGATATCTAGAAGGGAGTCTTTTTCAAGATCACTTAGAAAATCCTTAGAGCCCCTTTAAAAATGTCCTCCAGAACAGATCCTTAAAAGTTACAGATCTTGGCCCATAGGGGGCAGCAAACCTGGCCTATGTCTTCATAAATAAAACAAATCTTTAGTGAACTGAATTAAATCAAAACAGATTTTGAGGAGGACATTGTCCGTACAGCACAGAAAGTCAACTTCCTGTCTGTAAAAAATTAACTCCAAACAAGTTAAAGAAATGATCCCCCTTGGTGCAAAAACCTGAATGAAAATCAAATGCACCGCGAATATTCTTTAAATGTGTTTTGGAAATATTTATTTCAAGGTGAATGACCTTTCTTCGTCTACATTTGTTTGTTTATTAACCATTCTTTGATTTTGCAACGAGTAAAAGAGGAAAACACAAAGTTATGTGATAGATTTATTCTTACAGTGCTCAAAGAAAAGACATTTTTCTTTGAAAGGAAACACCACCAAACATGGAGACTGATATTAAATGTAAAATTCAAGTTTTTTCTTGTAATGAAAGGGATGTGTTTTCATCATAAAGGTGTCCTCGTCTCGTCTCCTGAGTTAGATGATGGCCAGGCACAGCCACTGCAAGAGGAAGCACAGTTATTTAACATGCAGCGTAAAACAGAAGTAGAGACTAACAAAGAGATTGTGTTACTGTCTCACACACCTGCTGCAAATCCAGCTCCATCTTTCCAGAACCATCCTTCTCCAGAGCCTTAAACATTCCTGATGGAGAGGGAGAGAAGAAGATAAAGGATTATGAACTCACATCCTCAGTGAGTCAACGTTAGCTTTTCTGAGGGGACGATGTGTTTGCTGACACTCACTGAAAAGCATTTCCAGTTTAATGAGACAGCCAACGAAGCTGTCGAAGTCTATGGCATACCGAGCGTCGGCGTAGCGACTGATGATGGCCTGCAGGACCTCGCTGTTGATGTGGAAACCTGAGGAAGGAAAAACACCCCGGAGTTACTCATCCTCACTGTAACTCGTACAGACGGGGAGTTTTAAAGACGGGATTATTTCTGATCCTGAGGAGGGAGGTAGAGTTTTTAAAACGTGTCAGATATGAGCAGAGATAATAGGAGAGTGAAGTTACACAGCCTCGCCCCTGCTTGTTTTGTCCTTAGTGAGGTGAGCACAGATCTATAGGTGGAGGGAGGAAGTCCTCAGACTGGTTATTCCAGTCTGTGGGTAACAGGCTTCATGTTTCACACACACACAACAACAACAACAAAAAGTAGCTGATCAGATACGTCCTGAAAATACCAAAACAGAAAGTATGACGTTCACAGAAAGTAAAAAAAGTAAAAAAAAATCTGCAGGACCAGTTCTCCAAAGTAATCACACTGGATTAAAGGATCAGATTAAATCAAACCATAACAAGATGATTTCACCAACTTTCTCTCCTACTTAAAAAAAAAAAACCCTGACTGGTTTAATCCAACTTTTTTTTTTTTATTCCAATACCGCAACTTTTTGTTCAAAACTTTTAAGCTGTAGCAGAAAGTTTCATTTAGCAGATGCTTTTATCTAAAGTGACGTACAACACAAGCATGAATTTAGACAGAAAGAAAAAGTTAGTGCAACAAAGTGCTACAAGTTATCTGCTGCAGGTGGAAGTGTTTTTTCCCCTTCATGACCAGGGGTCTGCAACCTTTACTTTCATAGGAGCCGTTTGGCCCCAGCTCACCTGGATTAAATCATTCCTGAGGCCACAAAATTTACTTTATCTTCACAATAAAGACTATACAGTGTATACAATTATATAAATAGTTAAAATCCAGTGAAATGTTATCTAAACGAGATTTTTCTTTAAATTATAAAACTGTCCATGCAGTGCCTTATTTTTATTTATTTATTTATTTTTTATTTTTTGTTGAATATTAAATTTGCAAAATTTTGAAAAAGTAAAAAAAAAATTAATAAATACCCAGCAAAGAAAAATAAATTTCAAAAATTTGCAAAATTAAAAAAAATGAAATTAAAAAAAATGCAAAAATTAAAAAAAAAATTTTTTTTGAAAAATTTCAAAATTTCTCAAAAAAATGCAAAAATTTCTTTTTTGAAAGTATAAAAAGTTACAAATTTGTATTACTTACTTGTATTTGTAATTTTAATATTTTTTCCTGAAAGAATACTTGAATTTCATTATTGATAATAACATTTCTCGTCATTTTCAGTTTGTCTTGCAACATATCAAGGATTTTTATTAACCCTGTAAAGCCTGACCCTTAAAAAAATAGCCAAAAAATTATTTCATTTATTTATTTATTTTTTTAAATTAAGATGCTTATTAATCCATCTGACAAAACACACAAAAAATATTGCTGTAACCTCTTATTTAGGATATATTTTTTGCATCACACTAGTTAAATTGGGTGGTTCTTGGCAATGTTTTGTTAAGTTTTTAGTCAATGTGCATTTGTTCACTGCAAAAAATACTTATTTTAAAACATGAGTAACAATTTAGATGTTATTCTTACTGCAACTTCTTGACAGTTAGCAAAGATTTTTACGGAAAAAGAGAGATGCAGAGCGGTGGCAGGCTTTATTGACAGATGGGATGAAGATTTAGTTCATTTGAATGTTAACACATGATTTTATTTAGTGTCAGTGTCTTTAATCATCGATACCCTCTGTAAGAAAAATAAAAAGTCTTTATTTCAATAATATTTTTTTCAAAGAACTCTGCAGATCGTATATAGTTAGGTATTTCATTCACCATTTGGGAACAACAGAGGAGAAGAGTCTGGCTAGTGATTTGGAGCCACGCTGGGCTGGGAGCACCAGTTATGTTTTGAAGCCAGAAGAAGAGCCCCATGTTTGTGTTTGTGTGAGAAATCTCAGTCTGTTACCTGCTTCGATAGCAGCTCCTCTCATCTCATGGGAGCTCATGGTGCCTGAGTAGTCCGAGTCATAGGCCTTGAAGATATCCTAAAAGACGCACAAAGCCACGAGTTACATGATCACTTCCTGGTGTTTACATCAAACCACGTCAGTCACAACTCACCAGGTATTTCTGGATTTTGCTCCAAAGCAGGTGGAACTCCAGCAGCCCCAGTTTGTCACTTTCATCTTTCTTAAAAGGGTAAAGGTATTATACATTTAAATCTCTATTTCGCAAAAGTAACAAAGCTCCAGCCTCAGGGTTTAAGGATACATCCAGCAGACTGATGATGAGGCGACATGTCTCCAGGGTGAAGCCGTCCGTCTTTACATCCGACCCTGAGAGAAACACGATAAAAATAATCAAGTTTAACCCTTAAGTAAATGAGACTTAAAGCTAACTCATGTGTGAACGATTAACTCACGATGAGCGACGACGTTGTTTAAAATCTTAACCAGCTCAAACACTGAAACTTCGTTGTCCTGTGTGAAAGATGCACACAGCGATATGAGTGATCCAGGATTTAAAGATGAGCACATCTATTTGACCTCTCGTCTGCTTCACTCACATTCCCAGCGATCTGCTGGAAGAGGTGCTTAAAATGAGGATCCACATCGCTCTCAGATAACTCCTCTTCTTCCTCCCCCTGTTGTGAGGGAAAGACACAGATTATCAGCTTTTGTGTCGCTCGAAAATGAGTTTGAATTAAAGGCCCAAAAAGATATTTTTGGTCTTCAAACTGGTACATCTTTTCTCTCAGCTGATGCTTTCCTGACACGGGGAGATTTCTGTGGAAAGAGGCATCAGTGACAGTTTCATTCAGTTTCATGTCGTGTTAAATACTTCTCTCTGGGGCTTTGTAGTTAGGAATATATGAATCTGAGTTTACTGCCTGAAGCAATTTGAAAACAACAAGAAATAATTTAGATTAAAGACAGATTCCCCCTCAAATCTCAGGAGTTAACTTCACATACTGTCTGTGTCTAAACTCACCTCCTTTATGTCAGCATTGAGATCCTCCTCCAGGGGACTTTAGAAAAAGAGAAGAAAAAGAAAAGCTTATTCACACCCTGCACAGAAAAATAAAGACTTAAAGTAAGTTTTATGAAGCTTAAATCTGAACTGTGTCCACTAGATGGCAGCAAACGCCAAGGCACCATAACACAGGCTGCATCCTACTTCACTTGGTGTGTTCATTGTTGGAGGTTTGGCCTTTTTCTCTCAGAGATTGAGAGGAAGTAACTATCTATCCCTCCAGAAAATCTAAATGTGTTAAGGTCACTGTAGTTCAAATGATGTAGTGGATAAAAACTCCCTGTATGCTTTGGAAATTATGCCCTTAACTTTAGCCAGATCACACAAACAATTTAAAACTGAGTGGAGACAAAAATAATATTTTCTTTTCTCTCTTGAATTTAATCAATTCTTGACTCTACCTTCTGATATATTTAACAAAATACTTAAGAACATCAGCTGTCAATCATTGTTTAACGTGACGTAAAGCCTTGTTTTTAACCTCGTATAACTAATGAAAACAAAACTTTTCAGAAAAAAGAGGACCCGAATACAAGGCTGCCAAAAAATATCTTCAAATCACCACAACAATTGGATGTGCGAAACATTTCTACCAGGTGTTTTTATTTTTAAACTTTGACCACAGCCCATCTGGAATGACTGGGGAGATGGATTTTTGACCAATACTGCAGCCGGCCACCAGGGGGAGCAGTTTTCGACCAATATGTTTTCGGCTTCTACCAGGGTTAGACCAGAAAAAATGTCTCAATAAATTTACAAAGAAAGTCCAACCTAAGAGTTACTTTCAGTGACTACTATCGAAAACAAAATGCAGTTATTCAGTAAGAGCCTGGAAGAAGGTTCCTGTGCCCAGGTAAGTCCAGGTGAAGTCCAGGTATATTAGAAATGAATTTAGAATTTTATGAATTTGACTCCAAACCCACCAGTGGACTAACTTTTCTTGACACCCTAAAACCATTGGTAGATGTTGGCGAGCTGAAGAAAACTCTGATTCCCTCAAAAGCAGATATTTTGACTAAAACACCGAGTGGGTGTAAAAAGATTTCCATAAAAAAATATTAAATAATAATAATAATAATAATAATAATAATAATAATAATAATAATAATAATAATAATAATAATAATAATAAAATAACTATATATATTTATTCAAAAATAATAAAAAAAACTTTTAAAATAATAATAAAAGATAACAATGTTTAAAGAATAAATACAATTTAAAAAATAACAACAAAAATAAATCAATAATAAATAAATAAATAAACAAATAAATTATAATCTGTTCTATTTTATTCTATTCCTTTCTTTAATGGGACCTTTTTGGGAATTGTTAGAAGGTCAGGTCTGAATCTTGGATAAAGGTCTTTAAAGATGTGAGGACTCTTAAAATGTGGGGACTTTTTAGATCTTAGAGAACTTAACAATGTTCCATGATTTTAAGAATTCACATTAACAAGAATGCCTTAGAGGAACATTTTTACAGCTTGAAAAATAGTACTGGTACTTACAGTTCTGGGTACTTAAGGTGGAAATGCAGCCCTGATCCTGGATTACAGTTACCTGGTTGCAGCCTGTTTCTCTGTGAACACCCTGAGGATGAAGCTGCCCTTCCTGTGAGGATCGAAGGTGGAGGGAATGATGGCGTATTCTCCTGGGGGAAGGTTAAAGCGGTTGCACACTTCTCGTGTGTTGATGAAGTTTTTGCTTCTGGCCACAGCGAGCTGACGCAGCAGGATTTCTGGTCCGAGGTGGACATTGCTGCGGCCCTTCAGCTGAAGACAGAAATAAAGAGACACTCATAAAAATCAAACATTCAGTCCCTTATTTGGATTTCAGTGTAGGTTTTGGGGGATGGATTACTTTTAAGGATGAATAATACTGACCTCATCTGGGACCTGTGCAGAGGGAAAAAAAAAAGGTGTTAAAGAAAAAAAGACATTTGTAAAAAAAAAACAGAAACAGAGCTGAGTTTGAAGAAGGTCGTTCTTTCTGAAACACCTTATAGATAGCAAAGCCGATGGTCTCAAGGTCACGGCGAAACCTCTTCTGCTTGCGTCCATCCTTCTGCATCAGTCCCACCAGGAACGTGCAGCCGTCCTCATCATCCAGTGGATCGTCGTCCACGTCCACCAGACGCACCACGAACTGGGGGTTGGATGAGAAAGTAGCTGCAACGCAGAAAAAAGTTTATCATCCTCTCATTCAGAACATCAGCGTTTTCGCTCAGACATGCAGCACGTAGACTGTAAAATATAATTTTAATCCTTACTTTTAAAATAAGCAAGATTGTAATGCAACATAATGTCTGCTTAATTTGTTGACTTTCCTTGTTTATACTTGACTAATATAACTTTCTAGTGTTGAAAGTAATATAACAGGTTAGCAGGTTAACATCACAGGCATAACTGGCAAACCTGCATCAAAAACGTTTTTTGTTGTGGTGGTGTTTTGTAACCGTGAGTGAGGAGGAAACACTGTGGGTATGAGGCCCTGCTGTACACTGAGAGGTTGCACTGTGGGGAGGCATAGGATGTCTGTGCTCCACTGCACAAACTGGCCATCTGTGCTCATCTGCGCGGACAAGCCCTCTGTGCTCCACATGGCATGGGCCCATGTACTCAAGGTTTTTTTTTACAGTGTGTTCAGTGTTTATACTAATAAATGAGATGTGTTAATGGGTTAGGGGTCAGACAGACAAGGCAGCTGGTTGTTGCCATGGAGCATAAACAGCTGGTTTGCGCCATTTAGAGCACAGACACCCTCTGTGGCCTCTGTGTAACATCTCAAAGAATGGCAGTAGCTTATATCCACTGTGTTCCCTCCTCACTCACGGTTACAAAACGGCATCACATCAAAACTTACTATCTGAACTCACATTTTATAGTTAACCTAACAAATTATTTTGTGTTAACTACACTGAAGGTTACTACCATGACATGAGTTGTACAAACACACTTCTTTTCAGCTTTAACAACTTCAAATTAATGATCTACTTCACTTGGAAATCAATCAATCAGTTTCCTAAGTTTTTCAAGTAAAGTCAACAAATTACACTTCACAGTGTACGGTTCTTACCCGGGTTGTTACGGCAGCCTCCAGCTGTGGAGCCGACCCTCCATGTGCCTTCAAACTGGTACTGGTTCCAGCGACCCACGTCATTGCTCTCGAGAGTGTCTGGAGTCAGGTTACAGATCTCAAGGGTGGAGAACTGCCGGACGAAATCTGTGAAGGACATCCTGTAGAAAGGGACACATCTGACAGTAAGGGGTGTGTACAACTCTTTAAAGTCTTTAGCCTCTTCAGCCCAAAGCTGCTTTAAGGGTTCATGGAAATCAAATAATCAATCAATTAAATAAAAATATTTTCATGTAAAATCAGTTTGAAGCGTTTCAGACAAATTACCAGAATTCTCCGTCTTCAGCCACGTGGTTCAACTTGGATTTCTCCTCCTCACTCACGGTTTCCCATTCACTGGATCTATTGGTGATTGAAACATAAAAACATTCTTATTCATGGAAATCATGCTGTATGCAGATGATAGAGGGACCTTCTTAGGATTTACTCATCACTCCAGGGTCCGGTCCACTCCACCTCCCCCCAGGGATTTCTGACCCGAACCAGCTGAACCAGCTCGCCATTGGAATGAACCTGAGAGACAGAAAGAGACGATTCACATCTGGATTTGCGTTAAACCACAATTAAAGCAAAATACCAGGAGTTAGGATGAGGCATCACCTGCACAACACCAGTGACGGAGTAAGCGTGTCCTTTGACGAGTTTCCGATACGTCAGAGCCTCTGATTGGAAGGCACTGCTGATCTGAAAACACAGAACGAACGTTGAATTCTGCAGATCTGTGCTGCTGTTGGTGTGTGTTTGCCTGTCAGTGTGAAAATAAGCCTTACACTGATGGAGCAGCCCAGCAGTGAACCAAGCTTCAGCGCCCTCTGGATGATTTGGAAGAGTTTGGGTGGAGCTCTGTCCAAGTCGTAGACTTCAGCGATTCCTCCGGTGAAATCCTCGAAACCCTCGATGCTGTTTCCTCCGATCAGGGCCTCGTAGCAGCCGCAAACCCTGTCACAGATAAGACTTGATATTTCACATTTCATCTGTTTAACTGTGTGAATGATAGAAAGATGTAAAGTCTTTACTTAGCGTAGGCCTTCTCCAGCAGAGCGCTCCAGAACTCAGAGCCCTCTGCCGAGTGGACAAACAGCAGCTTGTCGTCTTTGGTGGGTAAACGATCGTCTATCACCACGTCCACCCACTCTCCAAACTGCCAGAACTAAAAAAGGACATGAAGAAACTCATCATCAAACATGTTTTCTGAGCTGCCTCATACGTTCACTCATCATGGATTAAAACATGAGCTTGACCAAACAGAGGCGTCTCCGGCCTTCCTGACCTGGGAACTGACTTCTGCAGGAGAAGTTTGTAAGAGTGTGAACACGCACATCAAGAAGCATTTAGTCGATGTTTTCATCTTTGATGTGCAAGTTTCTTTATAGGTGGGACTCCCAGGTTTATTCTTGTTTATTATTACTCTAAAAATGCCGACACACAGGAGTGATGTGACAGTTTGAGCCCAGCCTCAGGGTAATATGAGTTGGCTCCTGTGGTGATTTGCATGAAAACCTCTTCCACTCCACGAGCCAATCACATCCCTCCAATGATGCAGTCGTTTTGCTTTGAGTAAAGATGTCAAAGGTTAAAGTCAGACTGGTCTGTTGTTGGCTGCAAAAACCAACACAAATGTTTCTATTCTGTCCAAAGGTGAAAGACGTGGAACTGATAAATGTCAATTAATGTAACCATTTTTGGTTATTAATGAATAGAAAAAAAAATCAAATATTGTGCAAAAAAGTTGATCTGAATTTGATTTTATTAGTCTACTAAACTGTAAAAAATGAAATGTGAAATGATTTGAAATAAAAATGAAATGTTTTAAATTTACTTTGAGATGATATTTAATAACAAATAACGTATTTCATCGGCAAATTACTTCTAGAAAGACAAATTATTTAATCCTTGTCAAGTTTTTGTGAGTACACCATTTGACAGTTTAATGGGACTAATTCTTTAATTGGTAAAAAAAAAAAAAAAGTTAAAAGAAAATCTACGCTACCAACAGAAACAGAAACTACACATTTAAAAAACATTCAACAAATTGTTTGAACAAGTTTTCAGCTGATTTTTTACATCACCCCCCCCCCCCCCCCCCAAAAAAAAAAAAAATAATAATAATAATAAAATAAAATAAAATAAAATAATAAATAAAAAATAAAAACAAAAATAAAACAGAATAATAAATAAATGAATAAATAAAAATAAAAGATTTACAATTTTACTTTGCAGACACTTTTGTCTCAAGCCACGTACATTGTGAGCAGTTCAGGGGTATCCTATCCAATCTAGTCCAATCCAATCCAACTTTATTTGTTAAGAACTTCAAAAAAAAAAAAAAAACCATAGTTGAAACAAAGCGCTGTACAGGAGAATAAACAAAATACGAGATATAAGAATAGACATAAAACATAAGTCAAATGAATTTTCAAAGACAAGGAACAATTTCAAAGACATACAACAAATTAAAATTAATTTAAAAAAAAACACAGAAGAAGCAATCAAAACAAAATTTAAAAAATATATATCATTAATAATAATACAATCGCCAGCTACTGTGTTTCAAAGGCCAGGGGGAAAAGGTCTTAAGGAGGGATTTAAAAACAAGCAGAGTCAAGGCCTGCATTCGTTTGCTCTGGTCTGAATCCTCTCTGGGAATGAAAGTCTGCAGATCCTGCACCGAGGCAGACTTTTAGGTACTTTTCGCAACAGAGATCAAAACCTGGCGTAACAGACAACTTGATCAACAAGGACATGTTGTAATTAGCTAAAAATCTTTATATTTACCTTCATATTCAACACTACCCTGTATGTAGCCCTGTAGAAATAAAGGCTCTGCGACAACTCATCTCACACCTGAACAACAAACCATGCCTCTGCCTTTGATCCATGAGCAACAGATAATAACACAAGATTATTGAAGTATGTGCACATATTTCAGGTGGTGCTGACTTTTATGTAAATATTATATCTGTGGTTCTGATTGGACAATGAAAGCAGGTAGAAAATATGATCTGGTAATAAACTTAAGGGCTATACTATATCATGACTTTGATGTTATAATGAGGAGAAAAATCAGAGTTTTACTTAATTTAGAAAACATTTTGCCTGTCATGTGTCTGATTTTTTGTGACTGTGACTGAGGAGGCGACAAAACGCTTCTGTATGAAGGTGAATCGTCACTTCTTGAAAATTATAATTAAAGTAGGAGAAAATCTATTTCATGTTGGTGGTGGTAAAGTTTTTTTTCTGCTTTTCTGAAGAACAGACTGAGCTTGATTTGGCTCATTTGACTGTTTCTCAGTGGGATTTATGTTGGTAAAAAGAAAGTAAAGAGGTTCAACAGTTTCATTTAAAAAAAAAAACATTAGTAGACATTTTTTGGTGTTGATGCTAGCCCCAGAAATCTTTCTTTTATCTTTTTGTTGGACTTTCATTTGAAAGCAAACTTTCATTTAATGACGTATAACTCTTTGGTTGAACAGCACATAAACAAGAGTGCAAAAGAGAGTTTAAAAGTCTAACCTGGAAGTGAAAAATCCCAGCGTAGTCTTCAGTAAAACTCTGTCCAGGAGGAACAACGCGAGCCAGGATCCGCTGGTCCATGGTCAGGGAGGCTATCGCAGCCAGGAGCCAGCAGTCACCTGCACAGGTGAAGCAGATACATGATGTGAACATGATGTACTCACTCTATGGGGTCTCTCATCCAATCATCTTCCTGAAAAGCCTTGAAGTGATTCTGCTCTTTGCTCACCCAGAGCTCCTTGGACAATGTCCGTCCTCGTGGCTCCATCATCGATGAACTTTGGGTTTGAGCAGAGGTCCTACAGAGCAAAGAGGACACAAAACAAAGAGGTGAAATCTGAGGTAGTATCTATTCAACCTTTATCTAACCAGGTTGGTCCCACTGAGATTATAACCTCTTTTTCAAGGGGACCTGGCCGAGACAGTCAGCAACAAAAACACAAAGGTACAGACAGGAAACACAAAAAGAGACAAAGCGCAGTCAACAAAACACATGACGATGGATTAAAATCACGTTTTTGTTTAAACAGCAGAGCTAAAACACTGGCATCTCATAGAGCCCAACTTCATGTCTTTCATTTTAGATTTAGAAACATTTCAGGAACCAGCTCCTTAAGCTTCAAGTTGTTCTGCAGCTGGTTCCAAGCTGAGGACGCAGAGGAACCAAAGGCCCTCTTTCCGGGGAAGAAAGGTGATCAAAGGGACTTTGAACGTGACATGGTTGTTGGTCTGAGTATTTCAGAAACTGCTGATCTACTGGGATTTTAACCCACAACCATCTCTAGGGTTTACAGAGAATGGTCCCAAAAAGAGAAAATATCCAGTGAGCAGCAGTTCTGTGGGACAAAATGCCTTGTTGATGCCAGAGGTCAGAGGAGAATGGACAGACTGGTTGGAGCTGATAGAAAGGCAACAGTAACTCAAATAACCACTGGTTACAACCGAGGTCTGCAGAAGAGCATCTCTGAACACACAACACGTCCAACCTTGAGGCAGATGGGCTACAGCAGCAGAAGACCACACCGGGTGACCCTCCTGTCAGCTAAGAACAGGAAACTGAGGCTACAATTCACACAGCAACACCAAAACTGGACAATAGAAGATTGGAGAAACGTTGCCTGGTCTGATGAGTCTGGATTTCTGCTCCACATTCAGATGGTAGGGTCAGAATTTGGCCTCAACAACATGAAAGCATGGATCCATCCTGCCTTGTATCAACGGTTCAGGCTGCTGCTGCTGGTGTAATGGTGTGGGGGATATTTTCTTGGCTCACTTTGGGCCCCTTAGTACCAACTGAGCCTGGTTTAAAGTCCACAGAAACAAAAAGGAAAAAGAAAGAAAGAAAAAAAAAGGAAAAAAGAAAAAAGAGGAAAAAAAGAAAAAAGAAGAAAAAGGAAAAGAAAGAAAAAAGAAAGAAAAAAAAGAAAAAAGAAAAAAGAAAGAAAAAAGAAAAAAAGGAAAAAAAGAAAAAAGAGGAAAAAAAGGAAAAAAGGAAAAAAGAAGAAAAGGAAAAAAAAGAAAAAAAGAGAAAAAAGAAAAAGAAAGAAAAAAGAAAAAAAGGGAAAAATGAAAAGGAAAAAAGAAAAAAGGAAAAAGAGAAAAAAGAAAGGAAGAAAGGAAAAAAGAAAAACGGAAAAAAAGGAAAAAAAAGAAGAAAGAAAAAAAAAAGGAAAAATAGAGAAAAAAAGAAAAAAGAAAGAAAGGAAGGAAAAAAGAAAAAGAAAAAAAAAGAAGAAAAAATGAAAAAAGAAAAGAAAAAGAAAAAAAAAGCCCACAGACTTTCTAAGTATTGTTGCTGACCATGTCCATCCCTCTATGAGCACAGTGTACCCATCTTCTGATGGCTACTTCCAGCAGGATAACGCTCCATGTCATAAAGCTGGAAACATCTCAGACTGCTTTCTTCAACATGACAATGAGTTCCCTGTACTCAAATGTCCTCCACAGTCCCCAGATCTCAATCCAATAGAGCTCCTTTGGGATGTGGTGGAACGGGAGATTCTCATCATGGATGTTCAGACCACAAATCTGCAGCAACTGTGTGATGCTGTCATGTCAATATGGACCAAACTCTCTGAGGAAGGTTTCCAGGACCTTGTTGAATCTATGCCACCAAGGATTAAGGCAGGTCTGAAGGTAAAGGGGGTTAGTTTCTGGGATGAAATTACAGTGAAGTGTCTCCTCATGTTGCTTCTCTCTTTACTGTCAACCAAAGCCTCATACAACTTTAATACACTGACATACTTCAGGCACGTATGGCTTTTTCCAACAAATCATGCATTTTCTTCCAAGTTCTGTGAAGAGAGTTCATTAAAGTAGATGAAGAGCTGAAATACTTTGACCTCCTGCTTTTGTCTGTCGAACATATTCACAAAGAATTTAAATGAAGGGAAGAGGAAAGGCTCGAAGTTTTAGCCTGAAGATACCATCAATACCCAAAATCCAAATGACTTTTGTTGCCTGCACACAGCTGCACAAGCAACCCTGGCAGACTGATGTGCTGTAGTTATTAAAGTAAACACATCCTAATGATCCAGAAAAGTTTAACCTTTCTGATCAAAACTAAATGCATTAAAAAAGTTTTTCACAACCACACTTTGCTTCTTCTGCTTGCACCATCTTCTCTTCTGCTTCCACAAATAAAAACACGACACAGATGCAGCTGACGTGTCTGTCTGGCTTCAGGTTTGGAAAATATTCCTGAACAAATTGTCATCTCATGTTTGCATTGCTGTGTGTCTTACTTTGGGCCTTTTCCAAACAACTTCCTTGGTCTTGGGCGAGTACGGTCCCAGCTCTTTGTAGCCCAGAGACTTCCTCTCAGCCGGGAAGCAGGGATCCTCAAAGAGAGTCCCAGTCTTCAGACTCTGCTGCTTCAGACTCTCATAATCCTGCTGGGAGAACTTCACGGCGTGCTGCTTGGTGCCGATGCCCTGCTGCCTCCTCTGCTGATGGGCCAGACGACCTGCCGTGGACGTCATTGTGTATTTAAAGAGCGGTTTCTCCCTCTGAGCAGCTTTGGGATGATGGCGTCCTGCCCTGCTCTCCTTTATAGCTGCGACAGGTGAAAGAGACAGGGTGGGATCAAAGGGGGAGGAGCCTCCAGCGGACAGGTGAGGTTACAGAGCAGGGAGCTGCTAAGCAAATCTTCAATGAGACGCTTTGACCACAGCTGAAACAAACAGAGACACACCTACAGGGTAACCTGAAACACCAATATCATTACCTCGTTGTGGTTTTATGTGTTGTTGTGAGGGTGGGCTGTGAAGGCCAGATCTCGTCTCCCTCTCTCAAAAAAAAGCAGGAAACAGAAACAACCTGTCTGTTCTAATTCAACTCTGAAGATTTTAAAATAAAGTGTTGAAAATGGAAACAGAGCAAAGTTGATTTAAGGTTTATTTGTCATGTTTGCATGCACGCAGCACACACACAGCTGAGGGTTGGGAAAGACAAGCTTACACACATGAATTGAAGCATAACATAAAAAAACACTGGGATACAGATGTCACTGCAAATCTCATGTGTGTGTGGCATTTGCATTTTGCTCTGGTGTGTGATCTTACATCCTTTTCCTGCAGCTACATCCTCCACGCTGAGAACAGGAGAGCTTCTCCTGTTGTGGTTTGATACAGACTGTTTGCTCTCACGTCCAGTGTTTAGTGAGTCTCACCTGTGCAGCACACATTCATATTTAATGAGGAGTCAGCAGCAGCTTGTGAATGGTTGTGATCCACCCGTGTTTACGTTGCCTCACAGGGGCAACTGCTTTAGCTGCTGGTGCACTTTGGTAACAAAAAAAAAAGCCATGAATAAGAATCTAATCTCAGATTAATAATCTCAAATGGACAAAGCAATAGAAATGAAAGCATATCTCATTTAAAAACAATCCTTTGAATTCAGCAGATTTTCTAAATCCTGTTTGTTTCCAAAGATGATGTAACTCCTCTATCTCTTCTTGAGACACTAACCTTCATTGATTTTTTTTAAGAAATATATAATTTCATGATAGATTTGATTAATAATGCCTCTAGAATCTTGCATTTGGGTTTTATCTGTGGTTTAGTAAAAAAATGTGAATAAAGGAGAGCTAAGAACAGAAGCTGTATTTAAGGCATTTAAAAACAAAATAACACATTTGACTAGGAAAGATGGGTTTGTGTTTAAGATTGTTTTTAAGGAATGAGTGGTCTGTGGCGCCCTCACATGGTCAGGTAGGGTATTATACAGGTGAGGAGCAACAAAGGTGAATGTCTAACACTCATTTTGTGAGATTTCTCTGATGGTCTGTGGGACGGACAGACTAATGGGCCCTATTTCCAAAAATTTAATACAGAAATAATTGGCTAAAATAATAAATAAAATACAAAAAAAATGAATAAAATAAAATAAAATAAAATACATTAAATTGAATTAAATTAAGTAGTAAAATTAAATTTAATTTAAATTGAATTGTTTTTAAATTAAATCAAATTAAATTGAATTGAATTCAATTATAAAATTAAAATAAATTAAATTAAATTAATTAACATTAAATTGTATTAAATACAATTGAATTAAACTGAATCAAATTAAGTTGAATTAAATGACATTAAATTGAATTAAATAACATTAAACTGAATTAAGTTATACAATTAGATTGAATTAAATCAAATTACATTACATTAAATTCAATACAATTAAATTAAACTTAATCAAATTACATTGAATAAAATAAAATAACATTGAATTAAATTGAATTGTTATTAAATTAAATTAAATTAAATTAAATTAAATTAAATTAAATTAAATTAAATTAAATTAAATTAAATCTGACTGCTTGGATATTTTTGATGAATGTTATTCATCATTTATAGCATGAACTTTATTTTTTTGTTTCCTTTTTATCTTTCTTCATGTGATGTGAACCTAACGAATGTTATCTAGCCTGTATAAATTTATTGTGGTTTTCTTGTTTACATTGCTTTAACTTTATTTTTTTCTTGCAAATTTTTGTTGTTCTCCCTGCATCAATATGATTTTCCCTTTGCCTCACAGTTTCACACATATATGTCACACATTTTATCTTATGTTTGCACAAGTGGATAACCCAGAACAGCAGTTGATTCTTTGGTTGACACTAAAATATTCTATTTTTGTAGATTTCTACAGAGAGAATATGACAGAGCATCGTTTTACCTGAGCTCTCCTTTTGTAAGTTAAAGGTGTAATTATTCATGAGGGACATGCAGAAGAAGAGGACGCAAGCTGTTGAATATGTTTGATAAAAAAATCAGATTTTGTGGTTCTTAAAGCAGAAAACCCAAATTTAATGAACATTTTTTCATTTCTCATTGATTTTCTGAGGGAGTTAGCTGACAGCAAATTAACATTCAGTAGCCGGTGGTTGATCATAAGAGCATCCACTGAGCTATTAAAGACATACGAGCCATTACAAAGCGTCCATCATGACTCATGTTTCTTTCTTTGTATGAACCAGTTTTATAAGGACTTTAATATTGATAAGTACATTAATGCCTTTATACATGATTAATCATGCATGATATGTCTGCAGAAACAATCATCAGACACTAGCGATCATTTTCATAAGTAGACGTTTGCCTCAGTGCAGCATCACTTTAAAGTCTACATGAGTGGATGAATTAATAAGCTGTAAAATATTCAGAAAGATTAAATGTGGCTCTCTCGCTTCTAATAAAACATTCAAACTATCTATCAGAGAGGTGATTTAATGCTCTAAAAGAGTTAGAGTGTGAGTCAAATTTTGTAGAGCTCCCTCTGCTGACAGATTTCAGTAAGGGCCATTCACCCTGTCTCCTGGGTATGCGTGAATTATACATACAGAAAAATAGTTCATAGTCACAACTTCTCTGGACTGTATTACAACCAAATAAAGAATAACTACATCCTCTGTCTCTGATTTCACAAATGTGTGTGTGTTGTTGACCTTTGACCTCTTTGAAATCTGTGTAATGAGTCATCCTTCAGGTCACACCCTTTTGATTCAGTTTACAGGAGACATACCAAAGATGGAGTTTTGTTTTGACCAACACGTACAAGCTTATCATTAACTTTTATTGTTATGATGTTTTATCAGCTTTTCAGCAGCTTATGTTACAATGCTTTCTGTTGTTTGACACAGTTAACAACCACAGTGGCCTTACCTGTGCAAACAGTTTCTTTGTGCGCAGAATCAGAATCAGGTTTTATTGCAGAGTACATTTGCACATACAAGGAATTTGGTACTAACAATAAACAAAGAAACCATGTGACATTACTTATACAATACAGAAATACAAGCTATACACTCCTTAAAATTGAATTTATGAAAAAGTTGAGATATAATATTAAATTTATAAAAATATTGACAATTATAGAATATTTATAGAAAATAATAATAATAAAGATAATAATAATGAATCAATCAATCCATCAGGTTTATTTATATAGCACATTTAAAAACAACCAAGGTTAACCAAAGTGCTGCACAGTCTTAAAACACAATCAAATAAAAGCAAGTTTTTAAAGAAATAAAATAAAATAAAATAAATAAAAATAGAAATAAAAAATGTGTTAAAAGAGAATAAAAACACTAAGAACAACAAAAAAACAATTAATAGCAAAAGATAAATAACAATAATAATAATAATAATAATAATAATTATTATTATTATTATTATTATTATTATTAATAATAATAATATAATTATTAATTTTATTATTATTATTATTATTATTATTATTATTATTATTATTATTATTCATAGTAGTAGTAGTTGTAGTATTGTCATCATTATTAATAATAATAATTTATTATAATAAATAAATGAATGAATGAATAAATAAATACATGAATAAAAGACACAAGGTGCAATGTGGAGGTAATTTCTATTGTCAAGTTATTGATTTAACACCATAAGCAGTTTCTAAAGTAAAAGGATTCATAATTTCTCTAATAAGTCATACACAAACTATCTGTGGTGTCATTCTTCATCATTTTTTAAATTTATTTGTCAGTGAAATGATAAATATTGGTAAATAATTAATGAGAGGATAGATAAATGAAAGAATTGTTTAAGAAAGAAAGGAATAATGAAATGAAAAATAAAGCACTCATATTTTTCTAGGCAAAATAAATAAAGAAAGAAAGAAAGAAAGAAAGAAAGAAAGAAAGAAAGAAAGAAAGAAAGAAAGAAAGAAAGAAAGAAAGAAAGAAAAAGGTATAGTGGACACGTTACAGCTTTGGCGCCTCTAGCGGTGCTCTGCGGTACTGCGCATGTCCAGTGGCTCCTCCTCCTGCAGGGGGCTGGTCTTTCCCTGCAGCATGCGTGCGCGTGGGTGTGTGAGTGTGTGTGTGTACGTGCGCAGTGTGTGTGAGAGGGCTGGACCTGGACCAGCTCCCTTGTATCAAACCACTGCCCCCCTTTCCTCAGATAATCCGGACTATCACGGTCTGAGTGACTGAAGAGAGGCCGAAAGTTCCGTCTGAAGCCCGGTGAGTGCACCTTTCCTCAGCCCTCCATGTGCTCCTGTCGCCGGTGTGGAGTTAACGGTGCTCCACGGTCTTATTGTAGTCCAGGCCACCGAGCGCTCACTTTGATTTGATGTGTGGAGAAGCTGCAGCTCTAATAATAGTGGACCCAGCTGTCATATTCAGACACGGCTTCATGCAGACTCAGGGTGAGGAGAGTCTGAGCTTTGTCTGCTGAGGAGCTCCTGTTGGAGAAGTCTTTGAAGAGGTCTCTGTAGGCCGCATAGAGACAGGCCTGTGTGTGGTGTACTGACTGAACAGGTGCTGCAAACAGTCTGAGCCTGAACTATAAGGTCTGCATACTGCGACTGTTTGATGCTAACACGCTATGACCAGACTATCTGTGTTTAAAAACTGAAACTCCACAACCTGTGAGTCACAAAAAGCCAGATTTGATGATTAACTTTTCTCTAACAGCCCTGCTCCTCTCTCTGTCATCCTGCCAAAGAGATGCATCAGGGAAAAATATTGATTGATGCTCTTAATTTAACTGAAATCTGAGAAGCCTTTGAAGCTGTTTTTGGGAGAAACCTGGCAAGCTTTCTGCCTTTTCTCTGATTACTGGACTCTTGTTTTTGGAAGCTTGTTATCTGAACCAAAGCTGAGATGGCAAACTTTCCAGAGGTGGATTAAAAATGTGTTGAAATGTGCTAACTTCCTCAAGGAATGGTGTTTATCTTAAGCATGTGACTTTTTTTAAATATCATCTTGTGTTATCAGTATTTACACAGTAGTTTGAACCACCGCCTTCTCTTTTAGCTACTTTTTTCTTTAAAGTACTAAAAAAAAAAATTAAACCATAAGAGATAAACAAAGATGAAAGCAAAGTACAGCGCAATATTTCCTTTGCATCATTTTGATCAAGGACAGATTTAATTCACCTGAGGAAATTAAAATTTTGTCCATAGTACAGGGAGTGGAAGAGAAGACAATTTTCCATACTGGACACGAACACAGCATTGCATGTTTATTTACTGAAAAACAAATGTGCTAAGTTTAAGAATTTTGAGATTTTCTTCTTAAACAAATCAATTTTTATTTCCACATTAAGTAAACACCAGACCAAGTGAAAAAGTTGATTGATGATGATATTGTTTAGTGACTATATCAGGAGCCATATTTTCCCCAAAAGTGCACACCACATGTGAGTCAGTTTTCAAGATATATTCAGGGGATCTGACACCTCAACTTTTTCCAAATCCATCTTATAAACGAAGACTAAAGTGAAGGATTACATTTGGGGAAAAAAAAGATGAAAAATATTTTTGATGTGTTAATCAAAGTCACTGGTGAATTGCTGACTGTTAGGGATGCACGATATTGGATTTTTGCCGATATCCGATATGCCGATATATCGAAACCCCTTTTGGCCGATACCGACACCGATAATCACAAGTTTGTTTGTTTTTTTCACTGTAAAGAAAGCTAAGTCTATCCTGTACTGGAGTTTATATGTTACTCTCATTGTGACAGTCTTATTTGTTTAAGAAACACACATAAAACAAGACAAAAAACATATGATTTTACCAAAAATAAGAGATGTATTATTTTTTCAATCTCAAGACATTCAGTATTGAAATACAGAAAAATAATTTCTTTAGATCACATGAACTTTAAATGTATAATGCATTTTTAAACATAACCAAGTTGCATTTTATTAGTTTAGAGGTACTATGTAGCAATACTACAATATAAGACTTTTCTTTCCCACCCCTAGCCAATACCAATTATTAGCTGTGTATTTTTGGTAATATTTTAATTTTGGTGATAAAATATTTTGTTTTTTGTTTTTATAACACTGTACATGTGATGTCCTAAGTTTTTTATTTTTGATAAGTTTGCATTTTTTTAATAAAACAGTTGTAATGGCATACATTTTGTAAAATTGCTAAATTTATGAAATATCAATAAGTTGCACAATTCTTCCAAAAACTTTAAAATTCCCAAAATTTTTTTTTAAAAAAAAACAGAAATAAAAAAATGTGCAAACATTTGCAGAATTTCTCATCATTTCCAAAATCTTGCCACAATTTCATAAATTTGCAAAAAACTGTCATTTTAAATCAATTTCCACAATTAAATAAATTGATAGAAAATACAAAAAAAACCCCAGAAATTTGCAAAATTTTCCTATATTGTTGAAAAAAACTTAGAATGCAAGATTTTTCAAAGAAGTGGAATCTGAATTAATTGCAAAAAAATGCAGAAATTTAAAATTTTTTGAAATTTTGAAAAGTTTCAAAAATTTGCCAAATCTTTAAAAAATTTAAGTCTTAGAAAAATGCAAAAATCCAAAACATTTCAAAAAAAATTTGAAGCTTTTCAACAACATGTTTAAACATGATTTTATTTAGTGTCAGTGTCTTCAATCTTTAAAACCCTCCATAAGAAAGAAATATATGTCTTTATTTTAGTAGTATTTTTTCTCATCTAAAAGGAACCACTGCAAATGAGTGACACGAGGCTCTGGAGCTGTAGATGGAAGACTCTTAATTTATACATTACATCCTTAAAGATCAGCTGTTTTTGTATCACATGTACGCTGACAGAGAAGTTCCTGCTTTCAGAGTCTCCTCAGAAGTTTTCGTGAACACAAACTTGATCTTTTATTTCTGATGACTCTGCAGCCTTCCTCCCTCCTGCTTGCTTCAAAGGGGACCCCCTTAATCTGACCGTGAGGCTGTAGTTGTTGGTTTAATGCATTGTTTAGGTTGAAGTCCTATGGATCACGTCATCATTTCAGGAATGTATAGATCAGCTCTCCTGCACTCACTGAGGGAAACAGAGATATCCTTTTGGTCAGCAGCCAGCAGTGTCCTCTGTGTCTCTGTTTGACTGAGCAGAGGGACATTCCTGCACACCCTGCAGACATGAGGGGCCTCAGGGTGGGGGGCTGGTCCGGTAAACAATGTCCTTACTTGTTGTAGGGTTAAGTCTATCACAGGTTTAGCCTTTTTTTTTGCATGGTAACACATGTGCTTGTGGTATAACAGTCCAAATTTTCCTCCTGGTTGCTCATCGGTGTATCTCAGGAGGAGTTTTCTCCTCTGACTGAATGTCTGCACTGTTTGTTTAAACTGAGCTCATTAGGATTCCTGTGGAGTCGAGCACAGAGGAGCATCGTATGGCCAAGTTTTCACTGTGCTGACAGAAACCCAAAACCTACATCTAGCTTCTACTCAAAGTAGAACAGGGACAGTTTTTCAAATATAAGAGATAGTAGTTTCTAACATCTCTGTTTTGACACATTGCAGAGGCGTGGTTATTCTTTTTTTACTTATTGTGTATGGTGGCAGGAGTTTTGGAAACAAAGCCAGCAGCCTGGTAGCTTGCACAATTTTTGTTAACCGTCATTTCACCGTAGTTGTGTTTTACTATCATCATTCATTAACTTCACACAGTTTTATTTTTCCTCGTTTCACCTGAACTGCATGTTGGCTCCTTTTGGCTTTTGGATTTTTGGATTATGAACAATTAACACTTTCAAATCTTTTGGACACGGCACAAAAAGAAAAGCTTTATTCAGCGGCTGAAATGTTGAAACAAAAGATCCAGATTTGGGAATCCCATCCTTTCCTTTCCAGAATTAGAAAATCCAGCCAAGTCGCTCTGGATTAGGTCACCGTATCCAGGTTTTCAAGACTACTAAGTCTGGATTACAATCCAGCAGGATGGGCCCATTCATCACATTTAGGCTACTAGCTTTGTGAAGAAACACACTCAGCATCGGGTCATTTTAAAGTTTGATTTTAAGCTTTTCTCCAGATTAAAACCATTAACGTCGTTATGTATATAACTCATGGACTGTTTTGGTGTCAGGTCAGAAAGCTGATCACTCAGTTTACTGTGAACGACCAGGCCCAGTTTTCCTGCAGAGCCATTAAACCCTCTGCTCTCTGGAGACCTGACTGACAGTTGTGAAATACTCTGGCATTGAAAAAGAAAGTGTATTCAGGAAGGAGGAAAAGACCCCCATCGAGTCGTAAACACTGGAGTCCATTAGGGTCCTGCTTTGTCCGGCACAGCTGAACAAGCTCAGTGTTTGAAGAAATATGCAAAAACCTCCTCCAATAACACCTCCTTTCTCCTAATTTCTCCTTTTTTTGTCTTTTTTTTCAGCCTGCCTTTACAGAACAGGTATCCTATTTCTGAGTGCTGTGGTTGATCTGTGGTTTGCTGTGTTTGAGGGGCTTTTGTGCGTCTGTTTTCAGTGCTCATGTTTCCTCCCTGTACAGTGTGTGTTTCAGTAATGGCATATTCACTCAGCATGTCATCTAGAGATAGACCGAATATTACCTGGGCCGATTATCTGCGCCGATATTTAGCATTTTGAAGCATATTGACATCGATATTGACATAGCCTTTTCTTTTAATCCGGTGGCCGATGAGAAATTAAATTTCAGACTGTGTTATTTTGTTTCCAATCCAGCCGCACCTCTCTGTCTACAGTCGCTGCTCTGTCTCATAGCACTGACCCACCCACAGTACCATCTGATTGAGCCATTATTTTGAAAACTTGACTTCCTGTAAAAGTTTGTAGATTAGGGCTGTCACTTTTCCTCAAAATCAAAGTCGAACGGTTTTCAACCATAAACGAAAATAATCGAAGATAATCGAACACCCCCCCCCCCCCCGCCGCCGCCGCCGCCGCCGCCGCCGCCGCCGCTGACCGGCTGTGAATCACAGACACGAGACATTTCCTTTATATTCTCAGCCTTTTTTTATTGCCACAAACACTGCACAACGGCACTAACTGACTTATTTTCTCATATTATTTGCCAGAAACACAAGCCTGTCAACCTGCTCAGGATCAAGTGCTGCTCTTTTTTTGTTAACAATGTTGCCTGCTGACGAGAACACCCGTTCAGAGCGCACTGAGGTACCCGGCACACACAGATATTTACGAGCCAACTTTGAGAGCTGCGGGTATCGAGCACACCCTATTTCTCTCCACCAAAGCAGGGGGTTGCTGTCTGCAGAGAGTGGGTTCTCTCTCATGTAGGTTTGTATTTCTTGAATGGAACTCGCGTTACTTACAACAGAGTCACTCGTTTTGTACAAACTCCCAAACAGGGAGCCCATCGCTCCAAGAGCAGCTGCCCTCTCTTCAGGTTTACAGTCACTGTCTGTTTCATAGTCATTCATCTCACGTGACAAGCTGTCAATGACAACATTTTTCTTCTCTGGTGAAAGGTGGATACTTCCACACATTGCTCCTCAGATGATTCGGTGTTATTATTGAACGTCGTCCACTGTGGCTTTCTGCGTCTTCCATTTTTATCAACTATACTTCACTCTTTGGTCACTGAGGTCAAGAGAGAAGTTCATACGCGATGGAACTGTCGAGCTTTGCGGACAGCGCCCTCTGCTGGATGAAAGGGTTCACTGCTCCAGGCGCCCTGATGAGCTGCTGAACCCAATATTTTACGTTCGAATATGTATTTACTAATCGGTTACGGATATTTATCCCCATGTTCGATTGATTATTCGAATATCGAACATAAAGTGACAGCCCTATTGTAGATCAGGGGTGGCCAACCAGTCACAGACCAAGAGCCACAAAAGTTACTGTGGTACACAAAGAGCCACACCACACACACACTTCCTATTACACATAAACGAAAGAACATAAGATGAAAATCAAAACACTTCCAAATTTTGAGTGACATTTATTGCGTTTGAAAGGGTGTTAAGATTCATACTTGGAGTTGTGTCTAAGACAAGTTTTTACTGCAGAAGAGACAAAGTTTCATCCATCAATCTAGATAGCTTTGAGCACATGTGCAAGTCGAGAAAAGAAACTGAAACTTAAGTATCAATCTCATCACCCAAGTAAAGATCAATACTGATCACAACATCAATATATCAATAATTTAGATTGATTGGTACACCACTGCTCATAACAATAATGAATGGATCAAAGAACCACACGTGGCACCGAGCCGCAGGTTGGCCACCCCTGTTGTAGATCAATAATATGATTAATAAAAATGACTGACAAGAAACCTGTGTTACTATGTCTGGTTTTAAAGTGGATTTGGTTGCTTTTTTCAGCTTTGATTTGCGTTTTTGCATTATATTGACCACGGTTAAGGAAAAAACATAAAAATGTACAGTCTTTCCCAAAATAATATTCTAAGATTAATTAACGGAGATTAATGTTTCATAACTTGTAACGTTTTTTAACAGGCTAAAAAACATGGCTCATTTTACTAAGACAGAACATCTAAAGCTAACAAACCAAACATGAAGTGACAAAATTTTACCAAGTAAAGTCAAGTTTATTTATAGAGCACCTTCAAGAAGACAGCAGTCGATCCAAGTGCTGTACACAAATCCATAGAAATAAATAAATATGACAAGAAAAACCAATTGCAGCTGGTTAGAAGACCTTAGGAATTTTAAAATCGATGAGAAAGCAGACTGGGAGCCAGTGGAGGGACGCTAAAACTGGTGTACTGTGGTCGCGCTTTTTCTTGCCAGAGAGGAGTCGAGCAGCAGCGTTCTGAATGAGCTGAAGGCGGTTAATGGATGACTTATCCATGCCAATGTATAAAGAGTTACAATAGTTCAGTCTACATGTAATAAAGGCATGGAAAGTCTTTTCAAGATCTGCCTGAGAGAAGTAGGCCTTGGTCTTAGCTGAGAGAGAGAGTTGGAAAAAGCTAGCTTTCACAACGGCACTGATCTGCTTATCAAAGTTAAAATGGTAATCAAAGATGACACCAAGGTTTCTAACATCAGACTCAATGTTTAAACTCAAAGGGCCCAGATTTTCAGCAAAGCATGCCGTTGTGGAGGTGTATCCTCCAAAGGAGATGATTTCATTGAATTTGAGAAAATTCTCCCTCATCCATCCTTAACGTCACTGAGGCAAACGAGAAATGCCTGCACATTGTCCTGGCCTAGCGACCTTAGCGGCATGTATATTTGGACATCATCAGCAAAACAATGAAAAGAAATTTTATGCTACCCAGGATGGATCCTTGAGGGACTCCACAGGTCAGTGAGGCCATATCTGAGGAAGTGTGGCCTAACTGCAAAGAGAAAGTAGCAGACAGGTCTAGGAGCTTAAAAACAGCAGGACTACTGTATTCCTTTTAAACTGATTTCTAAATATAAAAAATTATAAGAAAAATTCGGGTGGGCCTGGGACCTTTGGGCCCACCCTTAATGCCACCCCTGCTTTCGGGAGCAATTTTTTAAAAAGTTTAAATTTAACTTTATGAGACAGCTGCTGAGCCTGGGAGCTATTTCATATTATCCCAAATTTTGATGCCAATATTTTCAATTTTACTGCAAATGAATATCAGCCCCAAATATCAGTTATCGGCTTCCTTGACTACTGATAGTCGGTAATGGTATCGGCCCTGAAAAAAACCATATTTTTTAGTTATTATAGTTGGTTATTAGGAGTGTTTTTATAACATTTATTACAAGACTTTTCCTTATTTAAGCCAGGACATGGAAGTGTATAAATCTCCTGCATAAAACCTTCTGGAAAGTTTTTGACAACTTCTATTTTGATCATGTTTAAGGCCCAACGCTGTCATTTTTTGTCTTAAATCAGTGAGATTAAAAACCTAAAACTCATTAGATGGAGACAAACAGATGTCACCAATCTGACCTAAATTCATCCAACAGACTTTAATCTCTTTAATTCTCTATCAAAGTGTTTATTTCTGTGTTTTTCACTCAGCGTGGAGTCATTATGAGTTTAGCACAAAGGTTAAGCTAATCAGTAAAAGCGGACAGCCCACCAGGCTGAAAACAATCTCACTTTATCACTTGAGCAAACGTTATTTCTGCACACTCCCCTCCTCTAATTGCTGTGCTGTAACTGTGAGACAAGCGTGTGCTACTGATTACACGCCTGCTATTTTTAGCCTCGACCGTGCATACCCGCCCTGCCTCATATTTTTATCTCTCACCAGTATGGATCCAGCAGGAGGAATATCTGCCACCATATTCGCCAACCGGCTGCGGGCGGAGGGCATGGGCTCCAACGAGCAGGCCGTGCGCTTCTCCAACCAGGACTACGAGGCCCTGAAGCAGGAGTGTGTGGAGTCCGGCTGCCTGTTTGAAGACCCCTGTTTCCCCGCAGAGCCTCCATCTCTGGGCTTCAAGGAGCTCGCTCCTTTCTCCTCCAAAACTCGAGATGTTGAGTGGATGAGGCCCACGGTGAGAAGAGGGAAAGTTCATCATGAGGATCATTTCCTGATCGTAGAATAATGGATTTTTTCTGCTGTGTCATACCCCATTAGTTTGTCTACTGCCTTTCTGAAAACAGCTATCAGTCTCCAGCTGTCACTCACAGCTACCACACCCCTTTTAGAGCACAACTTTAAAGCTCCCATCAGGCTTTGTTTTCCTCGTTATAACAGACCGAAGCAAACACTGATGCCTCTGTAAGATCTGCAAGAGCTGAAGAAACAGTCAGCATAAAGATTGATTAAATCTGTGCAAGTATATCTACTTCTTGAGGCTGTCCCTGAAGGGTCTATGTCAGACAAAATGCTACACTAGCTAAAGTTTTGCAGAAAAAAATGTCTATTACATAATTTGCTAAAAACAGCAAGATACATTTCTTTGGGAGGTCATCTAGTAATCTTGTCTGCAGGAAGTTTTGTTACTTGTTTGTTAACACAATATTCAAACTGGGCTCCTCCTCCTTGGCTCAGTGCCAGCAGCAGCACACACCCACGGCCTCCAACTGTGAACACACTCATTAGCCAAGCAAACACCTGTAGCATCATGTTTCTACCTGGGAGAGACTCAAGAGCTGTGCACCTGACTTAGCATGTTAGCACAAGCTAATTATGAGTATTTGACACATACCTGGTTAGCCAAAAGCTAACTCACGTCGCTCTCCAAGTTCCTGAAAGCGAGTCAAAGTCAAACCAAGCTTCACCCTCGTTTAGGAAAAAGTTTTATCTGTTTGGCGTTTTGGTTCACTTTGGTTGTTTTTCTTCCTCTGTGCTACGTCCGCTATCGTAGCTGCTCTGATTAGCTTCTTCCACTCGCTATCATTAACACACAAAAGCCGCATTTCCACCAAGCAGATCGGTTTGGTTCGTCTCGGTACAGCGCGCATTTTGTGGGCGTTTCCACTGACTTATCCCGAGACAGATCCCCAAATAACCGAGACGACCTTTCGTATGGGTGCCAGACTGAACTGATCCGCTCTTGAAAGGTGGAGCTACAACACTGCAGACCGCTGATTGGCCAAAATAATCGTCACTTATCCCGACAGCGGCTGTATTTCTCCTGGCGGCACACAGACTTCTCTGAAACAAAGCTTGATTGATCTTTGTATCAAAGAGCTAAATGCTAATCACAGTGAGGATGAATTGCTGCATGTCTTCATCGTCGCTCTTTGTTTACTGTGTCGCGTTTTTCTTCTTCGTTGGATTTATTAGCTGGGTAAACTGTGACGTGCTGCTACAGCGTCGCGCTATTGTTTTACAGCTGCGGCTTTCGGCATCCAGCTTACATGCCACCTACTACAAGAGGGCACAGTTTGCTGTGGAAACACAAACGGGATCAGGCTTAACTGAACCAAACAGTGCCAAACCGTACTGAACCGACCCGGACTGCTTGGTGGAAAAGCGGCTTAAGTCGCTGCATCCACTCTTTGCCTAGAAACATCCTGAAACAACCAAAACACGACACGGACACTGACACACATGTATAAACTGCAAAAACTGAAATCTTATCAAGTGTTTTTGTCTTTTTTTCAGTAGAAAATGACTTTTTAGACTAAATATGAGCCACATTCACCTGACCAGTCCAGAAAAATGTCTTGTTTCAAGTTATTTAAAGACAAAATGAGGTCTAAATTGTTTGTAACAAGAGGCGTTTCGAATGTGGCTCATATTTAGTCAAAAAATACATTTCCTACTGAAAATAAGACAAAAACACATGATAACATTTCTGTTTTTTGCTGAAGAGGCCCATAGGAGACAATAGAGCAGGATTGTTTCTCTAAAAGTTGGCATTTAATGTTTTAGAAAAATCCTGCTGACTCTACCTTTAATCCTTGAAATAATAGAACAGCGTTTATAACCACATCACTCTTTCCGTTTATATTTAATATTAGATTTTCTCTCAGAGACCAAAGCTTTTATATGTTTTATTCTGTCCCTGTGCCGTACAGAAAACAAAGTTTCTTTTGTTTTATTCACGTAGAGAAACGTCTTTAATGCACATTGACCGGAGCAAACATCAAGAGGTTAAGTTTGGGGTGAACTGAGCACATTTTGGCTTAAACGTCAACATTTGATGAAATTGAAAAGGTGTGTTTCAAAAATATTAACTACATTTTTATTGAAATGAGAACCAAAGATATGATTTTATTAGGTAGTAAAAATGTTTGTGTGTGCTTAGTGTTTTAACTCGAGGCTGAACAGGCATTGACTCACTGTTCGCAAAGGATCTGCACTGTTTCAGCTCCTCTTTTCACTTCATCAGCCTTGGAGTTTAAAGAATGGAGCTTTAAAAGACCCGAAAGATCGTTTTTATTCTCTGTGATTAGCAGCTCACCTGTAAACATGATCCTGAGACGCACACTTTAAGTAAAGCTGTGTTTACACTCTTATCCTCAGTCTCTGTCAGGATACTCATGTAACTCTCCTGAAGACCCGTCAGGAGCTCCAAAGTGAAACATATCGAGTTAACAAACACGTCAGTGACCCTCTCTTTCTGTTATTTAATGTCTGCGAGCTCAGACGGAGCAGAACAAGCAGGGACAGGAGCGTCTCAGACCTCTGCAGCTGTTGGCGTCCCGTGGTGGCATGTTGACCACTCCTCGCTCTGACATTTGTTTACAGCGCTGCATTAAACACAGGAAGCTGACACATGGGTGTAAGAATAGCAACGTGTGACTGTAAAGAAGATGTTTCTGATGTTAGAGATAACTGTTTACATGTATTGAAGAGGCAGGATGATCAGATGGTGACACGACAACAGAAACTCAAACACTAAGAGATGAGGATAAAATCTGAATTATCTGAGACTAGTAATATTATAATTATATTGCACTAATTAGGACAAAAATATTGCTGAATAAATGTTTTTTCCACCTCAAATCTTCAGACACCAACAGCCATCGCTTAGATTACACCAAAGATTAAAGACCAAACTGTAAAATTTAGAGCGAGAGGAAAGAAGATGGAATAACACTTAAGAGGGGAAAGAAAATAAAGACTCTAAGGGAAATTAAGAAGAATAAAAAACGCTATTTCATTATCGCTTTGGATTAAATATTTAATCTTTAATTTTGATCAGATCAGTATCGATATCAGCTGATACGAACGCCCAGCTGTCAGTGTTGGTATCAGGATCTAAAAAGTTGGACTGGTGTTTCCTGAAGCAGGTTTATTCTTCTGTGATGATGATGTTGTATGCAGATATTTTTGTTAAAAAAAAAGTAATGATTAAAAGAAGAAACGTCTGTTTTCAACAGATACTATGATCAACCTTTAATGTCTCTGCAGGAGCTGACAGATGACCCTCAGTTCATCGTGGGCGGAGCTACTCGGACAGACATCTGTCAGGGAGCACTCGGTGAGTCCTCGTCTTATTATTTTTAACATCTTAATTTACTTTCAGTGTTTCCCTATTAAGGTCTCCAGATAGAAATTAACACAGAAATTTATGCCTAAAAATCGAATTAAAAAAACACACATTGGTACATAGTGGTTGTATGCTTCTTGTCCTAATCTTTGTATCAATGTTTTGTGGATTAGATCTATATATTTTCTTATTTCATTTTCTTTTTTGACAGAAGTTATTGTTAAGTTTCCAAAATGTGATGGATTGTACAGACTGTGTTGTGTTCTTGCTCATTAAGACGGAAGTATTTTATGCTTGTGCTTCCTTTAACACAGTTTTATATTTAAGTGCAATTTTTGACTAATGTCTATTTTATTTTATTTTATTTTATTTTATTTCATTTCATTTCATTTTATTTTATTTTATTTTATTTTATTTTTTTTTATTTTATTTTATTTTATTTTATTTTATTTCATTTCATTTTATTTCATTTTATTGTATTTTATTTAGTTTTTTAAAATTATTGTATTTTATATCATGTATTTCATTTATCTTAATTTATTTTATTTGATATTATTTTACTTTATCTTGTTTTATTTTATTTTATCTTATTTTATTTCATATATTTTATTTTATTTTATTTTGATATTATCTTATTTTATTTTATTTTATTTATATTTATTTATTTATTTTAAGGATATTTGAAACTTATTAATATCAATTTATTATAATAATGAGAAAATAAAAATTATATTATTATTATTATTATTATTATTATTATTATTATTATTATTAAGAATAATAATGAGAAATAAAAATGTATTGCATTTGAAAGGGTATATTTCATTATCATAATTTATTATTATTGTATTAGTGGTTAATTTGGTCTCAAAATAATACTGTCGGTAATATTGATTATCGTTATCATCCAGCAAAATTTGTTATCGGCTCAGGTCTACTGCTGTGTATGAAAAGTGTTTTATAAATAAAGTCTGATTGATCAATCAATAACATTAAACCTGTAATAAAAAAAAACACTCATACTGAATCTCGCTGTCTCTCAGGTGACTGTTGGCTCTTGGCGGCCATTGCGTCCCTCACCCTTAACGAGCGGCTCCTTCACCGAGTTGTCCCTCATGGTCAATCGTTCCAAGACGACTACGCTGGAATCTTCCACTTTCAGGTTCGTCATCTTTCACTTTCTCTTTAAGTCACAGACTTTTAGCAGGAAACTCAGTCTAAAGTTAGTGAGGGATCTATCTCTGATCTGTAAAAGTTCGATACCCTTTCTGCAGTTCCCGCTTTAGGCCAGAATAATCTGAAAATATGTGAAGTCTCTGAAGGAAACTGAGTCGTTTTCATGGTGACTTCAGTGGGATGGAGGGAGCAGGCGTTTCAGACTGATGGACTTCCTGATTATTGCTCTGTGTTGCAGTTCTGGCAGTTTGGCGAGTGGGTGGATGTTGTGATTGATGACAGACTGCCCGTCAAAGATGGAGAGCTGATGTTTGTCCACTCTGCTGAAGGGAATGAGTTCTGGAGTGCTCTCCTGGAGAAAGCTTACGCTAAGTGGGTATTAACAGAGCTAAATAATTCAGTCTGAGTGTATTTAGTGGAGGGTTTTTATTCATTTCTTGAAGTGCTTTCTGAGTGCGGGTTTTGCTCTGTGGTGTCAGACTGAATGGCTCCTATGAGGCCCTGTCAGGAGGAAGCACAACCGAAGGCTTCGAGGACTTCACAGGTGGTGTGTCCGAGATGTACGAGCTGCGCAACGCTCCCAGAGATCTGCATAAGATCATCGCCAAAGCTCTGGAGAGAGGCTCTCTGCTGGGCTGCTCCATCGACGTAAGTGCTGAACACGCTGGCACGAAGCCGAGACACGCGGATCAATGCTGCGCCGCCCTGAGAAACACGGCTGGATTAAAAGCTCTGCTATTTATTTCCAAGCCGATCCATACTCAGTGCAGTAACCATGATTTCACTGAACACAGATCACCAGCGCCTTCGACATGGAGGCCGTGACGTTCAAGAAGCTCGTGAAGGGTCACGCCTACTCCCTCACCGGGCTGAAGGAGGTTTGTTTACACATCTCTGTGTTTTTTTATCATAAAAACCTCAACAGATAAAAAAAACTTGAGGTCAGTGATGACTTTGTCCATCTTTAGGTGAATTATCGGGGAAACCTTGAGCGCCTCATCAGAGTGCGTAACCCCTGGGGCCAGGTGGAGTGGACTGGTGCCTGGAGTGACAAGTGAGTGTCGGAAACTTGGGAAAGTGTGCAAACAAAGGGTGGAGTGTTGGATTGAATCTGTGAATCTGGACCATCTACTTCAAAGGTCTCTGTACACTGCAAAAACTGAAATCTTATCAAGTGTTTTTGTCTTATTTTAAGTAAAAATTGTCAGTCCAGAAAAATGTCTTGTTTCAAGTTATTTAAAGACTAAAATGAGGTCTGAATTGCCAGAATAATGTCTTAATAAAAGTAACTTTTCTCTTGTTTCATTGGCAGATTTTTTTACTTGTTACAGCAATTCAGATCTCATTTTGTCTTTAAATAACTTGAAATAAGACATTTTTCTGGACTGGTCAGGTGAATGTGGCTCATATTAAGTCTGAAAAGACATTTTCTACTGAAAATAAGACAAAAACACTTGACAAGATTTCAGTTTTTGCAGTGTAAATGGAGAGTACAACCTGACCGCTAAACCAAATCAGCGACTCTGACCAAAGCTCTAGAAGAGTCAAAATTACCCCTGATACAATATTGATGTTTCAACTGTGAAAACTGGTATTTTTGTAAAATTAAAAAAATATATTTTAGCCAATTATGGAAGTAAAATACGACTGAACTTTTTATCCAGTGTCAGATTTTTTATGAGTAACATTGTTTACATCAAGTGACATCTATCAGTTTCACCAACTGACCACATCTTAAACTCGGTAATTTCTTTGCAACATTAGACAAACTTGAAGCACTTCATGTTTTCAAGTCAAGTGAATGTATGAAACACTGCATCAGACTTTTGAGTATTTCAAAAACATTAAAGTTGTTTTTGATTAAGTTGTTTTGACTTAAAGGCAGGGTTGGCAGTCCTGAAAAACTAGCATGAACTTGAATGTAGCATCTCGTCAGGACTCTGTCTAGCGCCCCCCCACCCCCGGAGGTCCTTCAAAGCAACGCCCCTGCTCACATGCACGAGCGCCGCTGATTTGCAACTATGATTGTGAATGACTGAAAGACGGACTCAGCACATCATTTTATGTTTTGCCCTACGTCGAGTCATGTCTCAGTTAGAGGTAAGGAAACACCAAAACGTTAAAACGTAAAGCTAAAAACAAAAAAACAAATGTGACTTTAGTTAGTACTCGCAACTGTCATGCTAGAATCGTCCACTTTTACCTGTGACATGATATCAGGAGTAAAGCCATAATACAAACAGTACATTCACATTTTCTCGAGGACTTACTAAATATCACTTTTTTTTATTTTTGCCTGTCAGAGCCCCTGTGGTGAGAGTTTGTTAGACTCTGATCCAAACTACAGCCCAGAGTACAGTAATCGGGGGTTGGGTAGTTTCTCTGCCATTCTTCTGCTGAGCGCCAACCTATACACCGCTAAACTCAGGAAGACGCATTGAGTCAGGGGCAGAGCGCCGGTGAAATGTACGCACAGGAGCAGGGCAAAATGTCAGGACGGGATTTGATTGGTTTAACAGATTGGATCCTAATCGATGTGATTGGCTGATGTTATTTGCTCTTATTTAAGAACACATCATGTATTGCTGCCATCGGGACATATAGATCATTTTAACCAGTATAACAAAAAGTGTATCTAAATCAAACTACCAATTATACCTTTCATTTGTCCTTTCAACTTTGAGCAACATTGTTTGATTGACATAAACATCATCTCTAATTTTTCTTAGTTAACTGTGTAGAATATTGCAATTTGTCACCATAATGTGATACTTCACGATACTATCCTACTGTGTTGGTCTTGCCAATACTCAGCCCTATTTGAGACTGGTATCAAGACCTTTGATTTTTTTTATCCTTTGACTTTGAATTTTATTTGAAAATCGCTCAAGAAAATGACTCTAGAGATGTCACTGAATAGCTGAGAGATAACTTTGTCCATCTTAAAGAGAAACTTGACTTGAGTCTATTTCAGGATTCTTGTAGCTGTTTATTTCTCTTGTGGGTGTTTTTCCTTGTGAGGTGGATCTTGTAGATCAAACTGAGAATTTTTGAGTTTTTGATTTTAATTGTGGTATGAACTGAGCCACTTAGACTTGTCTGGGCCTGGTATCGTCTCAGATGCTCAGGTCTTGGTCATGACTCTTAGCGGTCTGAGCTGCAACAGTAGGATTTTAATCCAGTGATTTCCTTTCTCAGTGTGTAATTCTGAGTATTTTACCTCACACTGAAACATTATTCTTGTCTCTCTGGTTTTTCGTAGCGCTCCTGAATGGGACGAGATTGACCCGTCTGAGCGGGAAGACCTGCACCTGCAGATGGAAGATGGAGAGTTCTGGTGAGACGACCCAAAGGCTCAAAAACTTAATGCTACTTAATGCACAAAGAATAATTAAAAGAACCGGTTTTTGAGTTTATGCAAAAAAAACAAACAAACTTGAACGTAAACTTTTTTGACAAATTTGGTAGTAAAGGATGTTTTTTCACAACTGTGTAGGTGCCAAACTAGTTTTTCCTGCCTGTTATTGGCCTTAACTTTAAGTCAGTGGTGAAACAAATGATGCCAACTGTAGCTTGATATAATTTGTTTTACATGACAGTGGTTTCAATTCTTATCTCTGCTGAACAGGAAGCGAGTGCATTGAGTGTTTCTAACCACATTTTCCTCTCCATCTTCCAGGATGTCCTTCAGGGAATTCCTGCGACAGTTTTCCCGGCTGGAGATCTGTAACCTGAGCCCCGACGCTCTGAGCGAGGACACCATGAGCCACTGGAACACCATCAAGTTCTACGGGTCGTGGAGGAGAGGCAGCACCGCCGGAGGCTGCAGGAACCATCCCAGTGAGTCCGGAGCGTGTGTCCTCCAAAAATGTCCATCTGGTCTGAAGAAATGTGAATAGACACGAATCATCCTCTCCTCAGATACCTTCTGGATCAACCCGCAGTATAAGATCACGCTGCTGGAGGAGGACGACGACCCAGAGGACGACGAGGTCGCGTGCAGTTTTTTGGTAGCGCTCATGCAGAAAGACCGTCGCAGGTATCGGCGCCACGGTCAGGACATGCACACGATCGGCTTCGCTCTGTATGAGGTAAGAACACAAAACTTATTTGGTCCCTTTCCCTTTACTATGCAATTATTACATGTTTTTAATCTACCTGAGCTCATTCATCTTTATTTTTCCTTTTTTCTCTTTTCCTAGATCCCAGAAGAGGTAAGAGGATCATCGATCACAGTCGTGCTGTTTATATCCCTGAAGTTTCTTTTTTAAGTCTTTACTTTTTGGACTATAGGCTATAAACAGAAGAGGAAAAGGGCCACTGAAAAAAATAAATGCCTCCAAATTATTATTATTATTGTTATTGTTATTAGATATTATTTTTTCTATTGATTATAAATAATTGATAATATTTTATATCAATAATATGAATAAATAAATAAAACATATTTATTTTAAATATTACAATATTATATATTATGTATTATAATATAAAAAATATATTAATAATACTTATTTATAATATTTTTATAAACAGTAATTATAAATAATTAATAATGAATTTTATATCAGTAATATTTATTAAGAATATAAAAATATTCATTTTAAATATTACAATATTACATATTATGTATGATAATATAAACACATTTTATATTGATAATATTTTTATTTATAATATTTCTTCATGATGATGATAATAATAATAATAATAATAATAATAATAATAATAATAATAATAATAATAATAATAATTTTTGGCTTTAAAATCAACATTCTGACTTCTTTCTCAAGAAAAAATTGTAATGAAAAAAAAAGTGGACATATTTTTTTCCTAATCCTTTTCTGTGGCTTTATGAGGAATTATGCTCAAGTAAGTGTTATAAAAAACGGAATATATTTTAAAGTTGTGTCAGCTTTAAAAGAGTTTCGAAGGACATTTTTCTCCCTCTGTCGCCGTCAAAGTTACACAAATGATCGTCTCGTGCTCGGTAAATGTTTGACAGTAATAAAACAATCCTGATTTTATCTGTAAGACTTAAACTGAATCAAACTCCTTTCAACCCACGTTTTGTTTCTTCTCCTCTCAGTACAGAGGCTGTCAGAACGTCCACTTGAAGAAAAATTTCTTCCTGACTCATTCTTCGTGTGCTCGCTCTGAGACCTTCATCAACCTGCGAGAGGTGAGCACGCGGCTTCGTCTTCCTCCTGGAGAATACCTCATCGTGCCCTCCACCTTCGAGGCCGGCAAGGAAGCTGACTTTGTCCTCCGAGTCTTCACTGAGAAACAATCGGAAACAGAGTACGAGTCGTTTTCTTGTTCATCAGCTGAAACATTTCTGATTCATAGACATTTCTGTCTCTAATATGTATTTTTAATATGCAGAGAGCTGGATGATGAAATTTCTGCAGACTTAGAAGATGAGGTTTGTATTGTTGACACACATTTTTAACCCCAGGAAAAACTCAGTTTATTTATTAAAAATCTGAAATATAAATATTTTGTGTTTCCACAGGAAGATATAACTGAAGATGACATCGATGACTCGTTCAAATCCATGTTTGCTCAACTAGCAGGAGACGTAAGATCTAAAAAACAAGTCACAAATGATCAACTGCATCTTCCTTAAAATAAACTTGAATCAAAAACTGAAAAACAAGAAATATTTTCTGACAAGTGGAAAAGTAGGATCTGCAGGATGTTTGGTTACTTGTTCGTAAACACAACATTCAAACTGGGCTCCTCCTCCTTGGCTCAGTGCCAGCGGCAGCCCACACCCACAGCCTTCAACTGTGACTACGTGAACACACTTACTAGCCTAGCAACCACCTGTAACATAGAATTTGAGAGAGACTCGAGACCAGAGCATCTGACTTAGCATGTTAGCACAAGCTAATCACAGGTATTTGACACATACCTGGTTAGCAAAAAGCTAACTTGCATCGCTCTTTGTCTCCAAGTTCCTGAGAGAGAGTGAAAATTGAGCCAAGCTTCACCCTCGTTTCTGAAAAAGCTTTATCTGTTTGGAGTTTTATTTCACTTTGGTTGTTTTTCTTCTTCCGTGCTACATCCGCTATCTTAGCCGCTTTGATTAGCTTCATCCCACTAGCTTATCAACACACAAAGTGACTTGGTGCTCTGACTGTCTGATGTAAACACACTTACTGTCCGCCCAGAAACATCCCGATACAACCAAAACATCAACATCCAGGCTGAGGAGGGGGTCGGGGCAGACACAGACACTGATACACATGTACAGAGGCCCAGCGGAGATGATTGAGCAGGATTATTCTTGTAAATGTTGACGTTTTATTTATTTTTTGGAAGATCCTGCAGACTCTACCTTTAAACTGAGTGCTTACAAATAATCAAAAAAGAAAAAAACACCAAAAAAAAAAATTAAAACATGGGTTTAGACCTAGAATTGAGACTATTTGTGTTACTGAAGAAAACAATGAAGTAAAAATATTCTCAGCTTGAGCTACAAACTGTCTTGTCTGTTTCCAGGACATGGAGATTTCCATCCGGGAGCTGAAGACCATTCTTAACAGAGTCGTCACCAGGCGTGAGTTTCTATATTTACATATGAGAGTTGACGTATTGGTAATAAATGTCCCATAACTCTGCAGAGCGAACACCACCTTATTTCCTGTACAGCCCCTCCACTGCTCCTCTGTCAGTGTTTTAACTCCAGCCTGTTTCTGATGAGTGTTTTTGTTTTACAGACAAAGATCTGAAGACAGACGGCTTCAGCACAGAGTCCTGCAGGACCATGGTCAACCTGATGGATGTATCCTCTTCAGTTATTGGACAAAAGGGGGACAAGACTGAGACTTTACTGATTTCTATAAGAGAATTTCCATAGAAAGTAAATTAGGGGGCGACGACTGAAAGGTGCTGAGCCATGTTGAAGTCGCAATCCAGGGAATCCAGTCGATTTTTTGTTTTCAATATGTAAGTTATTGCTTTCAATTGCAGTGCATGGAGAGCCCTGTTTACTGATGTGGATAATAATAATGTTTTTTTTTTCCATGCTCTTTTTATTTCATTTTTGGTTTTAAATTTAAAGCCATGCATATGTAAATAAAAATAAAATTAAAAAAGTCATCCAAAAATAAACAAATAAATAGATTGTAATAGATCAGTGAAAGGCTAACAAAATTTAAAAAATAATAAATAATTTAAAAAAAGAATAAAAATTATTTATAATAATTATCATAATATATGATAATATTTTTACAAAAAAATAATTTAAAAAAATATTATTATTAATGTTTTAAAAAATGACGTAACAGTAAAAATAAAGAGATATAAATGCTAAGAATTAATAATAATAATAATCATTTATAATAATTATATTGTAATAATAATAATAATAATAATAATAATTATTATTATTATAATTGTAATAAATTATTATTGATATTTTTGTTTTTTTATTATTATTATTGTCATTATTATTATTATTATTATTATTGTTATTATTGTTATTTTGAAAATGACATAATGCTGAAAATTAAGATATGTAAATGCTGATGTTTATAATAATCCACTGTAGTTTCAATCATCTCCACAAAATATGATTTCATGGGTCATTGTTCAGATGCCTGAAGTTGGTCTCTCCGCTCCACCTGTACATCTGTCAGTGACTGTCTATCTACGGTTTCCTTGACGCTGTCTTTATCAGAAAGATGGCAGCGCCCGGTTAGGACTTGTGGAGTTTCAAATCCTTTGGAACAAAATCCGAAAGTGGCTGGTGAGTTAGTAAATGTTAATGTGAAGAATATCAGGAATGCTTCTGGTTGAACCTGTTTCTTTCTGCGTCTCTCAGGTCATTTTCAGACAATACGATCTCGACAAGTCCGGAGCCATGAGCTCGTACGAGATGCGTCTTGCTGTGGAAGCAGCAGGTGTGTTTAACGTAAATCCCACCAGTGTTGACTGTACACACACTCAGAGCTGAGTGATGAAACCTTCACTGTTGTTTTTACTCTTCTTCTGTGCAGGCTTTAAACTGAACAACAAACTGAACCAGATTCTGGTGGCCCGGTACGCAGACGATGAGCTGATTGACTTTGACAACTTCATCTGCTGCTTGGTGAAGCTTGAAACCATGTTCAGTGAGTATTTCTGAGTGAATACCCTCTGGGTGGAGTCTGAGTTTTAGCCTTTAGCTTGTGCTCTATCTCTCTCCTGTTTCTCTTTCTTCTGCTCTTCTGTCCTTTTTCTGTCTGACAGTTAGGCTCCAGTGTCCACCATCACTACAAAATTAATCACAGAAATCGTTTTCAGCAGAGAAAAACACAGATCTCTCTTCTCTCTGCTAAACTTCGTCAGTCAGGTATTGATATCGAGAAGGGAGACTTTTTCAAGATCACTTAGAAACTCCTCACAGAGTCTTTAAATGCCAAATCCGATGCTAAATATCAGATGCTAACTTCAGTTTTTAATGGAAGATGAGGATCAGTCAAGTCTGAGCAGACACATCTGGTAGGAAAGTTGGAGAGACACTTTTAATTTTATACAAGTGGACATTTTGGAGTCAAACTTTTTCTGCAGAAGACGAGTTTGAGCAAGTTACTCAAATATTTCTACCCAAAGTAAAGAAAGCGTGTGTAGGCCTGTCACGATAACAAATTTTGCTAGACGATAGTTTTCCAAAATATTATTGCCGATAAACGATATTAATGTCAATATTACTTTGATTTTTTTCTCAATTTTTTCATTGATGTAATTATGATAAATGGGATAATAAAGTGAGTACACCATATCAAAAGCAAGAAACTTTAATTTCTTAAGAGTATTTAACTGTAATTAAAAGGTCAGGATCTTTTAAATAAAATAAATTAAACAAAAAATATAATAAATTTAACAAACAAGAAAGAGAAAAAAAATACAATGAAAATTAAATGGACTCCCTTTTTAAAAAAAACATATTAATGAAAATAATTAATACTAATCAAAAACAAAAAAACATAGACCCTGTTTCTAAAGAAAAAACGAAACTCCAAAAAAAAAACCCAACAACAATAAAAACTATAGCCTAAATAAAAGGGAGTTTATACAGTTCCTGAATTGTTTGTAACATGTACTTTTTCCCAGTCAATCCGTACTGTCTGTCAAACATTTTTAACATTTCTGGCTTTAACCGTATTGAAGGGCTGCGTTTCTTTGGCAATGTAGCTGTCTTTGAGCGCCACCATTTGGTGCTTTTATTTCTATTTACTCTGCAGACCAAAAGCCTCAGTAAGAGCGGATTGTCAAAGAACAAGGCTCCGCTGCACCTCCCCTTCTTCTTCTTCGTCGCCACTATTTTCAAACAAATGTGACATATCAGCTCGTTGGTGTTCATGAGCTCACACTTTGTTCATTCTGATAAAAAACAAAATATTCCCACACTGGGACTGTGGCAGGCGGCTTAAGAACCGTATCTTTGGTGCCATCACTCATGTTAGCGTGTGTTTCCTCCTTACCCCTCAGGACGCTCGCTTCAGCTCTCCGTGTGGACGCTCGAGCAGCCCCGTCTTCACCCCAAAGATCGCATTTTTGACAGATGCTCACTCGCTAATTGATTTATTGATTATTGTGACAGGCCTAAGCGTGTGCTTCTGTGACCTCTTTTGACCATCAGTGGAAATTTTTCCCAACAGGATCTTTCCAGCAGTTTGACAAGGAGGGGACAGGAGAAGCTGAGATGAACCTCTCAGAGGTCAGTTCTGCTTTTAGGGAAACTTTGTCGACTTTATTTCTTGTGTTTCTTGTTTCTAACATTATCCTTTGATTTCTCAGTGGCTCTTCCTGACAATGTGCGGCTGAAGACGCCCGAGTTCACTGAAAGAGGGCCTGGAAACTGCTGCTGTGTTCCTGAAGACCCCTCAGCCTTACGGAGCTGTCGAACCCACTAACACATCCCACCTCAGCGTACCTAGAGTAGCCAAACAACAGTCGAATAGGAAGAGAAGAAAACAAAGCCAAGAGTCTCCCAGCTGAGTTTTTAAACTATGCAAACCAACAGTATGAAGCAGTCGCTGCGCCACACAAACCGGTCGTCTCTGTAGAGTCAGCATGGGTCTGTGCATGAGGAAAATCATTAGCTGTAATGTGCAATGTTGGCTGGTTTTATATTTTTATTTCAAATTTTGCTGTCTGTGTGAATATCCACTGCACACTAACATAAATCACTCTTCATTTTTTACTGCAGAGCTCTGACAGAGAAGGAATAGTTTGACTTTTTTATTCTGAACATGTGTCTTTTATTTCCTGATATTAGAAGGTTTAGTCAGAAATAAGCATCTTTTACTCTCTTCATTTAACATTTTCACCACTAGGTGGCAGCACAGACTGTCAGTATGTTTTATTTTTTTGACCTTTGAAACTTGTCTCCTGTTCATATAACACATCATCATCCTCAAAAGATGAAATTAAAGTTTAGCAGCTAGATTTTAGTTTTACTTGATTTTATTTTTTTTTACTTTGCACTAAGATTTTATTTGAAGTCGCCTCACATTGAAGACAAACACTGTACGTCCGCTCCAGTGACAGTTGCAGGGATCACATGACACTGAAAGCCTTATATCATGTTCTGAAAATGTGCCAGTCATGTGTCTTGTGTTGTGAATGTATGTTGTGCCTTTAATAAATATCCCCATTATTCCTTGACTTGTTCATTGTGTTCAAAACATGAGTTTAACCTATATTTTAATAGCCTGAGGTTTAAAGAGGTCGTGTTTGGAGTAAACATAAAGAGCCTCAGTCAAATGCCAAACATGCTGACAAAGACTCGACTATCACATACATTGACAACAGACTCTGTGTGAGGACGTTATGACAGTGTTTGCGTATTTCAAAGTTTATTGAGGACATTTACAAGACAAAGAGAGCGAAAAAAACAGCAGGTTTCATCTACAAAATTCACAACTAAACAAAAGCACTAGCAATAGCCAGAACTTTAGAGTAGTCTCCCTCCATTTTACGGAGATGTGTCGGGATGGGGACTTTAATCCTCGTTCCCGTAGGATTCCCGTTGTCCTCAATGAGAACGACATTGTTCGAATCAAAGCGAGCAGTCATCCGCTCACCGGGCATTTTCTGACCAACGATCAGAGCTTTCTTTTTCTGTCCTTTTATGGCGAGCAACACTTTGTCACCGACTTTTCCAACCCCGTTTTTGGTGTAGACGTGGATTACTCTCGGTGGACGGTGATACGGTGTGTTTCCCAGGGAGCTGTTGTCCACCACACGCACTCTGGTCATTTTTTGAATGGCTGCTGCGACGGCGGATACACTGTCAAAGACAGAAATAGAAAATTGGTCATTTTCACATTAAGCCAAGCAAAAGGAACTTTACAAAGAGACTGGTGCCCTGGTGTTTCTGTGACTGTTTACATTTTACAGTCATGCAGGCTGTTGGTGCACAGTGTTTGCATATTTGACTGGATCAGAATCTCACAGCGCCAACAACCACATGAACTGAAAGTCTTCTTCAGATATTTAATAGTGGTTGACAAACAATTTGTGGATGATTTACAGCCTCTGTCAGGTGGTTATACAACATTCCAACTCGGCACTGGTAAAATCTGTGGGAAATGTATTTCGAAGATGAGACGAGTCATTTCTCACATGAACGTTTTTATGAGTTATAAACTATAAAGTATGTGATATATGGTCAATTAAACAATTTAATGAGAACTTCAGTGTCTCAGGAGACGGAGAGAGAGGCTCTGGATGCTCCAGCCACTTTGAAATCTGAGCTTTTGGTTAGCACGTGTTTAGGAAATGAAAAAAAAAAAGGTGACAGAAAAACAATACACAGACACTCCCTGACTGTGGTGACCTACACGTTTGGTAATGAGTCATTTGGCTAATAATCAGCTTCAAATGCAGGGAAAAGAATATAATTAAAGGATGTAGCCTCTAAATGTGTAATTTACAAAATTATACGAATAAAGATTTTGAAAACATCCTACATTACTCTACATAAACTCAAGGAAATAAAGCGTAATGTTTCCAATAAAAGATTTTTGTGCACATAAGTTAATATTAATTTCACACTTTGGTCAGCTGTGACAGTTAAAACATATTTACACACAATATTATAACATCTGTGCAAGGCTTGAAGCTAAATTAGACACAGTATGGGGGTAACTTAAGAGTATTAATGGCCTTGTGTGTACACATACATTACATAAACTGTCAAACTCAGCACTATGATTGTTAAAAAAAAGACCAAGCACTATTTGAAGTAATAGATTCTCCCATATTGAGAAAGGAGACGTTAAATAAATCACCATTTTGGCTCCAAATGACGTCAGAATTTCTTACCTAAAAGTCCTCTGATGAATCCTGGACGATGTCTCTGTCAGGAACCCGATGAGGGGTCTTGAAAGATGATGAAGAGCCATAACTACATCGGGGACTGTGTCAGCTATGGAAGAACACACATGATTAGCAGGAAGCTAACAGCTCAAGCTAGCTCAAGGGTCGGCTTACATTAACATTACCACAAAAACTACAAAACTATTTAACTCAGGTTTGAAATATGTAGCCTAGCTTAAAGCACAAATTCAATTTCTACATCTAAGGTCGAAAGCTAAAAGCTAAATTCACAAGTTATAAACGTTACCCTTCTCTCATGCTGCATACCAATGTCAAAGCAAGCTGTTACGTCATCTAAACGCGACAAAAAAGGCTTTCAGTTAGCTAGACGATAAACACAACTTTTGTCGGCATGTGAAGTACAATTATTTGACTTTTTATCAATAAGACGCAACTTCATTTGGTCACTTTCAGCCAATATTAACCGTAAGTAGGAGTAGAAGGCTAAACTACCTTGAGACACCGTAAACAGGGTCCTGTTGTGCTGCGTTCAAGAGAGCCAGACTAATTGGAAAAACAAGTTTCTGTAAGACAAAAATAACGTGAATCCCCCTCAAGTAAAACAAATGGTAAATTTATTTTAAGTTTATAAGTTTTTAAGTTGAGTTGTCTTGCTATTTTCTATTACTGGAAAATCATGAATGTGACTAAATGGCCAAAAACTGTCATTTAATTCTCCTACGAAGGGAAGGATGGGAACCCCCAGAGGCGTAGCTACAATTAGGCAAACTCAGGCAGTTGCCTGGGGCCCCAAGATTTCCAGGGGCCCCCAAAGCATTTCTTAAAAACTGATTTATGAAGTTCTCTTCAATTGAAAGCATTTCTTTTTTCTAAATCTTACTTCACATGCTTCAAAATACATCAAAAGGCTTAATCTTAAATGATCGTTTTGGGTACTCCCCCTCCCTTATTATTCAATGGGCTATTCCATGTCACAACACAAAATTTGATTCAGGAAGAAAGTGGTAAAAAAAAAGAAATCCCATTTTTTTCTTATTTTCAACCAAGTGGGAAATAAAAACAATGTTGCTTTGAAATCTGAGATAAACATATGAGACTTTTAGGATTTGAAGGACTTTATCTAGCCCAGGAAACAGGATCATTTTCTCCAAATCAAACTTTTTGAGTTGGTGATAAACATTATTGTACAAAATCTCTTTTTTGGAAACAGAACTCACTGGACAGGGGCCAAATAGAAATACATCAACTTTAAAATAATAGTACCAAAAAGTATGGTAACTGTAAATATCACCTCTTTCAGTAGATTTTTTTTCCAGTTTGATGTTGTGCTTGATATTTACATATTTTTTCTTAACTAAATTATTTTTTTCAATATTTACCTGTTGTAATGTTTTTCACTTCATACTTTCTTGTTTGTTCCTGTTACTCTGTAAATTCCCCACTGTGGGACAAATAAGCTGTCATCGACCATAAAAGATTTCAAATCCAGGACAAAGTGGACTAAATTATTTATTCACTTTTTTTTAAAATCAAACTAAAGTAGAAATGCATTTAGTTGCGTTAAGTTTTTGGTACAAGATTAGCACTGTCTCATGCCTTGATTCTGGGAAAGAGACAGTGGACCCAGGGAAGGCCAGTCTAGCTCTAGTCAAGGAAGATGAGTTACAAGGACATGGAGGGCCCCATTGACTGGGTTTGCCTTGGGCCCCTGGGAACCCCGTGGGTATATCACAAAGGAAACATAACCTTTTCAACCAGGGCACCTCACCTTTGGAGCGAATCACCCATTTCTGGGAGATCAATCATGATGTTTTCTGCTGGGTGAAAGCTTTTGGAGATTTGAAATCGGTCCTCAAGATAACCGAGGAGAACCTGAATGCAGCATTGGCTTGTGTAACGTCAAACGCACGTGCCGGGATATGCGTAGAAATAGAAGAGTAGAAGCTACCTGCTATGGAAAATGCTACAAACATGTTTCTGTCTATACGCTCTATTTCTGCTAACGTCACGCCATCTACCTTCAGGTACTGTTGAAATAATCGGACAATTGCCTACCGACTAAGACAGCTAACGCAACCGCCCACTCAAAGAAAGCAACGCCTGTCACTCAGAGACAATGTTGGTCGAGTTTACAGACTTTAATGTATTCATGCAGTAACAAGCGGGGCCTTTCTTTATGGATTATAGTTGTAAAAAAAAAAAATCTCAAAACGTGTGCTTTGGCACAAGTGCAAAATCTATTTCCCCCTACTCGTGTAGTGGTTTAGACATTTTTATAGCAATTATAAAACGCAAACTGTTGCAATTGTATCCACGTTTTGTCTGTATTCAAAAATGAATTGAAGCTTTCTTTCAGAAAACATGTATGGACAAGACGGGTTTAGAACTTAGGAATTCCGAGCAAGCGATGAGCACGTGAATGCACCATGAGTCTTCAGTTGGACTGGTTGGGTTAGCGATAGTTGTTAGACAGGCTGTCAGACATAACAGTAGCGGCTTAAACTTGTTTATCACTACAGACAGCCACACCGTTTTTCTAATCTAGCTTACACGGTTATTTTTGGTGTTGTGGCCTGAGAGAGGGTCAATAAATTCTGACTTTTTGTTAAAATAAGCCGGTGGTGTTGAATATCTGATAGTCTCCACCTGTTATTCGCTACATCGAGGGCTAAGTGAGCTAACATCAACGTCTCGGCTGCTAGCTTTCATTAGCTAATTGTTTAAGTTTCTTCTCCTGCTGCGTAACATAACACGGTAAGTGATTTGAATTTTATTAACTTTCTATTTTAAACAGTTTAACCACAAACTTGTTGATGTTTTCAGTTACAGTTGGGATAGTTAGTAGCTTATACGCTGGTAAAGTTGAATGGTTTCTCCAAATCAAGTTGACAGATCCCGTTATTAGTGTATGTAAAGGCTAACTCATCAAATGTTGATGAGCTTTAAAAGTAAAGTCAGTGATAATGTTAACTAGTGAAACTAGCGTCATTGTACAGAAGTGAGTAAGTGAATGGTGATGACTCCAGTTTCTATGACATTCTTTATGACTGTATGTGAACCTACTCGAACCACGCGTCCTTGAAGTGTTTGACTGAAAACAGTTTGTACTTTAAAAATACTTGGCCTAACTAGGAAAGATATTCAATATTCATAAATCTTGTAAATAACCTGTAGTTTAGCAGTTTGTTCCATATTGGGCTTCAGTTTTGTGACACACCTTCAATGACAAGCAGATATAAGTAATTCTTTACATATCTTAGCTGTTTAATTATGCTATTGGTTATGTAATAGTGCTCTGAGAGAATCCCGACATAGAGTAACAGGTTTAAAGAGTGATGATTTCACCAACATGAGTCCCACCGTAGACAGCTTGGCTGTGACAGCTAATGCTCTAAGTGTTCCCTGGTGCATAGTTTATAAGGGGATAAGCATGAGCTGTCTGGTTTCTGTTCAGTGACTTTAATGAATGTGAATGGAAAGATGCTATACAAGCTAGCTGCTTACTAGTTTGTATTATGAAAATGTAAAATATAATAATAATAATAATAAACAGTTAAAACCTAGCAAAGAAAAATGTTTTTTTTTATTCCACCAGTTCAAAAAGAAACTTACCTTATTTATATTAATTCGTAAAATCTGATTTATATAGTTGCACATAGCTACAGTCTAAATGAAAGAATACTCCTTGTGATAATTGGAAACTGGATTATTGTTCTGGCATTGCTCTAGCTCCATGTTTAGTCGTTGCCACCATTTAACCCCATTTTTAGAAATGCAAAAGCTTTTTGTCTTTGTGGTCAGGACCCTTAAAGTGTGCTGAGTTTCATTATGGACAGCGGGGACTGTTGAGGAAATTTCAGGAATTAGCAAAATCCACACAGTCTTCTGTACCCACAACACTTCCCCAACTTCAATGAAACTCACAGTTCATCATTATCAGTTTTAAATCTCAGTTTCAAATTTCCAAATTTTTAATTTAAATTCAGAATTCCAGTTGAGAGATTCCATGACACACATTAACAATCCAATTTTGTCAAACTCCAACCAATCAAACATTTAGTTTCTTTCTGATCTCGTCAAACTCAGACATTGCAATTGCAAAAAAAAAACACAATTTGCACTTACCAGTCGTTGTGCTGAGATCCTGTCCGTGATGCCAAATTGTTGAGGAAATTTCAGGAATCTTGATACTTGATGAAGAAGACTCAGGAGACTCAGATGGCTTAAGTTGAAAAAGTTTATATAGCTTGATCGAGGAGAAAATGACAGACAGTACACATGGTGTCCAGTGTAACGCAAAGTTAATTCTAGCAGACCAGTCCGTACTCAGTATTTTGTATTCTTGAGATTGGGTTTGCTATGTCTATCTTTGAGCCAATGGGTTCAGCTTAGCTTGGGAACTCAATGTGAGAAACAGCGTTCAAGGAGATAAGAACATGGGAATCGGATCCAACCCAGACTAGGAAAAACACTGTCTCTATGTACTGATAACTTAAAGGCAAATACAGGTATTATTGTGACACATATAGAGGCAATTTATAGAATTAATTAAGGAAAGGCATAAAGCAATATGAAAATTCCACCACAGGGACTGTGACGACGTCTAATACCGAGTGTTTCCTTGTGCATAGGTTATCAAAGGATAAACATGAGCTTTCTGGTTGCAATTCAGTGAATATTTACAGAGGCCTTTAAGATTAAGTACTTCTGTGACACACCTCTTGTCGAGGGTGGGAAATAACTTGTTATATTTACTCAGGTTACAGTGATTGAGTAGCTGTTTGAATACTGTAGTGGAAGTATTTTCCAGGGATGTCCCGATCAGGTTTTGTTGGTCTGAGTCCAAATCATTTGATTTTGAGTATCTACTGTTACTCAGTCCCGATGTACCTCTGCCTCTTCTACTCCAGTACATGCGCGGAAAAAAATAATGAATATCTTTGATCGGGATGTAATGTCTGATTCTGATTCTGATTGAGTCTGTAACAACACCATTGGCCATGATTTCTGGTCACGTGATTGGATCAGGATATTCCTTGTATTTTCCCCCCTACATTTGGTATGGCACAAGTCATAAGAAACTGAAAAGCAAGCCAAATAGAAACTTTTTTATCAACTGCTAGAAGATTGGTTGATGTCCACCATCTGACAGAGGAGAAACTTCAATATGAGTAAACAGTTTTATTTATTATCATTTTAGAAAATATGAGTAATGTGGGATGTCTATGGTGGTCAGACTCAATTGTGATGTCTGTTTAAGATGTTTTGTGGACAAGAGCAGGAAAGGATAGGATAACCCCCTGTGGAGGCTAGATGGTGGCGAGCTTCCTGAGGAGCTTGTGCTAATGAGATGGATTGTAGGTGACTGGGGTAGAGGAAGGTTGCATTACTCGAACTGGCAAAATCTGCATAGTTTAGTGCTTGAAAGAGTTAATGATGATAGTTTGCTAATCACCTGAAAGACACAGATAAGGAGAGGATTGGTGGTTTAGGACTTGTGCTTTCCTTCAGCCTAACACCCTCTGCTCAGTTAGAGCAGTATATTAACATTAGGGGCTTTTTAAAGTCAACTTTTACTCTCATAGAGTCACAGGCTTGTAGTTTTACTTCTACTCAAATGAATACTGAAACCAAAAGAACCATACTTGTACTTCTTTAGAGTGTCATAGTACTTCTAATAGACGCCATCAATAGATTTCTTTATGTATTTGTTGCAACTTCAAAGTAGGGCTGCACGATTATCGCAATCGCAATCGCAATCGCAATGTCAGCACACGCAATTATGTAATCGCAAAAGAGGATATCGCAATCGCAATCGCAATGTCAGCACATGCAATTCAGATTTTTCTCCATGATAACCAAGCAAGCGTGTAGACTCATCATGACACAACTTTTTTTATTAAATCGCAAGCACAATTGCAATCGCAATATTGTCCACCTAATCGCAAATCGCACCTTTTCCCCAAATCGTGCAGCTCTACTTCAAAGCAAAACTACTTCTCACTTCCCTTCCTTTAAAAAGAAACATGACCATTTTTGATGAATCACACCTTTATGGCGTCATCTTCCTCTAACTGTGTCAGAGTGATGTCAGACAAAGATGAACACTCACCATTAGCTGAATGCTAAGTAATGTCTTATTGATTAATTTATTGATCAAATGAAATTACAGATATAAGCTCTTCCTCGTGCACTACAAATGAAAACTGCTGGTATCCTACTGTACAGTAAGTTAGCGGTGTAGCTGCAGCTTCTTTCGGTTTCCTTTCATTTTATCACTCAAAGCTTTTAATGACTTTGTGAGCGGGGCGGGGACAAATAAGGCAGGCTTGTGTTGGTAGAAATTTATTACAGCGGTGATATTACTTTTATGGAGATGGCACGATTCCCTGGATTTTTTACTACGGTAATTCAGACCTTGTGTGGTGCTACTGACCTGAGGACTCACCTGTGTTTGATTTAGCTTTTAGCTTTTTAGCTTTTTTATCATAGGGCTCTAGCTTTGATGCTAATGCTGTTTTATCCTTCAGTTAACATGTGTATGATCATTGTCTCAGAGTTTATTTTATAATATTCAGCATTATTATTGTTTTTTTTAAATATATAAATATGTCTAATATATCCTCCTGACTATCAGGAAAAAAATATTGTCCAATCACAAAGTTTTTAAGATTCCCCAATCTTTGTGAGATCATGAGAATACTAAATAAATTTTTTTGGAAAAAAGAGTTTTTATTTTTCAGATATCTTGTGTCTACTACAGAGGACATTGGAACGCCGAATGTGTGAAACTGAACCTTGATGGCAATCATTTAGTGCCAAAGAAAATAGCAAAAAGTGGATATAAGAACGAGTTTAACTGTCCATTTTCCTTTTTGTTTTGCTTCTTTGGTGCTTATTTGGTTTAATACTTCTAAAAGCAGTTCCCCTTCTTGGAAACACAGAGGAAAACCTTCACTTTGTGAACATTAAATATGTTTTGCCCTTGCAGCCGGATCTGCGACATCTTGCTGCATATGTTTTTGTCTCCATTTCTGGAAGATGGATGGCATGTTGGTGTTGTACTCAGCACTTTTGCTCCACAGTTGACACCAACTGGACTTAGATGTGGACCGTTCTGTCATCTGAAACTGCTTGCCCTGCCTGAGTTTCATCCTCAGAGCTCTCTGAATCATCTTCCTCTGCCTCTGCATCTTGATCTTCTTCATCAGACAACTCACTATCTGAGTTTCTATCAACAACTGCAGTAAAACTCTCTCTGCTTCTGAGAACGAGCCCCTTGCTTTTCATTTGAAAAAAACAGAACAAAATGAAGTAAATAACTACTAATGTCCACTACAGAGGACAATTTTTAAACACTTAATTACAACGCTAAAATACAGTAAAAATTATTCAGACAATGTTTAAATGTGTCGTTAAGAGTCCCTTATAAAATATGCCCCCAAAATTTCAAGCCAAAATTTGCACATTAAAAAGTTTTATACACTTACTTTTCCTCTTCCCATAAAATGCACTTGCACTGATGGATGCCATTTTCCTTAACGAAAAAGAGAAAGGTACCAAAGCCCGCCCTTTACAATTTGGTATCACTGAAAAGCCCCAAATGTCCTCTGTAGATGGCATGAGGAGTTTATTCAGTGGTGTGAAGTAAGTGTAGGATATTCAGGTTAATAAATGTCCTCCACAGAGGACAAATTTGAACTACTGGTAGTCAGGAGGATATATTCATATTTTGTTGTCTTAATTGTCACACATGCTGTGACATGACTGTTAACTCCAACATCATCAGTGTGTTTTAGAACTAGGGTTCGACTGATTATTGGCGCCAATATTTGGTATTTTCAGGAATATCGGCATCAGCCTTTTTTTTTTAATGTGTAATTAAAAACATCCGATTGGTTACACTGCCTGGGAGCTGTTTAATAAACATATTCTTAAAGGTATTTAAACACTGTGACGTGTTGGAGTTTGTATAATTCAAAACTATGATGCCAGCATTTTCACTTTTACTGTAAATGAATATCGGCTCTAAATAGCGTCCCCCTTGACTAATGATAATAATCGATATTGGTATCGGCCCTGAAAAAAAAAAATCAGTCTGTCTGTTGTTAGAACTCATACAGGGTGCTTTGTCAATGATTTACAGGCTAATACCATCATGGCTAATATGTGAAAATCTGCTTCATCAACTAATAACGTCAAGTCAGATAAATCTCTGTGCAAGCAGATTAAAAGGATTTACCCTTGGTTAATAGTTTCACATGAAATGCAGTAAATTCATGCAACATTTTGAATGAAATCCAAATAATAAGTTTGATTAAAAGCTTTTGTTAAAGGGCTTAAAGGAATCAAAGTTGTTACAGATTAATTTCTCGTTTCTGCTCGAGTCACTTTGATTTAGTCAAGGCGAGATGCAGCTCGTCAGTTCAGCATTGCTCAACAGCTGCTAACCTCAGTTCGTAGGCCCAGAAAAAGCCACAACAAATACTAAAGTGATTCAAAACCTGATGACTCACTCACAGATGATAATCAGTGTGGATTCAAATCCATGAGATCTCAGACGTGTGTGTGTGTGTGTGTGTGTGTGCTGGAGCTGAGGGAAAGCGTCGGTGCTGTGCAGTTTAAAAGCCAGACTTCTCTAAATAAAAGTGGTTGCGTCTTCATTAGCATTCAGAAACAAGCAGCTGCCTGCTTGGCCGAGAATCAGCTGCCTTAATTTATCCTTTTTGCTCTTTATTTAGTCTGGGTACCCGTTCCTCTGCAACATTGTTTGGCTAATTAATTTAACAACACGTATAAAATCAGACGGACAAACCAAACCGTTTCCCTCCCAAGGAAGAGAAACTAACTCCAGATTGAATTGTTCATGGACTTGTATTAGATTTGTCCCTCTGTGCTTCTTCCTCTGGTATATTTATTTGTTTTGAGAATGTGTGCCAGTTCGATGGTGCCATGGCAACCCACTGCAGGTGAAAAGGTGATGAAATATTCCCGTGCAGGTGCAATCCCACTTTGAGTTTAACAACATCAAGACCTCTACAATGACGTCAGATAGATTTTTAGATTTGTTGGAGTAAGAGGTCGTTAATAACAAGTGTCCTGCTTCTGAAATCAGATCTAAGGTTTTCACATTTTGACTAAATGAAGCTGAAGAAAAAAATAATCAGGGCTTTGAGGAAGTTTAACTTTAAACAACCAGTATGTGATGACAATCTAAGGTCATATATTTCACATTTTTAAATTTTTTCTTTTACACGTCATAGTTTGACAGTTTGAGTTTTATTACTATGCTTTTGATTCTACTTTGAGGAGAAAACAGTGAGTTTGTCTCATCTGTTTATCCGCCTTAATGTCACAACAGCTGACTTTGAAAGTTTCACTGTGGAAGCAAATGTGTTGCTGGATACATGTGTGAGACTTAAGTGACGGCATTTTGATTATTAAGAAAAACTTAGTGTACACTTAACTTCAGTTTGTTTAGGATAAAATCCCACAGAGCAACAAAGACAAAGAGACAGAACAACAACTAAAGACAAAAAGCTGAAACACAAACTGTGAGCGAAGCGTTTTTAAGACCTGACAAAAATGTTCAATATTTGAGTCAAATAGCTTCACTTTAACTTTCAGTTTTTAAACAACGAATAAAGGGAGTTCCCATTTCTGTGATAAAAGAGGAATTGATAAAAATGTTATATTGTAGAGTCAGAGAGCTGTTGATTCAGCTTTAATTTACTGACCAGATCTGATCCTTTTAAAAAGAAAGGGGCTTTTTACACTGCGTTAACAGATGTTGGCATCTTTCTGTTCCCTTGTGTTTCTGAGAAATACAATACATACAAATGAAACCAACAGACATAAAAACAAAAAAAGATAGTGTTGCTACTGTCGGTTTAGTGCAGTTTTCATTTCTATTTCAAGCTTAAGAGTAGGGCTGAGTGATTATGAGTTGAGAGTATGGCAAAAATTCAAAATCACGATTAACTCAATCTTCTATCTCGATTTCGGTTAATTCACGCTTATCCTGTTTTCAGTTAGGGCCAAATGATTCAAATATTCTAATTGCAACTTTTTTGAACCAATTTTGCAATTGCAATTCGGCATGCATTTTTTGGGGAGGGTTATCTTCTGCATAAGCCAATAAACACAAGCAATAAATCATTCTGTAGTATATCCATCACAACAAAAGATACTAAGGATAGAACGATATGGATTTTTCAGGGCCGGTACTGATTATTTGCAGTCAAAGAGGCTGATAACAGATATTTGAAGCCAATATTAATTTGCAGTCAAAGTGAAAATATTGGCGTCAAAATTTTGTACAATACAAACTTCAACACTTGACTTCATTCAAATGCCTTTAAGCATGAGTTTATTAAGCAGCTCCCAGGCTCAGAAGCATGTTTTATAAAGTTAAATGAAAAGCTAAAAAAATAAATAGCTAAAGTTTTCTACAGTTAACAAAGTTTTCCAAAATTTCAATGCAACTTGGCTGTTTCCCAAGCAATGGCTCTGCTTGTAACCAATCAGATGGTACTGTGGTAGGGACAGTGCTGAGGACTGAGTAGTGACTGTGGGCAGTGGTCAGAGCCGCAACAACTCAGTTTTAAATTTGTTTCTTATCGGCCGTCGGATTAAAAAAAAGGCTGATGCCCATATGCCTCAAAATGCCAAATATCGGCCCCGATAATCAGTCTATCCCTACTGTGTACATGAAACTTTGTTTTCTTTCTTTCGTTTTCTGCCTTTGTGATTTGAAAATTGCATTATATTACATTGCCATGTTGGTTTCAATTTGATTAATTGTTCAGCTTTACTCTCAAATTCGAATCTATTCTGTAATTTTGAAATAAGTAGATGAATGGATAAATAATTAGAATAGAATAGAATAGAAAATACTTTATTTATCCCCGAGGGGAAATTCAGGAGTCACCGCAGCATTTAAGAAAACAAAAGTAAGAAAGAGTATAGAAAGTGCAAAAAAAGTCCATAAGAAATTAGATGACGACACCCCGTCCACCACTCGTCCACCACTCTCCAGCCCAGCCAGTCTCCACCTCCACAGGGTCCAGGACCGAGCATCCCCAGCAGTCTGTTCAGTCTCTGTCTCCTGGATCCTGTCTGCTCACAGCAGGTGAAGCTCCTCCAATGTGGGGTCGGCGTCCGATGTCAGCTCCATCAGCCACGTCGCTGGGTTAGCACAGCTGGCTCGTCCATCCCACCAGGGCTAGATCCCACGTTCCCAACAACGATGGATGGAAGGACAGGTCCACGTCGTCACCTCCCAGCTCACATCCGAGAACCAGCACGTCGTCCTCACCTCCTCCTCCTCAGCTTGAGGGAAATCATCAAGCCTACACTAGTTAGCATTGACATGCTACAGGCTGCTAACAGCTAATTTTGCATGTAAACAATGCAGCCATGGTTACATGTCGGATCTCCAGACAAACACAGGAGAAAAGTAGTTAAAAATATCGCCGAAGCCACAAAAAGTTTGGTGTCCGTGACCGACAATGAACCATACAAAGTGATGATCCACTCCAAATACAAAGATCACGAAAAAGAGAAAAAAAAAAATTACAAGAAACGGACAAAGACGAGAGAGCTGCTGCAACAGGCAGCTACTTGGGTAGCGCCTAATTAAGGGTTATTTATTGATGCAATTGATTTGAAAACACAGCTAGAATGGAAACTGGGGGAAAAAGAAGAACATCGGTCAGTCAGAAGCTCTGTTTGTTGGTTTAGATTGTTTTTTTGAATAATTACCTAGCCCTACTTAAAAGGTTAAGCCCAATTTGGACAATTAAGTGTTAAAGTCTGATTCATCTTGAGTCTGAATATTTTGTGACACTGTCATGTGGAGCTGCTGTGGGTTTGATTTAGCCAAATATTGCACTGAAATATCACTGATCCCTGAGCCCTGACACTTGAAAAAGGATGCTGTACTCTTCTTAAAAGATGGACCCCTGTCACCTCAGAAACAAAGAAAGCTCACTTTAGCATCAATAATATGTCTAACGAGTTGTTTTGGAAACGTCCTTTCCACGATGTTGGTGTTGAATGTTAAACAGTCTGAACTGCAGCCATGGGTCCAGGATGTGCGGCAGTCTTGTCGAAGGCACAGGGGGGTATGTTGTGTCCTCCTTGGGTTGAGACCGGTCCATTTGAACCCTGTGGTCTCTATCGGCTTATTGTTCGGCTCTGGCCGCGTCCCTCTCCACTGATGTCACAGCATTCCAGTTAGCGGATAAATGAGTTAGTGTTAGGGCAGATGAGCAGCGTCGTGAATGCTGCTGCTAATAGTGGGTCAAAGGGCACAAGTATAGCAGTGCAACTGTGCAAACACACACTCCAAAACACCCACACACCTTCTCCAGCAGTTCACTCAGTCTCATAATATCAAACATTTGTCATGGGGCAGAGTGTCACTTGGTTTCTTTGTCCAGTTGTGATGAATTACTGTGTTTCTCAACTCTTTGGCTACTATCTCACATGTTGTTTCTCACAAAGCTTTTGTTGATGTGTCACTGCTTAAATAAGGTTACGATTGGACGAAGAGGGTTGTGTTTTGGCATTTCTGCAGCTCTGCTTGTGTGTATAAATTTGAGCACACACTCACCTGTAAAGGGAAGAAGAGCGGCCGCACCCCCTCCTTAACACATACAACAAAACAAACCCAACGCAGCAGGTGGCGCAGTAATCATTTAATCTTAATCATTTCATTTTCATGGTCTTAGGAAGCCAAAAATCATAATTAAAATGAAAATTTGATGAGTTGCCCAGCCCTACCAAGCTGTTCATTCTACTTTTTGCTCATCCTTGTTGTTGATTTTATGTAAATAAAGAAAAATATTCCTCTTCCATTTAGTGGTACAAGTCCCAGTTCACTACAGTTCATGCTGTGGTTTGCCCTGTTAATTTGATCACCAGTAGTGTTGTCAGACATTTCAAGAAGCTAAGATTTGGTTTTCTTCTTGAATGAATTAAACATTTAATTGCACATAATTTAGGGAAAACAGTCTATCTCACCTTACATTTAATTCAGTTTTCTGTTCATGAACACAGTTCAGAAATTACACTATATCTAAGATGTTTGCCTAGTCCGAAAAAAGGGATACCTGATGTCAGGTGTAAAGTGCTGAGATCATTGAGGTCATGCTTTAGCCTCACAGTCCGGCTATTGTAATCTCTCAGGACTCGTAACGCCTCATTCACTATTCATGTTTTGCAAATGTTTTCCATCACCAGCACTTAAGAGTCTTGCTAGGTGAACTGCTTCTTCAGCTTGTCTCTTAAATGAATTTTTATGTAGGTTTCGGGATGAATAGAAACAGGATATGATTTTTTTTTGCATGAAAGCTAATGAAGGCAAACAACGAGCTAGCTAAAGACCCAAATATCATTTAAAGATAGGGGAAACAGAATCTGTAGTCCTCGTCCCAGCAGGACTGGTTTGACCCCCAGCCACGATCACGTCATCTCCCACTCTCTACTCCTTTATTTCCTGCTTGAGTCAGCTCTTTTAGCAATGGTCCTCTGTGGCTTGCTCTCTTTGTGACAGGTGTGTTTGATCATTTTCTGGATAACTGTCAAGACAGCAGTTGAGGCTCTCTATTCATAGTTTCTAAATGGTAATTTTCTCATTCTTGAAATAACATGGGCTTTCCTTTAATTTTTTTTTTTTTTATCATAATTTATCAGAGAAATGCACCAAAAAAAAGAATGTTCATGCTGTGTGCCTAGATTTCATTTTCACATTCTTAAATTCCTGATAAAAGTAATAAATTTATCTATAATATCCAAATTTATCAGGCTGCACCTGGTGGTCTTAGTGCAAGAGTCTTCAACCTGTGGCTCTTTGACTCCTCTGCAGCGGCTCCTTGTAGCTTTAAAAAATATTATTGAAATAAAGAATTGCAATTTTTCTTACAGATGGTATTAATTATTAAAGACACTGACACTAAATAAAATCATAAATCAACATTTAGTTGATCTAAATCTTCATCCCATCTGTCAATAAAGCCTGCCACCGCTCTACTTCACCTCCTACAACATCAACAGCCCACCAACTTTCCATGCACCTGTGGCTAACCTCAAGTTTTACAGCCCTGGGAAGATAACTACATCTACAAAGAGACTAATCTGGAAGAAAATACTGATTTTAATTCTATGTGGATGGATTCATTCAACTGACAAATGCTGGCTTAATTTATGGGCTTGATATGTGGCAAGACATTAGCAAACAACAATAAAAGATGAGTCGAGCAATATTATCAATATATGTCATCAAATTCAGTCATTTTTTTTTAAATTTAAATTATTTTTTTATGTTTTTTTTTATTTATTTATTTTTGTAATTTTTACATTTCCAATTTTTCCTAAATTTTGCGTATTTTTTTATATTTCTAAAAATATATATTTTTAAAAAAAATGTTTGCAAATTCTTTGAAAATCATAAAACATCAATTTCATAAATTAAAAAAAAACTTCTCATTTAGATATTTATTAACTAGATATTAAGTTTACATAGACTTTTATACACTTTATGGTCTATATAGTAGATAAAGTTAGACATGCACCAATTGATCGTTGCCGATTTCCTTAATTTTGGGGGGATTGGTGATCGGCCCATCCCTACATATGAGACTGATCTTGTATTCATCCAGGAAGGTCTGACAGCCAGTTATTGTTGCTTTTTTGCTCTGAGACCTAAAACACAGGACACTTTATTGTTTTTTTAAGTTAATACATAAATATTTTATTGTTGCACAGGTATTGTTCAATGATTTTCAATAAATAAGATTGGAACATTGAAGATATTTGCTGTCAGATATAAAAAATAAAAATTAAATCGGGCCAGAAAATTGTGATCGGTGCACCCCTAGATGAAGTAGATTTTGCGGCTCCTGAATGACTTTAAACTAGGTGAGCTGTCTATAAACCCTGAGTTCAGCAGTTTTTCCTGACTACAGTTTTTCTGAATTCAGTACAAAGTTGAGGCGTGCATCATTGTGGCTGCAAAAAGGGAACAGAAAGTGTGTAATCATTCAAGATGTTGGTTTTAGTTGTCATGCACATGGTTACTGCATGGGACGTATGACAGGGCAGAAATGTCAGCAGAAAACTACAGAGCGTGTTTAACCCACTGATGTTTCTGCATCACCACATCCAAAAATAGAAGTCATTCGTGGCGTTCCAGATAACAAACTTTGCATGAACATGTCACGCTGTAAAGATCAATTTTTCCTCAGTATGTGTCTCTACGTCTGCTGTAGGGAAATCCTCAGCGTCAGTCTGTCACAGATAACAACACAGTGCCTGATTACGCAAGATTGCAGAAGAGTCTGTCACTGTGTTTTGTGTTTTTACATACATGTGTCATCTTTTCAGGTGGTCAACATGCTGCAGTGAGTGATGCACAGAGCGCTGATCTTAACAATGGCCATGTGGGGCGTGCAGGGATGCTCAGATTCAGAAAGCTGCCTGACCAAGCCGCCCAATGGCTCCGAGGAGTTTTGTTACTCAGCCCGAATACGCAGCACGGTGCTCCAGGGATTGCCGTTTGGAGGGGTGCCTACTGTGCTCGCGCTCGACTTCATGTGCTTCTTGGTGAGTCTTTCGTCAGTCTTCAGAAACGTACTTTAGCTCCATGTAGATTTTAACCTCGAGCTTCTGCAAAATGTAGTCAAATTATGACTGAATGTATATGTACAGTAGCTCACAGCTTCACAGCGCTGCCTTTCTTGGTATTTGATGTCTTCATAGCCCTCAGCAGCGACTTGACAAATTTCCTGGAAGGTGTTTTGAAAAAAACAAACACCAACAGTTATGTGACATTGTCTCGCAGGTCTCTACTGTAAATAAAGGCCATACAGGTGTTTACACCCAGTGTTTGTTTTATCTTCCAGGTGCTGCTGCTTGTGTTCTCCTTCCTGAGAAAAGTAGCGTGGGACTACGGGCGTCTGGCTCTAGTGACGGATGCTGACAGGTAATAAGAACACACTGACGCTTGTTTGTCAGTAATTATAACGAGTAATAACTCTACAGACCACATGCATGTTCGGATCTGATTTGTTAACGTCAGTCAAACTCTGCTGTGTACATGTTTGTTTAATGAGCAGTGGGTGATGTTAATGCCAAAGAGTAACTGTTTGACAAACGTTATCTTCACCGCAGTACAAACACATTTATCATAGATTCAAAGAGTAAAGTATTAATTCTGGGGTTTTTTTGTTTTTGAGTGATTCTCTAATTAGGGAAACATTTGAAATGCAAATGCAAATGATACACCTGGAATGTACTTAATTCATTAGTTGGCAAGCTTAAGCTCTAACAAATTTTTAAATATTAAAGTAACAAAATAAATTTTGGAGCATAATTTTGTTGACTGTCAGACTACGCTCTCTAGAAATGTCCGTCATCATTTTTATCACAGTTTAGACCAAATTTAAAAGAATTAAGGCTCAAAAATCACATGTAATACGGTTGACAAAACATTGTAACACAGTTGATATTTCCTCCATTTGTTGTCCCTTGTGCTAACTAAATTGCAGACCTTGAACTAGAGGTGGGCGGATCGATCCAAATATCGATAATATCGATGCCAACGTTGGTATCGATATCAAATGATACTGGTGTAAAATGATAGATACTCTATTCTTTTTTTCTCCTGCATGCACTGACTGCTGCAGTTTTATAAAAGTGGTGATTTGGCTGTGTCACGTTACGTGGCTCAGTTGCACTAGGGAAACAAGCAAGCAGACTCCAAAAAAAGAAGTTTGTTTGAATTTTTTTTATAACATGAATGAATTAATAATTTTTATGAATTTTATTTTGAACATGCAAAGAAAACGGAAAATAGGTCGTCACCTTAAACAAACACATGCATACTAAAATTAAAAGAAAACAATGACTGCAGCAACAACCTGCATGTGTTACAGATTTACATGCTCGAAAAGTATAGGAAGAAGTTAAACTTATTTAATCCTACCCCTTTTATCCACACCTCCTACAGTGATAGTAACATTTGGTCTGATGTCATAATTCTTCAAACTTAACTATTTTAAACTATGAGTTTGATAACAGGAGAACTTTTATTTATTCATTTATTTTTCTGCATTAAAGTTTTCAACTGTATACCTCAAAAAATTAAATGAAAATTTTACAATTTTTTGCGCTTTTTTTAAGAAAAGAATTCCACTCAAAATGTTTTGGGGATTTTTTTTTCTTTTTACTGTTGTATTGTTTCTGAACATAAATGTTTATCATGACACCAAAGTATTTTGTAGCCACCTTTAAACTTTTTACAACATAATCAAAAGAAAAAATCACAAAAACAACTTAAGGTCAGCAGTTTTATGAAAAATCAACCTTATATATTAAAAAGTATCGGTATCTGTGATACTGGCCCTGTATTTACTTGGTATCGGATCGACACCAAAATTCCCAGTATCACCCACCTCTGCCTTGAACATGCCACCACCTGACCTCCATCAGCTCATATTTCTGCTCCTTTTCTTCACAGTTTGGTCTTTATAACATCTATAGTAAGAACAGTAGAGAATGTTGGTAACACAGCTGATGAACAGTTAATGCGCCCCATGTACAGACAATCATTCTGATGAAATATTGATGAGGAGGAGCTGAAACATGACACACTTTCTTCAAGGTTCACACCAAAAAGGATGGGACCTCAGCTGATTTGGGTCATGTGACTTTGGAGCAAACCATTGATGATTTAAAGAGGTTTTTTTCAGTGGGTAACACAGTTGATGCAGATTTCTCGGACACACTTAAATTGAATTACAGTATTTATTTATTTTTAGCTAAATAAATGGTGAAACCTGTTCACTTTCTGTATTAAATGAAAGAGAAATAACACCCAAATGCCCCACTGTAAAATTGGTTTCTGCTTGAAATTAATATTTAATGAAATTGAGAAGTATACCCCATGGGCATGAAATGTACCCCTAATTATAGAATCACTCATTTTCCTCTTCAGATATTCTTCAAATGTGTGTTTTGCTACATAACTGTTTGTGACACTGTTTAACATCTTGATGACTTGGAAGATGTTTTTCTGAAACATGTTTTTCGTGACCTCAAACTCTATTTGTGTAGATGTAAACAGGTTATAATGAAGAGAAACTACTGTGTTCTTGAAAATATTCATTTACATGTGGACGGGGCCTGAGGCGAACAGTAGAGACGCAGCCAAACTCCCCTAACCTGAATAATGCAGTCACCCACCCACCCACAGCTAAGTCATGGTGAAAGTGCATTCATCCTGTGAAAGTCATTTTCAGGAGTGCACTGTGTGTGAAAAGCTGATACAAACACATCAAAAGACAGTCTTATTCTTGTTTGATGGGTTGAGTTGTTTTCTGCCAGACGCAGACATCACAAGGATTGTCCTCCAGACACGAAGTCAGCATCAGCAGTTTCCCTTTTAATTGAAATAATGCCCTCTGGCATTGCTCAACTTTAGTTCTTGTTACATGGTTTCCTTTCTGTGCTGTAGAAGAGGTTAAGCTGTTTTCTGACTCAGACGGCTCTGGAAAAGGCAGAATAAGACATTAAAAGCAATTTATCCACCCTCAACATCCATTTCCCAGACCACTAAAGACCTCAATCTCCAGAACCCAATTACATGATGATTTACTGACAGAAATCAAATAATGAGACTTGTTTAAGGGGCCAGAGTTGCCTCTCTGAAGCTCCTCTTGAACTGCTTTGCAATGAGGTGAAATAACAAGACTGATGAAGTGAAAGAGCGAGGGGGATCGCTCTTCCTAACAGACTGTGAACCCAGGAAAGTTCATCACACAGTGCTCCATCACCTACATCCCCCCGCTGCGTCTGTGTGATGTTGCAGCTCCACTATTTTTGCAGCTGCATGTGAGCAGAGAGCGGGGCTGCAGCGCGGCGTGAGGCTGGGAGGGGGTGGCAGCATGAGACACTTTTGTAACAGACGGGAAGTGTAGTGTGATGTCCCATGACAGAGCACTGACCTAAGATGAGTGCTGTTCCTCTGATATCTGAAGCTTTAGTAAAGAGCTTTACTGACCACCAGTTAAGACACAATTTAAAATGCAGCTTTTTGACTCATTTGCAGTGGCTCCTTGTAGATTTAAAAATAGATTACTGAAAGAAAGGATTTTTTCTTACAGAGGGTATTGATGATTGCGTTAACAATTTGTTAAACTAAATATGCATCACATCTGTCAATTAAGCCTGCCACCGCTTTACTTTACCTGTGGCTAACATCAAGTTTTACAGTTCTGGTAAGATAAGTAACTCGCAAAAAGACAAATCTGGAAAAAAATAGAGATTTTATTTCTTTGTGGATGGATTCATTTAACTGCCCCAGGCTGGCTTAGATAACATGCTTCATATCGCGAGTCATAAGCAAACAACAATAAAAGATAGGTCAGGCAATATTATCAATATATGTATTAAATTCAAGAATTCTTTTAAAAATTTGGAATTTTTTTTTTTATTTTTTAGAATTTTTTTACATTTCAAAAAAAAATTTAAATTTTAATGATGAGTTAAGCAGCATTATTAATATATATTATCAAATCAAATATTCTTTCAAAAATTGCAAATGTTTAAAATTTCTTAAATTTCAAATCTATTTTAAAAATTTGCATTTTTTTAATGTAATATTTTTTAAATATTTTTGCAAATGTTTGACATTTAAATGGTTTTTGAATTTTTTGAAAATTTTTAAACCAATTTTTTACGTTTGCATAATTGTTGAAATTTCTTAAATTTATTTTTTTCAAGTTTTGCATTTTTTTAAATCTCTAATTTGTAATTTATAACTTTGCAAATGTTTTACTTTTTTTCAAGTTTTGCAGTTTTTTAAATCTTCTTTTTTCCAACTTTTGCACAATTGTTTAAATTTCAGAATTTGTGCCAATTTTTTAAATTTTTCTTTCTGTACTTTTGATTTTTTTTTTCGTAATATATTTTTTTGAAATTTGCATCTTTTTTTAGACATTTTGGATTTTTTTTCGTAATTTCTTTTTTTTTAAATTTTCATTTCATTTTCTTTTTTTGCAAATATTTTCAAAATAAAACACACACGTGTCCTAATTTCAGAAAACTTAAAATTTTGATAATTATTCATTAGATGTTACAGAATTTTATACACTTTATTGTCTTTTTGTGAAGATAAAGTAGATTTTTTGGCTCCTGAATGACTTAAATCCAGGTGAGCTGAGGCTAAATGGCTTCTATGAAACTAAAGGTTGTAGACCCCTGGTCTCTGGTGTACCACCCTCCCCCATGTCCCCCTACACCAGCTCTCTCACTGGTCAGCAGTAAATAAGCTGTGTTGCTGTATTTTGCTTCTCCTTTCAGCAGGAGAATGGACCAGCGCTACAGTCGCCTGGATGATCGGGAATAGTAGGTTAACTCTCCGTAAAGTCGACTCACTAACTTCTTCTTCTCTCCATCACCTCTTCGTGGTTAACCTAACTCATGAGTCTGGTCCTCTCTGCCTAGGCCGCTGTGGGTTTCAGCCTCTTATCGCTGTCACTGGTTTAGCCTTTTCCCTCCTCCTCCAGGCGTTTCCCAGCACCAGGCTCCTAATCATTTCCCCCCTTTGTTCACTCTTATGTCTGCTGTTGGCTGTCTCTGTCCTCTCTCACTGTCCTAATCAGATCTGTGTGATCTAATCTGTGTATTGACCTCTTTATCAGCCTGGACTTCTTCTCTCTGAGTGCGCCACATGAGCTGCACAGACAGGATCCTTACAGGGAGAGGTAATACTCCCCTGATGGATGTTGTTCATAGACAGGCCCTAACATGGTGTGCCTACAGTTTCCTGTCTGCTAGCGCTGAGATGAGCCATTCCTACCTCTTACAGGAATGTGAAAGGAGGACTGACGGTGGATTACAGCCGCAGGCCCTCTCTGTATTCCATTAGAGGTCTCTTAGATCCACGTCATCCTCTTTAATGTAGTCGTAAGCTCTGAATCAATGTTGGAATTCCTGCAGAGTCTGGGTCCTCTTGTGTGAAAACTCACCTGGCATCACCTCGCCAGGCAATAAAGTTACATAATAATCCTTTAAACATGGCCTTAAAGCTGTGGTATGTCCAGGAGTACCTGTGGCTCAGCTGGATAAACTCCACAAACCTCCCTCTGATGATTGCTGGTTTCTCTTTCCTCTGTGATTCTTCTCTCCATAGAGTTTAGCCTCCTAACTTTATCACCACCTTTCCTCTGACAGTGACGGTGTTTGTAGAGTAGACTCCTAATGCTGCATGAAATGTGGCTGCAGAGATTTTACCTGTGGTTGAATGGTTAACCAACACAAATCCTGTGTCGAGCCCACAGAGGGTAACCACGGGTGAATCTCTTCAGTCTCATTCCAGGGTGTGTGTGTGTTGTGTAGTTTGTTCGTCCATACCGATGATAATCCCGCTGTCATGAGACAGAGGGGACGAACGTCCGGACTGGGCAGGTGTTGATTTGAGGTATTTGTGTTTTCTCTGCACAGCGTGGCGTCTACCTTACCATCAGGGACACCAGAGCGCTACGAGCGGCTTACCTCAGTTTCCAGCTCGGTGGACATCGACCAGAGAGACACAGTAAGTCTGCCACTGCTCGTGCTCGATGCTCAGGGCCGCGCCCTCATTTGAAATCATTAATATTAAACATGTTGAGTATTTTCAATCGGATGTCCTGTTGTGTGGGCAGAAGCTTGAGTATGATCTTACATGGTTTCCATTTCTGAGAGTCAGGAATGTGGTACACTGCAAAAAACTGAAATCTTATCAAATGTTTTTCTTAGTTTCAGTAGAAAATGTCTTTTTAGACTTAAAATTAGCCACATTCACCTGACCAGTCCAGAAAAATGTCTTATTTCAAGTTATTTAAAGACAAAAATGAGGTCTGAGTAGCTTTTAGTATGTGAAAAAAGAATCTGCCAATGGATGGCAATTTTTTCTTGTTCCGTTGGCAGATTTTTTTCACTGTTTACAAGCAGTTCGACCTAATTTTGTCTTTAAGTTTCTTCAAACAAGATATTTTTCTGGATTGACCAGTTGAATGTGGCTCATATTGAGTATATTAAGACAAATTTTACCAAAATTAAGACAAAACACTTGGTAAGATTCCAGTTTTTTGCAGTGTAGTTATCTCCGCCAAGAAGGTCCGAAGGTCTGTGACCAATATAACTCAAAAAGTTACAAACAGATCTTGATTAAATTTTCAGGAATTTTTAAAAATGGTATAAAGAAGAAGTGATTACATTTTGGAGGTGATCTGGATCACCGTCTGGATCCAGGATGCTTTTAAAGGAATCTTTATTTTTGTGAGATAGGGCCGTTTTCACCATATGTGTATAACTCCACCATAAATGGTCGGATTGGTTTGCAAAACAATACTAGACAAGGTCACCATAATTTCTGACAGATGTTAAAGTATGATCCAGATCCTGCCAATATTCTGGATACTAAGATCTGGAATATGAAATATGTACTGGGTCATCATCATTTTCAAAACTGTCAACTAACTAAATTGTAGCAGACACTCTGCTGAAAGGGAGTATAACATTAAAGTCGGACTAAAGTGTTGGTGGCAATCACAATATGCTTGGTGGAGGTCTGAGCTCTCAGAGTGTTAACGTTACAGTCAATCACCATCAAAACGAATCTGTTTCTGTTTCAGGGCTTCTGCTCCTGGCTGACTGCCGTCTTTCGCATCAAGTGAGTAAACCTTCTCGTAGCATAGATGTGAAAATGAATATTAACACAGAATGATCCATGTTTTAGTTTTTGAACTGAATGGCTCTCATGTTGATTTTGTCCCCGTGTTATCCTGCAGGGTTGACGAGATCAGGGAGAAGTGTGGTGAGGATGCAGTACACTACTTATCCTTTCAGAGACACATCATTGGCCTGCTGGTCGTGGTCGGTGTGCTCTCTGTGGGAATCATCTTGCCTGTTAACTTCTCTGGAGACCTACTTGGTAAGCCTGAGGATTTGGGGGATACAGAGGGAGAATGCCTGTTTTTACTATTCTTCTGTTTTTTTTTGTCAAAAGTCACAGTTACATGAGGAGTTTTTTCATCTTTACGAATGGAACTTTTCTGAATGACTTTTCCGAAAACAATAGTATACATGGAAAGGAATATTCCAATCTCTGGTCTACATGCGCCACTGTAATCAAATAGAATAGTCAATTAAGGGAATTTAAACAAACGTAAATGAATTGAGGAACTTCTCTAGTAGCATCTTATGTCATATCTAAGCATGCGCTAAAAGAGAGCACCCTGACAACTTTCCATTTGAGTGGATACATGATACTTCAACCAGTTCGGGAAAGGAATATTCCACCCCTGTGAAACCGATTAAATGTCCATTCAGAATAGGGGGAATACAAAGGTTAAATTCTTTCTGTTGAAGCAAATAAACCAAATGCAAGCAGAATATTTGAGTCCATGTATACGTGGCTTATGATGCCTTTTTTAGCATTTTAAAGGGGCTGTGACGAGTTTCAAAATGATCTTGAAAAAGTCTCCCTACTAGATATATGCCCAATCATAAAGCGAAACTGGAGGGTGATAGAATACGAGCTAAAGGCTAAAAGGGCTAACCTGTTTGTGCTAATGTTGACTCCAACCCACAGTCAGCAGTTATTCTGCAGTGGTTTGTTCAAACTTGAGAGTCTATCAATGAAATGAAGAGTGAGGTTACATTTAGGGATGGCCAGATACCGATACCTGGTATCGGTATCTGGCCGATACCAGCCTTTTTTCAAGATATCTGTACTTGTGAAGGCTACAGATACCAGCAGCAGATACTCTAGTCAAAAATATCATACTCAGAGCAAGTCCTCCTCACCACTAGATGCTGCTACGGTTTAACACCACTGCAAATGTGTGCCAGGTCCTTTTCAGACAATATGAATAAAGCAGGAGGAGTTAACAGTTAAACTTTTTTTATTTTGCACTTAAGTTTACTTTAAAAATACTTCAACTCTGACAGGTCTTAGTTTTATTTTGCACTTTTAATATTATTTTTTTTAACATTGATCAAAAAAGTTCTTAACTCAGAGAGAGATGTTTGTGTTTTATTTGGACTTTATGTCAGAGTGACTCTGCTGTCTTTGACCAAAATGATCTGTCACTGTTAATTGAAATTTTATGTATCAAAAGTACTAGCAGTATCTGTACTCGGTATCGGTGAGTACTCAAGAAGGAGTACTCGTACTGGTATCAGTCTGCATAAAAAGTGGTGTCGAACATCCCTAGTTACGTTAGCTCTGATTGGTAGATGACTGGCAGGACATGACCAGGATTTACTAACGTTACACATTACAGACATGTCTTAGGGCACCGGGCTGCCGATAGCACTACATATAGCCGGCTACTAAACTACTGTACAAACGGACAGTTAGCTTGTTGTCATGTTAGCCCCCTGTGAGACTCCAGGGCAGAAGGTAGCGCTGCAGTCCATTTAAAACAGATCCTCCTCATAGCTTTTTTAAGGGTGCAAAGCCATGTAGACACTGAACTGACAGAAAGCACTTTAGAATAAACTATACAAGAATCATGTTTATGAAAAATATGCAAACTCTGATAAATTTGGAAATATTCTTTTAATTTATAAACTGATGTCTTTTTCCTTCCTACAGAAAACAATGCCTATAGTTTTGGGCGAACCACTATAGCAAACCTAAACGCAGTGTGAGTTAATTTTTGTTGTCACTGTCAATAATTCAAAGTTCATCTTTTCTTGTGCTCAAAAATAATCCTTCATGTCTGAATCTTCCTCAGTAATCCACTACTGTGGCTCCACACCACTTTTGCGTTTCTGTACCTGTTACTGACGGTGTACAGCATGAGACGGCACACTTCCAAGATGCACTACAAAGAGGACGACCTGGTGGGTTGCTGGTTGTATTCCCTGTTCATAAAATCACTGCTCTGAGCTCATTTGGTGGTAACTCTCCTGTTTCTGCCCCCTGCAGGTGAAACGCACTTTATTCGTCAACGGGATCTCCAAATACGCCGAAGAGGCTGAGATAAAGCAACACTTTGAGTAAGCGTTATCCCGACAGCACAGTTAATTAATCACCAACTCTCTAAAATCTGTCTGTTCTGTTTCTGTATTTAAGTGTATGAGAGCCGTGCGCTTTCTTGTTAAAAGCAGCTCTACTTATGGCCTGAATCAGACAATGGCTGGCCTATATGTGTAATTGTTTATAATAGAAGACAGATGAGCAGGATTATGCAAGTCATGTGTCGGGATGGGGGAAGTTTGGCCCAAATCCTGTTACGGCAAATGGGATGCACCAAAATCTTACTCCTGCAAAAACAGACTCCAAGCACCATAGAATAAGAAAGAAACTTCCAGTGTAAAATCTAATCTAAGTGCTGTATTTCTACATTAGAGCTGTTTTAATCTTTCGCTCTCCTTCACTTCTCATATTTTGCTCCTCTTTCCAGGCAGGCGTATGAAAACTGTGTCGTCCTGGAAGCTCGTATCTGTTACAACGTGGCCAGGCTGATGTATCTCAACTCTGAAAGGTAAAAGTGTCTCTGTGACTTCATACTCTGTTTCTTTTCAGTTAAATTGTCCGCCCGCAGTCTGACACAGCTGATGTTTTCTTTGCATGCAGGAAGAAGGCAGAGCGCAGCAAGAAATTCTTCCTCGACCTGCAGGCCAAAGAGCACATCACCAGCATGGTCAACCCAAAGCCCTGTGGACACCTCTGCTGTTGCATCATCAAAGGCTGCGAGCAGGTCAGACTCTTTATCTGAAAAACACACACTTCAGAAACATGTTGGCCAAACGAGCTGATACTTTACCCCGTCTTAGGAATGTGTTATGTCATTACGTGCTCCTGGTTGATTCCTTTGAGCGTGTTTATCATTAAACCGGCCGCTCGTCTTATCTGAAACATGCTGGAGGTTGTTGTAGTGTTTTATTTATGGCAGCTCTGTTTGGTTCCAGTTACTTTCACTTTGCTGACTTGCAGAATGATGATGGTGTGTGTGTGTGTGTATCTATAACTCCATGATCATGTGATTCATGCTAAATGGTTTGATGAGTAAAATAGATTAGTGAAATGTTACGAAGGCTCGTAGAAGGAGAGGGTTGTATAGTCATTTTTCTGTCATAAGCTTGTGTGTGTGTGTGTGTGTGTGTGTGTGTGTGTGTGTGTGTGTGTGTGTGTGTGGTTATCTTAATCATGCTTTGATTCCTTCAGTACCACATGGTTTAAAGAAAACAGTATCCATTAACATTACATTCATTATACATTCATAAGAGAAACATTAGGGCTGCACATTCATTTCAGTATCATCATCAGGATATGCACTTGTGCAAAATTCATATCGCTTTTCTCAACGCAGAACTTAAATCATATAGACAATACAGATGATCAGGCTGTACATAAAGTTTAGGGCCAAAAAAGAATAGAGTAGAACTTTATTTGTCATTGCAACAAGTACAACGAAACTGCAAAAGCCCTTCTGTCGGTGCAAAACAGTGTGAGGTGCAAACATAAGTGAAGTAAAGTAAAATAAGATACAAAATAAATTATTAAATAATAATTAAAATATTCATTTATTCATTTTCTGAACTGCTTATTATTATTATTATTATTATTATTATTGTATTATTAATAAATAATAAATAAAATTAGTCTGTAATGAAATACAGTATCACACACATAAACTTATAATAAATTCTAAACAAATAGAAAAATACGATTAAATAAAAATAAATACAACAACATGTATAAAAAAAGAAACATGAGACACATCATATTTTGTTTTAATCTTAATTAAGGGTTACTGAAAATTATTAATTGATTTATTATATGACATCGGTTTCAGAGTGCCCTAAATAAAAAATTAATTCTACAAATAAAGATATGTGAAATTTACCCATGAGAATCATAATATTTGTTATGAAGCAAACTGGTTTATCATTTACGTCAGTTTCTGATATATCATCTTTGGGTCCGATCGTGATGGAGCGTCCAGTTTTCTCATGGACAAATTTTTCCACGTCCCTCCAAAATGCAGTCGATGATAGGCAAGCACAAAATAAATGTAAGATTGTCTTATCACCACAAAAATGCATTTTTTATTTTCAGCAATCTTGGAAATTAATTTGATACATGGTTAAATATTAGGTAAAATTTTATTTGAAATGCAGAATTGGAAGAGACAACCATGCTTTGTGCCAATTTATTCCCATCAATTGTGAACCCCCCCAAATTTTCCTCTGGGCAAAATCTTATGATTTCCCTGTAAAGTTTTCCTTACATGCTTGTTTGTACATTTTCGGTCTATTAAATGGATCCCATAGGTCTTCAGAGAAGGTGTCTGAATATTAATAGTTTGATAATGTCTAGGGATGGGCGAGTGCCGATACCAGGTATCGGTATCGATGTAAGGCCGATGCCAGCCTTTTTTTCAAGTTTTTTGGTTAAACTGTTTTATTTTTCACTTTAGTTTATTTTAAAAAAATACTTTAACTCTGCCAGTTGCTTGTTTTATTGTGCACTTTTAATATAGATATTTTTTAATATTTATAAAAAAAATTCTAAACTCAGACAAAGTTGTTTGTGGTTTTTTTTTTTTTTGGACCTAATGGCAGAGTGACTGTGCTGTCTTTGATCAAAATAATCTGTCACTGTTAATTGAAGTGTTATGTATCAAAAGTACTAGTAGTATCGGTACTCTGTATCGTACATAAAAAGTGGTATCAAACATCCATAATAATGTCTGCTCGTATTTAACGACAACATTTGACACAGAGGGGAACTTTTAATTTTAAATTTTAAATGATTTAACGTCAGTGCAAGAGCTTGTTATTTAATAGTTTGACCTGATATGAGAAGAACCACCTGCTGGAAATATAGCTAATCAATATTAATAATTAATAGATAACAACATGATTAAGACTCCTTGCTAACAAACCATTTGCAGCTGAGTCTGTTATCATCATTTCAGGGAGAATTTAGCTAAACAGAGGGAAGCAGTAAACTTTAGACAGTATCACAATCATTTTTCCCAGTATCCTGCAGCTATAATAAACATAACAACTCAACTTTTCAACCAGAGGCTGCCTTAAGTGGAAAGTGGATGAAAGTAAAATAGAAATTAGCAGTGGTAAATCAGAACCTAAACAGAAAAACAAAAACGTTGAAACTATTTTCCAATTTTGTGAAAGAACATATAACCCTTTGATCCAGCTGTGTTATCTGACTATCTTTAATTTGCCTTTGATTTCTCTTTTTATTGCCAGGTGTGAGCTAGCATGCACCACCCTGGGTAGCAATGCACTTTGGGTAGCGGCACTATAAAACACATCAGGGTAATTATAGTTATAGATAAACTGAAAACAAACATCACATGCGCCTGATGTGTCCTTTGCAGGAGGAAGCTGTGAGCTACTACACCAAGCTGGAGGCTCAACTCAAGGACGACTACAGGAAGGAGAGGGAAAAGGTGAACAGGAAGCCGCTGGGAATGGCTTTTGTCACCTTCCAGAATGAGGCCATCACTGCCAAGTATGTCCCTTATCACACAGTCAATTACCTTTAAGTTTACTGATTGTTGGGCTCCATCTGACGTCTTCTGTGAATGTTTCCCCTCAGAATCTTGAAAGACTACAACGCCTGCAAGTTCCAGGGCTGCAAGTGTCGCCGCGAGCCAAAGAGCTCGCAATTCAGCGCCAAGCTTCACACGAACAACTGGACTGTCGGATACGCCCCTGATCCTCAGAACGTCTACTGGTGAGATCACACTGTCGGCTCGTTAACTGACTCGAACGGTCATGTACTTCTCAGACTTTGGGTGGATCCAGTTTGGCTGTTCAGAAACTTTTGATCCAGGAACCCAAAGGGAATTTTGCAAACACAGACTTTCAGATTTGTGAGCTCTAACGTCACACTTTGGGATTGTTAAAGTCAAGACACTTCTCACTCCATAAATGAGACAGTTTCTGAGCCGCAGTATCAGTTTCCAGGCCAGCTGTGTCCATCTAACCGCTACATAACCTTTATCCCACAGGGAGCATCTGTCAGTGGGCGGAGTCTCCTGGTGGCTCCGCTGCTTGATCATCAACATCGTCCTTTTCCTCCTACTCTTCTTCCTCACCACCCCCGCCATCATCATCTCCACCATGGACAAGTTCAATGTCACCAAACCCGTCGAGTTTCTCAATGTGAGCAGAAGTTTTTCTTTCGTTCTCAAAGTTAGTGTTCCTCTGCTTCTTTTTCCTGGACTCAACATGTCCGTCTTATCCGTCCTGCAGAATCCCATCATCACCCAGTTCTTCCCCACCCTCCTCCTGTGGTCCTTCTCAGCCTTGCTTCCTACCATCGTCTACTACTCAGCCTTCTTTGAAGCCCACTGGACTCGGTTTGGTTTACTCCTTATTTGATTTCATATCTGAGTTGTATGAAGAAGTCTGTGTCTGTTTTAATTTACACATTTCTTCTTTGGCCTTGCAGGTCAGGAGAGAACAGGACCACGATGCACAAATGTTACACTTTCCTCATCTTTATGGTCCTGTTACTGCCCTCTCTTGGACTCAGCAGGTACAGCATGTTTTCATCTCCCCTGCTCTTGTCATCTGTCATTAATTTAAGACAGATTAAGTAACTGATTCCTGTCTTTTTTGTATCCTTGCAGTTTGGATCTCTTCTTCCGCTGGCTGTTTGACAAAAGCTTCTTGGAGCTTGCATCCGTCAGATTTCAGTACGTAGCAGAACATCGCTCAGCGTGTCGGCTCAGTTTTTACTGTAACACTGACTTTGTCTCTTTTAAGGTGTGTGTTCCTTCCTGACAACGGCGCCTTCTTCGTGAACTACGTCATCGCGTCTGCATTCATCGGTAACGCCATGGACCTGCTGAGGATACCCGGTCTGCTAATGTACATGATCCGCCTCTGCCTGGCTCGCTCTGCAGCCGAGAGGAGGAACGTCAAGAGGGTCAGTAGCCACGGTTACATGAGGAGTTTTTCGTCTTTCTGAATGACTTTTCTGAAAACAATAGTAAACATGGAAAGGAATATTCCAATATCTGGTCTACATGCACCGCTGTCATCAAACAGAATAGTCAATGGGGCATGCGCAGAAAAACGTAAACATCACGTGATTTATCAAAGCTGGAGGACGACAGTTTGTTTATCATGGTGTTGCAATACCCTGTATTGCGAGTTTGTCGTCCATCCAGTCTTGATATTATGTTTATTTCTTTCAAAGTTTAGAGCAAAAACAAACTTTCCGCAGCAGTACAGTGCTGACGGCTTGCCGCCATTTTTAAGGTTGAGGAACGTCTCTAGTTGCGTCTTACATCATATCTGAGCATGCGCTGAAAGAACGTACTCTGACAACTTTCCGTTTGAGTGGATACATGATACCTCAATCGATTTGGGGAAAGGAATATTCTACCCCTGTGAAACCGATTACATGTCCATTCGGATTGGCTCTTTTCTTTCAGAATGAGGTGTATACAAAGGTTAAATTCTTTCCATTTGAGCAAATAAACCGAATGCAAGCGGAATATTTGGGTCCATGTATACGTGACTAGTGTGACCGATGGGGCTGTGCTGAAAACCGCTTATACATGATCCACACAGAAGATTAGTTTAAGACTCACAGCTTGGTTTTATCTTTGTCTTCTGTGAACATCGACTCTGAAAAGAGCACAAAAGAAATTCTAGCTGAGTTTGTTTTGATTGTTGAAATGCTGCTTTATTTTATTTTACCTTTAACTTTTTTCTTTCACAGTTCACAGGCAGGATCTTAAATTCTTATTTTTTGTCACTTTAATCTGTTTTTTTATTTTTATTTTTTTTTATGTTTTCCTTTCCTTGATTTGGTGGTAGTTTTAGCCACTTTCTTTTAGAAATCGTCTTTTTATCAAGAAAAGCAGTTTATTTTACATTACACATAGCTTTCAATATCCATCAGACTTCCTTTCTCTTCTTCAAGAGGTATTTGTTTATTTTTTATTTGTTCATTTGTTTATCTTTTGACCTCCTATCCAGGGTTAGGGTAAAGGTAGGGTTAGGGATTTGGGAAAGACTAGTGCAGAAAGTCTGAATGTCTTTATCCATAATGCTTTCCCAGATTTTTTTCCCCTTATAGGTCATTTTTTACTACAACCTCTTAAGACCTAGCATCCACACATTACATTTCTGCCTCTAAAAACCCATGATACTTCATTTTGTTCACATGTAGGGACACTGCCCACATCATCTTATGGTGAAATCACAACATCACACCTATTTTAGTGAAAAAAATGACATATTTAGGTACAATAACTACTAACAAACATCTAACAGAGGACTCATAACTAGAGGTTGACCGATATGGATTTTTTGGGGGCCGATGCCGATGCTTTCCAAATTTGGGCAGCCGATGCCGATATGCATAGCCGATTTTTCCAATTTGATATTCAGGCCGATTGTTAAATAAATGTATATTTATCACATTTTTGTGAAAAGCAACAATTTCTGAGCAACTAAAAGAAATCTATTACAACAAGTCGTGTCCAGTCCTCTGAACATTTATTCAGCTTTCAAAACAATGAAATATTTTGTCTGAGTAAACACACAATGTAACAAGCAGTAGTAAACATTCACACTCTTCTTAAAATGTCAAAAAAGAAATTTAAACTTATTAATATCATTTGAACAAAAGTATGCAATGTATCCAAGTGGTTCCACAAGTTTGAGGTGCTCATCTTTTTTGTGCCTGAACAAAAATTGCGTCATTTTATACAACGGATCAAAAATCTGCTTTTTAAAAGAAAATACGGCCGATGGCCGATAGAGACAAATGTCCAAATATCGGCCCGATATATCGGCCGGCCGATATATCGGTCTACCTCTACTCATAGCACAAATAACCGAACTTCCTTTAGAAAGACCAAGTTTAGTTATTAAACTTATAAGGTCTTTCTTATCCCAAACAGCAAGGTGAATTAAAAATCGTAGACCTGACAAAAGCTCGGGGCTTTGGGGGTTCAGATGAACCACAGAACCGGGGAGCTCACTATTTCTAGATCAAACAAAAAAAGAAATAAAAACCAATGTGTGGGGGGTTTATCGGAACAATTCACAGATAAAATCAGTTAAAGTCCAATCTTCATGTTGTATTCTGAGGGAAAGTGTTATCTTTCCCCTGATATAGATCCTGTGTACAAGGTTTTCAACCTTTGATATTATTTTTTGTTTTTTACATTTCTCTTCTACTCCTGTTATTTCTTCTCTTTTATTTTTTTTTTACTGTTCGTTTCATTTCTTTACTTTTACTTTTGAAAAGTGCTGTATAAATAAAGTTTATTATTATTTTCACATTAGTCTTTTAAGGATCAGCAAACTACAAACAGAATGCCAAGGCTTAATTTGTTAAAATACCTTCAAAGCGAAAAGCAAATACCTTCAACTGATGCTTTTTTAGTTTAAATCAGCTTCTCATGTTTAAAAAATTGAAATGTTTGTGTTTTTAACTTTCTGTCTTTTTGTTTTTCCAGCATCAAGCTTATGAGTTCCAGTTCGGGGCAGCTTACGCCTGGATGATGTGCGTCTTCACGGTGGTCATGACCTACAGCATCACCTGTCCAATCATCGTCCCCTTTGGTGAGTCCTGCCTGGTCTAACTGAGTTACTGTTGTTAGGAAGAGGTGCAGAGCGCTGACTGAATGACCGCAGGCTGAACACACAGAGTACAGGATGCGCTCAGGGCCTCTGCTCCTAATACCACAGCTTATCAGACGGCTTAATTGGATTATCCGCAGTAACTGTTTGCTCTGCTTTCTCCGCGCAGGCCTGATGTACATGCTGCTGAAGCACCTGGCCGACAGGTACAACATGTACTACGCTTATCTGCCCACAAAACTGGACAAGAAGATCCACTCTGGAGCCGTGAACCAGGTGGTGGCTGCTCCCATCCTCTGCCTCTTCTGGCTCCTTTTCTTCCTCACTGTTCGCTCGGGTAAGACGCGGGCTCCCCCTGCAGGCCGATGTAGTTCACAGCATAAAGCACAAAACATCAAACCCCTTTCTTCCCACAGGCTTCTCAGCTGCAACCTCCATGTTCACATTCATCGTCCTGATCCTCACAATCATCATCTGCCTCTCGCACGTCTGCTTTGGACATTTTAAATATCTCAGCGCTCACAACTACAAGGTAAAAAGACGCTGTGTGATGCAGTTAATCCATGGTTTCTCAGTTCAACTGTACTTCAGGTTGGTGTTACGTGCTGCTGCTTTGGTTAAACGCCCATTTCTCCTGTCACAGATCGACAACCAGGTGGACGGGATTGAGAACGGACAAGCAGTTGGCAATTTTACCTCCAGCACTTCAGGGGTAAGAAATCATTTTTATCTATTTCAAACAAAAACCACAGACTGTATAAAACATAGATGGAGTCTCCTGGATGTCCGTGGTCCGTTCCTGATACAGTAAAATGAAGCCAGTCCACGGATGCTGCCACATTGGGTATGACGCTGGCTTTGAGCTTCCTTTCTAACAGCAACAGGGCGCCAGTCAGGCAAGCAAGCTGAGCTGTGTCTCTTAGTCAGTGGGACTAAGTGGCAAAACAAGCTTCACTCATTGTTGCGGAGAGCGGCAGTAAACACGCCGAGAGCGGTAAAAAATGTGGAATAGGACATGAAATTAAAGAGAGGGGGACTTGACATTGATTTGTTAAAGCTACCAAAGAATCAGGGGTCCACGAACATGGACATGTGGCCAGAAATCAGTTATTTGTTCCTGATTTTAAGTGTGCCTGGGCGATATATCGATTATATCGATTAATTCGAAATCCCTGTCCTTAAATCCTCTGTTTTCTACCGGTCAGTTTTCAGGAGTTTGTTTAGATCTTTGACTGAAACATTTACAAAGCCGGGACCCTTTTGGGGTCACCTGCTGATTATTAATGATGTGATTGATGCGCGTAAGACCTGCTGCTCTTCGAAGTTAATACTCTGATCATTTTGAGATTTAGATAGTAAAGAAACATACATTAGTTTTTCTCAGAACATCCTCCCTTTACCGAAGAAAACCCCCTCTTATGGTGATATGGACGGTTCATGGTTTGTGGAAATAGACGGGACGACGATGGGTGATCGAACAGAGCGGCGTGGACAGACATGACTGAGAAGTTGTTTGACTTTTACCTGGTGGAAAGCTGAGTCCTGCCTTTCTCTGTAACTCCCTCTGTTTCACCAACTAAATCCTCCATTAGCATAAATCCATCCGCTGACGAACAGAGCAACATAACGAACCAGGATCCAGGTACGCTCTGACAGGCAGGGGCGGACCAGACTTTTTAGACTGGGGTGCCCCGACCAGGGCACTGACTTATGCAGGGAGGCATAAAATTTGTGAGTCCACACTTGAATAAATGGGATTTATTTTTGCTTAATTGTTTGAATTGAAATTACAGATTAACAGGCTACAGCCTTAAAAAATAAAACTAGACAGAAACAAAGTGTTTTTTATTTTTTAATCATTTAAAAGTCTAATATAACTGAACAGTGCTATAGAGCACTGGAACAGTACCGTACACACTTTTCCTAACAGTATTTTTAAATTCAAAATGTACAAAATGGTGCAGCTTTCAATGTGAATGCAAATAAGTCTGTCTCCTTTAAAACTACAAAGTGAAGTTACTGAAACAGAAGAAAAGCTGAAACTTCAATTCCAAGAATCAAATAGAGGTTACTCTTATTAAGTTTTTGATAAAATTTAAATAAAACTGGTTTTGAACTCTCTGTCATTTGTTCTTTTTGTTTTCTTTAAAAGGTTGGGGGAAAAAAATCGTCAAAAATCGCAAATCTTTTTTTTTTTTTTTTTTTAAATCTGAGATTTTATTTTTAGGCCATATCGCCCAGCCCCAGTTGGAACCGCTCCAGTCAGACTTTTATCAGACTTTTATCAACCATTTTATCTTTATTTCTCTTCCACAGCAAACGTACATCGCTCTGGTGCTTCAAGACCCATCTTTGGAGGAGGGCGGTTCAGGCAGCGGCGAGGACGACGGCCAGGGCTCCTCGCAGGACGAGGACATCATCAACGTGGAGAACAGTCTGACTGAGGACTTTCAGTCCGGCGAGGACAGCCTCATTGATCACGAGGTGCGGAACTGACACTACCTGAGACCTCAACAGATTCCCAGAGTTTGACCAGAAGACTGCACTGAACATGTGAATTAAACAAGGAACTGATCCCACAGTTCTCCAAAGCATCTCAGCCTCCACAGTGGGACTTAACACTAACATGAGCACACTGTCTACTAAGGATTTAACGGATCGTTGACTCCTGCAGAGGGAGTCCTCCCTGACGATGGAGGGGCAGTTACCTCCTTCTGCCCAGAACACTGCACATGGACCCTGAAAAAGACACTACTGTACAAATGAAGAGTTGGCCTTGTCTGTCGGGGAGTGATGCTCTGTCTGTATTCTTTAACAATGTTGCACTTGAAACGAGAACCTGTCCTATAAGCTCCAGTTCCTCTGAGGTACTGTTGTTCAGCATGCCTTCCAGGATCCTCCTGACGCATCCTGCTCGTATCTCTGACGTCTGCAGCTGGTGTGAGAGGAGCAGAGGTTTCCACACCGTGCAGACGAGATGTTCTCAATACTGTTCTTCCAAATCCATGAAAGCCTTTCAAAACAAAAGGAAACACATCTCTACTAACACTTCATGATGCTCTGACACTGTACAGCTAGAAAACCTTTTTTTGACATGGTATTTATTTTAAATGCTAGTAAGTTTGATGCTCCCCAGCCTGTGGAAGAAGATAACTGATCTCTTGGCACACTACATGACCTGGACTCTGGGTGCGTTTGGTCTCTGAGCCTCGGCTGGGACTGCTGTGGGACTGCTGCTACTGGAGGAGGGGAAACGTTTGCACGTTATGTTGTATTGTTATTTTTTCATTTTGGAAACTCAAAAAGTAAAGGAGTCGATCCTGTGTGCAGCTCAGAAACCACACAGGAAACAAAGTAAAAATCTGTTTTGTTTTGTTTTTTTCCCAGAGATGAGCTGGTTTTTCCCAAAGCGATGAATTCACGCACCTTCTCTGTGACTCTTTTTGCATTTTTAGCTGTTGAGCTAAAGTTCTTGCTTTCTTTGAAGCTGTAGCCCTTTTCTCTGTTGATTAGTTTGCAGATGTCATATCAAATTAACGGTTTTGACTGCAGCTCCTGCGCCTCACAAAATTATCATATTGCAAATCCTGCAAGTAGACTTTGTACTGTTTTCACTTTCTAGTTTAACATATTTCTATATCTTTGATTTTGAACTAATTGGAGTAAAGTGGTCGGCTCAGATTGCAGCTCCGCGATCAGCTTGAAAGCATCTAGATCGGCTCTGATACAATTAAGACATCCCAAGTTTCAGACTTAAGCACTCATACCATCAATTTCCACTCTCTCGCTTCATCATCTGGATTACTTCCTGTTAATTATTCCATCTTAACCCAAAAACATCTGTTTTTGTTCTGTTTTAACATGAAAACTTTGTGGCGAAAGCTCAAGGGGATGATTGCTCACCTGAGGCTCTGTGCAGTTGCGTAGTTTCAGAGTTGATGCTGTGGCCTTACCAAACAGGTGAGCAGTAAATACTTCACACAATCCCAGTTAAAAAAAAAAACAGACTAAACAGGAGTTCACATGGTGCAAAGACAGAGAAAATGAAATCTAGAAACTTAGAGATGGTTACGAAGATTATGAAATGAAGTAAAGGAAAGTTGCTAAATTAAAAAAAAACTTTCACGCTGTCACAACGGACCAATAACTGTTTCATCAGAAAAACTAACCCTCAGCTGCTCGGAGGACCACTGTGGGGCGAGTGCACTCATCAGATCTTCACCTCTATGACTGACAAAGAAGGGCACACCACTGCGAGTGACGACAGAATAGAGCATACGATTCACAGCTTCTTCTGTTTTCACTGTAAAAGCACCACCTTTGGGTTTCTTCTGTTAGCACTAACGGTACTGTTTGACACCTTTGGTTCAGGTGCACTTCTCGTCATGATGTGGTGATTTTATATTTTATACCTCTTCATTTTTTTATACCTCTGAGATGTCTTGAACTCTCTGAATGTGTTCTGTGATAACATGAACTTTCCGGCTCATTTTGTCTGAGTGTCTAAACGCTGAATGTAAGTTAATTCCAAACTTTTTGTAAGATAACAGTGGCTTAAGAAACAGTGTGATCGCTGTATTTACAGCTTGAAAAGGGCAGTTCACCTGTTAACCTGACGTTTTATACTCTAACAAAACTTACTGTCGTCCTCTTCCATGTCATGGCATTTCACTCGAGTACTGTCTGTCAGCCTGACGGTCGCCGCCGTCTTCTGCTTCGTCTAAGTCTCGACACTTTTTATAAGATGTTGTCTTCGTTAGATCTCAGCGGGACTCACTGGAAATAAAAGGATTGTTGTTCTTTCACCGTTTTCTGGTTGGTTGAGTTGTCTCTGCGTCTCCAAACTGTGCACAGGTAGAATGTGTTTCTGTGATCTGCCTCTTTTAGTTTGACGTTTTTCTAGAGAGAGGGAGTAACACCTGCAGGGTCGTCTGTAATACAGATACATCCTGTGTATATCTGGACTTCTCCCCTCAGCTCTTTGAAAAATAAATCTGTCTGTAATCAATCTGTCAGTACAAAGAGTTTCTTTTTGGCTGCATAAAACATGGCTGTAGCCTCAGTATGACCATGATTTGTTTTCTGAAGCAGAGTTTCAAAGCCCATTGACGGTGAACTGACCTGACCTAACTCTTGGTCAACAGCAAGAAGCAAAGAGACGGAGCTGAGGCAGACTTTGGACTTTAAGGTAACAGCTACACGTGTTTAACTGTCACTCAGGTCAGCCACAGCCCTGCTTTACGACTCCTTATGGTGTAAACTGGTAACCTGGGAGTTTAAAACAGTCTACCTTGATCATGTGTATGAAAACAGATAAAAGCTACAAAAACTCTAAGTATGGACATTTTAACGTGTTCATTTCAGCTTAGTCTCAAGTGGACCACATGGGCCAGCCTTTGTTATCCCTCCGTTTTCACCCTGTTGTGATTCTAACCTGCATAAAACCACCTGATCATGATACATTACTGCTCTAGTTGACACAAAATATTGATTTAAAGAGCATATTTAAGATTTAAAAATGGAAAATGCCAGACTTAAGCATGGCCTGCTCTGACCTGCACTCACCAACATCGTCCATATTCCATTATAACAGCTTTATATAAGATATGTTGTAATTGATTTTAATCAGGGATGTTCGGTACCACTTTTTACACACCGGTACCAGTACTTTTTCTGTAAACTCACCAATACTTACTTTTGCTTCATAAAATTTCAATTTAAGACAGCACGGTCACTTTGCTCCTCAGTTCAAAATAAAACACCAACTCCTCGCTCTGAATTTTAGTATTTTTTTAAAATAAATTAACAAAAATGAAAATTAAAGCTGTCAAAGTTTTAGAAATTTCTTTAGATAACCCAAAGTGCAAAATAAAACCGTTTAACTGGTTCATTTATGTTGTCTGAACAGGACCTGATGCACATTTGCCATGATGTCAAACCACAGCAATTTAGGGCCAACTACTGGCAAGGAGGATTTACTGGACGTAAGATATTTTTTTCCCCTGAGTATCAGCTAATTATGGAAGCCAATTTATGCCAGTTTAAATAATAATAATAATAATAATAATAATAATAATAATAATAATAATAATAATAATAATAATAATAATAATTAATAAAATAATAATAATGATAATAATAATAATAATAACAATAATAATAATAATTATAATAATAATTATAATAATAAATGATAATTATTATTGTTATTATTATTATTCATTCAGATGATTAAATACATAAATAGTCAAAATTATGAAATAATTGAGTCGTAATATTGGGATAAAAAATCAGGATTATGAGATTTAAAAAATCAAAATTATGGGATGAAAAGTCTTGATTATTGGATTAAAAAGCAACATCATGAGGGAAAAAAATTAAATATGACAATAAATAGTCAAAATAACCAGATTAAAAAGTTAAACATGAAATAAATAGTCATAACTATGAGATAGTAGAAAGGAAGAACTATGAAAACGTATAATCATGAGGTGAAAAATCAAAAGGATGAGATTAAAAAATCATTATTATTAGATAAAAATCTAGAGGCATTAGATTAAAAAGTCGTAATTATGAGAAAAAAAAGTCAGTGCTAAGTTGGTCAAAATTTTTGAGATTTTATTTTCTCATAATTTGACTTTTATTATTTTATTTTATTTATTTATTTTTTCAATTTTATTTTTTTCAAACTGGCGGAAATGGGCCTCCATAGCAGCCTTCACCAAGAATTAAAGCTGGTATCAGTCCAATACCAGGTATTGGTAACCCCAATCTCTTATTTTAATGAAACTATTTAAACTCCTACAAGTAAGTCCCAAATATCAGTTTACTTTTTTGTTGTCTTTAGTGAATTTGCCTTAAAAAAAGAAAAAACATGAGATAAGAAAAGTTGAGCTTTTTCCTTCTTCGCTTAGAAAGATGTGTGTTCACATTTAACACAGGCTCTCTATAATTCAGACAACCTCTAAATACAGTCTGAGAGTCCGTTTTAAGACCAGAAGGGGGGTGATTGGAGGTTGGGAGTTTAGTGGATCACCGGGGCGGGCGGTGCAGTTCTCAGTCCCTGACACTGGGTGCTGCTGGGGGGCGGCGCAGAGCTGCGGCGGAGCCTCTGGGCGCAGCGCAGCGCGGCGCACAGACTCTGAGGCGCGACGTGGAACAGCAGAATGGCATTTACGCCTTTTCTGATCCAGCACATGAAAACCAGCGACACCAGGGCACAGGAGGGTCCGCTTCCAGGGGGATCTGACGCGGACATGTAGCTGACACAGACACCGCTTCATGAGGGAGAAGAGGGAGAGGACAAGTCATCGACATGGACGGAGGGTTAACTATCACTTTTATTTCTGTTGCCATGTTTTTAGGCACTTTTCTACTCGGATTCATTCCGCTTCTCTTCAAACTCTCTGAGGTAAGTTTAGAGACAAACTCAGGCTCAGTGACAGCAAACTGTCCGCGTCCTGCTGCTTGTTTATCTCCACTTGTTGTTTTTGTGGATGAGCTTTGGCGCAGGGCTGTTTGCTTATCGCCACAGAGGAGTTCAGAGATCCGTCCAGCTGCTTTGACTGTAAAATAAATCATTGGGGGAATGATGGGCACGGATCAGCTGATGTCATGTGTCTGTCCACAGAGAAGCCTGCAGTTCGTCTCCATCCTGGGGGCTGGGCTGCTGTGTGGGACCGCGCTGGCCATCGTCATCCCTGAGGGAGTGGGTTTACTGGAGGAGTCATGGAGAGGTGAGCTCCCAGGACAAATATTAGCTCAACCTGTGGGCGCTGTGTTCACCCGGATATCCCACTTTGTCCTTGGTCTCAGTTCTAGTTTAATCCCCAAATAATTATCTCTACTCTCATTTTTCAACTATTTATTATTTTTATTTTCTAGATGATAATTTAAAAAATGATCCACACCTTAAGGAAGCAAAAATTACTCTTTGAAACCTACGTTTGTAGAAATCAACCATACACATTTGCTACTCTAATTTTTTGTTAAAATTTTTTTTAGGTAGCAGCATATTTTACAGCTTTCAGATGAGTTGATTGTGATTTTGATTGATTTGATGTATTTATTTGTTTGATTATTTGATTATTTCCTAAGATTTGCAAAAGACCACATTATTTCAACCTGAAATTCAAGAGCAAATTTTTTCATTTGTTTTCCAAAGTGATTCATAAAGGCACAAAATAAAGCAGACAGCAATATATATGAATATGGAAGCCCATTTCTGCCAGTTGATAAAAAAAAAAAAAAAAAAAACACAAAACTATCAGAAAATAAGGGCAAAATAACATAAAAAATTGAAATTTAGAGATAAAACTTCAAATTATGAGATTAGAAAGTTTAAATTTTTACCTCACAATTATGACAATTTTGATCTCATAATTTGTTTTGTTTTTTATTTTATTTTTTTTTAAACTGGCAGAAATGGGCTTCCGTATACATATAATACTAAAGGATAAAAAAATATTAGAGTTTTGTCAAAATGAAAAATAGAACATAAATAGTAAGAAAAAAAGAATAAGAAAAAAAAAGAAAAAGAAAGAAAGAAGGGGAAAAAAAGAAATAAAAAAGAAAAATAGAAAATAAATAGCAAGAAAAAAGAAGAAAAAAGGAAAAAAGAAAAAAGAAAAAAAAAAGGGAAAAAGGAAAAAAAGAAAAATACTATGAAAGAGTTTGATCAAAGATAAAAGAATATTCAGTTTTTATAAAATCCCCAAAAATTAGTAGAAAATTTTGCAGGTATCAACCTTGAAGCATTTTCTTATTTTAACAGTTAAATTATTTTATAGCATACTTGTGGAGACGCTCTTTGTTTCTGTTAAATTAAACACATTTTAAATAAATTCTGATAAACAAAATGTTTTAATTCATTTTTTTGCAGTTAAATCAGTTTGAAAGTCCATATTGACAGTGTGAGGCTGGTATTACTCGTTTCTTTATTCGAGAATCAAATGAATTCAGTGAAATGTTTACCACTGCTTTACGATGTTTAGTTTTGGATTCAGTATTTAATCAACTGCACTTATGCAAATCTAAAGTAAACTGTGCAGCTGCGGGGGTTAGGTACAGTGAGCCAGAAGGGACAAAACATCACACAATTTGACCTCAGTTGCTTCAGGATACATGTGTTAAAAAGAGCACAAAGAGCTTTAAAAGTTACGTCATTAAATCTTCATAAAACACGCTGGGATCTGATGTTAAGAGGCTGAAAAAGGACTTGGTGATCCAGATTTTGTTTCTGGTTTAAAGTCTGGTGGATCAGTTTTGTACGATCAGATTTCTGTGCCCGGTGAATAAATGTGGGTGAAATATTCTGGGCATGAAAGCGGGCTGCCCACTGCTCTGCCCGCTGCTCTTTCAGGTGGATTTCATCAAAGCTCTCCTCGTCCTTCATCTCTGCAGCATCCTCCTCCTCTGAACCACCCGGCCTGAATGACTCTGAGAGGAACGTCACCTCCACAGACGGAGACCCTCCACCTCGCTTCATCATCGGGGTGGCTCTAACGTTTGGCTTCACCCTGATGTTCGTGGTGGATCAGATCGGGAATTACTTTTCCAGGCAGGGTGAGTTTTGGCCGAGCTCCCGTTTCACTTCCTCATATTTCTTTTTCTGTATCACTAAAACTTCTGCTGTTTTCTCTTTCAGAGCGATCGGCTCATTTGCAGAGCAGTGTGGGACTCACGGCCACTCTGGGGCTGGTGATTCACGCAGCAGGTAAACTAAACTTCACACCTTGTCTCTAAGTCTTCCCTTTGTGTTTGCTCAGCGCACACAAGATGTTTGCAGGAATCTAAGGCCACAAGCGTGGAAAATTCCCAACAAAGCATTAGAGTTGTTCGTGACCTCATGTGATCAAGCATGTGATTCCTCCTGTTTGAGTCTTTTATGTTTTGAAGGAGTTCATTTTTCTCCGTCTGGAGGCTTAAGGTCACTGTGGCAGAAAAAACAAGGAGCACTGCAAAAACCAGACTTAAGCAGACAGGAAGACGTTTTTTTTTAGAAGTGTTTAACCACAAGTTTAACAACAAACAGGCGCCAAAATGACAACTTATCATAAGTTTATCAAGCAGAACTTTGAAAGCCAAATGTGTGGTTTAACATTGCCTTCAAATCATGAAACCCAACCAAGTCGTCTGAGACCTTCTGACTCATTCTCCCCCTGAGGACAAAGAGGAGAAAACTCAGATCAAGGGCCTGAGTGTTCCCTGAACAGATGAGTCTTCAGACATGTCTTAAAGTAGAAAAGGACTCTGTGGATCGTATAGAATTAGGTAATTCATTCACCATTTGGGAACAACAGAGGAGAAGAGTCTGGCTAGAGATTTGGAGCCGAACTGGGCTGGGAGCACCAGGGGTCTTTCACAAGCAGAGCGTAGTGGACCAAAAGGAGTGTAGACCTGGATGAGGGACCCTAGGTAGGCAGGAGCTGTTCTTGTCTCGGTTTTAAGCCAGAAGAAGAGCTTTGAATTTGATTGGAGCTGCTACTGGAAGCCAGTGAAGGCAAGGCAAGTTTTTTTTATATAGCACATTTCAGCTAGGCAATTTACAGTGCTTTACAGAGAAAAAATTAAATAAAACAATTAAAATTAAATCAAAACACAGATTGAAAATAATAAGATCCAATAAAAAAAAATGAAATTAGAAAAAAAATAAAGAAGTTAAAACAGATTTTAAGACATAAGTTGCAGTGCAGATTTACATTAAAATAATTAATTAATTAATTAATTAATCAATTAAATATTTTAATTAAAATAATTAATAAAATACTGTTTTATCAAAATAATAAATAAAATACTGTTTTATCAAAATAATTAAAACAAAATTATTTTATCAAAATAATTAAAACAATATTATTTTCTTAAAATAACTAATACAATATTATCTTTTCAAATATTAATACAATATTAATTTATTAAGATAATGAATACAATATTATTTTATTAAAATAGTTAATACAATATTTTTCATTAAAAAAAATATAAAATATTGTATTAAAATAATTGATACAATATTATTTTATTAAAATAATTAATACAATGTTATTTTATTAAAATAATACAATATTTTGAGGACTCGAGGAGTAGCTACCTGACTGACTTTTTAGGGAGACCTTAAAGATGCTGTTACAGTAATGAAGGGGTGTCATGTGCTGTTTTGGGCTGGTTAAAGACCAAACGTGCTGCTGCATTCTGGGTAATCTGCAGAAGTTTAAATGTACACACAGGGAGACCCACTAGAAAAGAACTGCAGGAGTTGATAAATGAAATCACCAGGGCCTGGACCAGAAGCCGTGTGTCCTGTTGGGTCTGATCCTCCACAGATTTGTCTGGCAGGAAAAAGTAGGTTGAGATTTCTTTGTCCTGCTATGAACAAAACAAGATCAGCTTTTTTTATTTGACATAAAGGGAGCATCAGACTCCGAGGATTCTTCCTCAGGTCAGCTCTGACCTCTGGAACAAAGGAAAGTTATCAGTTACAAAGATTAAGTTCCTCTGCTCTTCTGTCTGATCTGTTGGAGAGAGGAAGATCTCAGATAGACGTGTAAATTTATACAGCTCCCTGTTCAGTTACAACCAGATATTATTGTTGCACAGTGTATTATTGTTTGGCTGCAGGAGATACACCTGATCCATCCTCTGTGTGTCAAGAAGTAGGACATGTTTGTTGGCTGCTTTTTGAGTTTGTTTTGTTCCACTAAAGAGAGGCCCTATGGGGCTAAAACAGTCCATAAATTATCCAAATAAAAACCAAAACACACCTTTAACTGTTACAAAAGGGATTTATCATTAAAAACAATCTAAAGAATTAAACACAAAAAAAAAACAGTCAGTTAATGATGCTGCAGCCGACGTCAAAAACAGCATCAGTCTGGAAAGGTAGCCAACAAGTGGGTGGGTTATTTGACTTTCCCACACCTGAAAAAGTAACAGGTGGTGATGGACACAAAAGTGGATGGCAGTCACAAACCAAAGGGATCCTCGACTACAAAATGATTAAATGATCCAACACAAGAGTCCGCCGCAACCACAACACTACCTGTCAACTGTGAGTTGTAAAGACAGTTATTGTTCTAAAAGTTTTAAGCTAGCTAAAGTTTCTGTAAATATTCCCAAAAATTTTTTATCTTTTCTTTTAAAATTTTATTTTAATTATTATAATTTCATTCTTCTGAAAAAGTTCCCGTATATATTTTTATTTATTTAACTTATTTTATTTTGATTATCATTTCACTTTTCTGTAAATATTCCCAGATATTTTTTTTATTTAATTTATTTTAATTATTATCATTTCATTTTCTGTAAATATTCCCATATATATTTTTTATTTTTTTTAATTCTATTTTTTTTGTTATGATTATTTTATTAATTTGTGAATATTCCCATATATATTTTATAATTATTTTTTATTTTAATTACATTTTTATAATTTCATTTTTCTTTAAATATTCCCATATATATTTTTATTATTTTTATTTTGTTTTTATTATTATTTTTTCATTGATTTGTGAACATTCCCATTTATATTTTATAATTATTTTTATTTTTATTTAATTATTATTATTTCATTTTTATGTAAATATTCCCAATTTTTTATTATTGTTTTTACTTAATTTTATTTTGTTATTATTTTTCTCTATATTTTTTTGCCTCTTTGTATATCTTACATTTTTCTATATTCTATCTGCAATTTCATTAATTTCTTTGTTAAATGTTAGCACCAACGCACCAAGACAAATTTCTTGTATGTGCAAATGTACTCGGCATTAAAAACTTGATTCTGATTCTGATTCTAATTAAATGGACTTCTTGGGCTTAGGGAGCCACTGCCCAAAATTCACTGATTTGTTGAAACAAAACAAAAACACTACAATTAAGAACAACCAGTGACAGGAAAATGGTTAGATCTGTAGCCTCAACTAGCACAAAGGTTGAAACTTGCACCAAAGAAGCAACAAAGTAATCCAATGAATGTGGTGTAGCTTGGATCATTTACTTCAACCTCTAAACACTGAACAAGCAAGACAATGAAATCCCCATGTAGAAGCAGCTCAAATGCCTCAGTCGTGAGCGTTTGAAGGCTGTAACCAGGTGAGCTTGACAGTCAGTGGCCTCACCTGGAAACAAGCTGTGGAAACAGGAAACACACCCAGAAACACACAGAGAAACAGGGGGACGGTCCTTTGATGTGTCCCAGGGATACTGTGGTCTTCAAAGGAGATGCAGCTCACCTGTGGACACTGAGGGTCTCACTGAGGAGGCACAAACGTGCTTTAGATGTGGAAATTAACGAGGCCTCTGTTTCTGTGCAGCTGATGGATTCGCTCTGGGTGCAGCTGTAGCAACTGGTCAGGTTTCTGTGCAAGTCATCGTGTTTTTCGCTGTGATTCTGCACAAGGTGAGGAACATTTCAGGGATCATTAAATAAGAAATAGGAAGAGTGATATACGTTGAGCATGCTCTTTCTTTCCCAGGCCCCTGCTGCTTTTGGTTTGGTCTCCTTTCTGATGCACGCCGGCCTGGAGAAGAAGTACATCCAGGGACATTTACTGGCCTTCTCCGCTGCTGCGCCTATCCTCGCCATCACCACTTACTTCATACTACACGCAGTAAGACAGCGCTCGTCACTCAGTGTTTTCACGGCCTGATGAGGATGTGAAACCTGATCATGTCTGTTTTATTCATCACAGTCTGGCAGCTCGTCTCAGAACCGGCTCAGCGCCACAGGCGTCGGGATGCTCTTCTCAGCCGGGACGTTTCTCTATGTCGCCACCGTGCACGTCCTCCCTGAGGTCAGCAAAGGGGGACCGCCGTCTCCTGAGCTCCTCCAGCAGAACACAGGAGCTGAGGCCCCCCAGCACGGACACATGGGGCTCCTGGAGAGCCTGATCCTCATCCTCGGGCTCGGGCTTCCTGTGGTTCTGGCTCTTGGGCTGCAGGACGACTGAGAAGGAAACGTGAGGGCATTTAAGGTCTGAGCAAAGAGACGCCGCACCTGCTCCTCCTGGGAGGAAACATGAGCACCTCCTCATAAACTGAACAGGGTTTAATCCCTGAGGAGGGAACAAAAGCTGCTGTTCCTCCAAAAGTGCCAAGAGTTTTTAGCACAGAGACATTTTTTAAAGAAAGGAAAGGTTTCTCTAACAGATTACCGACTGCTTTCTCACAGACGCTACAATACCTGCTGACGTCTGGAAAAGCCAAACCAGTTCAGCACGAATCCACAGACGTCACACCCAGGATTTCTGACTGTATCAACCAAAAACACCACAGCTTCACGATCAAAAGGCTTTAAAGACCGAGCTGACCCCTGAGGCCTGAGTTTTCAGAATCAGAATCAGAATCAGTCGTCTTAATTTGTCAAGTAGCTTCAGGAAAACAATGAACTGGACGTCAGTCTGAACTAAAGTTATAGTTGAATGTGAATAAACACTAAATATTATGAAAATAGAAAAAATAGAATGAATGACTGTTTTATTTCAAATGTGTGAGAATAATGTAAGAAGTGGAAAAATAAAAACAAACCAATACAGAACAATAACATACAAACTAGTGAGAATTATCAAAACAACAGTAACAGTTTGCACCTTGACACGTCCGAAAAGGAGCAGGACGAAGCAAAAGCTAATTTTAAAACCCACCCTTTCTCCTCTACTGAGTTAGACATGCATATTTATATAATACATAATAAGTTTTTACAAAAGTGGAAAATAAATAGAGCTTAAGCTGTAATTATATTGTTGATGATAATTGTACAGAGGAGAAAACAAATATGAACACATTTAAGTTAAATTCACTGTTGAGATATTTTACGAGAGCAACACCCGACTTTTAAACAAGCGGTCTCTCTTTGTAATCTTTGCTGTAATTGAACAAATATTTAAGCAGCGAGGGAGACGGTGTGCAGAAGTTCAGCCTTATTTACAGATTTACAGGAACATCCACTCTTACAACACTTCTGAATTTCCCTTCTGGGATTAATAAACAAAACCCTGTCCTAAATCATCACCTGCTGCTCAGATGATTCCCTAAAGTCCCAAACTGTGAAACCCAAAGTGGAAGTGAAAAAAGCAGCAGTTCCCAAAGTTTCCACTGGAGCCTTTTTGGCAGGGTGAAAGTTCTCCTGATACAGACTGTGACCCTGATTCTAAGAAGTTTTGAGGACAGCCTTTAGTACGGTGGCCTGTGGGTGTCAGACAATTTGCAAAACCACAACACAAATGCAGCTTGGTAGGGATCTCAATTTCCTTTATAGTACTTACATTTTTTTTATTTACCAGAAAAATATGTCATCTTATTTTTATGGAGGACTATATGTGCCAAAATGAAATATATAAATAGATCATTAATTAAAATAATATTTGATAGAATAAATGATGTGCTGCCAGAGAGCGGTGACCATGAATTAATTAAATAAATAATTCAATAATTATGTTGAAATGCTGACTCAGCATTTCAACATATTGTTCTCCAGTGACTTTATTCTTCTTCTTCAATATTCTTCCGTACGTTTTTTGGTTCGCTACTCCTTCAAATTTTGTCAGATTTTTACCATTCAAATTTTAAACTATTCAGCTTCTTCTGGAGATGTGTACTATGACTTCTCTCATATTTAACTCTTAAACTTTTTGAATTATTCAGCTTTTTCTGAAAAAAATTCTCCATTTGAAATGCATTGGGAACTTCAGCTTCTCTTAAAAAAATCTCCTTCAACTTTGAGAAGCTTCAGCCTCATCATACTTCCACTTACAGACTTCTCTTAAACTTTAAAATATTCAGCTATCTTTCCACTCTTCATGTTTTTATCTGCTCTTAAATATCTTTTACAGTTTTTGAGATTTCACTCTTCAAGCAACATAAACTTTTCCCACTTTGCCCTAAAATCTCAGCTCCTACAGTGCGGAATTTCTTCAGATTGAGTGAGAGAGGCCCCTGCAGAAAGGTTGCAGCTGTCTTGAACAAATTGTCATAACTTCCAAAATCTTCACAGTAAATTTTTTTTTTAAATACATCAAGTTGTAGGTAATCTTGTCCTGCTTCTGACAAAGTGGTTTTTAAAGCAAAAACATAGAGCACTTAATCACAAAATGGCCAACTGTCAGGTAAAGTCAGCACCCGCACTCATCTGCTCCAATGTTAATTCCTGAGGAGTTTTCTCATAGATCAGTGGAATTTCTCTCATCTATCTATCACTGTCATTGGGACATTTCTGCGTCTTTAGATATGAAACTAGCGCTGTCAGCTTCGTCAGGGTCTTGGGATTCTCACAGTCTTGGAATTTTTCTCCTAGCACTCACAGTTTTGGCAAGGCGACAGGAGATTCAGACTCTTGCTTCACCACAAAATGCCAAAAGAGTAACAAATTAGCAGGGCAAAGTTCTGCACCTGCAGCCTAACGAGCCTGTCACCATGACAACCTTTCATCTCATGCAGCTGTTTGTACTAACTAATCAAAACATCCAGGAACAAAGACACACATGTACTTCAGTTACTTATAATACCATACCTCCCCCTTTGGCTTAATCTACATGCTCCACCATTCATACAACTTTTTCCCACAGCTTTTACTTCTCAAAGCAATACTTCTTCTTCTATTACTACTGCTACTTCAACCTCTGTACTTTTTTTTCTCTCCCATTTCTACTACTTCTTCTTCTCTCCATTCCACATTTTCAGCTATGGTTCACTCCTTATAACATTTGTTTTTCATTTTCATTCTTCAGCTTCAGCATTTCAACGCAATTGCTGCAAGGGAATGCTACTTCTCTAGTTATTTAAGTATTTCATAACACTTTTATTCAGTTAAAGAAATAAATATATATTTATTTAGTATTTATTAATTTATTTCCAATATTGAATAATTATTGACACAATTATTTATTTATTTCATTAATTATTCTTAATTAATGATGAATTTATATATTTTATTTTTCCACATTCAGTCCTCCATATATTTTAAACTTTATGAATCAGAAACGTCAGCATTCATGCTACATTTATTATAGCTAAAGGTAAAAAAGAAAACAATCATTTACTTACTTTCACAAATTTTCTGTGTCTGTTAGGAAAACTGTTCTCTTGACTTGTTTGACACCTACAGGCTACCGTATTTCAGTCTATTTTCTTATCCGCTGTTATGTGGACCAGTTTTTCTGTAAGGATTTGACAAAAAAAATGTTGTTTGTTGACGTTTGAGTTAGATAATCCCTCTTTTAGCTCTTCATTGAGTAAAGACCAACCAGCTAATACACGCTGTCCAAGTCATACGACGACGAGCTCGTTCAGTTTGTTTAATCAGGCAGTGAAACAAGTCCAGCAACTTGTTCCTCCTCTGGATATCAAACAGTGTGCTCCAGATCTGTGTGGATATTATGGGATATGAGCCAGACAAACAGGTGGTAAACAGTCAGACACTGATCATAACAAAGCCTCCTCTGGCTGTTTCTCTTTCAGCTTCTTCTCAAACATCCATAGAAATCAACACAGATAATAAAACATGTCGGCTCATGTTGTTATGTCTGTGTGATGTCTCACATTTTCAGTGCAGATCTTTTCAAAGCTCAGTGTTTCATGTTCGCTGTGTCTGCTTGTATCTGGTGTATGTGTCAACTACAAAAATGGAAACTTAACACAGAGCAGGCAAATCAAACTTGAAGTATAATTTATTTATTGAAACATTAAAAAGCATTCAGTAAATTTAGATACAAAGCAGATCAGACTACACTGGAAGAAAGCAGCACAACAGGCCGTAATCTGTCACTGCACGTTAATCCCCATCACTGATTTCATTCAAATTCAAAATAAGATTTATTAGCATCAAGTTTAAAAAAAAAAAAAAGGGCTAGGATTAAAGGATTAAAAAAAATCCAGATCAAAAAATAAACACATATTTTAAAAAATACAAATATAATACCACCTTTTGTTAGAAACTTTCACAGGAACAGAGATATAACTCTGTCATTTTGAGGTAAACATGAGTCTCAGCTTTCTTCATCCTAAGCTGCAGCTTCGTGCTCCTTCAGCAGCCGTACACTCCCTCATAACTCCTCTCTTATCTGCACACGCTCAAATCCAAAACACTGATGTCAGCCTCAAACACTCACTGCTACAGACCCGAGTTAACCCTTCACTCTCTGGTCTGAGGCCCTAACCTGAAACTTTTAATCCTCTGTGGGCTGAAAAAACTCTCTAAAACTCAGCTTGTGATATATTGTGATATTCTGCCCAGTTAACGATTTGATTGAAACAACTTTTCTATTTTATTGTTATTGAAAAAGTTAAAGTCAGATGCAGAGTTTCATAAAAGCACTTAACTTACAAACATAAAGTGCATCAAGTTTTCTCTCAAACTACTCTAACATTAAACTAATGCTACGAAGAAATGATTGGGTGAAAGAGGTGGTCAGTTGGTGAAACTGATACATGACATTGGTGTAACCAATGCGACTCATAAAACATCTGATATTGCACAAAACATGACTCTGACTGTTGTTTATCAGTCTGCTACACTGTAAAAATAAAACTTTAAATGATTTTAAACTAACTGATCCGAGAGCAGAGAGAAAACATTGATGTTTACGGCATCAAAACTCACGTTATTAGATTATATTTGTTAGACAGTTAATGAGAAACATACAGCGGGGTAGCTCGTCAGCGCCATCTACTGCAGTGGAGGTGCAGAACACAAACTGTTCTTCCAACTCACCTAAGGAATTAGTTTTTATTTCAACCCTTGTTATGTGTTAAAAAGCTGACAACGTCTTTAGAGTTAGTGGGTCAAACTTAAACTCAAAAAACATTCGCTATCACCAAATACTGTTTTTCACCTTGTAGCCAACTTAATATATATTCATGCCCATGTAAACAATGTTTCAAATGTTACATTTTTTGGCACCACAGACCTTTTATCTTAAAATAAACCACTTGTCTTTGATTTAAAAAACTGTTTAAAATCTCTTTTTTATGAAATTACTGATATTTTATCACAGGTCCAAGTATTGCAACATATCCCTGTATTGATATTTTTTCACACCTGTAATCAGATGCAAACTTCTTGGTTCTGGAGCGCAGATGGCTCAGCTGTTTTGGTGGCGCCTCATGAGGTTCAGCTTTGAGTGGGTGGCCCAGGTTCGAATCCAGCCTGTGGCCTATTTCCTGCTCTATCCACTCTCCTATCCTCTCCTATTAGAGGCATAAAAAGCCAAAAGATGATCTTAAAAAGTTCTCGTTTCTACGTGTGTGTAGTCACAAAAAAGAATCCACTTTCTGTTCTTGTTTGTTTTCCTTTTTATTCTTGAAGTCTATCAGATATGGCACTTTCTCCAGGACTCCTTCTCTCAGGTGTCATGACCAGTGAAGCTGTGATGTCATCACCTCCTTTACACCTGAGATCAAAACATTATCTAAGTGAAGAGCTGAGGCTTAAAGACCCCAAGCCTCTTCATCACAGTTTTGAACGGTCCTGATATTTTGACCATTTCTCAACTCAACTCAAGTTGACCCAAGAGCTGTACAGATTAAAGCAACACAAATAACAAGATACAAAACTGAGATACATCAAAACACAAAAACAGAGAAAATACAAAATGAGACAAAATAAATCAAAATTTAATTAAAAAAAATGTACCCTTTTCTAGTCTATTTTCTCATGCAGCCAATGAGCTGGACGCCTCATTTTGGAAAACTTGAGATCCGATCACTCAGGCTTTGTTTAGATGGTCAACATTAAAGAGGTCAAAGGTCATTTCCTCATGTTGACAAACACAGATGGTTTTCCTTTGATTTAGAGAAGGAAAGATAACTTAATTTCTGAAAACAGGATGATGGCAGCCCTGAGCACTCAGAGCAAAAACCATTTGACAGGATAATGATCCGTAGACGTCGCCCTGGGCCTTAACGCTCACCTTCCAGCTCGACATGTTACCACATTCAAGTCCAGGCGTCGTGGCGTGTCCGGACAGCGTTTCATGCTCAGCCAGAAAGAAACCTTCTGTCTCAGCTCGTATGGAAATATAACCTAATATAACTCGGTCACATGTGTCAAATACTGTTTTATTCTAACACCGTTCATTTGTGTCTGTCCAAACCTAAAACACCAGGAGTGTAAAAATCAGAGCTCTGCCTCCTTTAATTCCTCTTCTGTGGTATTTACATTTTAAAGCTTGTGTGAGGAGTTTTATGAGCGAGAAGAGCAAACAACACTGACAGCAGGATTAGATGTTTCTACACAGATATTTAAAACCTGAAACCACCGCAGGGACTGGATGTCAGAACGCTGATTAAACAGCAGAGGATTCTGTTTATATTCTTAAGTGAGATGTTTTGAGTGATTCTATAATAAAAGGAACATGTCAAGTCTATGCGGTATACTTATCAATTTCACTAAATATTAATTTCAAGCAACAATCAACTTTACACTGGGTCATTTAATACAGGAAGTTAACAGGTCCCATTATTTATTTAGCCAAAAAAAAAGCAAATCATGTGTTGGAATTTGCAGTTTTTGTGCTGATTTCTCAAATCTCAAGTTTGCTTTTTAAAATCAACACTAGAATACATGTTTATGTTTATTATTTTCAGCATTATTTGTTCAAAATAATCATTAAAACATGAAACTGTTGTTATGTTATGTTGAAAAAATAGTCTCAAGTTTTGTCCATAACCTAGTCGACAAAAAAATTGGCCATTTTTTTCTGAATTACTTAAATATTTAAGAATTCATTAGAGCTTAGCTTGTCAACTAATGAATCTAGTTCATTCCAGGTTTATACTTTGCAAACAAATAGAGGATGAAGCAAAAAAGCACAGTTTTTTTTCACTTTTTTGTGAGCCTAAAATGTTCCCTAATTACAGAATCACTCATTTGCTGTGGAGCACAGTTCCCTTTTTGGGGTGAAATCAAAACAAAAATAAAGTTTCTAGCAGAAACTTAAGTTTCGATTTCATTTCTCCCCTGACCTCTTCTCCTACTTTTTCATTTCCCTGTTAGATGTAGTTTTCTGGAGGTGGAGTTTAAGGTTTTTTGTTGTTGTTTTTATCAGACTGAACAGTCAACAACCAGGGACAGCTCTGGGTGAAGTTGCGCCTCCTCTGAGGCCTGAAGGAGGAGGCCTGGAGGAGGAGGCGCTGGCATATGGAGTTAATCTTGCTGTCATATCTTCATGTGGCTCATGGAGGCGCTCAGCTGAGCCTCCAGAGCCATCCGGTCAAAGGTCCGCCTGTGCGTCTCCTGCCTCACCCTCTCCCTCATGTGAAAGGAGGCTCTGACCAGCCTGTGCGCCTCCTCCTGTATCTGCTCCCTCTGTTTCCGCAGCCTCTCCCTCCTCCACTCCTTCATGTACATGCAGCTCTCCCTGACCTTCCTCAGCTCCTCCTCCTCCCTCTGGATCTGCTCCCTCAGCCTCTGGTGGAGGAGCTGTCTGTGTCTGTTGCGCTGCTGCGTCTGCAGGGCCCTGGCACGGAGGTGGGAGGAGGCGTGGAGGGAGGCTCTCTCCATGCGTCTCCGGCTCAGCTGGACCAGGATCTGTTTGTGTGTGAGCTCCTGGACGCTCTGCAGCTCCGCCCTCAGCTGGGCTCTCTGGATCTGCTCCTCCTCCTGGGCCGCCCTCTCCTTCAGCCCCCTCAGCCGAGCCTCCGCAGCCTGAGCGCGCTTCTCGCAGGAGCGCTGCAGCTTCTCCTCCAGAGCGCTCCTCATCTGGGCCTCCTCTTCCTCCTCCTGCTGCTCCACCTGCTGTTTGAACAGGATGTGTCGAAGCAGCTCCCTGCGATTCTCCTCCTGCAGCCTCTTCCTCTCCTTCTTATCCTGCAGCGCTCTGCTCCTCCTGGCCTTGTGCTCCTTCTCTGCTGCCACCTGTCGCTCCCTCTCCCGCTCCCTTTTCTCCACCTCCTCTTTCTCTCTCAGCAGCTTCTCCTGGCAGCGTTTCCTGCCTTGTGTCTCCTTCTGTGCGGTCTCCATCCTCTGTCTCCTCAGCGCCTCCACCTCCTCCTTTAGCCTCCTCCACCTGTCTTCTTGCAGCAGCACCTCCTGCTTCAGTTGCCCAATTTTCTCCTGCTCCTGGTTCTCCCTCCGCCTCCTCCTTGCCTGCAGCTCCTGGTGCCAGTGTTTCATGCTCAGCCTCAGCTTCCTCCTCCTCTGTTTCTCTGCCTGGGCCTGCTCAGCCTCCTCCCTCCTCCGGGCCTCCTGTCGCTCCTGCTCCTCCTTCAGAGAGAGTTTCAGGCTTTCCTCCTCCTCCTCGTGCTTCACCAGCATCAGAGCTGCGATCTTGCGGTCTCTCTGAGGCAGGATCACGCTCATCTTCTTCCTGATGTCTTTGGTGAGCTGCTCCAGCTTCCTCTCAGCTCTGGGGGAGTGTCGGAGGTCTCCCAGGCTGAAGCTGCTCCGTGTGCTCCTGTTCCTGAGGGAGTGACCTGCAGCTGAGCAGGTGGACTTGCTCACAGACCTCCTTTTGGAGCACAGATCAGCGTAAGGGATGGTTTCTGTGGAGAGCCTGGAGTCCTCCTTCAGGCCTGACACTTTGCTGCTGCGCGGCCACCTGTCCTCCTCCTGGATAATCCTCTCCCTCTCCTCCCTGCACATTTGTAAAAGCTTCATCCTCTCCTTTTCGTAGGACTCATGCATCACCTTCATCGCTTCAAAGGGCATGTGCTGCTGTTCAGCCATCAGCTCGTTCAGGGACTTGATCAGCAGGGCCACCGGTTTGATACCGAGCCGTGCGCAGGACTCCAGAGACCGGGGGCTCGTTAAGACGTAGCGGCTCCTCTCCGCTTCGGCTGAGTCAAAGTTGTTGAGGTCCAGACTGAGTCCGGGAGAAGTGAATCTGTGCTCCTCCATGGTGGGATCACAGACAGTCCTCGCGGCACAGACGCAACTTTCACGAGCTCGGAGCTGTTTGTGCTCCTGTGCGCATGCACACTGTTTGCTACTCCTCAGCCCGGTGAGGTCATGGAGGGATTAGAGCGGATTTTCAGACATGTCTTCACTGTAGTCTGTAAGAAGTGACAACAGGTGTAATTCAGCTTTTATCATCCAGTATTTACTGACAAGAGAGGGGAAATAATAAGATTTTTTTTTTAAATTATTTTTATTTATTATTTCTTGAATTTATTTTGTGCAACTGCCTGATTCTGTCTGTCTCTTGTCTGACCCTCTGCACCAATGCAATGAGGGCTCTCCCTATGTGTTTGAATAAATAGGTTTAATTAAATGAATAAATGATGTCGAATTATATGTTATTATGACTTAAAAATGGCTCAATTGATTTATTCTGCCGACTACTACTACATTTTGATGGTTAATGCTGCATATCCGGCGAATATAAATACATGGAAAACAATAAACGACCTCAGCATATTTTTAATTTTTTTTTTTTTACTATTATTATTATTATTATTATTATTATTATTATTATTATTATTATCATTATTATTTTACGGAATTTTAAAAGTCTTTGAGACTTAAAAAGAATAAATACAATATAGAATAGGTTTTGTTGACACAAAATAAATACAGACAGAAAGAAAGAAAGAAAGAAAGAAAGAAAGAAAGAAAGAAAGAAAGAAAGAAAGAAAGAAAAACTTTAAAAAATAAAAAAAATAAAAATATATATATGTTTCCGAAATATCCGGACCTAAACCTACAATTATTTCCCTGAATTCGATCAAATCAAACACAAAAAAACCCAAGATTAAAAAATGATACTGACCGTTTCACGATTGTTCACCGTCAAAAAAAAAAAAAAAAAAGGAATCCCAGCTGGTCGTGACAGGAAATACGCTTTTGGTCACCAAGGCAACAAACAACGACTTCCAAACAAAGAGCGCGAAAGGAAGACTCCCCCTACTTTGAGCGCGCCATCTGCCTGCCTGTCGTCAAACAGGCTGCTGCTTTTGAAGGATACTGAAGTTTGTTTCCTATTCGTCGCCACACAAAATGTTTAAGAATTTGGGGATTTTTTTTCACGAGAATTCAATTGGTCACTTATCTTAGAAAAATAGAAATATACATCATTTATTGAAAGTAAAGACTTAAAAAAGAATCTGGAAAACATGTATATAAAATTTAATAATGGAAAAATTTGAAATAGGCTACAAACATTATTCCAAATAAGGAAATAAGTGCAGTCAACTATTATTTATATATTGTCTTTCTCATGAATCAAGCAGTTAAAAAAGTTAAAATATATCAAAATAAAATTATGGTGTAATGCATAAATGGGAAATACAGAGGCAATAGAGACTATTCAACACTCAGTTAAATGTATGCATTTAAATTGTTCAGAATTTTAAAATAATTTAAAGCGTTGAAATAGTAAAAGTAACAATATTATAAAAAGATATTATAAACCTTAGGTACAAGTTAAATAAAAAATAATGATAAAGCTGGAAGATAAGTAAAAACAATTGAAATACCAAGATGCTTGAATAAAAACTGTTTTTATTTTATTTTATTTTATTTTTTTTATCATAGGATGTTTTGATTAAGCTACATGTTTTTGAACTGATTTTTTTTCCTGAAGTCAGAATTTATTTATTTATTTTTTTTCATTTTCTTTTTTTTTTATTGACAAAATATTTGCAAGATTCTTACAGAATGTTCCGGATAAATGCAGTTACAAAATCACAGAATTCAACAAAATATATAACCTTAGGTACAATTTAAATAAAAAATAATGATAAAGGTGGAAGATGAGTAAAAGCAATTGAAATACCAAGATGCTTAAATAAAACTATATGTTTTTTTTAAATCATAGCATGTTTTGATTCAGCTACATGTTTTTGAACTGATTTTTTTTCTTTTCTTGAAGTCAGAAGATTTTTTTTTTTAATTGACAAAATATTTGCAAGATTCTTACAGAATGTTCAGGATAAATGCTGTTACACAATCACAGAATTCATCAAAATAAATAAACAACATATACAAAAGCTCGAGGTTAAAAAATTCCTGAAGTCAGAAGCACTAACTTGAAACTGACTTCGTTGTCGTCACTGTTGATGAAATGCTAAAGGCGCGCCTTCGGACTGCCAGAGGTACGTTTAAGATTCAAGAATAAATATACAAATACGATTTAATAGGTAAAGGGAATGTAAAGGGTGAAGTTATAGCTTAAAAGTCTCTAGAGCAGCATGTTTATTTCCTCTAGCGGCTCTTACTGTCGCTAATATCACTCATTTCTTCGCTAAAATCGACCAATGTTAGCTTTGCTCAAAGATTAAAGAGAGCGAAACAAGATGTCACAACACCAGAACTTCCGTGTTAGCATTAGCCGCCTTCCCGGCAAAAGTTTCCTCATAGCCTGGCTGGTGTTTTTAAAGGTTTGTGATATTTAAACAGATGTTAACCACCCTCGCTGCCCTACACTGACTGTATTAGCAGAAAATGAAGTGTATTTTAGATCGTTTTTAGTGGTGTGGCATTTTCAACAGTGTGTAGCATCCGTAGGCTTTACAGTTTTAGGAGTTGTTCTTCCGGTGTGTTGTCGTCATCCCCCTGCCTTCATATTAGAAAAAACATGACAACCCGTGTTCAAGTACGAGTCAGTTCACCTGTAAGTTACATTTTTTCGCCCCGGGACTAAAATTTGGGCCATCTCCTTTTTACCAGAAGGTAATTTCAAAGTGCTTTGCAAGTGAGCTAGAAGTGCGGGTTATTATCTTGGCTTAAAGATCTGTGCATCAGCATGGAAACAAATGTTGTCACTTTTCGCTTAGATTGAATCCAACGAGTTACCAGATTGTTTTTTCTTCCTCTGTAACAGCATTTTAATAGCACGGAGCTGTCTCTGCACTTTGTTTATGTGATTTTGTTCAGCTCATCCACGAACGGTGAGCTAACAGACGCTGAAGATGAAGAGAACCAAAGGCGGCGGTGACGATGAGGAGGCTCCCCGGCAGAATGGCGTTCCCAGCCGAAAGAGATCCCAAGCCGGCAACGGGGACGAAGCTGGCGTCGCTTTCAGCCCCGGTGACCTGCAGGACGAAGACAGCGACCCGGGGCGCAGGAGAGAAATCCGGAGCAAATACAGAGACCTCATTAACACAATCCAACGTGAGTGGGACACACAGGGGAAGGTGTATCATTTAGTTTTGTTTACAAACACTCCTGTGATTCTGACTGTTTGTTTGTTTGTTTTCCAGAGGAGAGGGAAGAGATGGTGAGTCTCTCCAACAACAGACTCACTGAAGTTTTAGAGAAAGCAAACAACCTTTTTAAAGATGGTGAGTGTTTGTTTTCTGTAGTGCAAAAGTCAAACCAGACCAGATTTCTGTGTTTTGTTGATTAAATTGTTGATAAATCCGTTTGTTTTGATTTTAAGAATTTAAAGTGGGAGATTTTTGTGGTTTATTTCTAGCACACCTAGTGTATCTGTCTAATTTTCCCGTGTTTTCAGTCAAACAGGCGAGAGAAGCCGCTCTGGATGCTCAGCTCCTCGTTGTGGCCACAGACCTGGGGAAGGAGAAAGCCAGTCGTCTTTTTTCGGAGGGCACTGCTTTCGATCCCACGGCTTATTCTGAGCACCTTGTAAGTGAGATGTTGATTTGTCAATCTGCAGCTGCTGGTTAAAAGTTAAGCAGGCACAGACATTTTGATATGTTATAATAACATGGTCTCAGAAGTGTCTATCTGCTTCTCTGGCAGTTGTCCTTCATGGGTTTGAACCGGCTTGAAGACGGGGATGAGGAGCAGCAGAATGGAGGCGTTGATGGTTACCTGCCTCAGGATGCGTGGCTCAGGCTGGCCAGGAGAGCAGAGTCCTGTTTCAGGACTGCTCCCTCCTTCCACTTCATGTGAGCGCCTCAGTTTTCTAATAATTTGACAGCTCCAAAGAGTTTGCACATCTTGTGAAAGTTTAGGATCAGATCTGTTGAAACTTCAACATCAACTTAGAGCAGGTTAGTGTCCTTATTGAGGGATTATCTGTTTATCAACAATGCTGGATGTGCGCGCAACTTGGGTGCACAAGCACTGCAGAGTTTAATGGTTTGACAACTGACGTGGAGGAGTTAGCCACCAAAAAACACATTTTTTAACTAGGGCTGCAGGATATGGCCAAAATCCAATATCTCGATACTTGTAGGCTATATCTTGATACACGCTATATAGCTTGATATACTGATTTCTCCTCTAAATCACTATGTTAATGTTTAATCCAACCCTTTGATGCATAAAATGACAGTATAATGATTCAAGCAGACCTTTCAGCAAGGTTAAAATAGTTTTGGATTTGTCATTATAGTTTAGTTTTAGTTAGTTTTGACATTTTCTTTTTCCATTACAGTTTAGTTTTAATTAGTTTTGGAGCAGGCATTCTAGTTTTTTATTTAGTTTTAATTTTTGCAACAAGGCTTAGTTTTTGTTTAGTTTTAGTTTAGTTTCAGTTTACTTTTAGTTTTTTCATACCTTATTTGCCAAAAATTCAGAGTAAACATTTTGTAATACAGTTTATTTTCCAGTCCAACATAGTGCTCACTGCTCAGTCAATGCTCATACCGAAATGTTGGCTGCTGCCTTAAACACAAGAAAATAATATAAACTTAATATAAAAATATAAACATAAATCGTATAAAAAAATATTAACATGAATTAAATTGAAATAATATAAACATAAATTATATAAAACAATATAATATGAGCTTTAATAATTAGATACTTGGACTCTGTAACAATAAAGACAGACTCACATGAAATTAAACTATTACAGATGCTCTGATTCATTGCTCCACAAAATTTCGTCGCAGCACAGCGCACAGCCAGTCAGTGCAGTAAACAAGCACGTCCCGGTACGTCGCTGTGATGGTGCCGTACAGCGCTGAAAACTGCCGAAAACCGTCGTAAAATTGGTTGGGAAAATGTGTCAGATTAATTTACTTATCGTTTTTGTTTTCTTTTCTAGTGTTTATTAGTTTGAGTTAACTGCAATGTATTTTAAATTTTAGTTTTCCTTTTTAGTTTCATTTTAGTTAACTTTTATAACGTTGCCTTTCAGTTGTATTTTTAAAACTTGAATTCAAAAAGGGGTAAATCTCAATCAGGGTAAGTTGAGCAAACCTTTTATTTCAAACTTAACTTAATGTATTCACATGTTTTTAGTTCCAGTAAAGGGGGGGGGCAGAGTGCGCAGACAAACGAATGTGAGACTCAAAAACATGTCGCGTTTTTTTCTCGTGGAGAGTTGGGAGAGATTCAGGGATCATACGGACACCTTAGTAAGCCCAAATAAGCAACTACACTCTAGAAAACAAGCCCTGGAAACCAGCAACACACGACTGATGAGACGCGTAACTAGGGATGGGTACCTTTAACCAATGCAATGGTACCTGGCAATCAGTACCGGTACTCAACAGTACTAATTTTCGGTACTTTTTTGTGTTTATGTGGTAAGAAATATAAATTTGTGAAATAATAAAATTTATATTTTTTCAATTTAACATATTTATTTGTCAATATATAACCTTGCAACACTGTGTTCATATCCAGCATGGAATATCAGCTACTCTTCCACTCCCTCACAGTCACAAAGATGCATTTAGCTACCTAAACATGGTACCTTTTGATTTTACGTGAATCAGTACTGGTACTTTGACAGAATTCGGTCAGTATCTACAAAAGTACCTAATTCGGTACCCATCCCTACGTGTAAGCGACTTTCTTCTCTCCTCTCCTAACACCAAAACACACATGCACAGGAAAATTTCTGGGTGGGCGGGGGAAGCGTGGTGCTCGCTGTGAGAGGAGCGCCGGCTGAGCAACAGAGAGTGAAACAAGCGAATCACCAAAGAGATTTACGTTGTGACGTCAGAAAACATTTAGGTAACTGTTTGTACTCGATGATTGCGATATACTCATTTTATAGATCTCACAAACAAAAGCCCGCGATACATCGAGTATATTCGATATATCCCCAGCCCCATTTTAAACTCAATATCATCACTTTGACAGATGTTAAACAGCCCTTCGGTTTGTGAAATAGCAGTAAGTGGACAGATGTTTTTAGCGAAGATATCTTACTTTTTACTAACCGGATGTTGCCCCTTGTTTTACACTGATTCTGTCGGCCGAGAGTCACCAGTTAGCATGGTCGCTATTAACTCCAAAACACCGACTGCTCTGTAACCGTCCAAACTTGACAGACGTTGCCTCTGCTGTTGTATTGCTTCTAAAAACTGACCACAGAACAACCGTTCATTTTTATCCTGATAACAGGCTGAATTTAGTGTTTAAAAAAACGCTAACTCGTCTGAATGAATGAAGCTAAGCGCTGCTTCTGTGGTCAAGATGACATAGACTGATAATCCCTCTGTAGTGTGACAGGAAAATTAAGTATGTATCCCCCACACACTTCTTCAGAAATCTAAAGACATCTACTTCCAGAATTTCTACGTTTTTATTAATCTCAGTTGGAATAATGTTTTTTTTTCTCTTTTTTTCCACCAGGAGAGGCTCGTTTCATGCTGAACCGCCTCCTCCAAAACAAAGGATAGAACGGCAGAGGAAGGCGCCAACCAAGGAGGCGAAGAGGATCATGCCAACTGAAGTAACTGAGCTGAAATTTCTCTTTCTTTGACTCCCCAAAAAATCTGAGAAAAATCTTTTTTCATTTTAGAAAACTAACCCAAAGACTATCGCCCATTTCCCTCCTAGCTGAAGAAAATGGAGGACTCTCATCAAGATGCGACAGTTAGAGAGGTGGAGAGGATCCTGGGATATCTGAGGAGATATCATCAGATGGACCGTGAGTTGACAGTCAGCCTCTAAGACTTTAAGATTATAAATCTGTTTATTTAAGTTGTGAATGTCTCTCTTATTTCAACACAGCAACAACACCGATATTATATTACGAGTTTGTCATCGACCCCAACTCTTTCTCCCGGACGGTGGAGAACATTTTCCACACATCGTTCCTGATCAGGGTGAGCTGTGTATGCCTGAAAAGAAGATTTAGATATATATCATAATATTTGTAGTGGATGTTATTTAAAAAAAATCTGCAGCTTTGAATAATTTTTGAGTTATGTACGGATGTTTTTTTCATCTCATCCACAGTCAGGTTGATAAACTGTACATAAAAACCTTATATACATCTGTATCACTGTTTACTCTTCAGTGCAGCATGTCTGCCCTCTAGTGGCCGTCTGTTAACATGACTGTTGTTTGTGTCACAGGACGGTTTGGCTCGGATGTATCTGGATGAATCTAAATTACCATGTTTAGGTAAGGGTTGATTTTTCATTTATTTTTTGTGGAGATATTCAGGAATATACTCCACTGTGATGGTTTTACCAGTGTTGTGTGTTTTTAAATTTCAGCTCCGATAGAGGAGGGAGAGGTGGAAGCTGAAGGCTCAAGCAGCAGGAAACAGGGCATCGTCTCCATCAGCCCAAAGATATGGAAGGTCAGCACATTTCCTTTAACCACTAAAAATATAAAAACTACAGCTGTTAAATGTTGTTTTCTGTCTGTTTGGGTTAAATCTTTACTGTCACCTCTCTGTTCTTCCTCCAGGAGCTCATAGAGGCCTTCGACATCACGGACACGATGATTCAGCCAAACACTCAGGATGAGTAAACGGACCTGCTGCCGGATCGTTTTTTTAGGTGTATCCCTGTTTTTTTACATTTCAGAATTGTTAATACTTACAAAAGCAATGTCCAAGTCTGAAGTCATGACTTTATATTCACTTTTTATTTTAATTTTTTAATGTTTTTAGAAGTTTAAAAAATAAAGAGAAGAAGCTGATTTCATCTGTTGTAAGACATTACTGACGTCGACCTTTACCACGCTTAGAGTCGTTTGATTATTGTAGTAGATCATTTAAAGGTGCCAAACTGACGATAACTCAACTCAACTTAATGTATAAAGCACTTTAAAAACAACTGCAGCTGAAACAAATGTGCAGGTACTAAAATAACTGCTTTATTTTTCTTAAAACTATTTAGGAACAATAAAAAAAAAATACTAAAAACTAAACAAACCATCAAACACCAAAACATGAGCAGAGTCTCAAGCTGGGTTAAAAGCCAAGGAAAGAAAATATTTGATAAGATTAATCAGAAAGTTTGAATTAGTGGATAGTTGTCTAAAAATTAATAATGAGAAATAAACGTTTATTTGAAAACTTTGAGATTAACACACACTAAAGTACCGAAAAATTGGTACCATTCACTACCGATACCAATTGCCAGGCACTGGGCATCGGTACCATATCATTTCAAATGTGAAAGTTACCCATCCCTTGTTTTTGCAAATTTAAAGTCTCTCATATTTACGGAAAAGCTTTTAGCCTCACTGGGTTTCTACAGTAGCCCAGATTGGACAAACTACACTCACTGGCCACTTTATTAGGCACACCTGTCCAACTGCTCGTTAACGCAAATTTCAAATCAGCCAATCACATGGCAGCAACTCAGTGCATTTAGTCATGTAGACATGGTGAGGACGATCTGCTGCTGTTCACAGCGAGCATCAGAATGAGGAAGAAAGGTGATTTAAGGGACTTTGAACGTGGCATGGTTGTTGGTCTGAGTATTTCAGAAACTGCTGATCTGGGATTTTAACCCACAAACATCTCTAGGGTTTACAGAGAATGGTCCCAAAAAGAGAAAATATCCAGTGAGCAGCAGTTCTGTGGGACAAAATGCCTTGTTGATGCCAGAGGTCAGAGGAGAATGGACAGACTGGTTGGAGCTGATAGAAAGGCAACAGTAACTCAAATAACCACTGGTTACAACCAAGGTCTGCAGAAGAGCATCTCTGAACACACAACACGTCCAACCTTGAGGCAGATGGGCTACAGCAGCAGAAGACCACACCGGGTGACCCTCCTGTCAGCTAAGAACAGGAAACTGAGGCTACAATTCACACAGCAACACCAAAACTGGACAATAGAAGATTGGAGAAACGTTGCCTGGTCTGATGAGTCTGGATTTCTGCTCCACATTCAGATGGTAGGGTCAGAATTTGGCCTCAACAACATGAAAGCATGGATCCATCCTGCCTTGTATCAATGGTTCAGGCTGCTGCTGCTGGTGTAATCGTCCCTTCACTGATGGGGAGGTGAGCAATGTTCTCATGTTTACACACTAGTTTTATAAAAAGAGAAAAAAATTTAACTGAAATATGAAAAGACTGAAGCATAAGCGTCATCTTCACAGAACGACGTCAGTTTCTAGATCTCAAAGGTTTCACACGGACAGGTGGAGTTAATGATGTTTACACTCCAAAATCTGAAAGCAGCTGCCCCACGTTGTATCTGCAAATTTGGCTCCTTCTGCAAACATAAACATCGTCTCCTTGTACAGATCTTGTTGTTTTCAGAGAGTCAGCATTATCAGACATTAGCAATAACCAAAGAGGCAAATCAATCATATTCATGACAGTTTAATTTGCTGTTGTAGGTCAGTCAGAAACATCAATATTTAATTAAGTCTCTTTCAGAGTCAGCTGAAATCTTTTCACTGTGGGTTTACAAGTCAGCAAAATGCCTCAAACATGACTTTAAAAATCTGAATGTTTGGACTCATCACTGCTAATTTTCCATAAATCAACATATTTGGTTCAGTTTAAGATTTTCAGCTTTAAGAGGTCAAAACAAAGTTTTGTCATTTGTTCCTTTAACCCTGATGAATCTGAAGCAGGGGTCTGCAAACTTTACTTTCAAAGAAGCTGTTTTGCTTTAGCTCAGCAGAGCCACAAAATCTACTTTACCTTCACTATACAGACGATAAAGAGTAAATTCAAAATAGTTAAATCTAGTGAATAATAATCTAAATGAGAATTTTTTTAATTTATTAAATAAAACATGTAATGTCTTATTTTTATGCATTAAATAAATTTGCAAATATTTCACATTTTGAAATAAAAAAATGCAAAAATTAAAAAAAATTATATTATTTGCAAAAATAAAAAAGGAGATTACAGATGTCAGTTTAAAAAAATGAAATTGCAAAAATCTTGCGTAACTTTCAAAAATTCTTAAAAACTTTATTTATAAAATCCCAAACTACACAGAAATTAAAAAATATATATAAAGAAAAAGATAAGAATTTTAAAAATGCATCAATTTCGATAATTTTAAAATTAAAAATGCAATTATAAAAAATATATATATTATTTGCAAAAAAAAAAGAAATTAAAATGGCAACATAAAAAAGGGAAATTTTCAAAATTTCTTAAAAATTTGATTTTAAAATTTGAAATTTTTATTATTAATAAAAATAAAATATGAAATTATAAATGGCAATTTAAAAAAATGAAATTGCAAAAAGTTGCAATGTCAAAAAATGTCAAAAATTTCTTTAATACCTTATTTAAAAAAAATTCTGAACTGTACAAAAATTTAAAAAAAATATAATTTCAAAAATTAGCAAAAAAAATGAAGCAATAGAAATTAATTTTAAAAATTAAAAATGCAAAAATAAAAAAGCAAAAAAAATGCAACAATCTCAAACAGTTTTGAAATTTCAAAAATTTGAATTTATAGAAAGAATTTTAATTAAATTAAAAAATTTCAACACATTTTTTATGCATGATTTTATTTAGTGTCAGTGTCTTTAATCATTAATTCCCTCTGTAAGAAAAATAAAAATTGTTTCATTTCAATAATATTTTATTAAGGCTACAAGGCACCACTGCAAACGAGTCAAAGAGCCGCATGAGGCTCCAGAGGAGTTATTTTTTATTTAAGAAAAGATTCACCAGGTCAGTGATATGTTTATTGTACACGGACTCAAAAATCTTGAGTGTATGAACAAAAAGGACATCTCACTGTCTCATTTTTCTCAGAAATTTGGCTAACATAAGACCCAGTCTGTCGTCTAAAAAATCACAAGCTGTTCCTCTTTTACTCCTGAAAGAAAGTCCAGATATTTCACACTTTGTGTCATTTTAACTCTGATCTTTCCTCTTTATATTGCACAGAAATGTCTTGAGTAAATCCTCAGAGTGCAGGAAGAGAAAACATGAAATGATTCATCTTGTTTTTGCCCCATTTTCTCCTCCTGCTCTATTTTGGCTGAGTGAACTTCACAGTGATATCATCGTGCGCTCTTCATCATGATGTACCACCATCATCTGCTCTCCTCCTGGGTCTTTTAAAGAGACAGGCTCCCTTTTTCTGCCTCCCCTCTCCTCCTCTCCCCTTCCAGAGATTTTTTCCCTCTGAAGCAGAGCTGGGAGGATAGATGAGGCGGGAAAGGGGAGCCACCTTTTTCATGTGTAATGTGCTTATATAACCTGGATATTTTTATTTAACAGTGCCTTGAAAATGTATGTCACAAGAGGACCACTGGCGGATGCAGAGCAGAGCGTTTGTTAGTCTCTGATGCACTCTCTGGCACAGACACAGAGGCGTGCACGCTGTCACTCTGTTGCTCCAGCAGAGAGCTCCCTGCTCCGGCGATGCTGAGTCTGACTGGGGAGGATGCAGTTCTGCAGGAAGGTGCTCTGCAAGCCGTGTAGTGCTCGAGTCACTTCACCGGAGGAGGACATGGAATACAAGATGGGGAGCTGCATTGGAATTTCACGACGACAGGTGAGGACAGGAGCAGTCTGCAGCATCACTGGAGGAGGAGGAGGAGGAGGAGGAGGAGGAGAGCATGAAGTGTGAATTTTATCAGACAGGAGCTGAGTGTTTGACCATGCAGATGCAGGGAGAGGAGGGGCAACAGCAGCTGGGAGAAGGAGAGTAGGAGTATACGAGTGATGGGAGCCAGGGTAACAGAAGCTGGGAGGAAGATTGTGCACATGCATCACGTTTGGTCAGACAAAGACTGGATGGGAGGGGAAAGTGTCCAGACTCTGCTGTGATGGCTGCAGAAGCAGAAATGATCAGATCAGTTATTTATAGAGAAATAATAATAAACCTGCTGTGGCCACAGACTGGGCTCTCAGCTGAAGACGGCCTGTGATGACTGCAGGTAGAAAACGACCCAAAATAACCTCCTGAAGTCCTCTGAAGTCGATACGAATCTGGCTCCTGCTGCTCGGGGCTTTGTTGCAGCAGACTGTGTCTCTGAGTGTTTTTACAGTTCTTACTCAGTCTGTGGCTTTTCTGTGGAGACGGGGGGAAAGTGTTGTCTCATTGGACTTGTGTGGGGGAATTCATGCAGGAAGTTTACAGAGAAAGCCACAGGTGGGATGAAGATTAGATTACAGTGAAGCCAAGACAGGCAGATGAAGATCAGAGGCGTTTTAACTGGAAATGAACATTGATGATTAATAGTGACTGCGATAATAAGGAGGTTTTAATTGTAATAATATTAAAAAAAAAATAATAATAATGATAAAAATAATAATAATAATAATAACAATAATAATACTGAAAATAATAATAATCATAATAATCACATTAATATTATTATTAATAATAATGATAATAATGATAATATGTATAACGTTATAAATTTTACAGAAAACGTAAATTGGCAGATTATTTAACAGTTATAAAAAAAAAGCCCTTAAAGAGACAGACACTCATTAAATACAGACTGTTTAAAATCTCGCCGTTAAAATAATGAGTAATGAGATCTTATTTTAGATTATTATCAATCTTATTAGATTTATTTCTGATTGATTTTATTACTCTTTTTTTCTCCTAATATGTGTTTGATTGTTGATGTGTTTTTTAAACATTGTATTTTAACTTTGGCTTTGGCAACATACAAAAACAACAACAAAAAAAAAAAACTTCATGCTAATAAAGTTTATTTTGAATTTGAATTAATGAAGGATGCACAAGCTGGATGAACAAAAGGCAAGTCTAACGTAAAAATATCAAATTAGTTAAAAAAAATAGTGGGCGTTAATAATACAACCTTTAATTGGGCAAAAAAAAAAAGATTTAAACAAAACTAAATCAACAAATTAATTCTTTTTTTACATTAAAGAAAAAAAAAGCTTCAAATGCTCCTTTAGCTGCTTTATCACTAAATGCTAAGAAACAAGACTTTAAACACATACACTTAAAGAGATGCTGTTTTAAAAAATAATGATTTATCTTTTTCAAAATGTTTAAAGTTTCTGTGAGGAGTTACTAAGTGATCTTGAAAAAGTCTCCCTTCCAGATATCTGCCTGATCCTAATCCACACTTTAAAATGAAATTATCAGCATAAATACAAGTTATTTCAAAAGCTACTTCCTAGCTTCCTGACCGGGTCGAGCAGGACTGGATTGATTTATGGCACGTCTAAGTCTCTATGACAACACCACGCAGGCTGATGAAGTTTAGTAGTGAGAAGAGAGATCTGTGTTTTTCTCTGCTGAAAATGATTTCTGTGATTAATTTTGTAGTGATGGTGGACACTGGAGCCTAAAGGCTGTGTTATGCTTTCTGCACGAACGTGACTTGCAGAAATGAGACGCACATGATCCACGCAAGAGAACACATGAGGCTTTTATGCTACTCAACAACTTGTGCAATGTCTGTTGGTGTCCATCCCCAAACTGCAGGTGGCGGTGTATCACAAACATACCTCTACCAGGGCACTAAAGAAGAGTCAAAGAGGTTTGCCTTTGTTTTCAACTCATTTAAAAATCTCCTCTGGAAATTTTTCCAGACTCTTTTGACTGATATCTCTTCTCTGCTGAGCGTGGCTGCAATTTCACGGCATGAATAATTTACCACTCAGTGTAAAGAGTCATACAGATGCCTGTATTTCTGCACTTCGGCCACTAGGAGACCCTGTTCTTCCTCCATCTTGTCCGTGTGTCTCCGTCCGGCAGGTTAAAAATCTTGGAGTGTGCGTGGTATGGAAATTTAATGCATGAAAGGGACTGCGCAAGGGGGAGTAGGTGCGAAAATGATGTCATTCATCCGCACGAACCCGCCAGACGCGTCAAGCATAAATCAGCCTAACTGTCAGACAGAAAAAGGACAGAAGACCAGAGGACAGATAAACAGGAGAGAGATAGAGCACGAGCTAAAGGCTAAAAGGGCTAATCTGTTTGTGCTAATGTTTATTCCAACCCACAGTCAGCAGTTATTCTGCAGTGGTCTGTTCAAACTTGAGAGTCTATCAATAAAATGAAGAGTGAGGTTACGTTAGCTCTGATTGGTCGATGACTGGTAGGACAGAACCAAGATTCACTAACGTTACACATTACAGACACGTCTTAGAGCACTGGGCTGCTGATAGCACTACATATGGACGGCTACTAAACTATGGTACAAACTGACAGTTAGCTTGTTGTAAAGTTAGCCAACAGATACGTCGTAACACCAGGCTGCTAGTAGTGCTACATATAGCCGGCTACTGATGTACGGTACAAGCTGACAACGTTTGCCTGTTGTCATGTCTCAAAAAACAGCGCTGTAACTGTACTGATAAATATCTTACCTCATGACGTTGCATCAAGTTGAAAGTCATGTCTTCACGGCAGTGTGTGTGAGACTTCGGGCCAGAAGGTGGCGCTGCGGTCACATTAAAACAGCTCTTCCTCACAGCATCTTTAAAATGTTGAATATTGATACTAAATGAGGCCAAAGTTTCAGGAAGTGAGGTAAACATATGTTGGCTAATTTCCAGGATGTGAGTTTTGAGAGATCAGGACAGGGTTTGCCCCCACTTTGTGACATCACTAGTTGGTGAATCCCCATAAAAGCGTATATTTATCATTTTTAAACATATATTTTGTGTTAAGGATGGCAGTTATGTTTTGTTGCTGCTATTTTAATCACCTCTACTTCACAAGCCTCACAAATAGCTTTGCTGTCTGCTTTTGGCGAGCTGCAGTTTATTGACAGAGCGCGTTGGCTGTCATCGTCACAATACGAGTATCAGTTGTATACAGATTCCAAGACGATTAATCTGTAAAATTGAAGCAAAGCATAAAAGAAGAATGATGTAAAGATGGATAAAATGTGAAATAAGCAGAAAGTGCAGAGCAGACGACTAATCAGACACAAAGGAGGAGATGAAGGTTATTTTCGAACCAGCAGCAGACTTTGAAATGATTTCCTTGGTGACGTGGGGCCAGAGTAAACATCACAGAGCTGGAAGGTTCAGGTTTCTGACTGTAAATCCTCATTTCTGTCCCCTCATCCTGTCCGTACAGACGGTCTGTTTGTTGACACTGGTTGTCGTAGAGCTGGCGTCCCCTCCTGAGCCTCTCAGAGCAGGTGACCCCCTCCACCCTACACCGCACCTCTCAAACTGCCACTCACAACAGACATGGCTCCCCCGGCTCCAGTTCAGCCCCCTCCGCCCACTTCTGCCCCCTGTCCTGTGCCCACCCTCCGTCCTCTCCTCCCACTCAGTGTGCAGAGCAAAAATAGCTCCAGGGACCTCCTCAGGAGAGGGACAGAAACAAACACGGCTCTGAGAGGGACAGTAAACACAGAGCGGAGGAGCGGTGAAAGCTTGAGGTGACACTGTGAGGAAAAGTTTGTAGAGGTGAGTTCATGAGCAGACTGTGGATTATCTGTTTGGGTTGTGGAAGTTCCTCAGATAGAGATTATGAATCTGGTGTGACAGTGGGTTGGAGGTGGGAAATTCTCCAGCTGGTGTTGAACTTGTGTGACTGAGTCCTGCTTTGAGTTACATCTTGTTGGGTGTTTGTTTGGACTCAGTGTGTGTGTCACCTGCTTTCAGCAGTCAGGTCAACTCACTGTGCTCTTTATATATAATATAATATATACAATTTATAAATAATCATCAGTTGGTCTGAAGGTTGTGTATTTAGCCCCTTCATCAAATCCTCAATCTCACAACAAGTGTTGGTCGCTCTCACTGCAAGAATTTAGGGCTGGGACGATATGATTTTCTCCAATTTGAGTCTTTAATGATTTTTAGGGTGCCGATTTGATCTAAATTCAGTTTTGAACACCAGACCAAGTGTAAAAGTTGAATGATGAGGTCTACAGACTATGTCTGGAGCTTATTTTTCTCCCATAATGAACATCATATGTAAGTTAGTTTTCAGGATTTATACAGGGGATCTGACATCTCAACTTTTTTTTTCTTCAACCAAGCTTATAAACAAGGACTAAAATAAAGGATTTAAATTCAAGAAAAAAAAGATAAATTTATAAATTAAAAAAGAAAATCAATTTTTTTAGCAAAATAAATAAATAAATAAATTTGAATTTTTTTTTTAAACAAAATAAATAAATAAATAAATTTAAAAAAATCATTTTTAACAAAATAAACCAATAAATAAATGAAAATTAATAAATACATAAACAGAACTAACTAACTAAATAAATATAAAAAACAGGATTTAAAGTTGTTAAACAAAAAAACAAACAAAAAACAAACAAAAGAATATAATAAAAAATATATAAAAAAATGAATAAATCAAATAAAATTAATATTTCTCCCACCCCTACAAGAAATTATAAGATATTTATTTTTTTTGTTGTTGGACTCAAGTGATAAAATTGGATAAAGAATCATGGAGCAAATACAGAATTATATATTAAAAAAATAATAATAATAAATAAATAAATAAATGCAAAAACAAAAGCACACTAACTAAAAACATCGAAAAAATATAGCATTAGACCAGGGGTCTGCAACCTTTTGCTTTCATTGGAGCCTTTTTGCAGAGCCACAAAATCTACCTTATCCTCACAATAAAAACCACAGAGTATATAAAGTTCGATGCAAAGTAGAAATTACAGAATATTTATTCAAACAGGAAGTTTTTTTGAATTTATAAAATTGTACATGTGATGTATTCATTTCATTTCCCAATAAACTTGCAAAATTAATTAATAAATAATAATAAATTTGCGATATATTTTTTTTAGAAAATGTAATATTTAAAAACATTTGCAAAAATGTAATAATAATTTTTTTATTTTTACTAATATGTGAAAATTTCAAATAAGTTGAATTTTTTTTAAATTGCAAAAATTCCATCAAAAACAAAATGTAAAAATTGCAGAAATAAAAAAAGAAATTAAAAAAAAAAAGATAAAATAAAAAAATGCAGAAATAAAAGACAAATTTTAAAAATTTGCTAAAATTAAAGAAAAAAAATGCAAAAAATCCCACAAAACACATAAAAATGATAATTTATAAGAAAATAAAAAGACACCTGAATCTAAATTGTAGAAATGCATCTTTCTGTAAGAACTACGTTTGGTTTTTGCTCCGGTGCAGACCTGGGGTCATGTACGGGACAGGAAACTGAAACCTCATCTTCGTCCCTCCTAAAACACACGCTGCTCTTGTTGAGTGACCGACATGTCCGTGATGAGGTGAAAACAGACCTGGCAGTGCTCAGATCATATGATTTTCCTCGCTGCTTTCTCTGCCGCCATAAAGCCTCCAAACACCAACGCCAATTAAAGCGCGCGCTCCGACAGGCCACAGTGTGAGGGCTGAAATTACACCCCATTCACACAAATAGCAAAGAGGCAGAGGAGGGAGAGGAGCTGCCACATCACACAAGTGTGAATTAATCTGTGGGGATTCTCAGATATTAACTTCCCCGTGAGATTAGAGAAGAAGACACGTGGGAGCTGAAATTAAAACAGAAAGATGGACGAATTTAACTGGAATGAGCGACCTCCTCTCGCATAGAGACAAAGTGTGCGAAACAAATTGTGCAGAAGGCTGGAATAAAGTCTAACAGCAGTGGACAGGACAGATATCTATTTATAAAGTCTGGTATATTCAGGTCAGTGCTTTCTGACTAAGCTAACGTAGAGTCCCTGCAGTCATAGGAGGAAGCACAAACAGGCGTCTGTGGCACGAGTGTTTACTGCTCAGCTGCAAGTCACACAACAAAGAAACTCCCCGATAACAAAATAAGACACCAAACAATGATTCAAAGACTCCTCTTGGACGTATCTGATTATTTTTTCAGTGTATGTCTGACATTTGGCCTGCGTTGGTGAAATATACCCGAGTCTTAAACAGACACTGGAGACATCACAATCTGTTTTTTACCACATGAGGAAGTCGTCACGAAGCCTTAGTCATCGTATCAGTTCAAACACAAACAGCAAAGGACTGAAAATGGAAAGGGTTTATTCTGGGAGCTGCTGTCGTTTCTGTGAAGTAATCTGGACCAAAGGGAACCTGCAAGGGCTGCAGGTGTTTGATGCGTCCATGTGCTGAAAACTGCCCACTGTGCCTTTAATTTTTACCAGGCAGAGACAAAAACAGGACGTTTCTCTGTTATGATGCTTGGAACAGAAACAGACAGGAGGACAGATACTTCACTGATCCTGAGGGAAAATCAGGCGTCCAATGGGACGACACGACACATCCAGAAACATGTCACATGACTTATGTTGTCATATCTAACGCTGCCAGCCTCCACCAAGAAGTGAAACCATGCAGACATAAATTAAAATAAAAACTGTTCAGATTTTACCATCAGTATATGTCAGGTAGCTGCAGGGCGCAGTGATCTGTACATCAGCTGCTGCAGGTTTGAACAGGATGGACTTAAGGTGCGAAATGAAACAGCCGAATGAGTGAAACATTATTGAAACAGAAGCACAGAGCTGCTGGGATTTAAAAAACACATTTATCAAAGTGTCCTTAAGAAGGATACTGTTTGATCAGTGATGAAGTTTGTTTGTTGGAAGCGTAAAAGGGTCTTTGAATCATGTCAAAAAAGCAAGGCTAATTTTATTATTTTCTTTAAAAAATCATTTTATTGGAAAGTTTGTCAAATGAAAACCAGCCTTTGCGCAAGTTGTATAAAGGCTTTAAAATGTGTTTTTATTTCTTTGGAGCTTTGAAGGTAATTTGCTAACAGTAGCTAGCCTGAGCTAGACGACTTGCTTTTGTGTTTAAAGTTGAGCGCTTCAGGTCAATCAGACTTTAAAGTCAGTTTAATCATTTGTTTAAACCTATGACTTCTTGTGTTTGGACTTATGAGGTAAAAACAGGGCAACAAGAGATCTCCCTTTAGAACCAAGTCATAGATATTTCTCTCACAAGATTTATGCTAGCGGCTAGCATCCAACGATAAAACTTCAGTTTTCAAGCAAAATTTCAGCTTTCATCACTGAACACACAAACAACTGTCATACTCTTCTACAAAAGATTTATTTTAATCTCTTCAACCTGTTACAGCTTCAAATCTACCACAGCCAGAATTCTGACTTTTTTTCTCAGAAAAAAAATAGTAATTCAAAAAAAAGGTCAAACATAATTTTTTTTTTCAGTGGCCTTAATCCTCTTCTGTACAATTCAGACCTCATTATTGTCTTTAAATAACTTGAGATAAGATTTTTTTTCTGGACTTATCGGGCGAATGTGGCTCAGATTAGGCCTAAAAAGACATTTTTCAATGAAAATAAGATATAATCACTTGTTAAGATTTCAGTTTTTTGCAGTGCTGCATTCAGAAGCATAAACGATGCAAAATACATTCACACACTTAACCCAAGTTTCAAGTGAACTTAATTTTCAAGAGTTTCCAGATTCTTTCCCTCAGTGACACAAACAGGTGTCTACTTCCGTTAATACCTCAACCACTCCAACGTGATAACATCAGATACCAGAAATTTCCACAACTGGGCAAAAGAAGGGTCAGCACCAACCCGCTTAATCATGATGGCCTTCCTCAGTAACATTAAACGAAACTTAATAATCTCTTATTTTAATCTTCAGAGAGTCTGGAGTTGGTCTGAAAATGCTGCTCTGTCTCTGCACATATCACCAAAATAACTCAGTTTCTTTACATCCCCAGAGACAGTGAACACTTGACCCCAATATTGTTTTATACATTTCAGGCGATTTGGAGAAACTCCTGATGTGAATTTACTATAAATAAATGGAGGTACAGTCATGGAAGAAAGTATTGGTTCCAGAAAATAAACAATTTCTCCCAGAAATCATTGTAAGTACAACTTTTTTTTGGTATAAATGTGTTTATTCCCTTGATACACATTGGAAAAACATAAAAAAGCTGAAATTGGCACAATTTCAAACAAAACACAAAAATGGTCTTCTCAAAGAGCACCCATTTTTATTTGCACATAACGTTTGACTTGTAAATTCTTAAAAAGTCTTTGAGGGATGTTTTATTTTGACTTCTTGGGGATTCAGATGTTTTAAAATTCCCGTTGTCCCACAGATCATAGTTTCATCACTTTTATAACTCAAGGATTGGTGACACCCCTCAGTCCACCTGGAAATGTTGCTCTGCTGTGATTTAACTTCAGGATGAACTTATTTTTCTGATTCTTCCTTTAATGAAGAGTCTTCTTGTTGCTCTTAAGCCCACAGCAGCTGATTGAGCCTCTGCACTTTGCTCCCAGAGGAGGAGGAGGAGAAGGAGGTCTCACCACACAGGCTTCTAATCCCCCAAACAACCCACACACACACTTTCCCTGCTCCTTCTGCCTCATACCACAGAGGTGTAATCCTGTAGGAGCAGGAGAGTGTGACCGCTGAGCCCCTCAGACCCTGAGCTCCTGTGTCTCCCTCTGTGAACGGCTGTAGGAGCAGGAGCAGGAGCAGGAGCAGGAGCACGCTGACGGGCCCTCTGAGCTGGCGTCTTTCAGCCGGTTGATGTGAGAGGCGGCAGTTTGGGCGGTTGTGGCCCTGCAGCTGGTTGAGCCATGGGGAACGAGAGCAGCACGGCCGAGGCGTTGGTAAGGGGAGTCTGGCTGGGTCACTACATGCTGCTTCCTGTGCTGGTTTAACGCTTTCATGGGTAGAAAATTAACTAACTAACAAAACTAACACCAACATGCCTGGTTATTAACTGCTGGCTCTGTGTATCACAGTCTGGGCTCCTGTTTTTCTTCATCTTTCAACTTGAGATAAAACCTGACGTTCCGCATCAGCTTGTTTTACTCTTGTGTTAAAGTTTTTTTATTTAAAGTCACATTAAAATCTGAATTCATGAGCTGGAAGCTGGAGATACAAAGGGAAATTGGGAATCTGATAAGGATGCAACTTGTGTTATTATCCTTTTTTAACCTTTATGCTGAGTTTAACAGAGTGTTTTGTTGATTTGCCAAGAAATTAGATATTCAAGGGGGAAAAAAATTATGAATATTTAGTTTTCAAAACGTAATATTTGAGAACATCCATACATGTTTCAAATTGACTTGTTTTTTGATGCATGGCTCTTTTGGATCTTGTGTTTGATTTTTCTGGAGCAAATATAAAAATAGAAATGAGCTGTTGAAGCCCAGTCTGTGCCCAGAGGACGGTTTCTGCTCACACGTCCAAGCTGGTTTTCTCTGCATCTTGACAATCTGTCTTTGCTCTCATGATATTTTGACGGTTTCCAATAACTTGCTTGTGGTCATTTTTGCAGTTTGCTTGTTTTAAGAATACATTGATTTCCACAAGTGACTTGTTTATTGTTTATTTGGATCCCTGTTAGTCACTACCACAGTAGCAACTACTATTCCAGGGGTCCACTTATACAAAGATTACCTTAAAATACACACAAATTAATTCATAACAAGAACAGTCCAAGACCAAAAAAGAAAGGCAAAAATGGAAATAAGTAGCAGCACAATAACAAGCAGGTGGAAATTCAAGAGCCAAAATTTAAAAAAAAATCTATCAAAAATCTGAAATTAATTTCCCTCTCAGTAACACTAGATATATCACCAGATACTTCTTTAGACTTTTTTAAAAATTAATTTCCGGAAATTTCAAATATTTTCAAGAATATTGTTTTTAAAATTAAAATTAAATTTAAAAGAAATATAAAAAATGCAGAAAATTAAAAAAAGATAAAATATTTGAAATAATTGAAAAAAAAACCAAACAAAAGAAAATTTTAAAAATCGCAAAAGTTTCAAAAATTCTTATTTAAAAAAATTGCAGAAATTTCACAAACTTTTGAAACTTTAAAATTGGCAAAAAAAATTCAAAAGATTTACAAATTTCAGAAATGTCACAAATAACTGAATAAATAAATAGATAAATAAATAAATAAAGTTGCCAATTAAAAAAAATCAAATAATACAGGAATTTGAAGATTTAAATTTTTTTTTAATATAACTCAGCTCATCATTTTTTCTGTTTTTTTTTTTTTTGCTAATGTCTTACCACATGCATGTATACTAAGCCGGCCCATTGGAAGTTAAATAAATCCACTCAGAGAATTAAAATCATTCTTTTCTTCTAGATTTGTCTTTTTGTAGATTCACGTATCTTACCAGGGCTGTAAGACTGGACACTAGATATATATATATTTTTTTCTATTTAAAAACAGTTCTCTTAAAACTAGTAATGTCTGACGAGTAAAAACAACCTCATGAAGAGTGTCTGGTATTGAAAAACAACAAAATTAAAACAAAATAACAAAACACAACAAAAATAAAACAATTGATTAGACAAGATATTTGTTTTTCTCTAAACAAACAATGTTGTAGAAAAAACTTCATGTATAGCTTTATAACAGCCAGACCTCTAACTTTAACAGGTTTCTGAATTTGCTTGGACTGCTTTAGCCTGTTGTTTAATGTCACACCGAGGAGTTTAACTTCTCATGTTTCTCAGCAGAGGAATGCAGGATTACTGTAATAGGATTAAGTAAAAGTTTGTGTCTTTAGTTTTTTAAGTGTCTGCAGTGTGGGTTTAACGTCGCTGCCTCCTGAACACAATCTGCTTTCAGTTCATTAGTGCATTCCACTGCTCTGTACCTGTGTGAGGGTTCTCTGCTGAATTCTTTCACTCCCTGTTACAGCCAGAAGAGGGCGCTCCAGAAAATGTTCTTCTTTATCCACCCCAGGGAAATCAGAATGAGTCCCTGCAGGTAGAGGATCTGCATGTGTCTGCATGTGTTTGAAACAGCTTTTCATGGAAACTATGAAACTTTACTCTGTTTTTTCTAAAGGTTCTTAAAAGTGTCCTGGATGCTTTCAGATTTTCTGTCTGCTTTAGACTCTGAAACAGGAAACTCTTCAGAAAGGCTCATGCATCATGATCATGCAGCGAATCACTGAGTTAATTAACTGAGTCTGTAGATAAAAACTTTTTAATTAACAAAAGCAAACGTAAGACCAGCGTGCAAAACATCTTACAATCACATCAGCCAACAGCTATTACTGATTTTTTTCTAGATGTGATGATCTACATAGATTTTTTTATTTTATTTTATTTTATTTTATTCTATTTTATTTATTTATTTATTCATTTTAAGAGACAGAAAGAGACAGTGAAATGTGCATGGCAAACCACAAATATGAGAATCTTTGTTCCTTTAACCTTAAGTCTGCTGTAGTTTGCCAGAATAAGTGAGTAAAGATCTACAGGTAATGCAATAAGCACAACTTTTGTAGCATCTTGCTAGTTTTTTATTATATAAATCAAATTTTAGAATAGTTTGAAATTTTTTCTAAAATAGTTAAAAAAACAACATTTTTTAATTTGAAAATTTGCATTTTTTTAAATTAAAAATTTGCAATTTTTTTAATTAAAAATTTGCAATTTTTTTAAATGTAAAAATTTAAGTTAAAACAATAAACATATATATTTTTTTAATTTAAAAATTGTTAAAAAATAAATTTTAAAAAATATGAAAATTTGCAGTTTTTTTAAAAAAAGGTTAAAATTTAAGTTAAAACATAGGAACATGATATTTTTTTATTTAAAAAAAATTATACATTTTTTTAAATAAATCTAAAGTTTGAATTTTTTTATAAAAATTGAAGTCAAAAATCTGCAAAAATTCTGAAATTATTCCCTTTTTTTAAAAAATGGCAAAAAAAGTAAAAAAAAAAATATAAAAAAAATGCAAAAAATTAAACTGGATTTTGAAATAATACTTGAATTTTATGATCATTTAAAAAAAATCTATTGCTTAACTTGACTTTTTTTTTTTTTTTTCTCCTACCACACGCATGAATATTAGGCTGACCCGTTTGCAGTTTAATGAATCCATCCACACTGGACTAGACAAAAATGGGAGATACTAGAATATACTGAGTCAAAAAAAAAGATCAAAATCAAAAGCTTTTAGCATTCTGAATGTTGCTCACAGGCTCTCGCTTCCTGTGCTGTGCTGCTTTTTGTATAGTTCTTCCAATCCGAAGTCATTTTGCAAACCTGAAAGCTTCAGATAAATCGACTGCATCTGTTGTTTTTCACATAGAGGTAAAAAAAGAGCATAAAGTAATCCTTTCTTCTCTGGTAGGTCTTGCGTAAAGAGTCAATGAGTCTCATGAGAAATCCATCAGCCAACTGAAAAAAAAAGAAAAAAAAAAGACAGATGTGTTTTTGTATTTTAAGAAGAGCACAGAGTGATGAGTGGACCAAAGGTGTCAGGGAAAAGCACGGCCATGTCCACGGCGTGTTTACAGATGATGTCACTCCTACAGCAGGTCAACCCTGGCTGGAGCAGGAGCATTTATTATGCAGGAGAACTCTGTGTGTGCAGCTGTAACCAAAGCTTCTTGAAGTGAAACCTGATCCCCCCTCAGAGGGTCACTGCAGGCCCGACCCTTGGCCTAATTCCCAGCATTCACCTGCAGAGGCACTGTCAGCCAATCAGGCGGTGAGTGCATCCAGCCAGAAAACACAGCAGAAAAAGAAAGAGGAGGGAGGATAGGAGGAGGGAGGGGCTGGAGCAGAGGTGGATAAAGGAAGGAGGAAGAAAGGAAAGAGGGAAGGGAGTCAGAGAGGAGGAGGAGGAGGAGGAGGAGGAGGAGGGAGTATAAGGAGTGGAAAGAGTTTACAGTAAAGGGGGAGGAGCTTCCTCAGCACTTCCCTGTGCGCTGCCCAGTCTGGACAGTCATCCTCAGCAGACTCCACACACACTCACCAAAACACACTCTGCAGGAGCAGGAGGCTCATGGAAATCTAACAAGGGGGCGACAGCAGCAGCAGAAGGAGACAGGACAGGAGGAGGAAGTTAGCTGAGTCAGTCTGAGCAGGAGGAGGAGGAGGAGGAGGAGGAGGAGGAGGAGGGGGAGCGTCAGCAGCATGTGTTGCAGCGTGTTTGTGTCGTCCTCTGGCCCCTTCACAACACGGAGCCCTGCAGAGAGGAGGAGGTAGCTGCGCTGCACCGAGAGTCACCTTCACTGCTCGGTGAGTCACTCAGAGATGCTGCTGGGGGACAGGAAGGGTCGTGGGGGTTTCCACGGGGCAGGCTGCGGGGCAGAGAGTGGATGGGTGGCCTCTGCCTTCATGCACCCACTGTGGGAGTTAGTGTGCCTCCTCCAGGCTCCCTCCTGTCCTTAAACCGAAAGCAAAACCCTTCTTTTCTTTAGGTATGGCTCTTTGAAGGGGGACTGTTGGAACCACATGGTCCGGATTTCAGCTTTGTAAGTTTATTTAGACCCACTTGATATTTTTCTTTAATTCTAGTATTTCATGGTTTATTATGTGAGTGTTCAACTTTGCAGAAATGAGCCATAATTGTCCATTTTAGTGGTATTTCAGGTGTTTCCCCCTCAGTTAAAGCTCTTTTGCTAACTTTCTTAAAGCTCCTGTGTGGAGTTTTGTGGTTGTTATTAAACAGACTGAAATGATCAGTGATGCTTCTTAAAAATCCTTACAAAACAAACAAGATAATAAAAAACCAACAAGCTTAATTCTAGAAAGAAAATATCAGTGTCTAAAACTGCTGGCGGGGGGTAAGCGTCAGACTACATGATTGCAACTGATACAACATTTCTTCAATGGAACACACTTTTAATGAGTATAAATTAAACTGTTAAAGAGAGCACATAGGATATTTTTTCCTGAAATATTAAGTTACTAATTACCATCCCTGATCATTTTTCACGTTACGTCGTAAATGCCCACTTGGGTTGAATTTATTGGGGTTAGATTTATGGAAATTACAAAATACTAAGTACTTATGAAGATGAACGCCTCTTCTAAAAGATATGATGAGATAATGAGCAGGAATAGACTTCCAAAGCCCCGTTTCCACCAAGCGGTCTGGTACGGATCAGTATAATTTGGTACAGGTTGGATCAGTTAAGCCTGATCCCGTTTGGGTTTCCACAGCCAACTGTGCCCCCTCGTGGTAGGGCGCGTGTAAGCTGGATGTAAGCGCAGTTTACCCCGCTAATAAATCCAACGATGAAGAAAAACGTGTCACACTAAACAAAGAGCAACGATGAAGACATGCAGCATTTCGTCCTCTCTGTGATTGTCATGTAGCTCTTTGATACAAAGAACAATCAAGCTTTGTTTCAGAGAAGTCTGTGAGCCGCCAGGAGAAATACAGCTGCTGTCACACAGGAAGTGATGATTCTTTTGACCAATCAACGGTCTGCAGTGTTGTAGCTCCACCTTTGGTTTGCAGATCGGTTTGCAGGTCTGGCACCCATACGGAAGGGTCCCAAAAAATGGGACAGCCCGTCTTGGTTATTTGGGGATCTGTCTCGGGATAAGTCAGTGGAAACGCCACAAAATGCGCATCGAGACGCGGCTTTTGGTACGGGTTGGATCAGTAAAGCCGAATCGTATGTTTGTCTTGCATGCATTTTACAGCTTTTCCACTAACCAAATAACCGAGACGAGCCGTCCCACTTTTTGGTTCCCTTCCAATGGGGTGCCAGACTAAACCGATCCAACCCCAGAAGGTGGAGCTACAACACTGAAGTCTTTTGATTGGTGGAAAGAATGGTCACTTCCTGTGCGACAGCAGCTGCTGTATTTCTCCTGGTGGCACACAGACTTCTCTGAGGTCCCGTTTACATGAGGACGTTTCATCTGAAAACGCCAAAATGCTGTGAAAGAAATCTGCATTTGCACGGAAACTCAGAGGGACTGAAAATGCTGTAGTAATCATCCTAGACCTGTAGGTGGTGCTATAACTGTCTTGTCCAGAAGCAGCTTTTGGTAGATCTCCACTGAAGTAGAGTTATGCTGATCATCTGGTGTATTGGTGAATATTAAGAGCAGAAATGGAGACACAGATGCTCATTTTGTTAAAGACAGTCACAGATTCAGCAGATTTAGCAGCACAAGCTAAACACGGTTGTTCACTACAATCGTAACAATGGTACTGTTATCCTGTTGTATGCACTAGCACGAAGGGGAGTGTGACGTCAGTGTTTCCACTGAAAACGCCGGCTTAATGTTTACTCGGCAATGGTGTCAGCAGCGTTTCAGAAAAATCCCACTCTGGAGGCCGTTTTCAAAAGTTTGCGTTTCAGGTTGGTTGAAACGCCTTTTCTGTGTAAACATGAGGCTGAAACACAACAAAACTCTTGCGTCTCAACCCTAAAAGCGTTGTCGTATAAACGGCTATATAACCTCGTTTCCACCAAGCGGTTCAGTTTGGTTCGTCTCAGTACAGCACGCATTCGACAGCTTTTCCACTGACCTAATAATCGAGACAAGCAGTCCCACTTTTTGGTTTCCTTCCATTGGGGTGCCAACTAAACCAATCCAACCCAATCTGTTGATTGGTGTAAAGAATGGTCACTTCCTGTGTGACAGCGGCTGCTGTATTTGTCCTGGCCGCTCACAGCCTTCTCTGAAACAAAGCTTGATTGATCTTTGTAACAAAGAGACACAAATTGCTGGATTTCTTCATTGTTGCTCCATGTTTTTCTTCTTTGTTGGATTTATTAGCCAGGTACAGTCGGGCTGCTATGGCGTTACGCTATTATGTAGCTGAGGCGGCTAACAGCAACTGGCTTGCACGCCGCCTAGCATGAAGAGCAGGGTTAGCATGGAACTACATACAGGATCAGATTTTAGGGTCCCAGAAAGTGAGGATCTGTCCCAGGATTAGTCAGAGGAAACACTACAAAATTTGTGCCATACTGAGACAACCGGACCTGAACCGCTTGTTGGAAACGGGGCTCAATCTTCCATGGGACACGTCTGATATCACTAAATGATAGTGATGATATCATTGTGATCCTAAATTACAAGACAATCAGAAACTGATAGCAACATCACGATTTATGAATTACAGGAGACAAAACACCCTGAAGAGATAAAGTTCAGGATTGATTGATGATTGTTTTGGCAAGTTATATGATACTTAGGCTGTATTCAGACCAGAAAAGTCCTTTGGTCCACTTGTTTGGTCCGGACCAAAAGCGGACTTTATTTTTTTCGTTTGGTGCGGTTGGTATTCAGATTATACTTTTTGCAAGTGGACTATATTCTGTAAACACATCCAGGTGTGTGAGGATCAGTGCTCTCATTGGACAGCACTGACAAAGGGCGGCACACAGAGTACAGACCTGGAAATGGAGGTAAACATGTGTGTTTGTGCTCTTATTAGAGCTGCTAAATCATTTTCAGTTTCAAGAGCAGCTCCTTCAAAGCAGCTTAACAACACCGTTTACAATTTAGGAACAGGAAGACCAATGATCGCAGCAAGGAGGCGCTATGCTCTGCGTGTCCTGACCCACAACATGCTAGCAACAGCGTGGCTAAACAGAAGACGGAGGATCAGGTATGAACCAAAGACGGTTAGGTTACGGTGGCTCTATAGGCCCAAAAGGTGCATGTATCCTGTAGTTAGTTCGGATGGACCTTGGTTTGTATTCAGACCTGCACCGGAGAACCACGAACTGCACCAGAGTTCGTTTGGAAGCAGACCAAGACCACCTCAAAAAGTGGGTCTGGGTCCGGTTGTTTGGTCCGCACCAGGGTTCGTTCGTGTTATTCACACCTGCATGAAAAGTCCGCACCAGCGTGGGAAACGAACCCTGGTCCGTTTAAAGTGGACCAAACAGTCCAGGTCTGAATACGCTGATAGAGTCAGGACAGCAAATAGATGAACTCACGTTTTGTCCCACACTAAAGTAACACAGAGCTTTATTATTTTAAAACCAAACTTTAGTGTGTTAAAGCTCAAACTTTACTGTGCAAGATACACATTTTATTCTTATTTAACATCAGTTGAGCTGGGCTAGTTTTAGAAATCTCTTTCCAAGGCTGAACTGACCAAGATTGGAAAGAAATGAACAAAACTCAGGCTGTATATGTAAAAACATGGGGTTCAGGAGTTTTTGCTCGAGATGTAAAAACATTCAGGGAAACTCAGATTTGCTATTTAAATCCTGAATGTCACAGCTGAGCCTCAAAGAAACCAGTGGAGACAGTTTGTTTGAGATGTTTCAGTCGTCATTTACGGATATGATACCAAAAACTTTCCCGTCTTTTAAAGGTCAAGCTCTGACAGCCAATTGCCTCAGAGTTAACATTTGTGCATCCATCAGATGTTTGCTTTGTGGACTGCTCTTTGTTTGCTAATCAACGGCTAAAAGACCAAATTAGCGTGTTTGAACAGCAGAAGTCTGAGGGGGGTTTGTGCCGATGGAGGCCCAATCTGTTGTGACTTGGTGTGTAAGTAAGGGCCTGTTTCTGCTTCAGCACCACCCTCTCTGTGTTTACAGCTGTCATGTGTGACGCATTAAAGTTGTGTTAGCACATGGGCTCTGACACGTTGGATTAGCAGTGAGTATCGCTGGTTGTTTGACAAGCAGCAGTTTCCAGGCAGCTCTCTGTTGTGTTCCTGTGGGTTAATTAATAACAGGCTCCGTTTCTCTCTGCGTGTGGGTCGGGCTAACTGAAACAAGACGTGCTTTCCACCTCACCGAGCGTTTACATCTCCTGACAACAGCTGATAAATGACTGAATGAGCAGTGGTCGTAAACGTTGATGTGCAGTTCAGGCTGTTGTTGAGCTTTGTTTTCCTGTTTCAGCTGCTCTGAGCTGATTTCAGAGGATGAGTCGGTTTGTGTGACATTAGCCGGTCTTTGATGACAAGGTGAGCGCTGAGGCAGGAAACAGGAAACCCAAGAATGTCAGACTCCGTCATATCACATGATACATGCGTGTTCATCCCTGCATGCAGCGCTGTCAAGGTGTTTTTAAATCTTGTGTCAGAGGAAATATCAGCAGGGAGATCACACACACTCTCTTTGTTCTTCTTTAATGTTTCATGCTCTCCTGTTGTTTTCTTCTTGCACATCAGGAGTTGAAATTAGACGATTTAAAAATAACTAATACCGCTCCAGCTTTTCAAACTTGGTTCTGGAGAGAGGAGTATTATTGACTTGCATTTTTTATATTTTAAGTGTCTGGGTACGGTCGATAAGTTGATCTACTGCTTAGATATTCTTCCATCAATATTTATAAAACTCAGATCCGTCTGTGCTTTAAGCACAGGAAGTCTTCTGGCATCTCATCAGGATATATTTGTTGTCTGAGTAGTGTTTACTGTTTACACATTAGTAGGCTTTGCACAAACATCAATCTGTTTAGAGCAGGGGCAGTGTCATGGGTGGGCCTGAGGGTCCCAGGCCCACCCACTTTTTGAAAGGCCCACCCAAAACTTTTCTTTTAATTCTTATTTATTTGAAAAAAATGGTTTAAAAGTGTTAAGTTTTGTCACTTTATGTTCCTTTTGTTAAAGATTAGTGATTGTTAGTGTTAGTAAGATGCTGTTTTTGTAAAATAAGACATGTTTAAAAGCCTGTTGGGGAAAAAAAAACATTTAACTTTATCATAGTATTATTTTTAAAAGGACTATAGATTTTTATTTATTTATTTATTTATTTATTTTCCTGTGGTTAGTAGGAGTGGGGAAAAAAATTGAAAATCAATTTATTGGATTTTTTTGTCTGACAGTATCAAAATCTGGATTCTTTGTCAAATATTTTTTTTATTTTCTTGAAACAAAATGAAGAGACTCCAAGGCACTCTCTTAAGACTATTAAAATGCCTTTATTTTAACGGCATGGTCATGTGGACCTTAAAAAAAAAAGTCTTAAGAGAGTGCCTTGGAGTCTCTTCTTTTTGTTTCAAGAACCTTTTCAATCCCTTTCCAAAGAGCACCTCAAACTAACTCTGCCGGGTCCACAATATTTTCAAATTCAAATTCTTCATATCAGTCTTTGTTTTTAAACTGAATCGGAAAAAAGTTCCCACTTTTCCCCAGCAGAGGGCGAATTGTTTCTCTCTGACTCACGTGATGTGTATTTTATCAACAATATGGCTCCTGATATAGTCTGTAGACATCATCATTTATATTTTTCACATGGTCTGGTGTTAAAAAAAAACAAAAAAAAATTGCAAAAATCGTAAACTTTGAAGAATCACAATTAAAATCAAATCAGGACCCCAAAAATCTTAAAAGAGTTAAATTGCGAGATTAGCATATCGCCCAAGCCCTTGTGGTTAATGTTCCTGCTCTTACAGCTTATAATAAACATAACACCATTGCAGTGCTGCCTACTGGTGCGTTAGAGCGCCACTCTTTGGTCAGTACCATGAAGAGCAATTGCAGGTTGATGGTTTTTTTTTTATAAAAATGCAATTCAAGGTGAAAAAACGACTAAATCTGCTTTGAAACCACACATTAAAACAGGACAGTCATTTTTAGTTATTAAATTGATGATCTATAAACTTTTGTGACTGAAGGCCCTGGCGAAAGTTGTCTTGCTCACCCAGAACTGAAATTCTGGCTCCATCCCTGGTATAGAGAGCAAAAGCAGGCAGAACACAATCCACGGTAATGACGTCCTAGCCCTTGTTGTTGGCATCTGTAAGTGTCTGTATCTGTGAGTAAACTACTGCTTGAGTAAGCTTGAGGGAAGCCTCTGAGTAACTTCCTATTTACGGTGAAACTGAGACTCACCAGAATCACATTAACTGGCGCTACTCAAAGGGATTTTATGAATGTTTTTGATCGGTCACTCTTAAGCTGCTAAATGCACTGTAAACAATGCAGATCACAGAACAGGAAGTCATGGCTGAAGTTGTTTATGGAAAACTTCAGGAATGCTGGAATAGTAGGTCGTCATTCCCAGAGCAAATCATCAGGCAGAAAACGAGGAGAGAGAAAGACAGAGACTACCTTTATCTTTGTGTTCATGTGAGCTGAATTCATTCAGGTCTTTGTGGAGAAACCAAAGAGATCCTCGTCTGAGCTGAATGCCTGACACAAAGAGGCTCTCTGCGGTGTTGACACAGGTGAGGTCAGTGACTCAGAGCCGCATCAGTCATAACTTCACCTTTATATCGTCCTTCTGTGAACCAGTGGGTTCACCTTTAGGGTGCTACCAGCTCCTTCAAATTATAAAGTCTGTTTTGACTGATATGAAGATGTTGTTAGCTAAAAGATTTCAAAAGAAAAAAAACATTTGTAAGGGTTAGGTTGAAGAAGCAACAAGAAATAACTGTGTCTCAATGTTGATGTTTTAATACTTTACCTCTGCAATATTTAACCATAAATAAATTGCAAGTTGAACAAATATAAACTATATGATTTTAATTTGAAAAATGTCTTTTTAATTTGTTATGAGGAAATGTAAATAAAGATTTAGATGAATTCAGCACTTTTATTGCTTTATTTTAGAGGAAATGTTAAAATACCTGGATTGGGGACGAGCCCAAAAGTGAAATTCTTGCACATTTGAATTTTGAACACGCAGAAAAAGTATTAAAATATAACCACTGAGACAAAGCTATTTTTTCCATAACTTCTTCAACCTAGGCCTTAAAATTTTTTTTTTTTTTTCTTGGAAATAGAGTAGAGTAGAACTTTATTGTCATTTTAACAAGTACAACGAAATTGAAGTCACAGCAGCAATCAAGAAAACAAAAGTAGGAAAGTGTACAGAAAGTGCAAAAAGCTCCATAAGAAAATAGATGCTGACAGCTTGTCCATCATTGTCCAGTCAGCCAGCCTCCACCTCCACAGGGTCCAGGACTGAGCTTCTTCAGCAGTCTGTTCAGTCTCTGTCTCCTGGATCCTGTCTGCTCACAGCAGGTGAAGCTCTTCACATGTGGCCTTGGTGTCTGCTGTTAGCTCTGTTAGCCATGTCTGTGAATAGCATGATGCTACTCTGCCCTCTGGTATTCCCTCTGTTGCTGGGTTAGCACAGCTAGCTCGTCCATCTTATTGGAGATAGATCTTACGTTCCCAATAACGATGGATGGAAGGACAGGTCCATGTCGTCACTTCTTAGTGCACACGTCGTCTTCACCTCCTTCTCCTCACCTTGTGGGGAAACATCCGGCCTTGCACCAGTTAGCATTGACATGCTACAGGCTGCTAACAGCTGATTTCACATGTCAACAATGCAGCCATGGTTACATGTAGGATCTCCAGACAAACACAGGAGAAAACCAGTTTGGTGTCCACGACCAACAGATGAGCCATACAAAGTGATGATCCACTCCAAATACAAAGATTACGAAACCAAACCACTGACGTTAAATAAAAGGCAGAATGTGGATCCTTGATGTACACCGAATTCAGATTTGGTGTGGTTTATGTTGCAAACAATCACCATCAGCTGTGTTAAAGGCTTTTTGTAGATCTTAAACTCTAACAATTGCAAACTGATTGTGCCCAAAACGTTATTTACTCTGCCTGTAGTTTCTGAAAAAGCCATTTAAAATACAGAATTACATTTTGGAATAAATAGTGATGATTGCAGGAAATGTATGTGTGTCCAGGTGTTTCAGTATTCTTTTCTAAACTAGTCCATCAGGAAGAAAGCTGCAAAATTCATCACTGGAGTTTCATGCATGGCAGTGTAATCGTGTTAATACAGCAAATTAAAACACCACCCTGCAGAGTTTTTATGCTCAGAAACCTAGATGTAGCTGTTGTTATCTCTCTTGAGTGCTCTCCAGGATTCTCGATGGTTTCAGCTTGTCGTGTTGTTAACCTCAGCCTGTGTGCAGCCGTGCTGTCTACTCCTGGCTCATCAATAATGAATGAATGGATTCAGTTCTGAATCTCAGCAGTGTCTCCCAGTGTTTGCAGAGGCAGGTTTCATCTCTCTGCTCACACTGTCAGACAAAATCAGATTGTAAATGTCTGCTGATGCACATGTCCCAAACATAAAGATGTGCTCTGCCTGCACATGGCTCTGTTTACCAAATGAGAGCTGTGATCCTGCACCTGCTCGCCTCTGTTTATACCCAGGTCAGTGGCATGAGGGAAACTGTCCCTGGGAACTGGAGCAGTCAGTGAAGGAGGAATCCCATCAGATGAGGATCCACAGTCCAGTGCTGAGTGTTTTAAAGGCTGAGTCTCTGCAACATGATGCCACAGTGGAGTGTTGTGATTTTCGGCTGTGGTTGAGTGTAAACCAGTGGAGCAGACAGAGAGGAAAAACACCTTAGGCGGGGCTCTCCATGTTTTGTCCCAGGTTGCTCAGATTTGCCAGAATATTTCTAGGCGAGACAAGCTTTGTCTATATTTAACTCCTGGATACCAACTCTGTCTGTAAAGACCTGAGAGAAACACTCATCTTTAGTCCGTATGAAAAACAAAAAACGAAAGCTAACAGGCCTTAGCAAAGCAAACGATACTTTCCAGGAAATAGCAGGAAAAATGTTTTAAACAGGTCAGACTGTTTCAGTTAGTTATAAAACTCAATGAGGAGCTGAGTCCTCTTTATGTGCTGTTTGATGTTTGAAACGTCAATTCTCATGATTTACAATCAAACTTAATATTATAAAAAATACTTCAAAATGCTTGCTTTAAAATTGTATTTCAACTTTCTAGAATATTAAGCTTTCTGTGCTCCTTAAAATTCAAAAAATGAAAATAGATTTTCAGTTTTGCAGAATCTAGATTTAATTTATTTGATTGTGTTCATTTGGGCAAGACTCACTTCCTGTCTCTGAGGAGAATTAATCGAGCACAGATTCTCAGAACTTTGTAAACAATTATCAACTTCAACTAGTTTTTTAGTGTTTTTCACTTGGATTACTCTGGTTGGGATTTATACTTCAATCTTAGCATCTAGAAAACTAATGGCCTCCCATGAACAGGTATTCACAGATATATCGATCCTGGAATTGAGTATCAGTCTGATCCATCCCCTTATGTTTAATGAAAATATTAAATTAAATTACAATTTAATTAAAATCATAATTTAATATGTATAATATTTTTATAATAATTTATCATTCTTGTTATATATATTTTTATACAATATACTATGTACTAAATTATATTTATTATTATTTATTATATTATATTTACATATTTTTATATTAATATATATTATTTTTTATGATATTTTTTATTGACTTTATTTTTTAATTTAAAAATATTTTCCAAATAATTGATAATTAATATTAAATTTGATTTTTAATTAAATTATTAGATTAAAATAATTTAAGTTATTATTTTAATCTAATAATTTAAGGTGGAGCAGGTATTGGTGGGAAGTGGCCAATCCATGGTGCTGATCCGGGCAAACAGCTCCATGACTTTTTCTTTTTTCTTCTTTTTTTTCTTTTTTTAAAAATTTTTTTTTTCACTAAATTTTGCTTTAAAAGTTTACTTTGACCTTCTAGAAAATTTAACTTTCTGTTAATCATAAAATTGAGAAAAGTTAGTTTTTAATCTCAGTTTGCAGAATTTCTATTTAGTTTTTAATTTGATTTTATTTCTTCTCACTTTCTGTCTCTGAGGATGATTAATCGAGCACAGATTCTCAGAAATCTATCAAATTATAATTACCATCAGCTCTAATTTTTAGTGTTTTCTCACTTTTGGCCTTGTCAAAAGAGTTTTGTTTATTCATGTTGAATTTTGGGTGCAGTCGTGATTTCATTTCTGTTTCACTGTATTTGAATCCCTTTGATCGTCAGAGACCACGTGACGATATTTACTCAGGATAAGAGCAATAAATTAAGTCTGAAGGTGTCATGTAGTTCAACAACTCGAGACAATGATTAAACCACATGTCAAGTGTCGGATTGAAGCTGGACCAGTTTGTCTGTAATGATTTTCTAACACCCTGTGTTACATTTTTTCACACCCTGGAAAAATAATTATAGCACTTCCTCCTGAGGCATTTATAAGGTGGGAAATAGTCATAGATTAAATCTATAGCTGATTAATTTCTGACAGATTAGTGGCTGAATGAAGCTGGAGTGAGACTTGAGAAGGAAGAAGCAGAGATTCAGCTCCAACATGAGCTTGTTTCACTTTACAGGGACTTTATGGTGTAACCCATGGGTGGAGTTAATTGTTTGTTTTGTTGGCTGTGATTATTAAATCATGTTCGCCTACAACACGCTCAGACCTGTTTGGATCCACGCTCCGTCATGGATCACCCAGCAGAGGATCCAGCTCTGAGCTCACAGTCTGTCTGTCCCAATCCTTCACAGACCGAGGGTTTAACGAAGGCAGACGACAGAGCGCCGCTGACCCGACCCTCCAGCAGCCAACAGAGTCTGCTGACTGCACCAGTGCTCCCAGAGGTCCCAGTCATCTCAGGAGTGGAGGAGGAGAGCTGGAGCGACGCCGGAGACCAGGAGGACAAGGAGGAGCTGGAGTTTCCTCACGACCTGCTGCCGAGTCTAGATTTCAGCTCCGAGCTCAACATCTGGGAGTCCTCGCTGGGGTGAGTTCAACCATGGAGGAAGTGACAGTCACTCTTTGTCTGATCAAAGTTCAACCTGAGAGAACGGAAATCAGAGGTGGCAGAAGTGCAAACATTCTTCACTCAGGTAGAAGTAGATAAGAGATCTGATCAATCTTCAATGAATCAAACACAAAAAACTGGCTCTGAAATTCAGAGGGAATAGACTTTGACCTTTCCTGCAAACTTCCTTTTTTCTCATCAGCCCATCTTCTTTTTAATTGTTTAATTTTATTTGTGCAAAGACAGTGTTCATGAGAAAAATGAAGAAAATGGGACATATTAATGCATATATGTCATTTAAAAACAAGTGGTATTTTGATCCCACCAACAGGTTTGGGATCCAGAGGGTTTTAACTTCAAAACTAGCTGGATTAAGTTAAATGGAGTTAATACGCCCTAACTATTATTTTTTACTACCCAGTTTTGTTAACCCACAAAACAAAAAACTTGTGCTGCTCCACTTTCTCTCTTCTTCAGCAAAGTTCAAACCCAAAAGTCGGATCTGGGCTTGAAATCGGCTGAAACTCAATATTACGCCGCATTTCCGCCAAGCAGTCCGGGTCGGTTCAGTACGGTTTGGCACAGTTTGGTACAGTTAAGCCTGATCCTGTTTGCGTTTCCTCAGCAAACTGTGCCCTCTTGTGGTAGGCAGCCTGTACGCCGGATGCCGAAAGCCGTTGCTGTTTAACAATAGCGTGACGCCGTAGCAGCACGACACAGTTTACCTCGCTAATAAATCCAACGAAGAAGAAAAACGCGACACAGTAAACAAAGAGCAACGATGAAGACATGCAGCATTTCCTCCTCTCTGTGATTGTGTAGCTCTTTGATACAAAGAACAATCAAGCTTTGTTTCAGAGAAGTCTGTGAGCCGCCAAGAGAAAAGCAGCCGCTGTCACACAGGAAGTGACGATTCTTTCGATCGATCAACGGTCTGCAGTGTTGTAGCTCCACCTTCTGAGAGCGGATCGGTTCAGTCTGGCACCCATACGAAAGGGTCTCAAAAAAGTGGGACAGCTCCTCTGAATATTTGAGGATCTGTCCCGGGCGCGCCGTAGAAAGACGAACCGAACTGGTCTGCTTGGTGGAAACGCGGCTTTAGATTATCAGGGGCAAAAAATGCTGATCGGGACATTCCTAGAGAAAATGGCAGAGACTGACAAACTTTTTTAATCAGAAAAGTGCACAAAATTAAAAACATTCACACACACACAAAAAAAAATCTGCAACATTTTCAACCATATTAGAAAATAGTTGACTTAAGGAGATTTTACAGTTTTGAGGAAATGTGAATCATGTTGAAAAGTGAAGTTGTTTGTTTCCTGAATTTACCTGAGAGCGTCTTCCCCAGCCGCTCTTTGTGACTGGTTTAAAGTGGGTTTGGCTCATTAGGGAGGGGATCACTTCAGGTACGCCTGGGACAGTTGTTGTCAAACAAACCACACCCACACAGCAACAATGAAGCAGATGAGCTCATTATTTCAGCTCTGAAGTCTGAAGTCCTGACAGATCATGACTCAGGCTGTGATCCTGCAAAAAAAACAGCTGACACCTCCTTTTAGAGGTTTCTCTCAACAGAAAAGACTCTGTCTGCAGCTTCACATGACTTCAGTTAAATGTTCATCAGCTCTTCTTCTTGTCTCATCCTGTTTCATGCTCCACTTATTCTTTAACAGCACTTTCAAATGTAAAGAAGTTTTTCTTGTATAGTTTTTTTCAGAAATTTTAAAGCTGCAAAGAATGTTTTTATTTGCAACGAGTCAGAAATGTCACCTTCATGTATCTGTGAACTCAAAAAAGAATCTTGGCGATAGACGGTTTGGGATCCTTCTCTTTTATATTTACTGAGGAAATATTTACACATCAAACAGGATTTTATCCCTGAATCATACGCTCTCCATCATGTTATTATTACATAACTTCATAATGACATGTTGGTTATATCCAAGTTTGTTTTATGGCCTCAGGAGATCACATTTATACACATCAGCCCGGTAATCCGATTTTTATGTTTCTTTGGTTTATGTGTGTGTGTGATGTGTGTGTGTGAATGCAGAGCTCATTCAGGGGAGCAGGTGACCCCTCTGCTGGTGGGCCAGCAGCATCACACCGAAGCCAGTCCACCACAGTCGGTGCTAGGAACCAGGTAGACTCAGCATGGTGGAGTTTTTAGAGCGTGTGCTGTGTGAAAGCAGGGAGCATGATGCTAAACAGAAATAACAGGATGAAGACGGGACGTTCGGATGCTTCTACGGCTGATTTAACGTAGAACAGGATGGATGTTGTTGTTGGTTTGCTGCTCTGCTTTTGTCATGCTCGGTGAATAATATGCAGACTGACTTCATATTCTGCCTGAAGAGTTACAGAGTTATTCATTTCCAGGTTTTCTCTAAAACAAGCACCAAGTTTACCTTTACTAATAAAACTGAACAAACTAGAAAAAGTAGGAACTTCACACAGTTTAAAAAGCATCAGGGTACAGTAAATCTGCCTGAGACTGTGCAGCGAGGTGTTTCCTTTTATAGAAAACCCTCTGGCTGTAAACAGTTGATTTTCTCCCAGCATCATCTTTTAGAAAGGAGCGCCAAGTGAGTCACAGAGGAGCCTGACAGGCAGGTACAGGAGGTGAGAGTAACGTGACGTCAGGCCAGCAGCTGTGAAAAAGAAGGAAAAGACAAAGGAAAATGTATGAACCAGTCCCATACAGTGATGTTATTCCTCAATGAGATTTAAAGTCTGGATTTAATATTTAGTCCCAAATAACTGAGTCCAAATCTGAGCCAAATTTCCATTATTATTAATATACCTAATCATTTTTAAATTAAAATCTTTAGCTTTTTTTGCCTTTACAGGATGGCACAACTAAAAAGAGACAGAGAATATGGAAAACATGCGTTTAATAGTGTACAGAAAATCATATTAACTATCTCCACAAGTAATGTTTTTATATAAAAAGAAACAGAGGTGTGAAAAATATTGATATTTCAACTCTTAATCGGGCTTTTTTTGTCACAATAAGAACTTTAGATGAGTTGAAAGTACAATACACCCTCTGCACCTCCACTGCAGTAGATGGCGCCGAAGAGCTACTTCACTGTATTTTGCCCATAAACTGTATAATAAATATAATCTCAAAATATTTTATTTCTTAACTGGATGATGTGGGTTTTGATGCCGTTAATTTCAATGTTTTTTCTCCATTCTTGGGTCAGTTTGTTTAAAATCATTTGAAGTTAGTTTTTTACAGCGTAGCAGACTGATAAAACAGTAATCAGAGTCATGTTTTGTGCAATATCAGATTTTTTATGAGTTATATTTTTTACACCAAGTGACGTTTATCAGTTTCACCAACTGACCACGTCTTTCACTTAATCATTTCTTTGTAGCATCAGTTTAATGTCACAGTAGTTTAAGTGAAAAATTTGATGCACTTTATGTTTTTAAGTTAAGTGTTTGTCTGAAACACTGCATTTGATTTCTTGATTTTAAACACAATAAAATAGAAAAGCTGTTTTCGATCAAATAGTAAACTGGGCAGAATATCACAATATATCACAATATCTTGATATTATCACGACCCGAGTATCGTGATGTGTATCGCATCGTGAGGCTCTTGCCAATACTCACCCCTAGAAACAAAGATAAGTTTTAGAAATAAAGCAATAAAAACTATTCTGAAATCAAGTTCAGAAGAAATTAACATCTAAAAACAATCACAGCAGACTTAATGAGGTGTGTGCATTAACCTGCTTTCTGACCTCTGTGTTTGACGCTGTAACCTGTGAATGCTTGAAGCTGCCATATGAAATCACCAGGTCTGAGGTCTGTGTGTCCTCCACAGTATTTATAAAAGAGCCTTTAATCAGTGTTGTAGCATCTGTAAAAGAGACCTTCAGACCTAATCCACGTTCTGATGTTAACGGATCATTTGACAACTCAACACCAGCTACTGTAACCATGACAAAAAACAACAACTGGCTCCAACTCTCTCAGAAAACACACAGACGTGAGCTGCTGAACTGCAGAAAGCAGGTGATAAGGATGGGAACCTTTCACATTTGAAATGATACAGTACCAGTTCACCAGTGCCTGTCAATTAGTGTCGGTACTCATGTCTATCTGGTAGTAGAGATTAATTTGTTAATAATAAGATATAAGTTTTCAATTTAACAGATTTATTTCTCAATTAATAAAAACTTGTAATGCTGCATTCATGTCCAGCATGGAAAATAGCCTACTTTTCCGATCCCTCACAGTCACAAGGATGCGTTTAGGTACCAAAACATGTTTGATTTCACAGACGAAATTCAGTTGTTATGTAACGATTTCGATACGATTTACTGAATTAATGATGCGGTTTTCTCTCAGTTTTTTTTCTTTTTAGCAGCATGAGCTTGCAGACAAAATATGACCGGGAAAAATTCTTTAAATTATTTCTGCAACTGCAAAACACAAACCATGCAGTGAATGCAAAATTGAAAACACACATAAACATTTTTTTTCTCTTATTTTTAACAAATTGAAGAGAATTCCTTTTTTAATTATCTGAGGTAAAACAGCGAAATTATATTTTATCTTAAAAAACAAAAAATGAACAATAATAAAACAAATCTCACATCAAAATAACTCAATAATACAAATAAATAAAATCTCTTCAAATAAACAATCTCAGGTTTGCATGTGCCTCCTAGTTTAGGATTTACATATTTTTTAAGGAAAAGCTGCCCCCTGCTGTTTAAATAAGGCATTACAAGTTAATTTTTTATGTCAGCCGATTTGAATCTTCACACAATTGTATTGATTTTTAACTGCCACTATCATGTGGTGCATCTTTACATCCATAGTTGGTACCTTTAAAAATACCTAACTTGGTACCAGAGGTGGGTGGATCGATACAAATATGGATAATATCGATACCAATGTTGGTATTGATATCGAATGATACCAGTGTAAAAAGATCGATACTCTATTCTTTTTCGCTCCTGCATGCACTGACTGCTGTGGTTTTATAAAAGTGGCGCCCTGCCTGTGTCCGTGTCACGTCACGTGGCTCAGCGGCGCTAGCGAAACAAGCGAGCAGACTCCAAAAAAAAAAGTATTTTTTTTTTTTAAGTTTTTTTTTTATAACATTTGTTCTGGTGTGATAATTCTTTATACTTAACTATTTAAAAAATGAGTTTAGTAATGGGAGAACTTTTATTTTTTCATTTATTTATTTATTTTTATCATAGTCTTCAGCTCTATACCTCAAAAAAAAAAAAAAAAAAAGAAAACTTTTTTTTGGCACTTTTTCTTAAGAAAAGAATTCCACACAAAATGTTTTGTGGATTTCTATTTATTTATTTATTTAATTAATTATTTATTTATTTATTTATTTATTTATTATTGTTGTATTGTGTCTGAACATAAATGTTTATGATGACACTAAAGTAATTTGTAGTCACCTTTAAACTTTGCCCTAATTCTGTCCTAGATTGTAACAACATAATCAAAAGAAAAAAATCACAAAAACAACTTAAGGTCAGCAGTTTGATGAAACATCAACTTTAAATATTAAAAAAGTATTGGTATAAGTATCGGTATCGGACACCAAAGTTCCAAGTATCGCCCACCTCTACTTGGTACCCATCCCTCGCGGGTGATGCATTCAATGAGCCTCGTAATTCTCAAACACAAAATAAAATCTTAAAGTTACATTTGCACTGTTCAGTCAGTTACAGTATCATTGTGAAAATTCAGGAGAAAATTGAGAGAAATGAAAAATTGGCAGGTTTGAGCATCACTTTCTGCTGTGTAGGCGTCGTGCATACAGCTGTGTGTGTGGTGTGTGTGTCTAAGCATGAGTGTGTGCTCTGCTAAAACCAGCATGGAATGACCAGCTGTCCTGTTGCCAGCTCACTCTCCTAACTCTGTCACCCAACCCTCGTCGCAGGCCTCATGACAGCGACCTACTTCCCTCAGACGCCCGGCCTTCACCTTGGCCTCCCGCCACACCCCGACCCCTGACCCCGCCCCTGTCTGCGCTCCTCGACCAGGAGCTGCGAGAAGCTTTACAGGAATGTGAGGAACAAATGGCCTCACTGGGGAGAGATAAACCCCCGAAGCCTGCAAACACCACGCCTGGCGAAGGGAAGCAAACTGGAGAAGCGATGGTTAACAAACCCAGTGAGTCACCGTCACTCCCGGGACATAGCAACGCAGGCCACGGCAACAAGAGCACAAACGGAAACAGTGAGGCTGCAAACAGGCGCAAGGATACAGTCGTGTTTAGCTTCAGAGATTATATTCTGGGAACGGAGAGAAGTGACAAAGCAGGAGGGCCGGAGAGAGAAAAAACAACAACACCGAGTCTGGGTGAATGTTCAGGGATTAAAAGAGGAGAGGAGCAGAAGGAAACACCTACGCATGCACAATTAGAAACAGCAACTGATTCATTTACAGAGGCACAAAAAGACGGGCAGAAACAAGTCGAATCTTTAGATCTAAAAACTACGATGAGGGAAAAATGCACTGATGGAAAAACAGAAATAAATGATAGGAAGAAAGAAAATGAGGCTCAGGAAGAAGGATCCGGAAAGGTTATGATTACAGAGAGCAGGGATAAAGATGCATTAGCAGAGGCGCAGTCAGAGATACAGGAGGCAAAAACAGAGAAAGGGACTGAGAAAAAGTCAAAGAAGAAAGACAAAAAGAAGCAAAGAAAAAAGAAAAAGATGGAGAGGAACAATGAGAGTGAAAGCGCAGAGAAACAACCACAGGCGGACGATGAGGCTGTGATTTACGAGGAACAGCCTGATAATGGGTTCGACTACAAGCAACAGCTGAGTCCCAGGGGAGAGCTCGACTCCAGCTCTCCGCTTTCATCCTCTCATACCCAGCTGGATCGAGTTACCGACCCGGCCTGTTCACCTGCACCGCACCACAGGCCTCATCAGTCAGAAAACCACAAACATGAAACCTCATGTGGCACGAATCACCGCCCTGCAACCGGAGAGGCCGTCGATAACCAACGCACATGCATGACAAACGTCCAAACTGCTGATGAGCGATCAGACGCTGCAGTTTCACTCACGCAGGAGAAACAGAGCCCACTCTCCAGCAGCAGGACTTGTGTGGGAGCGAGCGGCGTGCAGAGTGCCCTTGAAGAGGCTTTAGTGGTGGTAGCTGCGTTGCCACTGACAACACCCACGATGCCAGAAGTGATAGAAAGCGAGGGAGAGGGAGGAAGCGTGAGGCGTGATTCAGTGGAGAGAGTGGATGCTGGAGGAGGCGCAGAGAGTGAGGAAGCAAACGGGGAGAGCGGTCTGGGAGTCTTGGACCGGCTTCCCCAGCGCTCGTTAATCTGCTCTGAGGAAAAATGCTCACTTGCATCCTCTGCCAAAGAGGGACAGGAAAGCTGTAGCAGCAAAATGCCACAAAACTCAGCAGAGACCGGAGCGAAGGGACTGACGGCGACGAGCGTTCGCAGTGCAGAGATCTCCCCGGCTGAAGAGGGAGACAGAGAGAAGGAGCCACATCGCTCAGGAGCTTGTATCAATACTTCTCCCTTTGGGCTGCTCACTGCTCCTGGTTTTCTGGATCACGCTGCTGCAGGAGTGGAGGGAGGAGGAGGAGGAGGAGAGGAGGAGGAAGGAGGGCTGAATAAAGAGCACAGTTCATCCGGCCAGCCAGGAGGCTTTGCTTGTGGGGAGTCATCAGCTGAGACCGAGACGTGTCCGCCCACCAATGTTGCCGAGTCACAGCTGAAATCACAGAGCTGGAGGGAGCCGGCTGCTTCCATCTCTGAGAGCATCTGCACCGAACGGGACCGCGTCTCTCCCTCCTGCCAGGATCAGCGTGGCGCAGCACTTTCCCCGGCTCAGCCTGAGGGGAGCTCCAGCAACACAAACACCGGGGGACGACACCAGCTCACACAGGAGCTGGTTTTGGAAGGAGCTCTTGCTTTAGGACACATTTGCACCGAGACAAACTCCAGCCAAGTTCCCCCTTCACCGCAGCCTTCTTCACCACAAACCTCAGCCAAGCAAGACGAGAGCAGCGATCAACAGGTACAGCCTGAGAGTCGCCAAACAGAAGGTGCAACCAAAGTTCAGCCCCAGACTCAGAGCGTTTGTGTCAGCTCTGCTGCGTCTGGAGGAGGAGGAGGCGTCCTCGCATGTGGCAGCAAGGGACGCAACGTCAGAGTTCACTTTGAGGACACCGTGAAGGAGGAAAGCAGGATCATGGAGTTTGCGTCCTTACCTCCCGTGACCGTGCACGAGAGTTTGCACCATCCTGTCGTCGAGGCCAGCTTCATCTTCCCGGACTTCCTCGGCTTGAAGAAACCAGAAATCCTCACCAAGGACGACAACACGGAGAAAGAAGTCGTCTTTGAGAAGCAGGGCGTGGACGCTAAAGATGCTAAAGAGAGCGCTCAGTCAGAAAATAACGTCTCCTGTCCTGTTGAGGAAAGTTTTGACCTTTCACGAACAACAGAGGAAGCTGATCGTCCGGCTGATGAGCAGGTGTCGGGAAAGGTGACGGAAACAGAGAAGGATGTTTTGAATCAGCGTGAATCGAAGGAGACAGAGACAGAGACGGAAAAGACTCAGATTCAGCTTCAGGAGTCGTCTTTAATGAGTCATTCTGCGAAAGAGCCACCTCCCATGCATGATGTCCCCTCCCAGCCTGAAACCGTGACCTCGACCTGCACAGCCCCAGCAAAACCAGATCCAACCCTTCCTCAAACGGATCAAACGAACGCCTTTGACTCTGGTGAATCCGTGAGATCAGAAGCAGCCGCCGCCTCTGACGAGCAAAGCGTCAGTAATCCCGCTTTTGTGCTGCGGCCTCCTGGCCCCATGTTGAGTCACTTTGAGATCATTAGAGACGGCGATATCTCTCCTCCTGAGCCGACGGAGAGCAGCGATGGCACTGAAGTCTCTGGAGACGGCGACAAGGACGGGAAACTGGCACGAAAGACTCCGGCGCTGGATAACATCAGAGTCGATGGGGTTCATCCGAAAAAAACATCTGATAATGTAATTTCTCCAGACTCCCCTGGCATCAAACCTGTGATTCCTGAATCATCCATTAAGGATGATCTTATTAATGTCAGCTGCCCACTCAGCTCCAGTGAAGAAATTATACCCAGCAAAGAGAAACAAAACGTGGGGAGTGAGACCTTTATTCTGCGCGAAAAGGAAGAGACAACAAAGGATAATCAGAAGGAAACAGGAGACGGCGGTGAGACGCACACAGGAAGGAAGGGAACAACACCACAGCAGAGCGACGAGGCAGATAAAGAGTCCGTGGAGGAAAGAGGAGACCTGCAAGACGCTGAATCACCAATAACGCAGACAACTCCTGAGACCCGCTGCGATGGGGCGCAAGATTCAGGTGCAGGATTTGGCGAGCAGAAGGATCTGGCGTCCAAACACCCGACAGAAAAAGAGGCTAACACTGAGGCAGCGGGAAGCAGGGATGGCTCGACAGGTGATGGCAGCGAAAAGCGAGTGATGGATTCAGCAGGTGACCGGGTCAATGTGGCGTCTCACCTTCCTGGAGGTGTAACCGAGAGAAACATAGAGGTAGAAAGAATAGATGAGACTGAAAGCGCGTTTCTGGGCGGGAAAGGTCAGCAGGAAAGCCGTCTATCAACCGCCTGTCAGAAAGCGCCGGAGAACACTGCTGTGTCTGTTGAGCCTTCATCACAAGGACACGAGACTTCACCTTTCCAAATTCCTGTTTCATCAAAGGTCAGCGCGGATAGTCGACTGACAGAAGCGACTCTGCAAACAGAAAACAGAGCTGCCCAGAAAGGGAAAAGCCTCAGCGCTGAAAGCGAGGAGTGTAACGTCAAAGATACAGAGTGTGGGCCTCTTGAGCCGCTGAGCTCTGGTGTAACCCCCGACACAGAAAGCAGCACAGTAGCAGAAAGAGCCATAAAAGGCCCTGATGTGGAGGAGATCGCACAGGAAGATAAAGCAGCTTTGGAAAATGAGAAAGCTAGCACCCAGGGGACGCAGCAAAGTGGGAGAAAAGCAATAAACAAAGAAGCAACAAAGAAACAGGAGGTCGTAAAAGTGACCAAAGGAGCTGACGTTAAAGACTCAGCTGAGATGTCACAGATCAGGGACAGTGTCTGTAGCTCTGAGGGGGGTTTTGGTCTTCCTGAGACACCACCCAAAGCAGCCCTCGTTTCAGAGACGGCCTCCTCTGGAACGGACTGGATACGAGCTCTGAAAGAAGCTGCAGCCAGTTCTCAGAGTAAACAAGAAAACAAAGAGGAGACGTCAAGGTAAACACCAGCGCATGTGTGTGTTTGACATGAACAAATCAGAGAAAGGCCTCAAAGGTGGAGTCATGGTTGGCTCCAGGCAACACACCCAGTTTTGGCCTTTTACACTCACACACACACATCCCAGTTTTCATGAAAAACTTTAAAAAATATAAGAGACCTTAAGTAGCCAATAGCAGTGTTTAAATTTGTCATGTGACCCTCTGGCGGTCAGGCTGAATCCCTGTTTCGCAGACTTTCTCGCCTCAAAATTGTTCAATAACTTTTTTTTTATCAGGCCTTTGTCAATCTAGAAAAAATATGTTCATATTAGACAATTAAAGCTTAATTTCTTTTTTTTTTCAACATTCTTTTTTATTGAATTTTTGGCACAAGGTGAGCAAAAATTTACCATGCAATTTACCAACATGCATATAACTTATTTACTTATTTGCTAATTAATTAAAGGAAACACCTTAACAGTTTTTACCTGGAAAAATTTGGTGTCATTTTTAGGCCTGGACCACAGGAATATGGATATACTCCTAAACGCACATTTTTGGCCTTTCAACCACACAAACACGGCGTTTTCACCCACATAAACAGTAGGGCTGCTACTAACGATTATTTATATAGTCAACTAATCTATCAATAATTTTTTCGATTAGTCGATTAATCTCGATTATTTCGTGTTTCAACTTAATTTGGCCTTTAAAATGTGCAGACCTTTATAATTCAACCTGTGTGTTGCATTTTCACTGCATTTATCCAGAGTTAGGTTCTCTCCTCTGATTGGTCAGCCCTGTGTCATGTTTGTTTGTTTATCTTTATTTCATTCATGATGACATAAAAAAATATGAGTAGCCGACTATACAAAAAAATCTCAAAATGAATGAAGCAGGTGACAGGGAAATGAAGTTGTACGCAGTGTTGGACAGACCGCTTATTAGTGACTTTGGGCTTGTTTTTTAATGTTTATCTGTTTATTTGGGCTTGCTTTGCCCTCTGTATGATCCCGCCTGACTCTCTCCCAGCTCTCCATGACAACACGTTTGGTTTCGTTTCTCTACATGCGCTATTTCGCTCATGCGCACTCCGCCCCTCCTCCTCCCCGCTGAGTGTTACCAGTGCAGTGTGAGCTTGAGAGTGAGAGCTCCATCAGATAAATGTCCTCTCTTTAAAAAAGTTAGGGGAGTTTTGACACTAGTTTGTGGCTCAGATCCTGAAAATCTGTCTGTAACAGAGAGTGAAGGAGACTCTCTAAATCACGTTATCAGACGCTAAACTCCGGGAGCTGTCAGGCTGTCCAAGTCGGAGATGCAGAGACTCCGTCAGCGCACAGCGCTCTCTGGGAGTGGAGATTTTTCCTCATCAATATTCCTCACGTATGAACTTTGTGATCTTTTCCCATAAAAGTATCCAATTACACAGCACCTCATGCTGTGAACTGAAGTTATGAATGAGTATTACCCCCTGGTATTTGATTTCACCATGTGACAACGACAATGAAAACAATAATACGACGCGTCAACTATTAAAATTTGCGTAGATGAATTTTTATCATTGACGTAGTCGATTATGTCGACTAATCGTGGCAGCCCTAATAAACAGAGATAAAAAAGTGAAGAAATAAGAAAAATATCCGGTTGAGAGGATCTGTGTAGCGTTCTTCTTCTATGGTTTTCATATTTTGCCAACCTGCCACCTACAGGCCAGGCATGGCATTGCAGGCTTCAGAGACGATAGTTTTCAGTTTTGCCTCTTCGTATGGACAGAGATATTTCTGTGGTGTGGGCAGAATTTTTTTTAAACAAGGACAAAGATATCGGGTCAAAAAAAATAACCATATACATGTGATCCAGGCCCCAGTAAAGATCAGACTCACCCTGTAGGCCCCGGTCCAATAAAGCGAACTTTGTGATCCTTCTTCACAGAGCACAGGCTCATATCCTCTACAATGAAAAGTCTGTCTCCTGAAAGCAAAGAAGTGAAGCCTTTGGTTTAATAGATCATGCAAAGTTGGATAAAATGTGATTAGACTTCTTGACCCATTCATTTCAATGGGACGTTCCTCAATGGTACAGTGTTGCCTGCAGGAAACGCTCAGCCTAAAGTCTTATAAAAAGAGTTGTTTGTAAATTAGTTAAGGTCTTTCAAGTATTATCCATGAGTTTTTGAAAAAAATGTGTTGAAGTATAAATAAAAAACTCTTTTTTCATGACTGACCATTATGGTACAGTGTTGCCTCTAGAGGTGTCAAGTAACCAAGTAAAAACAGCAGCTTTTTACTTCTACTTCCTACAGTTTAGCCAAATTTCTGAACTTTCTACTCCACATGTTTTAAAAACAGCGGCTCCGCCTTTCCTCATTCAAAAAGACACACACCAAAAAAAGTAAAACTCTTATCTTAAAATCACTGACATCACGTCATCTGGAAAGAGTCACTTTGATTGTGGATGGTTGAAGCGTTAGTTACAGAAGTCTAGACAGGAGGTGACAAGGCTATAGACAAGAATGGAGGTGCTGTGAGAAGTGAGGAAAGGGATGGAGTTGGTTGATATTACGAAGGTGGAAGTAAGGAACAGGGTGATGTTATTTATGTGAGATTGAAAAGAGAGTGTGCTGTCGAGGATGACACCTAGACCCTTAACCTAAGGGGAGGTAAAGACAGAGGAGCTATGGATTGTGAGAGAAGGTGTCAACTTTTGAAAGTGTGGATTTAGTGCTGATTAAAAAGAGTTTAAATTTATCACATTTTAAAGGAAATTTGAGGTGAACCAGTGTTTTATTTCAGTGAGGCAGGAGGTGAGAGAGGGGGTGGGAGTGGGAAATAGGGAATACACGAAAAGTAGAGCTGGGAGTCATCCACATAGCAGTGGAAAGAAATATTGAATTTGCAGAAAATATGACCAAGGGGGAGGAGGTAAGTGATGAAGAGGAGGGGCCCCAGGACGGAGCCCTGGGGAACACCTGTAGTTACTAAAGAGGGATCAGATAAGAAGGACTGAAGCTGTTTGAACTGGGTGTGGCCTTTGAGATAGGACTGGAACCAGCAGTATGTAGCAAAGTATGAAGATGTCTATGGCAAAGACTCAGGAGGGGGATGAACTGTATAAACTATCGGCCCCTGTGGCACAGCCTCAGCTTTTGACCTTAATGGCATTTTTACCCCTTTAATTACTTTTATTTTAATACTTTAAGTAGTTTTGAAACCAGTATTTTTACACTTCTAGAAAAGTCTTCTAAAACCCTAGTATCTATACTTCTACTTGAGTAATAAATGTGAAAAACTTATGACACCTCTGGTTGCCTCAAAGTAACAAACCTCAAAGAAATTAGTCTTTTTTTTGTTGTTGAAAATTTCTTTAGATTATGTTTATTTTATCTATTTTAAGACAAAAAACACCCCAAAGATTATTTTTCTAGCTGGCATCACTACCATGGAGGTTTAAAAAGTCCGTGTTTTTCCATCAGTTGTTTGAAGTCGACACAGCACCTGGTGTCTGAGGCCAGATGGAGAACCATCACAGACTCTGAGCCATGAAAGCTCCGGATGAAGTTTGGAGACAACGTTCTCCTGCCTGTTAAAAACTCTGTCCTAAAAATAAAACAGAAAAAAAAGTTTTGTCAGATGGATATTTTCACCACATCCCCCTGCCAGCAGAGAGAGTTTTCCATTTGCTGGATAATATTTTAACCCTGAAGTGTCCGTGTTCCTGCTCATGTGATGCTAAAATCAGCTGTTCTGGTTTAAGAGTCTTGCGTCAAGTCTTAACTGTCCATCAGAGGGACTTTCATCCCTTTATCTGCCAATTCTTTGAGCAGTGCTGTTACTTTTCTACTTTTCACACTTAAATCATTTTCTTTCTTTGCTTTTCTGTTGTAAGGAATAATTTTTACTCTTATCCCTCATTCACTCATCATGTTAGTTTACACTGTGTGATTTTATGTTTTTCGTATTTCCTACATTATCTTTTTAATGAATATAAATCTTAATATACCAGTGACCTGAGCAGCTGAAGAATACAGATTTTAATATGTTAGCAACAGGAAGCAAAGGGATTTATCAAACTGTTGGTGATGTGAAGTGGTAAAAGTATTCAGAAAAATACACTTTAAAGTCTCTGTGAGGAGTTTCTACACTGGGAAAAAACGGAAATCTTAGCAAGTGTTTTCTTCTTATTTTAAGTTGAAAATGTCTTTTTAGACGTAATATGAGCCACATATCACCTGACCAGTCCAGGAAAAATGTCTTATTTCAAGTTGTTTAAAGACAAAAATAAGGTCTGAATTGATTGTAACAAGTAAAAAAAATCTGCCAATGGAACAAGAGAAATTTACAACAAAATTTGCTTTAAACTCGAATAATGTCTTCATACAACATTTCTTTTGTTCCATTAGCAGATTTTTTGTTATCATTATTATTTATTATATTGCATTATTATATATAATTTATTTTTTTAACTTTTAATATAATTATTTTATTATTATTATATATAATTTATTTTATTTAATTTTTATTATCATTATTTTATTATTTTTATTATTATTATATATATTTTTTTATTTTATTTTTATCATTATTTATATATATATATATATATATATATATATATATATATATATATATATATAATTCTAATATTATTGTTTTATTTTTTTATTATTATTTTTTTATTATTTTATGTTTATCAATATTTTATTTATTATAATCATTTAATAAATATTTATGTTTTTTATTTATCATTTTTTTCCAGTGTACATGATCTTGAAAAAGTCTCCTTTCTAGATATCTGCCTGATTGTAATCAGCACTTCAAAATGAGATCATTAGCACCAGCAAAGGTTTTTTCTTAATGCTACTTCTTAGCTCCCTGATCAGATTGAGCAGGACTGGATTAATTTATGGCATGGCTAACGCCGGCTGACATCTGAGCACTGGGCTGCCGATAGCACTACATATAGCCTGCTACTACATCATTCAAACTGTAGCGCTACGTAACTGTACTGATAAATACCTTACCTAGACGCGTTGTATCCAGTCAATGTCTAATTAATTCCAAAACAAACACACACCTCGCTATTTTTTTGTTATGACGTAAACGTACGTAAAACCCCAGCCAGAAGGTGCCGCTGCAGTCCAATTAGAACAGCTCCTCCTTGTAGCATCTGTAATGACTTGTAACTGTGTGCAAAAAAGTTTCACTTAATTATTTTTTTAGGTCTTATAAAGTTTTAGTTTGGATTTTAAAGAGCGTAGAGGAACTCTGATTTATCATATGCTCCTTAGCCATACACATATCACATATGTTTCTGTGATGGTTTGAGTCACTGGTCAGAGGTCACTGTGAGAGGAACTTATATTTTCATACTTTAGTTTATAAATCATTTTCTTCATGGTTGTCATTTGAGTATGTCTGCAGTTTTTTTCCTCTCTGCTCTTTAGTCTGAGCAGATTGAGGGTTTGTTTGTAACACAGAGCTGTCAGACAGTGAATATGAATGAGGAGGTAAACACAGAGCTGCACTTTGTGTGGACTCCAGCTCAGTCAGATGACTGCGTGTGTTTGAGTCTAAAGGAAGAAATGCAGCTCTTTATATTCAGAGGGTGACATCAGCTGTGACATCGTCCCTGCTCTCCAGGGCAAGAATGAACCTTTTCTCGCGCTCCTCGACACAATGAAACAACTACACAAACACACAGAAACACACACACACACTCCTCCAGGGACACAAGCCCCCCCTGATGAGGACAAACACACACATTTGTCATTTGTCAGTCAATCCTGTGGTAAACTCTTCTCACCCCCTCTTCTCGTATGTTGCTTTTCCAGACCTCTCCCATCCCTGGACTCTCCTCAGCAAGAGTTTCTCACTCCAACGGAGGACGGAGATGCTCCTCTGAGGCAGGAGGTGAAAGAAGAAGAGAGGGCGACTGAGACCTCACCCCCAGGTCGGTTGAAGAAGCCGGTGGATCTTCCTGAACCTTTAAAGAAGACCACAGATCTGCCAGAGCCGAGACCGAGCACAAAAGAAACGTCCTCTGGAGTGACAAAGACGGTAGAGCTCAAAGAACTGGTCAAGGAAGACGAAGAGTCCAGAGAAGAGTTTCAGAGCACAAAGGTAGAGCCTCCAAGAGAGGAAGTGAAGCTCGAACCAGCTGAGAAAGAAGAGTCTCAAGAAATCTTCAAAGTAGACGTAAGGACAGAACAACCAATAAAGAGAGAAGAGCCTCAAGAGTTTCCAGAGCCAAGGCCGAGCACAAAAGAAACTTTCCCTGGTGTATCGACGACGGTAGAGTTCAAAGACCCAATCAAGAAAGACGAAGAGTCCAGAGAAGAGTTTCAGAGCACAAAGATAGAGCCTACAAGAGAGGAAGTAAAGCTCGAACCAGCTGAGAAAGAAGAGTCTCAAGAAATTTCTCAGGTTGAAGCAAAGACAGAACCAGTCGAGAGAGAAGAGCCTCAAGAGTTTCCAGAGCCAAAGCAGAGCACAAAAGACGAGCTCCCAGACGACGCAAAAACAGTAGAGCCCTCAACTGAGACGAAAGAGGAGCCTAAAGAGGAGCTTTCAGATCTAACTCAGGGCACTAAGGTTGATCTCTCAGAGGAGACGAAGACATCAGAGCCTCAAGTCGAGCTCCAAGAGCCGGAGAGGGACCAGGAACCATTCCCAGAAACGGCACAGGAGTTCCTCAAAGCAACAGAAAGCACAGAAGAGTTCCCAGATCCAACAAAGAATGAAGAACCAGAACCAGTAAAGACCTCAACAGAGATTCTTGAACAGGAACCACATCAGATCAGTGAGGAGACAGAGGAGCCTGCAGAGACCTCACCTGAGGAGTCCACCTGGAAAGTCCCAGCTGAGGAGCTTGAGTACAGCGGGTGAGTGTTTCTTCTTCAGATCCTGGTTTTAAGGCTTCGGTTGTGTTTGAATGTTTAAAGGAACCAGTGAAACTAAAGAAATACCTGGTTCGAATAAACCTCCAAGTCATATTTTCCCTTGAGACTGCCAAGAGACAGTCTTCCTCAGTCTGGATCAAACTGATCATGTCTCTGTGAGCCTCTATTGTCCGAAATCTCACAGAGATCAACAAGTTAACAGGTAGACTGGTCGTTTTGTGGTTAACTAGGTTTCCAAAAACAAACCAGACGCCTCAGTTATTGTTTGAATCTGGTAGTTTCTCCAAACGTTCCTCTTCCAGTCCACTGCAGCTGACTTATTTGCAGAAAGGAGGAATCTCAGCGGGCTGTGAGCTTTGCCCGTCACACTTTAAAGATGGATTTCCACAGAGGAGAGTCGGCTCGGTGGCTTTGTTTGGTTTTCGGACACCTCCACGGCGTCTGGGCGGTTGCTGCTGTCTGCGGTGGTTTCACAGTGTGTAACTGGGTGAATGAGGAGGAGTCTCATAGATTTGTAGCAGTAATTGCGCTGAAACTTCTGACTAAGTTAGATACACACACACTGAAGGAGAGTTTCACTCAGCTGGTCCTCTGAGAGGGCAGGCCGTGTTTGTTTAAGCATTTCAGCAGCTTTAGCTGGACTCACACTTTACCTGAGGTGTCAGAGTAAACAGTCCCTCCAAGAAGCCCAAGGAGGGTAAAATTGGTTTCCATTTTTTGTGGATTATATCTAAAAGTTAAGCTTCTAAAACGTAAAAAAAAGTATAAAAATAAACCTCAAAAGGATCCTTCTGCAAGCTTCTTTACAGTCTAACAAAATCTCATCTTTCTTTAAAGAATCTCAAACCAAACAAACTTTTTAATTAAAAGAAGTCATAAGCTGACAGTGTAAGCTTTAACACTGTCTTCCCTACAAAGATCAGTTATCCCCTCTTGTCTTTTTTTCTCCATAACCTTTCAACAAAGCTTTTGACATTTGTAACTTTATGTCAAACACTGATGGAAATGGGAATCCTTTCTGAGCTTCTCGTTAGGTTGAAATTGGTCTAGAAGGCAGCGTTCAGTTCTAGCTAAAAACTAAAAACTTTATGATCAGCCTCGTTAGCCAAAATGTAATTAAATTTTTATTATAAAGTCTGAAATGTCATAACTGGTCAATGATTTTACAAAATTGATAGATAATTTATTTATACCTAGGGAAATTTAAGGCATACAGTAGCGCTTTCAAGACAAACATGAAATGAAATATAGTTACAAATTAGCCCTGAGGACTGATTCCCCCCTTCCACATGCCTATTTATGGATAGAAAAATAGATTAATAAAATACATTGAAAGTTCATAGCTCATGCAAAATAAGAATAAGATTGTCAATCAGTTTCAAAACACGGACCTTTAAACAACTAAGGGAAAAACTGTTGAGGAAAAAAACCTGTCAATTAAGACAAAAACCTATTAACAGGGAAAAAATCTGTTATGAATTTATTGAAAGTAGATAGTGTAAGATTTTTGAACACACAAAGTGCAAAAATTAGAGGTGCTACTTAAATTTCATATATTGTGCGGTAATGTATGGTAGGGATATAGGATACTGGATTTTTTGCCGATATTTAACAACTCATTTAGCCAATGACGGTATTTTTTCTGCGCACATAGCTGCAGAGATCACCAACTGTCTTCTGTGTTGGAAGTAGCATATTGCATTATGGTGCATACTCTTACCGCATTTAATAATAATAATAATAATAATGCATTTTATTTAAAACCGCCTTTCAGGACACTCAAGGACGCTGAACAAGATTGAAAACAACCACAATAAAATCAACAGTAAAAATAACATCAACAATAATGACGACAATATATATATGTTATATTCATTTCTTGTGCAGAACCAGAAAAATATAAACTTTAAACTGTATATTTATTTGTGACAATTGCTTTAAAAACAAAAAAAAATTCAGAAAGAGAAATCCTACCTGAAAGCTGGAGGACGCTCTTCTTGGTAAATCATAACAATACCAACAACCAGGGAAAATTTGGCCAATTTCATAATTTACAGTCAGTAAACACAACCTCTGTTTACAGGAAACATGTGAGAAGTGCAACTGTACAGCAATTAAACCTAAATTGAACAAAATAATTTACTTTGGTAAATACTAAATGTGCCTAAATGAGTCAGATACATGTACCGTACAGACTGCTGCTTAAGTTTGACTTAAAACAGGAGCTAAATATGGGACTGCTCAATCTGAACTGTGCAAACAAAACCACAAAAAGTTAAGAAAAATATCTCCGGCTTCAGCCCAGTATTAATCGGTTTTTTATATTGGTAGAATTTGGTGTGTTGACATCAGGTATTTTCTTTTGAAGCCAATATCGGACGATTTCGATAACGTGCCAAAAATATTGTGTATCCCTAATGTCGAGTTTTGCAAGATGCAAGATAAATATATAAGCTTGTAGAGTGCAGATTCATGAAGTTTCTACTATTTTTGATGATAAAGTGTTGGTGGTTTGCATGCATCAAGATTTTCGATTGAGCGTCAGAGTTTTTTTGGTGTTATTTGTCTTTTTACCTCCACCAAGGAGGTTATGTTTTTAGGGGAGTTTGTCTGTTTGTCTGTGAACAACATAACTCAAAAAGTTACAAACGGATCTTGATGAAATTTTCAGGAAATGTTCAAAATGGGATAAGGAGGACGTGATTAAATTTTGGAGGTGATCTGGCTCACTGTCTGGATCCAGGACTTTTTTAAAGGATTCTTAATCATTGTGATATAGGGCTGTTTTCACCACATGTGTATATAACTCCACCATAAATGTTGGATTGCTTTGCAAAACAATACAAGACAAGGTCACCATAATTTCTGACAGATGTTAAAGTATGATCCAGATCCTGGCAACATTCACCAAATTGTAGCAGACAGTCTGCTGACAGGGAGTATAACATTAAAGTAGGACTGAAGTGTTGGTGACATTCACAATATGCTTGGTGGAGGTCTGCGCTCTCTGAGTGATTTTCTAGTTAGTTGTTAAATCATTGTACCTCATTGCTCCTCTCTCAGCTGTATCTTTTGTCAGCGTCCTCTCTTATCTCCTGTATTTGTCACTCTCTCCTGCCGTTCGTTGCCTGCCAGAAGCCACCCCACATGCCTCAGCAGCACTTGCTGCCTGTCAGTCACAGCACATGTGCCATCACCGCTGCTGGGACGTAAAAGTTTGTCAGAGTCTGAAGGGAGGAGGAGTGACAGTCGTTCCTCCACCACAGGTTTTTATCTATAGATTAACTTACAGTTGAGTACAGGGCAGAATGAGCTGCATGGAAGTGTGTGTGTGAGTGTGTGTGAGTGTGTTTTTCTCCCCGCCCCCCCAGAGGCCGTCCTAGCTGTCAGTCCCTCTCCGTCTGTGCGGCTTTGTGAACTGAAGCCTGTAGTGGGAGGAATTTGTGCCGGCGCTCAGCCCCGCTGAAGTCATCTGTGTGGAGCAGACAGAGTGGAACAAAAGCCAGAGTTCAGGGAAACACTCGAGCATGTGCTGCGGCGTGAGTGAGCGTGTGTGAGAGTCCGTCAGAGTCACACACGGAGCGGAGAGGGACGGGAAAGTTAACCGCTGCGTGTTTTGGAGACGTGAATCCCAGCAGTCAGAGGAGTTAAACCTGAAGCCGTCTGATGGATTCCTTCTGGGCTTGAATCTGGGTGAGTTGACGAGAAGTAGCTGCCCTATTTCTTTAACCAGAGTAGGTGTTTAAATCCCTCCAGGTGGAAGCGGCAGATGGTCAGTAGGTAAATGGTGCTAATTACGCTTTGCCTCTGCTGACCTCATCAGACGGGGGGAGAGGAAACGAGAGGAGAGTTGGCAGAAAAAGAAGGAGCAAAGTTGCGAAATGAATGAACATGTACTAAAAAAATGTTACAGGTTGGAGCACGTCGTCCCCTCCTTCCTGATGAGGAGGCAGCATGATTGAAGGTTGGCAGGAGTCTCTGTAGTGGTTGGACTTAGGGTTAACTACTGTTTGTGAGCTGTTTGTGAGTTTTTTTTTTTTTTAGAGGAACAATCACTGAAACAACAAAAGCATCAGCGTGAATATCAACTGTTTGTATGTTGTCAAGTTTAGTGCGTGACACTCTCAGCTGTGAGTGATTAACTGCACGGCCTTTCATCGAGTGATTACAGAAAGCAGGATGAACAAGAAATAAACAAACCAGGGACAATTTATCAAAGACTAAAACACTGGGACACTCTCTGTGATGCCACACATTGGTCTTTGAGGATGAGTGGCGACCGTATTAAGACTGCTGACTCAACCTAACTTCCTGTTGACCTAATGAAGCAAAGAGGGGGGGTTTAGGAAGACCTTCAGCCTCCTGAGTGACATACTCTGCGTCTGCCTGTCAGTCAAAGTGTGCTCTGCCTCAGTATGCAAAACCTGCAGCTGCTGCATCGTCGAAATAAATGACTTGTGCAAAAAGTTGTCACTGCTAAGAGTGTGCAAAGAGACAAGGCTTTTTATCTAAAGCTAACTTAAGATAGAAACTATTGACTGCTTTCAGTGTCAGCGTATGGAGAAAGATGTGAGGCCAAAGCCTTTCTTGCGCTTGAAGTATGAAAACTGCTCCCCCTGGTGGCTGGCTGCATTAAAGGTCAAAAAATCCATCTCCCCAGTCATTCCGGATGAGCTGTGGTCAAATTTTAAAAAATTAGTACACCTGGTAGAAATGTGTCTCACATCTGATTGAGTTTCTTCATAGCAACAGTCTCTTTGAGGTCTTTCAGTCTGGGTTCAGAGCCCACCACAGCACTGAGACTGCGCTGCTGAAAGTAACCAACGATCTACTTTTGGCTTCGGACTGTGGTCGTCTTTCTGTGCTCGTCTTGCTTGAGCTTAGTGCCACTTTTGACACTATTGATCATCACATTCTTCTACGGAAATTAGAGAGTCTTCTTGGTATCTCAGGAACCGCTTTAGCTTGGCTTTGATTGTATCTTTCAAATCGACATCAGATTGATTTTTGTGGTGATTTGAAGTGATTATTTGGCAGCCTTGTATTCACTTCCTCTTTTTTTTGAAAAGTTTCATTTTCATTAGTTAGAGGTTAAAAATGTGGTTTTATACCCCGTTTAACATTGATTGACAGCTACCGTTCTTATGTAGTTTTTTACGTGGATTGTAAAAAATGTCAGAAGGTGGAGCTAAGAAGTGATTAGACTCTCGAAGGAAAAAAATAATTATTTTTGTTGCCCAGCTCCACTCAGATCCTCTCTGAATCCCTCACAGTCTCTACTGCGCAGACTCTGGCTGCCAATGGTGTCACCTGTGACGGGGGAATTTGGGCTTAAAAACACGCTGTCCACTCTATATACAGGCTATGGACGTAGCTACATTTGATATGACGTCGACTTTGAGCTTCCTTTCTACCAGCTACAGGGCGCCCGTCAGTCACATGAGCTGACTCAGAAAGAAAATTCACCTCCGTACAATGTGATAGCAAAATTAGTGTTTCAGACCTGAGCTGTTTTTGAACCAGGCTGTAAATATGTTTTTGATGCTGTCGAAGTCAGTTCTTTACGACTCAAGCCGATCCTTGATGAACAGCAACTTTTAGCATAGGTTACATTGTGCTAAACCGGATGTTTCCACTCGTTTAATAAACATAACCCGAGGCTGTAATATGATCAATTTAGCTGGGCTCTAATTAGGGATGGGTACCAAATTAGGTACTTTTAAAGGTACTGACTGAGCTCTGCCTGTAGTAGGGGTGGGTAAAAATATTGATGAATCGATGCATCGAAATATTGCCTAGCCGCACAAAGCCAGATCCTTCAGCTTTAAAGTCTGACGTTATGGTTGTTTTATTGCTCCTAAAGGTGAGGTGATAGAGCACATATGTTCGCATAAGGCATGAAAATCGATAATCCAAGCGTTTTAATCGACATTGAATCAAATAGATATCGAATCGAATCAGAACCTAAAGATTCAAAATCATATCCAAAGTTCTTAGCAATACCCAGCCCTAGTCTGTAGCACCAAGAGCCGATTTGCATTAAATCCAACGGTACCATGTTTAGGTACCTAAACGTATCCTTGTGACTGACAGAGTGGAAGAGTAGGAGATTTTCCATGCTGGACATGAACGCAGCATTGCAAGGTTATATATTGAAGAATAAATATGTTAAACTGAAAAACTTTGAGATCTTATTATCAAACAATTAATGTTTGAACACCCACAGAAGTACCGAAAACTGGTACCATCGAGTACCGATACCAATTGCCAGGTACCAGGTATCAGTGAAAGGTACCCATCCCTAACTCTAATCTGATTTATTTGAAGAATTTATAAACAAGGACTCAATGTTTTCGATCTAACTCCATGTGAATATAAAAATTGGCAAAGAGCTGGAGCGGAGGTAGACATCTTTACCACCAACACCTGTCGATTAACTCATCCTTACCCACAACAGAGCAACTTCATGTTTAACCCCTATCATTTGTCCTGTCTTAGACAATGTGTCATGAAATAATCAGCTCCCAAACACTGAATAAGAAAAGATTAGAGAAGATTGTTTCATTAGCTTCAGAAGCCAGCCCTTCACACCTCCACACTGACGTTTTATTTGCAGCTCAGAAAACACACGTAGATATGAATAAACAGATCCGATATGTACCTACAGAAGTCCCATGTGTGCTATCATGCTTCCCTTTAAGTCACCACCATGTAACGTGATGCAGACGCATCATTGCAGAGGAACATAAACACATTTACTGTGAGCACAGCCTGTAGTTTCCTCCTGACTGATTCTTTACAGCATCGAAATGAAAAATCTGTTTTCTAAATGTCAAACATCTTTTAGAAACACTGCGCGCTCGCCTTGAACCTGTCGTGTAGTTTCTTTCTCATCCGAGTGAAAAGAAAGCAGGATGTACTATATCCCACATTGTACTGTAAATAGACTGGTTGCCATGGTGACGTAGGTCCGTATGACTTTGCTGGCGTAAGTGGAGTGAATAATCCCACGTCTGTTATCCATTCAACTATACTCAACTGCCTTTGAATAATAACTCCTCTCCTCTCGATGTGTTTCTACGTGGGCAGTGTTTGTGATCCATGCAGTGTGTTCTGTCCTGGATGTGTGTGTGTGTGTGTTTTATATAGTGTGAGGTAGCTGCTGGCTCCTTTAAAAACCCCATCTCTGCGTCCCGTCAGCTGCGTTAGTTTATTTCTCTCTGTTTATCATCAAACACTCGGCCTGGACTCTGCGTCGCTCACGTCCAGCTGTTTCCCGTAGATTACACCCAAATGTGCAGACTTGGCTTAAATTCTTCACAGACAAAGTCACCTCTGTTTATTTAAGTCTCAGGCATGAAAATGGAGGAATTAAAATCCACTGTTATCTGGACTTTGATGGAAAATGAAAGTACCCTCGGCCTGGACTGGAGTGTAAAAATCTGCTGATGAGGTGCCGTTCAGCAACGCCCTGCACGCTGCTGAAAAACCGACCATAAAAACTGTCCTGGACCACCTCCAGGTGTTAATGCCAACAGTTAAAGTACACTGACGGCTCTATGTGTGTTTCTGCGCTCAGATTAAGTTGTTGCATTCACACACTTCATATTAGAAGAATTCAGGAAACTCCAGCTGTGGACCTGAGTGTGTCAGTCCACGTTAAATCCACATTAACGCTCCTGAATGCTCCACACTGCTCCACTCTGCAGGTTAATCCCATTTCCTCCAAATTGGCTCCTCTTTAATGGCCTGATTGACTCTTTTTCTATCAGCTCAGAGCTGTTTGTGCCCATCTTTGGAGGCAGCACGACGATCCCTCAGCCCTGTGTTGTGACTTTCTATTTCCAGGCAGCATGTGCTGAGCCGGCCACAGATGCAGACGTATGTATAGCTTTGGCCTTGCTGAGGATTTGTAAAGCAACCAAATAAAAATTCATGTGTTGAGTTGTCCGGATGTTTACGCTTTTAGGTTCTTTGTTTAGAAAAGCCTTCTTTCTTTCTAGGGCTAAATGATTTATCATGATATCTTCAGCATTATTCACTAAACACAAGCAATAAATCATTCTGTATTATGATGAAATAAGATAAATTGATGCATGAATTGATATAGGTAACATATCTCTATGTCTATTACAATCACAGAAGAATACTGACTGATTTAACTACAAGCCTTATAGATGTGTTATATGATTATCATTAATGACTTTAAATTAAATCAGAGAAAGGAACAAAGAGCTGCAGAACTCTCAAATCTCTCTTCTTTGACTCTCACACTAAATAAAGAACAGGAATGTAAATAAGACCAAATCTCCGCTCAAAAAAAAAAAAAAAAAAAAAAAAAAAAAATATATATATATATATATATATATATATATATGTATATATATATATATATATATATATATATATATATATATATATATATATATATATATATATATACACACACACACACACACACACACACATATATATATATATATATATATATATATATATATATATATATATATATACATGTGTTTAATGGGCATAGAAAATAAAAAAATAAAGAAAAAACAGCAAAGATGAAAGAAAGAAGCCTATCACCCACCCCACCCAGAAACAGGGAAAAAAAACAAACAAAAAAAAAAACTAAGTAACAAATAAAGCAAGTCTATTGCAATAGTAACATGTTAAATCATGTTGAAATCTTGACTTAAGCAGTTTCTACTTGAAAAAAAAAATGAAGTAATAATTAAAAAAAAAAAAAAAACCTACAGCACTTACTTGCAGCAAACACATATAAAATTATTCTTTGCAATGAAGAAAGTTGAGCATAGGGTCCTGAATCTTCCCTGTCTTCATTGTGGAGCCTCAGGCTCTCAAGATGCAGAATGTTCACCATTTCTCCCAGTCACAGATCAAAGGTGGGCACTGAGTCCATCCTCCGCACTCTTTTCTAGAGATGGGTACCTTTCACATTTAAAAACGATATGGTACCAATGCCTTGTACCTGGCAATTGGTACCTGTACTCAACGGTACTGGTACTTTGTACTTTTTTGTGAAAAATATTAATTTATTTAATGATAAAGTATATGTTTTTTAAAATTTAAGATTTTTATTCTTCAATATTTAAACTTGCAATGCTGTGTTCATGTTCAGCATGGAAAATCTCCTTCTCTTCCACTCCTTCACAGTCACAAGGATGTGTTTAGGTACCTAAACGTGGGACCATTTGATATAACATGAATTGGCTCTTGGTACTACAGACAGAGTTCAGTCAGTTCCTTTAAAAGTACCTAATGTGGTACTCATCACTTTTGATTTTACATGAGTCAGTACTCAGTTCTTCTGGCAGAATTCGGTCAGTACCTATAAAAGTACCTAATTTGGTACCCATCGCTACCCTTTCATGGTATGTTTTGCTGATACCGATACCTTTCTCTGATTAATCCCGTACTCCATTGGGTGATTTCGTTGTAAATTATGAATCATATTTGTTGTATTAAAGTGAGCCCTGTTGGTACATCCTCGAAGAACACTTACTTTACAAATGTTGGCAGACGCTGATTTACTATCATTGCTTTCCAAAGAGAAGTCGTCCTGCACAGCGGACAGGTTTGCAACGTGGTTTGATTTACAGCAGTCGTAAAGCATGATGGTGCTGAAAACATCTGAAAACTGGATTGATCCCAGTCATGCTACATATCCTCCATAGGGGGCGCTGATACTGTATCGGATTGGGACATCCCCAGTCAACATGAAGAATGCACTCTTTTATAAAAGAAACACTAACGTAAATATGAAAATTAAATGTATTAAAATCTGACTAATCTCTCGTCAGCAACAAAACCCAAACTAACGTACAGAAATATAAATAAGAACAAAGTGTTGTTTGCACTTTTTAATTAAAAAAGAAAAAGAAACGCTGTGAAATTTTACTAAACTCCAGTCGTCAGAGTAACAGACCACACAGACAAAAGGGAACAAGAAAAACAAGAACTTAAGACTTTTTTTGTTTCTTGCAGCCTTTGCGATTTGTAAATTGCGTTTTATTACATTGGGATGTCAGTTTCAGCTGGATTACTTGTTCAGATGTACTTCTTCCTCTGGAATGAAAAGCATCAGGAGAGTGTTGGATGTAAACTCTGAGTTTCTACGCCCTGAAGAAAAGCACACTCCCTCATTAAATGTTATTAAGCTGACTTTCCTCGTGCTGGAGGAGTGTTTGGAAAGTTCAGCTCAGACAGCCGGCCTGATGCTGAAACTTTCTGAATAAACTCCAGCGGACCGGGATCCTGTGAGGCTCTGTCCTGCTGAAGAGGCTGCTGGGTATTTTTAGTGCATAACAGGAGGCATGCCCCGAGCGGGGAGCAGCTGCACGGGTGTCCGTGGCGTTGCCTGTCAGATTAGAGAGCTCCCACTCCTGATAAGAAGGGTCTGGATCAGGGCCAAATCCACTCCACCAGGTGGCCTGTGATGACAGAGCCAGACGCCCTGAGACGGACGGACAGGCGTCTTCACCGCAGAGGACGAGAGGAGCACGCGAGGGAAACATGGACTGTGACATGAGAGAGGTTTCTGTTTCAGTTTGGTGTGTTTTAAACGACGACGCGTTCTTAGGATGGTGGGAGTGAGCTTCCTGTTTTTTAAGTCGCTGTTAGGTCTAGGTGAGGGCGCTGAGCAGGGCGCTCCGACTTTCTCTGCGTTTGGGTGAGTTTCTGTCACAGTGGGTTCCTGAGTGGCTGGAGATCTTCTTCCTGACTGTGTGTTGATGTTTGTCGATGCTTGTCTCCCCGCAGGCCCTCCCTCGCTGAGCAGGCAGAGAGGGGTGACCGTGCCCCTGCCTCCCCCCCACCTCCAACCTCCGACTCCAGCTTCCTGCCCGCCCTCCCACCTCACCTCCCCATCAGCACAGAGTTCCCCACTCCTCCTCCCACTCCCCCAGAGAGGCACGCGCTCGAGAATCTACCAACCCCACCTGCATCCCCCACTTCACCTCCTCCTCCTTCACCTCCTGCTCCTGCCTCCCCTCCTCTACCGTCTGCTAACCAGTGTGAGGACCACCTCCCTGCCTCTGCACCCTGCATCCCCCCTCTAAGGTATGAACATGAAGAACTTCTTTGTTGTTGAAATGTGACACACATCTTTCATTCTTCTTCTTCTTCTCTGCTTTTTGAAACGGTACAGCAGATTTGTCTGGTACTGGCTCTAGTCTCCTTAGCCTCCGTGATGAAAACTGGTCATGTCCTTATCCTTTCAACCCCAGATCAGCCAAATTAGGGCATTAAATGGACATCTGGCACACTGACACACCTTTAGATGTTGATTCACAGAGCTCTAGTAAACACGGAGTCTGTCTCCTTATTTCACCTCTAAAGCATGGTTCAGGGAAATATTTTTGTTCTCTTTTTAAGAGTTAATCTAGAAGCTATTTCAGGAGGCTAAAGGGAGCAGACAAAGCCACAGAAAAGTCACCCATTGGTTTGTGTTACTCTGGAAATCCTGGTGATCTCTGTCATGGGATTGCGGAACAAGAAGAGACCACACTTGAAGCACATGGTGGATGTGTATTTTAAAATCATTTGAGTTCGTGCTCTTCAAAAAGTTCAGACTAAATCAGCAGTTTGTCCCAAATGTGTCAACATATGTACACAAATTCACATATTCTTTCAAAATTTCAGAAAATTAATTAAATTTCTTTTTAATTCTTTTTTTTGTTTGACATTTCAAAATTATTTTTAAAAATTTACAATTTTGTGACATTTCAGATATTTTGCTGAATTTGAAATGTTCATTTTTTTATTTTTGCAAATTTAATTTTTTTTTTATTGATGCAAATTTTTTACAATTTGGAAATTTTTGATATTTTCTCCAATTTTTAAAAGCTCAAAATTGTTTTGAAAATTTGGACAAAATTTTAGAAATATTTAAAAAAATATATAAAGGAAGAAATAAATTTTGAAATTTTCATTTCAAAACTTCAAAAAATGTTTGCAAATTTTGGACATTTTAATTTTTTTTAATTCTGTGTCATTTAGAAAAAATTTCCAAAGTTTCAAAAGTTCATTTTTTTTATTTTTTGCAAATTTTTGAAAGTTCAAAAATTTTTTGAAATTTTTACAAACTTTTAGAAATCTACAGAGTTAATCAAAAAAAATGTTTTTTGACTTTTTTTATTTCAAAATTTTAATAAAAAGTTTGCAAATTTTTGACACTTTAAAATTATCTACAATTTTATTCCATTTTGAAAAATTTTGCAAAGTTTTTAAAGTTCAAATTGTTGAAAGTTTTCCGTAATTTGAAAGTTCAAGTTTTTTGAAAGTTTTGCTAATTTTTAAAGTTTCTGTTTATTTTGAATATTTTGCAGACTTTTATGAAATATCTGCAACTTTATTGTAACCAAAAACTGTGACATCACATGTACAGTTTCATACATGTTTAATTTTTTTTTTTAATAATTATTTTCTAGATGTTATTCTGAAAATACAGTCGATTTTGTGGCTCCATAGTGACTTTAATCAAGGTCAGCTGAGGCAAAATGGCTTCTGTGAAAGTAAAGGTTGCAGTCCTCTGTCCTGGTCTCTTCATGATATGGACATCACTACAGATAGACTGATTTTTTTTTTTTCAGGGCCAATACCAATACAGATAATCGGTGGTCAAGGAAGCCAATATTTGGGACCACTATTTATTTGCAGTAAAAGTGAAAATATTGGTGTCAAAATTTGGGATAAAACAAACTCCAACTCTAGACTTTGTTTAAAGCCTTTAAGCTTATGTTTATTAACCAGCTCCCAGGCTCAGCAGCTGTATTATAAAGTTAAATGAAAACTTAAAAAAACAAATAGCTCCCTGAAGTTTTCTATAGGAAGTTAAGTTTGCCAAAGAATGTTGTTGCGTGTCACCAGTCAGATGGTACCGTGGGTGGGATGATGCTAGACACAGAGAGGTGGGGTTGGAAAGGCTGATGCCGATATGCTTCAAAATGCTGAATATCGGCCTGGTCTTAGAAAACATCACAACCACAACCTTTTTTTCCACATTTCCTTTAAATCAGTGTTAAAAAATAATGAAAAGTAAAGCTCGCTCAGTGACAGATGAGTGTTCAGAGTCTGACCTGCAGACTACTTTTCAGCATGTTTAAAAAGTAACTCTGTGAATTCCTCCAAACCTCTTCGTACCTCCTCATAACATTACAGATTAACTCTGCTATGCTCGTCCACCACATGGAGACGGAGGAAGGATTTGCTAATGTATGAACTTAGTGGTCGTGGAAACTTAAATGTATACTGTGTAATTGTGGCTTGTTCATGGTGGATATAGAGACAGAAGCAGAGAAATTTGATTCTTTGTGTCTCTAAAACTTAAAGAGTCAGAGAGAGCCGGCCTCTTTATAACCACTCACAGCTTTCTGACTGATGTTTGGGAGCTGGAGCTGAGTGGAGCACCCTGGTAACGGCACCAACACAATGATTTTCATTCATAACTCTGCTGCTGATTACATCTGAACACTCGTCATTATGACTCCAGGAGCCCGGTCTCCTCACCCTTCACACGTCACTCCTCCAGAGTCCTCCTCAGCTGCAGTTTACTAGAAAGACTTTGAAGAGGGAATGACTCAGCCACTTTCACAGAGCACTTACACTTCCAGCCAGCAGGGGGAGTTTTCCCCTCACAGATCACAGAGTGTAAGCTGCTCTCACAGCCTGTGTGTGCTCTCTGCTGTCTGAATGCATCATCCGGAGAAACACCAGCTCTCATAGTTTCCAGTGTGCACCAATGTTTCAACCCTGTGTGACTGAAAATCCACCACTTTGACTGGTTTTTGCTTCTTTACTCAGAGTCTGCAGCTACTGAACGACAAAAAGGAGGAATTTAGATACACCACCTTCACATTAAACCAAATTAGATTAAAAAACTCAACTCAAACACCTCTTCAAAACAGCGTCCAGTTGAAAAAACTGCAGACTGTCCTCTGGTTTGTCTCTGAATGCCTCTCATGCTCAGTGAACACCAGAATTTTTATCAGGCGAAGCAGCAAAGTGTTCCTACATTATTTATGATATCTGAAAGAACTGTTTCATTGCTCTGAAGGGGACGGTAACATGGACTGAGTGTTCTGATTGGACGACAGCACAGAGGCAGTTATGATGCCAACATATGCACAGACATGAACACTAACTGGAGTCTGGTATAAAACTGAAACTCACGATCTTTACAGACGATATCGGTGAAACATCTTGATTCTGATTCCTTTAGCTGAAAACTCAATCTTCTTTAAAGATAATAAAACACACTCTTTCCCTTCCATTAATTAATATTTATTGTACATAATGAACCCGTCTGGTGCCTCCCTCGTACTCTCTGCTACGAAGGAAGTCCCTGATGGTTAAAAATTGAAGACTCCCCTTTTTAAAACTACGGATTTAATCAGCTGCTCGTGTCTACTCTGGATTTCATTTAGTGCTTTTTTTGGAGCAGCAAATTTAAACAGCTTGTCGTCCTCATTTAACCATGATCTGTTTTGCTCTTCTGGTTATTTTTCCTAATTTTTCTTTGTATCTTTCTTTTCATTGTGAACCAAACATTGACTTTTATTGCTTAGTGGATCTCCCTGCACAGTTTAGATGGTTAGATGGTGAGGAGTGATTTTGTAATTAGGGGAACATTTCAAGTCATCATTTCAAGAAAAACTATTTAAAGCTCCCATCTCCTGCTCCTTTCCTGCAGTGTAATCTGGATCATTGATGTCTTCATGAAATGGTTGTAACATGTTTTGGTCCAAAAAGCCAATAAATCAAGCACAGCAGCATTGTTTCCAGGCTCTCATAGCCCCTCTGTTCAGAACGCTCTGATTTAGTGGGCGTGGCCTTCATATGTAAATGAGCCACCGCTGATACCGCCCCGCTCTTCCACGTCACTGAGAGCGGCGCCACGAGCTCCGAGTGCACAATGTTTAGAAAACAGAGAAGCTCGTTTACCGTAACATTACAGGCTAAAACAACAGGCTAACTGCAGCTAAAGTTAGCATCCTGAAGCTAACACACAGAGACAGGGGGGACACTGATATGTCGACTGTGTTAGCATTGCTAAATGTAGAGATGTAGAGACAGGTTTCTCTTTTCTTGTCCTGTCAGCTGGTTACTGGGATTTTTGAGACATAATTCTTCTAAATTTTGTCTAAACTGTGTTAAAAATGATGAGGGACATTTCTAGAGAGCGTAGGCTGACATAGAAATGTTGAATGATTCGAAATTTGCACTTGCACACCTGAAATGTTCCCTAATCATAGAATCCCTCCGAAAATCTGAAAGTAGGCTGCCCATTTCTCAGTGATGCTTTGCTCTGACTTCTATGCATCCATATCTCCCTCAAAGTGAAGAAATGCTGCTGGATTAAACAGCTTTACAGAGGTTTCCCTGCAGATGCAGACAGATGAACCCTGTTTTTCAGACACAGCCTGAGGACTCTAATCCCAGGAGTGATTGTTTCTTACGTGTGAAGAAAAAGCTGCATTGCTCACATAAACAAAGCTCTGAGCTCCTCCCTGCTCGGTCTGTTCAGAGCTAGAGGAGCACTTTATTCTGTTTGATAATACAAAATGTTTTTAAGTATTTCCACCTCAGGGGGGATTTCCACCTTTTAATATAAATCCAACGAAGGAGAGCTCCAAAAATCTGCAGTTAGAGACTGATTTAATCATAACAGGGCCGTTAGTGATGTCCATCCATCCATTCTTCTCTTGTTGTTGTTGTTGTAGGGTCCCCTTTGGGATCCTGGATCTGTCTTTTAGGGGTTTCTTAGCAAAGTTCCCTGACTACTCCTCACTGCGTATAGTTTCATGATTGCAGAGCAGTAAATGTTCACCGATGACGTCTGTTTGCAGACACAGCATCAGGGAATTGATCTCGTGGTGATTTTTTATTGGAGCGATGCAGCCAAGTGAGGAGATAGCAGATTTTGTTTTATTGCAAAGTGCTAAATAGATGCACGTAATTTATTTCAGCACTACTCTAATTAATTTCTGTGCTCATCATAAACTTTGTCTTTCTTAACGAACCATTTAGTTTTGGCGTCAATAAGCTTCAAACATCCTCGTGTTTGTTTCCAGCTCTGAAGGCTTAGCTGATGGTTTGTTTTACCTTTCTGGGATGATCCTGTGTTTCTTTCTGAAGCCGTCACATTCTGTATTAGGGCGTAAATGGTTTGGTTTATGAATTTATTCGAGCCTGAGGCAATATTTGAGTCTGTGCTTGTAGTCAAACGTAAATATTTAACCTGACTCCTCATGACTCCTGATGCTACTGATTTTGTTTTTGACGGTAAGTTTCGGATATCAAATCAAAATCAATTAGTGGTGCATTTTATTTTTTAAAAAACAAAGTTGCCAAGCCTCAAATTAAAGCTCCTTTGCTAAACTTTTTGTGTATGCTGATTTTAGCGCCCCCTCTGGACAAAGTAATACCTCTTCCTGCACTAACAATCTTATTCTTCACATGTGCTAGTAATCTTTTTTGGTCAAACCCACTTTTTGCAGTCAAATTTATCACTGAAAACACTGAAAAAAATCTGCACGCTAATCTGACACCTACCCTAACACAAGAAATAAAAAATGACAATCAAAAATAAGATAGTCGGGTTGAACATGACCATATTTTCCTCCTTAGAAGGTAAAATCTGCAGGAATTTTCGTAACTTGTTAGTAAACACAACGTTTAAACTTGGCTCCTCCTCCTTGGCTCAGTGCCAGCTGCAGCCCACACCTTTAGCTTCAGACCATGTTGTGAACACACTCACTAGCCCAGCAACCACCTGTAGCTTTGTGTTACTACGTGGGAGAGACTTGAGAGCCGTGCACCTGACTTAGCATGTTAGCACAAGCTAATCACAGGTATTTGACACGTACCTGGTTAGCAGAAAGCTAACTCACGTCGCTATTTATCCTATGCTGCTCGAGTGAAAGCAAGTGAAAGTGGAGCCACTTTTTTAGGAAAAAGCTTTTTCTGTTTGGCGTTTTGTTTCACTTGTTGGTTGTTTTTCTTCCTCCGTGCTACGTCCGCCATCGTAGCTGCTCTGATTAGCTTCTTCCACTCGCTATCATCAATACCTTAAGTCACTTTCTCACTGGCTGTACTGTGATTGGCTGAGGTAACCACGCTTACTCTCCACCCAGAAACATCCTGAAACAACCAAAAACATCAACATCCAGGCAGAGGAGGAGGTTTGAGGCTGACACAGACACTGACACGCACGTATAGGAAATCCTGCAGACTGTACCTTTAATTCTCTTTAGTCTAATGATCATTTGAAACTCCTTATAGAGTTTAAGCTGCAGCCATCTTGTGAAACCATTAGTGGTTTTGCAACCTGTTTAAAAGCTTTTGCCATTTAATTACGCCTGTGTTACTGGCATGAATGAATCAGACAATTTTTAAAGGAATAATTCGTCAAACAAAGAAATCTCATTCTACCTCTGCAGGTTTCATACGAGCAGCTGGTGGGTGACCCTGATTCCTCTCGAGCGCTGTTATGAATCTTTAAGCAAACTGCCACAGCCATATCTTCCAGCGCCTGAGCCATGTTGAATTTTTTATTTCATCATTTTCTTCAGCCTACAGCAGAAAGGAGACGAGAGCAGGGCCAGACTCTTTAAGGCAGAGAGGATGTTTGTTTCAGCACAAAGGCAAGTTCACACACACCCTTTGCTGCCCTACATTCATCTCTGAACCTGAAACGAGGGTCTTTGTGGCGTCCAATCAATATCTGGGCTTTAGCGAGGGGTCTGTGAGTGGGTGGGATTTTTGCGTATCCCCTCAGGCTGGGAAACATCGACCACTGACCCCAGCAGGGACCAGGATCACATCAATGTTCATCAGATAATGGACTCATGTTTACATGCAAACACGCTCTTTTTAAACCTGGCGTCAGGACGGTCGTGAACACTGCCGCTCTGTGTCCTTTGTTTGGTTCGTCTTTTCAGCCTCAGGTCTTTAGGCTGAGACTCGACACCTGAAACCTGTGAATCCGTGTGAATACAACCGCTCTGGGCTGCTTTCACTATTGTTGTGAGCCCCGGTTTCCTCACTTTCCCATGAGTCTACAGTAGATTCACTCCTCTCATATTTCCAACGCTTCACTCTCTCAGACAATCAATGCAAAATTTGTCAGAGCAGTTCCTGCGTCTGCGTGCATCCCACAGGACTCTTTCACCGTGTCACGCGTGTCCAGACAGAATATCGTTGCTGCTTTTACTGTCGTTGATGCAGCTCGAGGTTGTGATGAGAGTGCCAGTAAATTAGATCAGCAGCTCAGCCGGCTCGGGGCTCCGTCTGAGGCTGCGTTCATGAAGAAATGTGGACGCTCTTTGTCAGGAAGCATATGTCCCTGTCTCTGAAGCTTAAAATGACACGTCTGGAGGATGATTTCATTTCAGTTCATAATTTTTGATGCATAAATAATGTGCCAAGCCTTAAACAGCCGCATAGATCACAACTTAAGTCAACAAAATGAAACATGCAGATGATTTCTCTGAGCTTAGATCACGGGTCCTCAACCAGTGGCTCTTTGACTCCTCTGCAGTGGCTCCTTGTAGTTTTAAAAAATATTATTGAAATAAAGAATTTTTATTTTCCTTACAGAGGGTATTGATGATTAAAGACTCTGACACTAAATAAAATCCTACGCTAACATTTAGTTGATCTAAACCTTCATCCCATCTGTCAATAAAGCCTGCCAACGCTCTACTTCACCTCCTACAACATCAACAGCCCACCAACTTTCCATGCACCTGTGGCTAACCTCAAGTTTTACAGCCCTGGGAAGATAACTACATCTACAAAAAGACTAATCTGGAAGAAAATACTGATTTTAATTCTGTGTGGGTGGATTCATTAAACTGACAACGTGCCAGCTTAATATACAAGCTTGAGATGTGGCAAAAAAATCTTTTTTTATTTTCAATGTTTGACGTTTTGAAATTTAAAAATCCCTTTTTTTTAACCATTTCAACTTTTCCAAATATTTTTTTTGCATTTTTTAAAAAAATGTCTGAAATTTCTTTTTCTTAAATATTTGACTTTTTTAAATTTTTGAAAATTAATTTCATTTCATTTTTTTAATTTCTCTAATTTTTTGTACTTTCAGCATTTTCCACATTTTTTGCAAATGCATTAAATTTTTATTTATTTTTATTTTTTTTTATTTCAAAACTTTTCAGAAGTTTTGTACATTTTTTATGTCTTTTTTCACATGTACAATTTTATAAATTAAAACATATATCTTAACTGTTAACTGTTTAAGTGTTACCTGCCTAGGGACTACAGATGTAAATTAGCACTGATGCTATAACCCGGCATATCTTTATCTATTGTTCTTTGAATAGATGTTCATTAATGTGCGCTGTCCCTATCAAATAAATAAATAAAATAAATAAATAAATAAAACTTGTATTGTTAATTATTCACTAAATTTCACTAAATTCTTTATTTTACTATTTTGTCTTTTTTGTGAACACAAAAACAGATTTTTTTTGCTCCCGAATGACTTAAATCCAGGTGAGCTGAGGCAAATTGGCTCCTTTGAAAGTGAAGTTTTCAGACCCCTGGTCATGATCTTTGAGAAAAGAACAGTTTTCTCAGATTTCTTTTGGCAGAGATGATCCAAACTCAGGGGATGACGCTTTAAAAATTCTCTGCATCAAATTTGCATTGTTTAAACAAGCTGTTTTCCCTCTGGATGTTTCAAATCTCACAATAACATCCTCCACCCTACTGACTTTCAAATCGCGTCTTGAAACTTATTTTCATTCTTTGGTTTTTAATTTAGCACGGGAGTTGTGTGATCTCTGTCCTTCTATGTCTTTTATGGTCTTAACCCCTGTGTTTTATTTATCTTATTAGTTTCTGTGTGTTGTTTTATTTTATTGATGTTCTTTGATTTTTACTGTGCAGCACTTTGGTAAAAGTGATAGTTTTTTTGTAAATGTGCTGTATAAATAAAGCGGATTGGACAGGATAAAGATATTTCTGCTTTTTGCAGTCTTAGTGTCCACTCTGGGAGTGTGTGCCTTCCCACAGAGTTTCTGGTGATGTCGCCTGAATGAAAGAGGATATAACAGGGTCAGAGTTGAATAATGCACACATAGTTTCCCAGAGTCTATTGTTTACCTCAGGCATCACTCTGGTTGGCCACGCTCAGAGCTGGAAGCTTCCATTGTGTGAGACGGAGGCACAGAAATGACATTTCCAGTTTGCAGAGAGTTTGCAGAGGCACGGGGTGAGAAAAGGGGGGATCCCTGCAGGAAAGCGTCAGAGAGGAGAGGAATGTGGAGATGCAGGGACTGACGGGCTGCGGGAGGAAAACGTCTGTGAAACGTTGTCGTCTGAGGGGTCTGCTATTGTTTGGCTCCCCTGCACAGAGGCAAGAAAGAGCTGCTCGTCTTTTTAAAGGCGCAGGAGGCTGGAGTCAGGAGGGAGAGGGGGGAGGAGAGCAGCGGCACAGCTCAGCGATATCAGCAGCCAAACAGAGGAGGAGGAACCTCACAGACACATGAAGGCTGCAAGACAGCAGGGTTGTGTTTTCATCCTCTCTGCTTTGGATTCTTCTTTGTGACATTTTCGGTGGACATTTGCGTGGTGCATCGTTTGAGGAGCAGGATCATCCGCCGTCTGTAGAGGAGCAGAGGCTGAGCAATGCTGTGCGTAAAGTCAGGAGCCCTGAATCATCCGCCGCTCTGCTCCTGATGCGAGCAGGAGACGCTCATCCTCTGCACTGCAGCACAGGAAGCCCGGCCGCCGCTCGCCGCCTCTGACTCTGAGCAGGACGAGAGGAGAAGGTGTTTCCAAGGAGGGAGCAGGTGGATGTGGAGGGTGGCTGGAGAGCAGCAGCAGGCAGGGGGGGGCAGGGGGGGCAGAGCTAGTCGAGGATGGGAGCCAACGAGTCCATGGAGCAAGGACAGAGCCACTGTCCCTCTCAGGAACACATGTGAGTCGAACTTCACGTCAGAGGTGATGTGATCGTAAAAGCAGAGAGGGATCTCTTTGTTGTGCAGCAGCTCTGCACGCTGTTGCTTTCCTGCTGTGGCTTTAATTCCCCCTGCATGGAAAGAAATCTGAATGATGGTTGCAATGTTTACGATGCAGGTTGCAGTCATCATCTCGCTCAGTTTGGTGATTTTTTATCATTCATGTCATAAATCCTTCCGTGCAAACTGCTTCCAGACATTTTCACACTACAAAACCTTGTGCAACATGCTGCATTTGTCATCTTTGTTGTTGTTGTCTTTGTGATGTAAATAAGAACGAGATTCTCCGCGCGTGTGCACAGACACGTGTGCTTCAATGTGTCATCGTCACAGTACAGTACGTGTAAAGATGAAACACAACAGTCCTGCAGGGGAGCCAGAATTAGGCAACGAGCGCAGTGGGTACCGCCGTGAAGCCGCCGTGAAGCCGCTGGGAGGCTGGTGGGGTGATGTTTTGCTGTGACGTGTCGGTCGCGGTGGGAGCAGGAGCAGGAGCTGGTGATGGTGTGGAAATAGATCACACTGTGTGTGCGGGGGAGGAAGGAGAAGTTAGTGACTGAGCAGGAGTGCTCCACTTTGCTGTGTTTTATTTATATCCCAGACACACGACTGCACAGGGGAGCAGCAGGAGGAGGAGGAGGAGGAGGAGAGGTGGAGGGAGTGTGTGTGCCTCCGTAAAGTTTACATCAATGATGTAAAGCATCAAACTGTCAGAGTACAAACCCTTCCTGCTGAGGGTTGTGTAAGATGTTTTGGTCCAGGTGTGCTCGCTGCCGCCACCTGAACCGTCACTAACACGGCTTTTACTGGATGCACTTCCTGTCAGCTCTAATCTGAGCTGAAATGTAACCCAACGGACCTGTTCTGAATTTTTCTCTTATTTTATGTTCCTGACTGTATTTATAGGGGGTCTTCTTGTTAATCCCTTGCAGTAATCCCAGAGAGCCTGGTGTCTAAACTCTGATTTTTACCCCCTCCTCACGGTGGCTCTGACTCCCAGACACGACCTGTTGTTGTTAAATGTGCCATCTGTTTACAGTTAAAGTCTCAGATTAGGTTAGATGAAGTATTACACTCAGGGATTATCTTGGTCTGACACTCTTTTTGTCCTCCATGGCTCCTTTGTTTTGGGTTTCCCAGACAAAGGGATGACCGGCTCAGACTGAGCTCCAGGTTCAGGAGGATTCTCCGTCAGACTTCCTGTATCTGAGGTGTTATTTTCAGAGGATGTTGTGCTCTTTTTCTTCTACAAACCTCTCGTTGTTGCTCCCTGCTCTCCTCCTCACGTCAGTGTTGAACTGGAGAGGCTCTTGTAAAATGTAATTTCAGTGTGTATGATGTAATACTTCATCATAATTCTTCAGAGGGAGAGAAGAGCAGGAGCTCCCTCTGTTGGTCTGTTTGATCGTATCACAGCAGGGGATGAGCTGAGGAGTCCAATAACATGCTTTAAGAAAAGACATGTTTTTTGTCCTTTTTCCAATTTTGTCATTCGGCTTTTTGCTTTTTACCGAGTCCAAACTGTCTGTGAAGAATCACCCAAAGTTTGGTGACATTTCTATCTTGATTTACAGAGATTCATGCATTAATGTAGATGTTTCTTTTTGGGAAAGCCTCTTTATTGACTGTTTTAAGTTTCTATTTAAGATCCAAAATGCAGCTCAGGGAAACAATAACACAAAAAAGTTTTTTTTTATTCTTGTCTGCCTCAAGCAGGGGAAGTATTACATCTTCTTTTGCGATACAAAACATAAAATTCAAGCTCTGAAAACAGGAAAAGGCTCTCTTAAAGCCCGTTGGTTTGTTATTCTTCTCTCTCATTAAGCTCAAATTGCCTCGAGATTTAAAATTCAGTCACAGAAGAAAATTTAAGACTCAGGTATTTGCATGAAAATACGTGCACCAGAGCGCCCCACAGTGGCTCAAAACTGCAGCCCCTTCAGCTACTTTCATCTACAGGCCTGAATTTTTTAGTGCATAACTACCATGTCTAGACCTACAAAAAAGTGTCATTCGACTATCGTGAATTCCTAACAGGAAGTTTGCAATTTGGACGTAAACATCAGATTTTGACGATTTATAGGTTACATATTTAAACAAACTAGTCCTGGGTTTTTTCTCAGATCACCTCCAGACTTGGTAATAGTCATAATTGTACCCAATGTGTTAATACAACTAAACACAGGATCACAGAGTCTGCAGGTAAATAATGTCTCATTTATTTCCTAAGTGTGGCTAACACTAGCAGAACTAGCATCACTAGCCTTCAGTCCTCTTTGCAGGTTAAAGTCCACATATTGGTGCAAATTAAACATTGCTCTTCATACGACTTCATCTCCTTTGATTAATATTAAAATTCCAGTTTGTGCAGTTTGAGTCATCAGTGCTTGTTTACATCCAGGTAGTAGAGTATTGTAGCATTATGAGAGGATCCAAATTAGGGGTGGGTACTGAATTAGGTACTTTTAAAGGTACCAACCATAGACTGTATAAACACGGACGTAGTCTCCCTGACGTCCCCCGTCTGTTTCTGAAACAGAAAATGAAGCAGATCGGCTATAGCGGCCATATTGGTAGTGACAAGGGCTTTGCGTACAACCATAGGGCGCCTGTCGGTCACGTGACCTGAGCTGTGCCTCTGATTGGAGGAGCTTGCGATCTTAATATCCTTAGTTAGAAAAAAATTCACCCCCGTACAGTGTGTGCTGATAGTAAAGTTAGCGACTCAGACAGGAGACCTTTTTTGAACCAGGCTGTAAATAGGTTAATTTCTGCTTTGAAAACAGCTTTTTTTGCTTGGTGTGTTTGTGACTTCCTGTACTTCCAGAGCCAGCCTCAAGCGGACACTGGAGAAACAGCAGATTTTAGCACTTCAGCATTGTCTCATATTCTCAGACCAGAGGTTGCCGCTTGGTACCAACTGAATAAAATCAAACGGTGCCATGTTACGCCAAGTACGCCAGCGGTACCTTAACACATCCTTGTGACTGTGAAGTAGTGGAAGAGTAGGAGATTTTCCATGTGGGACATGAACCCAGCATTACAAGGTCTAATATTGAGAAATAAATATGTTAAATTGAAAAACTTTGATTTTATTTTTAAACAAATTTATATATATTATCACAAAAACACACCCAAGAGTACTGAAAATTTGTACCGTTGAGCACTGATATTGATTGCCAGATATTGGGCATTGGTACCGTATCATTTCAGATGTGAAAGGTACCCATCCCTAATCAGGTCTCTCTGATAAGAGGGAGAGAAAAGGAGAACGCAAATTAGTTCTTGGTTCAAATCCTCTTGAAACTTTGAGACCCACTCCTCAAAAAAAGACTCTCCTAAGCACAAGTCTTGAAAGGATAAAAAAGATATTTCCTGTATATTAAATCCTTTGGTTGACCAGGAAGAGGCTGACATTCTGCTGATTTTTCTACCTAAAAAATAAAAAGTGAAGATCCTAAACCTGAAACAAAAAGATGAGATACCTGACTCAGCTGAGAGGGGAAGGTGAGCTGATTGAGGAGGTGATGAAGGGAGGATGAGCTGTGGTGATGGAGCAGACGAGGAGGAATGAAGGAAAAGAGGAGTAAATAGGAGAAAGGAGGATGACTGTATCTTTGCAGAGAGGGTTTAGAGGGTGTTCAGCGGGAAAAGATGGAGGAAATATGAAGCAGCAGAGTCACCAGCCTCCCATCAGCTCTCATCCAATCAGTGATGCTCCCTCATCACTCCTACATTTTTCCAAAGAACACACGAGAGCCGTCGTTTTCAGCCACATTCGTTGTTTTATTTCTTGTTTTTTTTGGAGGAGTGTGAAGCTAACAGGTCAGAGAGATGGCGTTTGCTTCACGTGCCGGTGCAGCCCAGTTTCCACCCCCTCCCCAGGGGGGTTCGTGTTAGTCCCCCTCCTGCTCTCTGAAAGCTGTTTAGACAGGCTGAGTTGGATTCGGCTGAGAGCACAGACGCGTCTGGCGGTCTGAGCTGCTTCACGCTGCAGAGCCTCTGTCTCCAGGCAGCTATCTCTGCCTGCGAGACGACGACGCTGTTCATTTCTGCTCTGTCTTTGTCTTTATCTGCCCCCGGATCCTGACTGCCCACCCACACGATGTCTTTCCTCTTTCTAGGTTTAGTCTGTATGCAGGTAACACAAAACCTGCCCAGGATTTAACCAGCTTAGAGGAACAGATTTGTGAATTTAATTTATATTTTTAAATTAAACCTTTTGATAAACTGTGAGCAGAGCGATGCTGATGCTTCAGATGTTGCTTCATAAACCTTAAATATCTTTTTATTCCTCTTGGTGTTTTCATTCTGTGTTAGCTCAGCCTCAGTGTGTGTTTGTGTTGGACTTTGTGCATCCAGCTTCTGTGTGTGTGGTTTTTTTTTTCTTCCCCCCGTTAGCATCTATCGCTGTGGAACATATGGCGGGAGCAACCTCCTGTTACCATAGCAACACACTGTTTGCAGCCACATTAAAAAAATCTCTGCAGGGACAGAAACGTGGCGCTGAAACCAGCCCTGATTACCTTATTGTTTCATTGTTTCCAGTTTAATTACCTCCTATTGTCAAATTAGCAGGTTTTTTTTTTTTTTTACTCGTCCAAGCTAAATCTGTGTTCAACGCCTAACGAGGAATCTTAATAGAAAGATTTTAATGAGGAGTTTTATTTCTATGGATCTTGCATAGGGAACATAAATGAAGAAGATTATTTTTATTTTATTTTACAGATCTCTGAAGGATTTAAATAACTTGAAAATGTAATGCGCCACAATTCAGCCAACTTGGTTACTTGTGGAGGAAATTTTATAAAATTTATTTTTTGGATGATTAGTCCACAAATGAGTCGGATTCACCTCCATATCAAATGTTTTTTATAAGACAAAACTTATGAAAAGCTCTTTTCATTTTAATTTCACAGCCACTGAATGATCCTATTTTTAATAATAAGAGAAAATAGATAAATAAATTTGTCTTGAGCCCACCAAAAATATAAAAAGCCCTGTTGAACATTCGCTCAGTATAACAAACAGAGCATCAGATTAACACGCTGACAGCGGTTCATGTCGTGTCAGGGATCAGATCTCATCAGTCAGTCTTTGGGATCAGGATCTTTATCCCATTTGGGATGAATGACTCCTAAAACTCATCAGGACTCTATAGCGCCTCCAGCTGGCAGAAGAGAGGATGGAAATGAACTGCTATAAACCTCTGTGCACTATTTTCCCTCCTATTGATAAAATCTTATCCACAAGCAGACTCCAAAGTGTACCTTACCTGTTGATGAACTCCTCTTTGTAACCTTTCCTTCCTCGAAGCCTCCTTTCTAAGGATGGGAGAAAAAATTTATGTATCGTAGTATTCAGATTTTTTGTTTAACAATTTTAAATTGTGTTTTCTTTGATTTTTTTTTCAATCCTTCATCTTAGTCTTTGTTTAAAATTTGGGTTGGAAAAGAGTTGAGCTGTCAGATCCCCTGAATAAATCCTTAAATAATAAATGAATGCTTTATTTCGAACATGTGAAGATAATACAAAAAGAAATAAAAGAAAATCAACAGGGAAAAGAACAAATGAAAACACAAAAATAAATAATAATAGAGAAAAAAAATAGAAAAAAAGCAACCAGGGAAAACAAAACAACAGCAACAGCAAAACGAACCCTCAAAACAAATAAATCAATTTTGACATGATCGAAAAAGGAGTGGGAAGAAGCATCAGCTTATTTAATCCTACCTCTTCACCTATTCCTAAAAACTCCAATGTTATTTTATTGAAAATCATTGAACAATACTTGTGAAACAATGAAATCTTTATGTTTTAACTTAAACATCCAATAAAGTGTCCTGAGTTTCAGGTCTCAGAGCAAAAAACATCAATGGCTGGCCGTCAGACCTTCCTGGAGGTTTATAAGATCAGTTTCATATGTAAGAATGGGCAGATCACCGATCCCCCAAAATTAAAGAAATCGGCACCAATCGATCGTTGCATGTCTAGAAATCACAAAAATCTGAAATATTGTAGAATCACAGTCCCAGCTTTTCTTCTTACTGTCAGTGCTCACCTGACCGTCTGACACTCTGACACTGTGATCCTGTGTCCCAGTGACAGATCCAGATGGATCTTCAGTCAGACCAGTCTGATCCTGCTGGGACTCGCTGGTCCCTCGCTGAGATTACAGCTCTGGCTCCTCTCTCCGCCATGTGCCGTCTGGTTTTTGCATCACGAAATAAAGGCAATTAAAAGGCTGATTATTGATATTTAAATCATGGAGAAAGCAGTTTACGCTTTTCACTGAGAATCCTGTCGGAGCTGACGTCTTATCCTGATGCAAAATGTTTTACACAGTCTTTGATAAATATGCTGCTGCATATTTCAGCCTTATTGATCTGAGTGGGTTTTGTCTGGTGACAGTCATATCTCAGGTTTTCATTTGATTCATGTGTGTGGATGTGATGCAAAGCTGACACACAGGATGCAGGAAAGCTTCAGCGCTGCCATGGGGATAAGCTGGATCAATACATTGTATAGACTGGGTTTCTGTAATCTACACTGCAAAAACTGAAATCTTATCAGGTGTTTTTGTCTCATTTTTAGTAAAAAAACGTCTTTTTAGACTAAATCTGAGCCACATTCACCTGACCAGTCCAGAAGAATGTCTTATTTCAAGTTATTTATCTTTTCTCTTGTTCCATTGGCAGATTTTTTCACTCGCCCCAAACAATTCAGACCTCATTTTTGTCTTTAAATAACTTGAAACAAGACATTTTCTGAACTGGTCAGGTGAATATGGCTCAGATCAAGTATAACAAGACAATGTTTCTTAAAATAAGACAGAAACACTTGATAAGATTTTTGCAGTGTAAGTGAGGAACCATTGTGGTTAGTCTTGAATTTGCTGATAATAAGAAGCATGCAAATGGAAATATGAACACCCGTGCATGTCAGGTTTTTCCTATAAGTTGTCTTTGCAAAAACTAAAAGAGTTAAAACACAACATAACACAGGGAAATGGGCCAGGTTAGAGTCTTTAAAGGAATAGTTGATACACTTTTTGTTATACTGGTCAAAATAATCCATATGTCTTGATGGCAAGCACTACATGATGTGTTCTTGAATGAGAGTGAATAATATCCACTGTCTACAGCAGGAGAAAACCCAGGAAAACATCAGCCAATCATATCTCTTGGGATTCTATCTGTTTAACCAATCAAATCCCAAACGTGACGTTTTGCCCTCCTCCTGTGCGTACATTTCACCGGTGAACACTGCCGCACTGTAAAAGTGGATAATACTAGCATGACAGTTGGGTGTACTAACAAAAGTCATGTTTGTTTATTTGTTTTTTAGCTTTATGTTTTAACGTTTTGATGTTTCCTTACCTCTAAATGAAACATGACTCTACGTCGTGCCAAACATAAAATGATGAGCTGAGTCCGTCTTTCAGTCATTAACAATCAGTCGCCAATCAGCGGCGCTCGTACATGTGAGCGGGGGGCGTTGCTTTGGAGGAGCTTCAAGGGGAGGGGGGGGAGGGGCTAGGCGGAGTCCTGACGAGATGCTACTTTCAAACTCAGTTTTTCAGGACTGCCAACCCTGCCTTTAACAACCTTTAGATAAAAAGAAACACCCAAGGAAATATGCAGGATAAAATGATTAGAGGTAGCCCGATATATCGGCCGGCCGATATATCGGGCTGATATTTGGACATTTGTCTCTATCGGCCATCGGCCGTATTTTCTTTTAAAAAGCCGATTTTTGATCCGTTGTAGAAAATGACGCAATTTTTGATCAGGCACAAAAAAGATGAGCACCTCAAACTTGTGGAACCACTTGGATACATTACATACTTTTGTTCAAATTATATTAATAAGTTTAAATTTCTTTTTTGACATTTCAAGAAGAGTGTGAATGTTTACTACTGCTTGTTACATTGTGTGTTTACTCAGACAAAATATTTCATTGTTTTGAAAGCTGAATAAATGTTCAGAGGACTGGACACGAATTGTTGTAATAGATTTCTTTTAGTTGCTCAGAAATTGCTGCGTTTCACAAAAATGTGATAAATAAATATTTATTTAACAATCGGCCTGAATATCAAATTGGAAAAATCGGCTATGCATATTGGCATCGGCTGCCCAAATTTGGAAAGCATTGGCATCGGCATCGCCCCCCAAAAAGCCCATATCGGTCGCCCTCTAAAAATGATTGGCTGGCAGGTTGAGATACAAAGTCTAAAAAAGCCAAAAAGCACAAAAAATGCTTGCAAAAGTATGTGAATTGGGTGTAATTCCTTCATTACAAATTCAATTTATTAATTTCAGATTATTTTATCCTGATTAAACAACATTAAAGCCCCTTTAGATACATTTGTGTCATAAAATGACCAAAGCTTTGCTTTTTTCCCATCTTACACTGCAAAAAAACAAAATCTAATCAAGTGGTTTTGTCTTACTTTACGTAAAAAAAGTCTTGTTTCAAGTTGTTTAAAGACAAATTAAAGTCTGAATTGCTGCAACAAGTAAAGAAAAATCTGCCAAAGGAACAAGAAAAATTTGCTTGAAACTGAGATTATGTCTTAATAGAAATACTTTTCTCTTGTCCCATGATTTTTTTTTTTTTTTTTTGCATGTTACAACCAATTAGGACCACATTTTTGTCTTTAAATAACTTGAAATAAGACATTTTTCTGAACCGGCCAGGTGAATGTGGCCCATATTAAATCTAAAAAGACATTTTCTACTGAGAATCAGACGAAAAAAACTTGATAAGATTTTAATTTTTTACAGTGTTCCCCTTGTTTTAGTAGCTATAAAATGATGTTGCTCAGTTCAAGGTGTTGAGTAAAGAGGCCTTGGTAGTCTTTTCCTTACTATTAATGCAGAAAACACATTGTTGATCATTTTTTGTGGTTTCTCTCGTAAGCAGTTAATTTGCAAATTCTTTTTTGCAACAAATCAGTTTCTGTTATTTCCTGCAGATCGTTGCAGCTGTAGCTGTGTGCCGTGTAAATGTGAGGAATGTGTGAGCTGTTTCAGAAAAGGTTCCTCCAGATCGTCTTTGTTGATACAGCAAAGATGCTCAGGAGCAAGAGAGGGAGGTGGAGGGAGGGAGGAGACAGAGGGAGTATCTACAGTATGCAGGGGAGGCGGTGGTCTTCTGCAGCCTGTCTCATTTAGATTAGGAGGCTCCAGCTCCTGGTCGAGAGGAGAGGAGAGGAGAGGAGACCGGCTGATGTGGCCGTGCATGACAAAAGGAGCAGCCTGAGAGGAGTGATGCTGTAGATCTGAGACAAAAGCATCTGAGGATCTGAGGAGAGGAGGAAAAGAGAGGAGGAACAGAGAGGAGGCAGAGGAGAGGTGTGATCTGCTGGTCGTCTACCTGCGCGTCAGGCAGCGGCGTCGTGGTGCGGCGAGGCTCAGCCCACTGGCAGCCATGGCAGTGAGTGCGTGGCAGGCTCTGTCTCCACTGCAGTGGGCTCGCTGGGGCTGGGACAGTCTGCTGGGAGGGGCCGGGGACGGGGACAGCCCGGGCTCCGATCCGGCTCTGGGGCTCCTGCGGAGTCTCTCCTGGGGCTCGCGTCATGACAACCTGCTGAAGGAGGCCGGGGAGCCGGTCAGACAGAGGTGAGACAGGACGGGCGGCTGGGGCTGGGTACGGTCAGATGAGACGTGATGAATGGAGCGGGGAGGCTGGGAGTCCGGCTGCGTGGTGAGCCGGCTTTGTGCACGCGTGTGTATCCAGGAAGAAAAATCAATATTTCTTTTTGCTCAGGAGGGTGAGACCGTTCTGCTTTGTTTTACAGCTGATGGAGAAACCAGCCTGATTTTTGTTTGAGTTTCTCTTCAACGTCTTGGTTTCTGCTTCAGATCTGGAGCTGGTCTTGTGTGTAAAAGAAGCTTGTGTGTCATTCTGTGTCCCAGATGTGCAGTTATCTGTCACCTCGCTGCAGATTCAGCGTTTTCATTTGAGGCAGAGGAGGAGAAATGGACCATAACACAAACTGTTCCCTGAGGCTTTTTGAAGACGTGTACAATGAGCGGGACTTGTTACTTTTATTACCAGCTTATGATGAGACATAACACAGGAAAACAGGCCAGGATAGAGTCTGTAACAACCCTTAGATGGAAAGAAACACTCAAGGAAATATGCAGGATGAAATGATTGGCTGTCAGGTTGAGATATGTAGGGGTAGGGGTGAGTATTGGCACGAACCTAATAATACGTTACGCATCACGATACTTTGGTAACGATACAATAATATCACGATATCACAATGTTGTGATATATCGCAATATTCTGCAGAGTTAACTATTTAATTGAAAATAGCTTTTCTATCTCATTGTGTTGGAATTAGTGAAAGTCAGAAGCAGTTTTTGATACTACTACTTAAAAAACATAAAGTGTGTCGAGTAGGGCTGAACGATTTTAAGAAAAGATTGAAATGTGATTTTTCTGGCGGATATTGTGATTTCAATTCGATTCAGGATTTTCTTCAAATCAAGCTTTGGGATATTCACACGTAGGGCTGAACGACTTTAGGAAAAGATCTAATTTTTCTGGCAGATATTGCAGTTGACGATTTTTTAATCATCAATAGTGATGATAAATAATCTGTTTTCATCAACTTCTACTCCTAAACAGAGGCTTTGTGTTGTTGACCTGCTTACCAGCACTTTTAACATATAGATTGTCTACAAATTTGTAAAACAGAATGTGTATCATACTTGACACAACAGATCCTGAGTCAGTCAGGAGCGCTGCAAAAAATTGCTGCTTTGGCGATCTCAAAATTGCATTGTCTAAAATTGCGATTTCGATCTGAAAACGATAAATTGTTCAGCCCTAGTGTCAAGTTTGTCTCTTGAACTACGGTCAGTTGGTGTCCACAATTTTACATATAAAAAATCTGATATTGCACAAAACATGACTTTAATTGCTATTTTATCAGTCTGCTACACTGTAAAAAATAAACTCAAAATACTTTTAAACTAACTGACCCTAAAAAGAGAGAGAAAAAATTGATTTACAGTATCAAAACCCACATCATCAAGTTTAGGAATAAAATATTTTGAGATTATATTCATTATTCAGTTTATGGGTAACATACAGTGGAGTAGCTCTCTGGTGCCGTCTACTGCAGTGGAGGAGCAGAAGACATATTGTACTTCAAACTCACTTAATATATGAATTGTTATCTTAACTCTTGTAATATGTTAGAAAGCTGCTGTCGTCTTTAGTGTTAGCAGGTCAAATGTGACCCGTGGTTAAATTTACAGATGAATATAAATAATAATGTTTATGGTAATCTGCCACAAAACAAAACATAAATTGCATAATATGAAGGGTAAATTCTTGGCTGGCAGGGTTACACAATTTTATGAAAAACCTTCAATGGAGTACCAACAAGTCTGATTTGGCTAGCTAGCGTTAGCGCATAATGTGGAGGTTCAACGAGCATCGAAACACGCTCGAATCATTTTCAAATTCTGAGTTTGTTATCGTGATTGCACTGGCCCATATAAATTACTTTAAAAAATCATCGCAAATTTACTTTTTGTTTAATGCACCAACCACCAAGAACTTTGGTAGCACAACAGCAACTACCTACCATGCTACCATTACAAGTAAACAAAAGCCTATTGAAAACATTGTTTACTGGAAATTAGCATGCTAGCGGTGTTTCATTTGTAACCTATTGAGTAGACCACAAGCAATGCTTTTATTGTTTTTACAATGTTTTTCTTTTATTTGTATGTTTTTATCATTTTATTTTGATCTACCTGTACAGCACTTTGTCTACAGCTAAGTACATCTAAGTGCTCTATAAATAAAGCTGGTGTGGTAATAAACCAGTGAATGAATGTTTATGCTAAGTTTGAAAACATAACTCTGCTTTCGTGAGTTGAAACGTGCGATTCGGTTTGGTATAATATTACTTACAAATCCAGAAGCTCCAAAGCTAGGAGGCCCTTAGTTTTGAGGCCCTTTTCTTGTTTCAGCTCACGCCAGTGAGTGAAAGCTGGTCCAATATTTATGCGAGTCCAGGCTCGTGGCCATGAGGCAGAGGCGGCATCATTCGCCCAATCAATCGTTTATCTATCGCCTCACTGAGTTTGGGATCATAACGTTTTTGTCCAAATATTATCTATTCAATTCATGATATGAGATAATTTAACCCTGTTTAAAACAGCATTGACGCCCTTTTTGATAAACATGTAGGTGCCACAAAATGACCATAGTTTTGCTTTCACATACTTCTCTTCTTGAAGGGATGTTTAAGTCCATATAAATCTAAAATCAAACGTTTTAATTTAACACAAGAAAATTGTTCTCACGCTGCCACGCTGACATGGTCAAAACCTGTTTTTTGCCTCCTTCTACACACACACCTGGCTCATTACCTAAGTTTACCTCAAAACAAAATATACTGTGAATGTTTCTTAAAAAAAGGAATAAGAAATGAAACAAACTGAAAACTTTATTTTGGCCCCAACAATAGGTCTTAATATTTTTTAATCTTCAACTAGCTTTCGTCTTTTCTTGGAAATTCTGAAATTTCACTTTAAGTTGAACTGAAAAAGACAGTAAGGATTAGTCTCACTGATAAGCTCATTAACCTGGACTCTTGTGATTGATTAACACAGAGTCAAGGATTTAACCTTCTCTTCTATTAGTGTGTCAAGGTTTCATTTCCTGGATTTATAAATTTTAAATAAGTCCCACCAAAGAAATTATCTTAGAGAGAATCCAAGCATTACAACTGACGCCACATACCCCAGGACTATGATATCATTTCTGTCAATTCACGACTTTCTGTGTCTGAGCTCATCCTCTCATGACGTCAGCGTCCGTAATCCTGAAACACCCGCAGTCCGAGTGATCTCAGTCTGACTCAGAGCAGCTTTGACTCCATGTCTCCTTTTCTGTTCCTCTCACAGGAGCTCAGACTCTGATGGAGCCTTCGAGACCCCTGAATCCACGACTCCAGTGAAGGCCGCTTCTCCAACAGAGCCTCAAACCCAGCAACTGCTGTCACATGACAAAGGTAAATGATGATGGTCGTTTTACAGCGGAGAGTCCTGTGGCTCCATCTAGTGGAGAAAAGATGGAACTACCTTATCTGAAGACTGGTATCTAGGAGGTGTGGTCGTTTGTCACGGCTTCAGTCCCGCTGTGAAACTCTTATTGAGTCGTTAAAGCACATTTATCTCTGTAATTGCTCACGTCAGGAGTCAGCTGCAGCTCCTTCCTCCCTGATTCTCAATCCCTGCTAAAATATGATAATCCCAATTGAGCTTCATCTGATTTTATATTTTAAGCAGCAGCTTTAAACTTCTTAATGTCTCTCTTTCAGCTTTTGCCGTAGGAGACGTCTCAGCTTCCGGCGCTGACTCTGACCTGACCTCGGCTGAAAGACCCTGCAGATCCCCGTCGATCGTCTTCGATGAGGACAAGCCCATCGCAGCCAGCGGCACCTACAACTTTGAACTTTTGGCTTCAGATTTATCCAGTCCCACTCTCACCCGATCGCAAAGCCTCCAGGGAGGAGAACTTGAAGGCGCCGATCAGTCCGAAGGATCAGCTGCAGGAGGTTTTCGTCCACATTCTGAATCCTTCAGCGTGGGCAGCGGGAGTGCACCCGGCACGCTCCACAGACCAAAGAAAGTCCGTCCTGGATCTCTGAAAAAGAAACCTTTCCTCAGACAGAATTCCAACCCAGAGAGTCCAAGGCCGTCCTCGTCCAGCAACACCCCTGAGATCAACCGACGGGCAAAGCCGCAGACTTCCAACTCTTTCCAGACTCAGCAGGAAGCAGAGGGAGGATCCGCAACCCCGAGCCCGGGAGGAACCCTCCGCAAGACCAGGAAGAGCCGGGTGGTGACCCCTCCACCTCTGCCGGAGGAGACAAATAATCAGACCCAAGGGGACACCCTCGCTTTGCCCCTGTGCCAGGAGGAGACTCCGCTCCCTGGTAGTTCACCGGGCAGAGACGAATCCCCCATCCCCCCCAGCGGGTCCTACCAATGGGATCCGGATAACTTCGAGAACATCAACCCTTTCAAAACCGGAGGTAGCAAAATCGCCAATTCCCCAGTTCTGGGCCGTAAAGATCTGCTGAGTGCCCCCTTTACGGACTCTCTAGAAAACCCTCCGGCCCCTGCCTTTGAGCCGAGCCCCCCAGCTCCTCCCAAGGAGCCAACCACCAACCCAGAAGAGCAGCCCATCCTCCCCAAACGCCAGCCCGTAAGGCTGGAGTTTGACTACTCTGAGGAGACCAGCGAGGCGCCACCCCAGGCCTCTCCCCCACCCAAGAAAGTGGGCAAGAAGCCGGGTGCCAAGATGCCTCTGAGGAAACCGAAGCTGGGGCTGAAGAAGGCCCCTCCAGCGCAGACGGAGCAGCTGGACAACAACCCTCCAGAGCCTTACAACGGGAACGACGAAGAAATCCCCATCCACAAAGCTTCGTACAACTTCGAACCCGACAAGTGGGACGATCCGAACTTTAACCCTTTCAAGTCCAAGAAGGGCATCTCCAACTCCCCCACGCTGTCCAGGCCCTCTTATGGCTTTGACACGGATAACTTTGACGACTCTATAGACCCGTTCAAGTCCTCCAATAGGATGGCCAACTCCCCTCCCAAAGCCTCCGCCTCATTCGAGCTGTCGTCCAATGATTTGGACGAGAACGAGAACGACAACATCGCAGAGCTGGGGGACCAAAACCAGAACAAACCCGCCAAGAAGAAGAAGACGCCCATCAAATCGTGAGTTCACTGCTGTTTTTCTCTGTGGGGGTGTTAGCGTCTCTGTGGGGGGGGCTTTCTGAGGTCAGTCTGTGTCTGCACCAGGTCCTCTGTCTGCTGCTCTTTGTCTGTCTCTCTGTCACCTGTGTCTGTGTGTTCTCATATGTCACAGGAAGTCCAAGGGTGTGTCTTCTCTGTGTTGTCTGTTGTAAGTACAGAGACAACAACCGTTCATCTTTCTCACCCTTAACTTCACGTCACTCTTTATGAGGCAGAATGTGGCCCCTCCTCTATTAACAGAAACCTCACACCCCCCGCTTCACTTTCAATCAGTTACATCGAATCCAGATCCAGTTAGATTAGAGGGACAGCAAATTCTGCGTTTTTTTCCAAATTATGGATTATGAAGATGACAAACTCCAAACTGTGATACCATTGAACGTACTGTTTGTTTATCTATTTAACAAATATCAACAAAGAGGAATGGTGCAAAGGGAATTTATGTTCAAAAGGCAAAGAAATGAACTTTGAAAATTGAAGGGACAAAGTACTGAAATGATCAAGCAGAGAATGAGGAAAAAAAACAAAAGTGAAGAAGAAAACCTGGTAAATGAAAGTTATTTTACCTAAAAAAGACTTAGTACAGGCTTCAATTTCCACTTTTAGAGCAACTTCGCGCAACAGCCCAGCGTGCAGCGTTTCATGTTTGGACACTACATCAAAGTCATTATAACAGCAGCCAGAATATGTTTCTGCTGGTGTTTGTAGATGAACAGTTTTTTTTTTTAATGAGGCGTATTTATCTACAAAGGGGAATATTTTACCTCACATTAACGAACAATGGTTCAATGGAAGGTAATTAAACAACCCCATGCAGTGACAGTGTTTGCTTTGCAGGGGGATAAGGGTGGGGTGTTTAACATCATAAGTTTTATCCAAACCATCCAAACCAACCTGGGAATTTACAAAACTGGAAACTTTCAATGGAAATTTTCAGAAAATGAACACGGTATTAGAAGGATTAACGTGGTAATTTTGGGGAATTTATATTAACTGCATTGACCCTGGCAATAGACGTGTATAAATATGAAACACATTGGTTTGTTATGAGCAGATATGCATGAGAACACGTCTATGAATATGTATTTTTTAAATGACGTTATTAATGATTTTTCAGGAATTTTCTCTGAGTCTAACTGTCATAAATATTGGCATAAATATTTGTCGGGACCAAACACATGCTAATATTCCTCATACAACGTTTCTAGTGACAGTCATCAGTTTTAGGAACTGGAGACGTTAAATGGTTTCTTTCACTGAAAAACAAAAATGGCAATAATAATAATAATAATAATAATAATAATAATAATAATAATAAAAATGATAAAAAAATGAATAATAAAATAAATGAATAAATAATAATGATGATAAATTAAAAAATAAATAAAAATAAACAATAATAATAATAAAAATACAATAATAATAATGACTTTATTTGTATAGCACATTTAAAAACAAACATTTACAAAGTTTTTTGACAAATAGTCAGAACATAAAAAAGGAATACAAGAATCCTCACAAAGAAATAAAATAAAAAAGCTCAGTTCAGTCAAGACAGAATTAGAAATACTTAAGTTTCATTTGACATATGAACCCAGACAATACAAGAACCATGGGCTGTATAAAATGAGACCAAAATAAAAGCTAAAAAAATATCAATCAGCAAGAAAAGACAATAAAAAGAGGTTGAGAGCGGAAAACGGGACAGCAAATATAAAAAAAAAAACAATATTAAGAGTGTTAATAGAGTAATGAAGTAATTAAATAACGGTAATAAAAGTGATGATACAATAATGGGCAAGAGAAAAGAAACAATAGGGGACTTAAGAGTCACAAGATAGTTTCTTTGACAGAACAAAAATCATGAATTGTGAAATTTAAATATTTTTTAGCAAGAAATTCTTAAGAAAAGTTCAGTTTTGACAACAGCAAAATCCTAAAAATGGCCACCAATTTTTGAACCCAAATTCCCATGGAAAAAAACATTCTTTAAACAAATTGAAAAAAAAAATAAAATTCCCACCACTTTCCAACTCTTTGCACCAGTTTAGATCAACGTCATTCAGTTTAGGAGATTAAAGAGGAGAAGCTCTCCTGAAGGATGTCACAGATGTTCTCCAAAGACTTTTAAACAAAAATAAACAAAAGAAAAGCCAAAAAGAAAATAGAGGAGATCAAAAAAATGTTTTCTACTGAGAACGTTCATGTTACAATCCCAACAAACCTGCTGCATTTCCACCACATTCATCCCAGCAAACAGCCCTGTCTCCATGTGAAAATGAAAAATGTTCATAACACAATCATCCACCAAGACGCCGGACTTTGCAGCTACTAACAAAAGATTTAATCCTCTTTCCAACATTCCTCTGTGTCATTCATTTCAGCCTCACATAAAGCACAGTGAGTAGTCCTGGTAGACTCTGTAGCAGCTCTAAAATGCTAACTGTGTTTTCAGTTACTGCGAAATGAGACCTGACTAACTCTTTAACCATGTGATGGAGATCTCTGGATCTATGGCTGATTCCTTTTCTCTTTTCCTCAGTAATACTTTCAGAGTGAAGAGGTCGCCAAAGAAGTCTCCGCTGTCAGAGGTGTGTCAGGTGAGTGCCTCGTCAAACCTCGCCCATCTGTAGGACTTTATTTCCCCCCTCCTGTCTCCGTCTCTGACTCTCCCGCCGTTGTCTCCTCTGTGCTGCAGGAACTTGCTCCTGCAGATGAAGCGTCCTCCCTCCACACACAGGACGACCACGCCACAGATGAGGAGAAGCTGGCGTCCTCCACGGGTCATAAGTGGAACCTGCACGACATGGATGCAGACTTGAACTCCGACCAACAAGACTTCCCTCAGCCCAGCGACCTCACGTCCTTTGTGAATGAAAGCAGTCTTCCTCTCCAGGCCCCAGGTGAGGCTCAGCTGTTCGACTCTTTTCTCGTACTGTCACGCAGCAGAGATCAGAGCGAACTCAGCAGCTATTTCATGTTTTTTCACCAAGCTGCTCATTGATTTTCTCTGCGGCCTGTTGGCCCAGTTCCCCGCTGCCCTTTGACCTCCAGCCTCCAGCGATGAGTGATGACTGGGTCAGATATGAAAAAGAGAAAAGAGCGCTCTGACTCAAACTCTGCTCCCATTCGTCTGACATCCACCTCCAGCTGAAACGTCTCTTTAATCTTCCTCAGCATCTTCCTCTTTTTGTCTCTCTGACAGTGCAAGACTATGAAATCGAGTACATGGAGAAGATCGGCTCAGCTTCACCTGTAAGTTGATTTTTCTGTGCTTCAGTGTTAAAATGAGTAATTAGCAGAATTTATCCTCCAGTTTGACTCTGGGTGTTTTGCAGCCGCTGTCTGTGAAGAAACCATCTTTGTACCTGAAGCTGGACTCAGTCACTGACAACTTAACAAAGAACGCAAACGAACAGGGATCTCAGCCCAGCTCTCCGTGCACAGGGTACGACACACTGAGGTTCCTCTTTACAGGAATATGTTTCATTCTTCAATGTATTATTCTCAAGTTAAGGTTTTCCACACGCCTTTATGCTTTTTCAGCCTCAGCTTAACAACAAATATTCAAAGTTTGTGCAGAAGTTGTTGTGAAAGACACAGTGGTGAGACATTACCTAACATCAGTAAGAGTAAGAGTAAGAGTCAGCGCTGTCACAGTTTGATGGGATAAAACACTTTTATTACAAAATGTTGGGACCTCGTAAATGAAATTTATGAAATGGAAAAATTACAGTGAAAATCAGAAACCAGCTCTCTGTTTATGAAAAAAGATAGGAGAGATACACCATGCGTAAAATAATAATATAAAATAATAATTCACTGGTTAAAATGTATAAATAGGAATACATTATTTCATTTCTATTTTATTAAATGCTCAATTTAATCGGGATCTTTAATACCTTCTGTACACATGAATCTACATTAATATAATTAATTCAAGTTAATTAATTAATGTAAAGACAAGTGTGAGCAGAACACCAAAGAACTCAAGTTTGAATTTGATGAAATTTGTTGTTTTTATTGGATTGTGATTTATGACTTTTTAAAAAATCTGTATTAGCATTTTTTCTCTTCTTTGACTAAGCTTAACTTAAAATTATAAAAAATGAAAAAAAAAGGTTTACTGGTATTTTTGTTGGATGCCATCACACACAATAATGATATTGATTATAAAATAATAATAATAATAATAATAATAATAATAATAATAATAATAATAATAATAATAATAATAATAATAATAATAATAATAGTAATAGTAATAATAATAATAATACATTTTATATTTAGGTGCTTTTCCAGTCACCCAAGGTCACCTGACAAAAAAAAAAAAAAAAAAAAAAAAGCATTGTTAAGAAAATAAAATCAGTTGAAAGGTTTATGACTTATTTCTTTTTAAAATACCTTCATTAATTAACGAAAAAGTGATGCCTGAATTTCTTAAAGTGAATGAATAAAAGAAATATTCTTTCTTTTGGCTAAAAGAAAAATCAAGCTGTCAAGTTTAATGTAATAAAAATGCCTAAATTCAAGAAACCAAACCAGTACACTGCAGAAAATGAAATCTTATCAAGTGTTTTTTTCTTATTTTCAGTAGCAAATGTATTTTTAGACTTAATATGAGCCACATTCACCTGACCAGACCAGAAAATGTCTAGTTTTAAGTTATTTAAAGACAAAATGAGGTCTGAATCACTTTTGTCCTTAATTTTCTTGATTTAAGACTTATTCTAAATGTTTCTGCTGATTGCAACTTATACAGAGTCTGAAAAGATGTTTTCAATAGGAAATAAGACATAAACCCTCGCTTTTATTTCTGTTTTTGTGGTGAACTTTTTTCCTTTGTTTCAGTAAAAAAAAAAACACCTGATCAGTGTTTTAACACAAATATTATTCCACATGAGTAAAACATGAATATTTGAAGTCATATTACCATCTGTGTCTGGTGTTTTGTTTACCTGTTCTTTTTATTGCTTTTATCAGTCTCACAGTTTGTTACATAGTGTGGCTCTCTCTCGTCTCCTTCTTTAACTCTGTGCAGGAGTTTTGAGGAGATGGAGGCTCAGATTACAGCTGGTATGAAGACACCGGTGCTGAGTCCACGGCCCGGTCCTGAAGGTTCTGCTGATAAAGGCAGAAAGAGAGAAAGTGAAGTCCTCAGCCGAACTCAGAGCGCAGAGAGGGATGAACAGGTGAGCCCACACTTTGATCGTAAACATGACGAGCTGTAAGATGAGTCAGTCATTTCTGTGTGTCCTCACTGTCACAAACACTGCAAAAAACTGAAATCTTATCAAGTTTTTTTTTTTTAATATTTAGTCGAAAATGTCTTTTTAGACTCAATATGAGCCACATTCACCTGACCAGTCCAGAAAAATGTCTTATTTCAAGTTATTTAAAGACAAAAATGAGGTCTGAACCGTTTGTAACAAGTAAAAAAATATGCCAATGGGACAGGAGAAAAGTAAGTCAAAATAAGACATAATTCTAGTTTCAAGCAAATTTTTCTTTTCAAAATAAAATCCTCCTGTTATGACAGAACTAGCTTCTGAAACCAGAAATGTATTTATATTATATTTTTCTGATTTTATGAGATACTGTCTCGAAAAACAGGATTTTAGAATCAGAACCAAGTTTTATTGCCGAGTACATCTGCAGATACAAGGAATTTGACTTGGTGTGTTGGTGCAACAATTATCAAGGAAATAACTTAAACAGAAAAAATAATACACAATAACTAGATTTACACTCTGTAAAATAGAATGTAGAGAAAATCAAAATATAACATATACCATATACAAATAGACAAAAAACATATGGAAAAATAAAATTAAATGAAAAATAAAGAATATTTCTAGAAGAAACAATAATAATATTATTATTAATAATAATAGTAATATATTAATAATAATAATAATAATAATAATAATAATAATAATAATAATAATAATAATAATAATAATAATAATCATAATATTATTAATAATAATAATAATAATAATAATAATAATTATTATTATTATTATTATTATTATTATTATTATTATTATTATTATTATTATATTATTAATAATTTATTATTAATAATAATAATAATAATAATAATAATAATAATAATAATAATACTAACAATGATAATAACAATGATAATAAATTTAATAATAAAGAGCTTTGTGCAGAGGAGAATAAAAATATATCTAAATATATATGAACATATGAAATACATATAAAGAATATATTCACAAAATTGAAATTAAAGTTTTAAATAACAAAATTACAAAATAGTGCGTTGAAAGGATGTCAAGAAATTTTCAATTTTTGTCTTTGTTTAATAGCTGAATTGGAAAAAGTTGAGAAGTCAGATCCTCCCCATCATTTATCTTCTCCATATGGTCTGGTGATTAAAAAACAAAACAAACAAAAAAACAAAAAACAAAACAAAACAAAACAAAAAAAACTGTGTGAGAGGAGCAGACAAGCTGTAGTTGTATAAGAGGTCTATGAGTTATTGCTTGTTTGCAAAACCAAAAATATTTATTTTTTTTTTTTTTACGGCATTGGATGGCATAAAACAGGAAATTTAAAAAAAATGAATAAAGTAAACATAATTTTGTGAGATAGGTATGTTGTAAAACCAGGAAGTTTTTTCAGTGAATATACTGTTCAGTTTAGATGTCATTTTTGTTTTTAAATAATTTGTATTAAGACATTTTTCTGGATTGACCAGGTGAATGTGGCTCATATCAAGTATAATAAGACAATTTTTACTGAAAATAAAAGATAAACACTTGATAAGATTCCTGTTTTTTGCGGTGTAAGAGAATCTGTCAGTTTTTATTTTGTAACATTAACATCCTCTCATCGTAATCATGTCCTGAGCACCATCAGTCACAGAGATTCTCATTAGAGCCTCGTCACTGATCACACGTAGCCAGTGACGGTGACTCAGCTCCCTCTGCTGCCACTCAAACACTCAGCGCTTGCTTTGCCTTGCTGACCCCTGACCCTCCCCTCCTCCCTGCCCTCTGCCTAATCCTCCCGTCGCCCCCCTGTAGCCCCCTAGCCAGGGCCCCGCGGAGGCCCCTGCTCCAGCCCCGGCCATGCCCCCGTTAGACAGGCTGTCTGAGTGCGATGACCCCCTGCAGTACCTGGAGCCCGACCTGGCCGAGACCAACCCCACCGCGTTCGCCCAGAAACTACAGGTGTGTTAACACGTGAGCCTCCAAAGCTCTCAGGGCTTCTGTCAGTTCACATGTGACTGTGTGTTGTCCCGTTGTGTCACATCTTCATCCTCATCTTCTTCTCCTCAGTTGCACTTTTTCAAGCTTTATTTGGTGAAATGTAGAAAGCAGCAAATTGTGAAGTCTCTGTTTTCCCTTTGCTCTCTCATCCTCGGGCCGCCACCCTCTCCCCCTTCCTGTGAAACCCATGACCCCCCCTCAAACCCCCCCACCCCTCCACGTGCGCGGCCCAGGAGGAGCTGGTGCTTGCTGCCCTGAGGATAGAGGCACTGCAGGTAGCCAAAATGATCTCTCAGAGCCCCTCCCTCTCCACTGTAACCCCCCAGGTACTGCGTTGAGTCCTGCACCTGCTCTGAGAACGTGTGTGTGTGAAGGAAAGCAGGTGTGTGTGAGCAAGCATGAGTGTCTCAGCTTCCTCCCCCTGAACACACATCCAGAGCGTGTGTGTGTGTGTGTGTGTGTGACCTCATGGCGGCTGACTCTCTGCATCTGCAGTCCTGCCTCCTCCTCCTCAGCCCCTCATTGTCAGTCTCTAACATGGCTTAACGCGCCCAGCTCCCACCCAGACCAGCAGAGAGCCCTTCAGGCTCCTTTGCCCTTTGCCTTTATGATGCATGTTGGGCAACATGCATGTTGCCTGTCCCTGAGAGGCTTACATGAGCATGAATGTGACTGGGAAACTTCACACCCTCAACTGAACCAATCAGAAATGGATCTGCTCTGATCCCAGTCACATTCCTGTTTTGCGGTTTAGTCCTTCCCCCAGACTAATCCCACTAACAGCTACATCAGGTGGGTATCGGTTTGGTTTAGACTAAAGGAGGAACTCCAGACACCACACAAGCTGCAGACACTCAGATCTGGATCAGCTCAGCAGCGTCCTGCTTCTTTTTTCTGTATCTCATTCTGTTGTACCGCACACTTCACAGTCTCGACTCAAGAAACCCAGCAACCGGAGATGGAATATCAACGGTTCACCTTTGCTCAAAGTAAGAGTAACATTTAACCTCTGAGATATCCCCTCATCCTAATCCAACACACTGCAGTCCAGGTATTTGGCTTTAGACACTTTTTCCACCATTGTTTTCAAACCTGCACAGCAAAAAAAAACAAAATCTTATCAAGTGTTTTTGTCTTATTTAAAAAAAATGTCTTATTATACTTGATATGAGCCACATTCAACTGGTCAGTTCAGAAAAATGTCTTGTTTCAGGTTATTTAAGGACAAAATGAGGTCTTAATTGCTTGTACCAAGCAAAAAAAATCTTCCAATGAAACAAGAAAAGTTTGCTTAAAACTTAAATAATGTCTGCATACAAGTAACTTTTCTCTTCTTTCACTGGCAGATTTTTTGCTTGTTACAAACAATTCAGAGCTCATTTTGTCTTTAAATAACTTGAAATGAGACATTTTTTAATGGACTGGTCAGGTGAATGTGGCTAATATGAGTCTAAAAAGACATTTTCTGCTGAAAACAAGACAAATACACTTGATAAGATTTCAGATTTTTGCAGTGAAGACTTAGTTTTTCACCCAAATGCAAACACCAAATCCCTAAAATACTGCAATCAGTTTCTTTGCAGTGCAGAAATTCTGCTGTTGATCCAGTTTTGGTGCAACATCCTCAAATTAAAGCAGACTTCTGCGCCTCCTAGTGGCTGAATGCAGAACTGAGACAGTTATCTGAATACCTGGTGACTGCATTGCACACAGTAACTCCCGTAGACCCCTAAAGTCCAGAACAGAGAGCAGACCCCCTCCTTATTTCAGATCGTCCCACATTTCCTGCCCGACCTAGCCGACCCTGATAGAGAATCCAGTTTCCTATCGTCTTTGCACATTTTGCTCCAGGTTGTTATTATGTCACAGCTGCACCTGTTCTGGGTGATAGTCCTGAACACAATGCTGCAGAAAATTAAACTCATCAGACCCCGTCAGCGCAGATTTAGACTTTTAACCTTAAGACGCCGTGACTTACGAAACACTTTTTTATATGTGTAGGATTCCAATCTGCTTCAAACTTTATTTTTAAATCTCTTTGGAGATTTTCTTTAAGTTTCTTGGTAAGATCTTATTGCAGGAAAGCTGTGCATTAAGTCTGAAACCTGAGGTGTGGAGGAAACCAATCAGTGTCTGTCCCTAAACCCAGAGTTTGAATCTTAAGTGGAATATTAGAAAAGACTGATCCACCCAGCCTCAATCCACTCTCTTTTATATCAGTCCATCTTAGTCCACATGTCCTCTGTGTGCCCCCCACCATCTTACCAAATCCTCCTGTAATCCAGCTCTTTTAAGGATGACTAAACCCCCTTCAGAGCAGAGTTTTAGCCAAACAAAAATGGTGAAAGAATGAGGACTGCTCTTGTTTTTTACAGCGATGTTTAATGTGATCGTCTGAGAAACAAAGTCTGAAACTGTCCAATGGTTTCCCCTCACGTCAGGGTCTTGATAGTTGTAAGAGATTTGGGAAAATGCTGCAGGGTAAACTTCAGATAATGCCACAGCAGGTAAGACCAGTTTCCTCTGTCCTGATCCGCTCTAACACAAACTAACATCAGTTAGTCGCTGCCCTCGCTCCTCTCTAAAAGATGCAGTGATCCCGTTATCAGCCGCTGCCTCCCCTCCCCTTCCCTCTGCCTTGCCTGGACCCCGATCTCATCCGTGCTCCCGCCATGAGCAGGCCATCATGAGCGCTCAGCTGGGGGCAGCATCAGCCAAATTAGCTGGCTAATACTGTGGCGATGAAGACGGTTTCATCCAATCATGTGGCGGCTGACCGAGTCTTCAGGAGCATCCCTGGCCTGCCTCATTTACATACTGAGTTTTTGCTGTGTGGGACTTTTTAACAGAGTCTGATGCTGCGCTGGGATTTGGTTCAGGATGTGAGACGGGCGAGGGCGTCCCGTCTGAAGCTCGGTCTGGTTTTTTACTGATTATGTTTCCTTTCATGTCCCTCCTGTCCTTTGTTTCCTGGAAGCAGCACAGAGACCTGTCCTCGCCCACGGACTGCAGCGTGTCCAAGACCTCGCTGTACGCGCGGACCAACAACAGCAGCAGCTACATCGAAGGAGAGAGCCCCCACCTGCCCAGAGAGCTGGACCACTCGCTGGGGATCGCACGAGAGGAGGTACCCCAGAGATTTTCACTCTGAGAAATAAATACTGAGATATTATCTGTGATGATTCAAAGATAAAACCTCTAATAAAAAAGTTTAAAGACATAAAAACTGGTGGCTCCACGGTAAGATGCTCCCTGGGTTAGCGAGTCAAATAAAAACAGCTGATGTGAAGAGGAAAAGTGAAGGCAAAGCTTTACCACTCAGGTACCATTAGAAAACATGATATAACAGCTAAAAAGGTGATGCACCAAGGCTAAATTAGCTAGAACAGAGCAGTGAAAGGTTTGTTGATGTTGAAGATGCACACCTGTATGCACGTCCAAGTGAGGAAAACAGACTGTTTGTAGAACTGGCAAAAAAAAGAAAACATTACCAGCGCTAACAGCAGCTTGTAATGGTGCACCTGTTCGACTGTTTAAAGTCAGACATCGTGCAATCAATGCGCTACTGTTTAAGACAAACCTGCAAAAACAGTGGAAAATCCTTTGGAAAGGTGGATGTGTAGCCACACAGCAAATTTAGATTTTGGTGACACAACATTTTTCAGTGAACAGATATGATAAGGGAGACAATACAGGATTCACTCTTTGCTTTTGTACACCTGGGTCCTTCCATAGATGTGTGTGGTGAAATGTTGGAGTTCATAGACTGCCTGTAGTGTTATTCAAAGAGTCAAAAAAAGAATAGGAAGTATATTTTATATTTTATTTTTGCGCTCAGAAATAGTGCATTTACTGTGTTTAAGATCACCAAACTTTCTCTTTCTCTTTGTTTATTCTCTGATTGGCTCTCTGATTAAATTCCCAATTTTTCTGCTAAAAAATGTTTTTTTTTTGTTTTTTTTACTGATCTTCTCTCAGCACACCGTTACCACTCCCAAGGTTTATTGCTAGTAGTTTTTTGCTATTATTCTTATTAATATCGTAATTGTTTATTTTTTTTATTTTTATTTTTTTCACACTATTTGTGCTCTATTTTTTCTCTTTTTGTAATATTTAGTGTTCACAACTAACTGTACGGAGTGAGTGAAGTTCACACCAGAGTCAAATTCCTACCTCATGAAGATACTTGGTGAATAAAGGCTGTTCTGATTCTGGTTCTGATTGTCTTTGGTAGCCATGCACAATATGAGTTTGTTTGATGGGGTTTTTCAGGAAGTTCCCCTGAATTATGCAAAATTTGCACCTGCGTCTCTTTCATTGTGTTATTACTCAACTAGACAGTTATTTGCAGTTGTGCATGGGGCTAAATCATAGACTGGATGAAGCATCCACGACGTCACCCGTCTGTTCCTAAAACCATGAAGTGAAGCCAATCTGTAAACGCAGCCACATTTGATATGACGCAGGTCGTGAGTGTTTCTTAGAGCAGCTACAGGGCGCCCAGTGGTCACGTGACCACTGATTGGAAAATCAAATGATCCTAATAACTTCTAAATTGCAGAGATTAAAAAAAGAAATCACTCACTGTACTGTGCGGATAGTGAAATCAGCAGTTAAGACAAACAGCAACTTTTAGCATTTCTGCACTGGCTCCATTTTTACTGACTGGATGTTGCCCCACTGGCTAACACTGCAGCCAGCGTTAGCCCAAGGGCTAACACTGGCTGGCTGGCTGCAGTCCAATGGACTAATGGACCGGTTTGTGTAATGACTGAACATGCATACGGGCCCTGATGTACAAAGGGAGTCGTCCTCATTGCAACAACTCTTTGTTATCTTTCATCAGCTGTTCAATCATAAAGGCACCTTATAGCAAAACAATTACACTGCAAAAAACTTAAACCTTATCAAGTGTTTTTGTCTTATTTTCAGCAAAAATTGTCTTTTTAGACTTAATGTGAGCCATATTCACCTGACCAGTCCAAAAAAATGTCTTATTTCAAGTTATTTAAAGACAAAAAAAGGTCTGAATTATAATTTTTTAATTTTAATTTTAATTTTAAATTTTCTATTTATTAATTTATTTATTTATTTTTATTTTATTTTATTTTACTTTATTTATTTATTTATTTATTTATTTATTTATTTATTTTATTTTTAACCATCATTTGGTTAAAAAAAATCTGTCAGTGGAACAAGAGAAAAGTTTCTTGTATAAAGACATTTTCTAGATTTTTTTTTAAATATTCTTTTATTTTTTATTTTTTAACATTTTTTAAAATACTTATTTATATATATTTTAATCTTTTTATTTATTATTTTTATTATTCTTTTTTTCAGCAAATTTTCGAGCAAATTTCTCTTGTTCTGGACTGATCAACTAAATGTAGCTCATGTTGAGTATAATGACAATTTTTACTTAAAATGAGACAAAAACACTTGTCTTTTGCAGAAAAATAGCTTCTTAAATATGACATTAAATAACAGTGAGTCTGGAAAATGGTTTTCACTGCAATTTGAAAATGTGTCTTTAAAGTTATTTTTTCAGAATGACTAGATGACTGGTACAGTGTCAGACTTTCTCAGAAGATGAAGAGTATAATCTTACAAATCTGCACTGGAGAGTGGAAAATGCTTTTGACATTTGAGGCGGTAAAGGTTGAGTCTCAGTCGCTGGTTGTGATGAGTCATAGTTTTCTTAGAGCTCACTAAGTGAGATGATCCTGTATTTTTCTGTTAACGGTTCCTCTAACTCCCACTCTCTAACCTGCTCTGTCCTCAGATCGTGTCGAAGGAGAAAGAAGTGCTGGAGTGGCAGAGGAAGTACGAAGACAGCCGACAGGAGGTGGTGGAGATGAGGTGAGGAGTAAACATCTCTCGATGACGAATCGAGGACACAGCAGCACGGATTTAACACCTGCATGTGTGTCTGCTGGATCGTACTCTGAGTTAATGCCCAGGCTCTTTTTTAAGACTGCTCCTGGTGTCACCGTTTAACCTCTTAATGGTTTAACTCGCTTTACGATCAGAGCGGAGGAAGAGTTGATTCCTGGTTTCAGACTGCGGTGGAAAAACAGAGGATGGATGTGGTTGATAAGAGTCGATGAGTTTCATCAAGAAACGCTCAGTGTGAAGTTTGGTTACACTCCGTCTGCTTCCTGTAAACACACCCAGTCAAGAAGATAATCTCATCTTTAGTTTTTATTTATGTCGACAGATGATCAATGAATCCAACAAACAGCTGCTCGTTCAGGTTCACAGAGGCCGCCACGCGAGCCACCCAAACCCTGTTTTTATTCGGCAGGTGGTGGGTGTGGGCCAGCTGGCTGCAGCTCAGATAGTGTGGATAAGAAAGAGCTTACTTCATTTGACTGATTGGGCTCAGGATAAGGAGGAGCTAAGAGGCTAAGGGGCAGGCACGGCTAATCAATCCTCTTACCCCTGGCAACCTGCTTTTACCCAAACTAGGCGTCCGATTGGACCGTGACGGCTATTGGCTCGGGGAGCGGGGAACTTCTGGAGAAAGACTCGATGCAGAGTCCAAGTTGATTAATGAAAAGTCAATATTTGAGGGTGATTAAAACTCTGTGTTCTCAGGAAGGCAAAATTCTGCAGGATGACATAAATTCTGAGAACATTTCTTAAAATTGCAGGATGTTTTCTGCAATCAACTTTCAATGATTAAATATTTTTCAATGATTAAATTTCAGTTGTAAAATATAGTCTTGTACAATATTCTTATAAATATATCGAGATATACAGATTAACTGCAAGTTTCATTTCATGTAAATCCCATATCTTTTCACACTCTATCTCCATCTGTAAAATAATAGAAGTAGAACATCAAACTGTTTTAGGAGTTAAAAAAAAAAGTCAGACACATAACTTTTTCATTAGTTTAGTTTAATTTGTCATTACTTCATTTTTCTTAACATAAAAAAATATAAATATACAAAAAAAAATATGTATATATATACATATATATGTATATATATGTATATATATATATATATATATATATATATATATATATATATATATATATATATATATATATATATATATATATATATATATATATATATATATATAAAAAATTTATTTTCATGTTTTAATTTTATTTTTTTATTTTTTTGTACCGAATGATGATGAGAAAGGCAACCCTTAATCGTAAAATGAAAAAAGTACAATAAAAAAAAGAAAAGAATCAAAAGAAACCCTTTCTTGATCTAAGTGGTAATAGTTTTATTATTTTGAATTTTTTTAAATTTATTTTTTGGTTTTTTTTTTCCATTACAGGTGCAAGGTTAAACAAATATTTCAAAACAGAAATCTTACCAAGTGTTTTTGTCTTATTTTCAGTATAGCAAATGTCTTTTTAGGCGTAGTTAGAGCCACATTCACCTGACCAGTCCAGAAAAATGTCTGATTTCAAGTTATTAAAAGACAAAAATGAGGTCTGAATTGTTTGTAACAAGTAAAAACAAAGTCTGCCAATGGAACAAGGGAAACATTTCTTGTAACAAGACATTATTCTAGTTTTAAGCAAATTTTCCAGCAATTTTTTCTTGTTCCATTGGCTGAATTATTTTTACTCGTCACAAGCAATTCAGACCTCATTTTAGTCTTTACATAAGTAAAAAAAAAAAAGACATTTTTCTGGACTGATTAGTTAAAAGTGGCTCATACAGAGTGTAATAAGACAATTTTTATTAAAATAAGACGATAAAACTTGATAAGATTTAAGTTTTTCTGCAGTGTAGTATAATAATTACAGTGATGAGCTCCTTTTCTGATCATCTTCCTCTTCTCCTCCACAGGAAAATAGTTGCAGAGTACGAGAAGACGATCGCTCAGATGATCGGTGAGTTCAGTGTTCATCTTTCTTCGTCGCCTTAGACCCAAACATTTATCCCAGGTGTTTGGACCCGCTGAGTTTGCAGCACATGTTATTTTTCTCTTAATTTCACCCAGCTGTTCGCTGCACTTGTTGATTTGCAAACTGAGCCAAATATCCCGTACAGAGGTCTTCCTGTGAGACGTTTTTTCCGGCTCGCTCTGCTTCGTGCTTGCTTTCATGTTTGGTTGATAAGAACTGATAACTCCAGAGGGCGGCGCTCACCTCTGCACGCTCCCGTCCAGCTTCTCTGGGCTCATTAAAATCTCGCTGCAGGTTCACCGTCATCCACGTCACCACCTCTGGACATCTCTGAAAATTTGATTTCTGCAGCCGTCTTGATTTGATTGCTTACTCTCATTAATGCACCGTCACAGAAAGGAACGGTCTGTCTCTGCTTCTGTCTAACACTCGGCTCTGTCACCTGTCCTGCCCTCCCAGCTTGACTTAACACAGTCCCTTCTTTTCTGTTCTGCTCCCATCTTTGCCCCCTCACTGTTTGATAACCCTGACAGGCATGCCAGGTGAGTAACGCGGCGTTGTCCTTCACTTGTGTCCGCTCGCATCTCTCCATTCGTCCGTCAGGGAGGGGAGCAGACGTGCCCCCTTCCTTCATCTCATCCAATGACATTTGTTTGTGCAGTTGTTTCATTTCATCCTGTTTGTCAAGAGTTTGTAGTTTGGTTAAAGGTGGAAACAGTTATTGTACATTTCCCAGAGATCTGTGCACCAACTTAGGAAGTTTCAAGTTACACATTTGGTTATTTTAAGAAAGTAGGACGGTAAAACAAAACACCAAAACAAACACAAACCAAAGTCACTGACAGCAGTTTGATGAAATGATTCAAAAAGACACCTTAATGTCGCTTTATTTTGAAAGGGTTTTTACAAATCTGAGCACAATAGTCTGTCATTACAAAAGCTGCAAACTTTTATTTTTTATTTTTTTAACTTTCTTTACTTTGATTAATGTCATTATTATTACAATCGATTTATTTAGGAAATGTTCAATATTTATAAAAAAAAATAAAAAAAATAAATGAAAATAAAATTTGTATATATATATATATATATATATATATATATATATATATACACACACATATATATAAATAAATACACATATATATGTGTGTATTTATGTATATATGTATATATATTATTTTATGATTATTAAGTCTTAAGTTAATTTTTAACTATCACTATTGTGTTATTTTTAATAATAATAACAATAATAATAATAAAAATATTATTCTTATTAATAATAAAATTATTATTATTATGATTATTATGATTATTATTATTATTATTATTTATTTGTTAATTTATTTTTATTAATATTTTATTTTATTTTATTTTTTTAATTTATTTACTCTTATGTATGTATCTATTCTTTTTCCTTTTGCCCTCTCTTAAAGAGACTGTGAGGAGTTTCAAAGTGATCTTGAAAAAGTTTCCTTTCTAGATATCTGCCTGATCCTATTTCAAACTTTAAAATGAGATTATCAGCACCAATATTACAGATTACAGGTTATTTAAAATGATACTTCCTAGCTTCCGGACTGGATTGATTTGCGACGTGTCTAAGTCTCTATGACAACACCACGCCGGCTGATGAAGTTTAGTAGAGAGAAAAGAGATCTGTGTTTTTTTCTGCTGAAAATGATTTCTGTGATTAATTTTGTAGTGATGGTGGACACTGGAGTCTAACTGTCAGACAGAAAAAGGACAGAAGAGCAGAAGAAAGAGAAACAGGAGAGAGATAGAGCATGAGCTAAAGGCTAAAACACAAGCTAAAGGCTAAAAGGGCTAAACTATTTGTGATAATGTTCATACCAGCTACTTAACTACGGTACAAACTGACAGTGTTTACTTGTAGTCACGTTAGCCTATAGACACGTCATAACACCGGGCTGCCGATAGCACTACATAAAGCCAGCTAATACATCATACTGATAAATACCTTACCTCATGGCGTTGTATCCAGTAAAAATTTGTCTTTAACAAAGAAAATTTGTTTAGATCCGATCTCTATTTAGTCCCAAAACAAACACACGCCTCACTAAAAGTCACATCTTTATAACAGTGTGTGTAAGACTCTTGGCCAGATCCTCCACACAGCATCTTTAAGTCTATTGTAGATATTTACTAAAAAATAAAATGAGATTCCTAAAATGAAAAAACAAAACTTTTTTGTGAGTGTTTTTTTTTTTGTTTTTGTTTCATGTAATCTGAATAGTAGCCCCATAAAGATTGATTCTCATTTAAAGTGATACAGACATTTTTTTAACATATGATTAACTACATTCATGATCCTAATGTTGTATTTTCTAATGCATGTTTAGTTTGCATGTGAATTAAAAAATAAAAAAAGGGAACAATTGTATCTTAGATGCCTTTATAAAAAAAATAGCTGCACACTTTCACTTTTTTTTATATTTACACTTCTTTAAAACCAAAACAATTCCAGTTTCAAGCATCGTGGAAACCTTCACGTGCATATCTGTGCTTACGTTCCTGCAGCGTTCACGCTGTCAGCAGTCCCCCTGCAGCATTAGTGAGATAAGCAGGTTGCACGTCTAAGCTTGTGACAGGAAAGGAAAGAGAAAGTGAGGAGGGGTCTGAAGTCCTGTGGGAGCTTCACAATCTCATAACTGGGATCTAGGAGTCACTCCAGGCGAAGCTGCCCTGTCTCTGTGGCTTTTCTGTCAACACATGTAATAATAGTCCACACAGAGAGGGTTGAGTACAGTAGATATGTGTGTGAGGAGTGTGTGAAATATCTACTGAAGCAAAGTAACTAAGTGTTGGTGCTTTGTTGCTCCTCATCTCTGCAGATCTCTTTAAACTTGACCATTGTTCAGTGTTTGTTTGCATGCAGATCTGCTCATAGAGCGTCGTTTAAAAGCTGTGTAATCACACTAACCCACAAATCCATTCTGTTAAACTGTCAGAGATAGTTTGGTTGTATCTGTGTGTGTGTGTCGGTGTTTAAACAGTGTATAACATGTGAATCAGCCTCTCAGCTCACAGACCCGACCTTTTCTGTATGTGTCCGTCAGAGGACGACCAGAAGGAGAAGTCTCTGTCTCATCACACCATCCAGCAGCTCATCATGGAGAAGGACCAGGCGCTGGCCGACCTCAACTCGGTGGAGAAGTCTCTGGCCGACCTCTTCAGACGCTACGAGAAGATGAAAGATGTCCTGGAGGGCTACAGAAAGGTGACTAACGCTCGTATTACTCAGAGCGATCGGCCCTGAAAGTCTCCTCAAACCGCTTTCGTCCCTTCTGGCGAGTAATTAAAGTGTCTCTCGTCGTCTTTAGAATGAAGAGGTCCTGAAGAAGTGCGCTCAGGAGTATCTGTCCAGGGTCCGTAAGGAGGAGCAGCGCTATCAGGCCCTGAAGATCCACGCCGAGGAGAAACTCGACAAGTGAGTTTAATCACACTCTGGTTATCTCATCTTTATCCGTCCATGACGGTTTTATCTTTCCCTGCGAGGAAACGAAGCGTCCAGTAACTCAGAGTCTCAGTTTATGATTAAATCCTTTCAGAAACTCTCGTTATCTCTCCTCCTCTGGTTCCTAAGACTGTCCACGCACATTCAGTTACACTGAGGTGGCTGAGATGTCTTTGCTTCATTTGTTTTATTTCAGGGCCAATTCAGACATCGCTCAGGTGCGAGCCAAAGCCAAACAGGAGCAGGCCGCCTACCAGGCCAGCATGAGGAAGGAGCAGATGAAGGTGGACTCACTGGAGCGCACTTTGGAACAGAAGGTCAGTCTAAGGCTTTGTTCACAGACAGTGTTTCTATAGTATCAGCTAATTTTAAAACTTATTATTTATATTATTATTATTCAATATCTATAAAAATGTGTAAAAATATAAAGCTGGGCATACACTGTGTGACATTTTTTGACCTCCCCAAAATTACACAAGAGCGTCAGCTGTCAATCATCGTTAAATGTGACGTGAAACCTCATTTTTAACCTCGTATAACTAATGAAAACGAAACCTTTCAGAAAAAAAGGACTTGAATACAAGGCAGCCAAATAATATCTTCAAATCACCACAACAATCAGACGTGAGAAACATTTCTACCAGGTGAATTAATTTTTTAAAGTTTGACCACAGCCCATCTGGAATGACTGGGGAGATGGATTTTGTAACCTATACTGCAGCCAGCCACCAGGGGGAGCAGTTTTCAGCGAGACCTCACTTCAAGCAGAG